>NC_136930.1:40018578-40710729 GCF_949752795.1 Hyperoodon ampullatus
AAATGCAGTAGATTTGTGTGATTTTGTATTTTGCAAATTTACTGAATTTGTTTATTCTAACAGTTGTTTTGATGGAGTCTTTAGGGTTTTCTATATACAACATCATGTTATCTACAAATACTGACAGTTTTACTTCTTTTTTCCAATTTGAATGCTTTTCATTTCGTTTTCTTGCCTAATTTCTGTGGCTAGGACTTCCAGTAACAACTTTTATTTGCAACATCTGTATGTTTTAAAATCTATTTTATTATTTTTCAGGTATGGTGAGGCCAACAGATCAGGACAATATTGCCATTTAAAAGGTAGTTTGTTGCTCACAGTTCCCAGGAGGAGGGGTATGCCATGCCATGCAGGGTCACATAGGGAAGCAGTGGGGTCAGTTAGGAGGCAAAAGGAATGAAGGGAAATCCCATGCAAAAGACCCTATTGTGGTTTTGGCAAGAAAGAATGGGTTAGACTGGGTAAGCAGGCTTAGCATTGGCTAGTGTGAAAAATTTCAGTGGGCTCTCTCAGGTATTAGAACTATCCCAAGTTGTCTGGTACCTGGCCCTGGGTTGATTAGAGCAGGGAAAAATTGGTTTGGCCTGTGAGAATTAGATAAAGGAAGTGATTGAACAGTATGGGCTTTAGATTGGTTGGTTTGCATATGAAAGGAGTGTTCATTAAGAATTAACTAACCCTGGGAGGGGGGAGTTCTTTCAGTCAGTGAGGTCCAAGATGCCAGAGCATCAGGAATACAGAAAATAAAAAACTGTAGTTGCTATTTTACTGTATATCAATATCAGGGAAGATTCTGATTGGCCTTGCTTGAATCATCCTGTCTCTGTAGTTTGGGTATGGAGTGTGGGGTAAGGAATGGTACTGTGATTGACAGCCAATCTAGACCAGAGGATAAACTTAAAGAAAAAGAAAACAAAGTGGGAAAGTATACTGGGAAGCCAAAAACTATAGCTACTATAGTCTACTACAAGATGCCTGTAGCCACCGTGGTTGAGCTGAGCAGGTGGCAGTTCAGATGTGGCTCTGGGCTTCTAGACTTCAGAGAAGTTAGGAGTTTGTTTTTGCCTTAGCAGCTCTCACTGCACAACATGCACTGTTCCCTGGCTTGACACCTTTCCTTTATCCTGCATTTCTACAAGCCTATAGAGTTCCTGAAACTCAGTGACCACATGTTAACTCATTATTTATGTTTTCCGATCCCTTTGACTAGGTACCAGTGTTTTCCTCAATGCTTACAACAAAAAGTTTAGCTTTTTCTTGACTCCTTTCCTTCTCCCTCTCTCAAGTCATCTATCTTCTTCTGAATCCCTCCTAGATTTACTCCTTTCTCATGCATATTTGCTGCTGACATTCTAGTTAGGATCTTCATCACTTTTCTAGTCTCTTCTTTTTAATCCATCTTTCTTCATATTGTCAGATATATCTCACTGGGCAACAATCACCTCCTACTCCCCAGGATCACCCCCCTACCCCCAGTTATTTGAACATTATATAGAGAGAACGGTGTGTACATGGCACAAGGGTGAATGTCTGAAGATCTAAATTCAAGTCACTTCATGTTCCTCCTCTGCAGTTCATTAGAGACATTTTGTGGCTTAAATGAGAAAGTGCTTGTTTGAAAAATCTTTGTAAACTGTAATGTTCAGATAATGGTGGTTTCTTTATTTCTCTTTCTGTGCTATATGAATTCTAAGTCTTTTCCAAACTCTAATTTTCAGCCTTATCTCCTCTTTTAAAGTGAATTCCTCTCTATCCCCATGCTTAGCCCACATTTGGTTCTATCTTTCTATACTGTTCCTAAACCTAAAATGCCCTTCTCTTTTCTCTCCTGGCAACTAAATCTTAACCATTTTTTTAAAGGCCTGACGGAAGTCCTGCCTCTTTTATGAAGTCCTTTTTAATTATTCAGGTTACCCATATTCTCTTTTTTTTTCCTTATACTTCATTTTTTCACTACTGATTATTTACTCTTTAATTTTTGCTTATCTTTTAGTCTCCACAATGTATTTTATACTTCTGAGGGCAGGAATCCTGACTTTCACTATCTTTGTACCATGCATAGTTCTGGTCATATAGGTTTAAATAAATAGTTGGTAGTTAATTACTTGTTAATTGGGAAAAAGTGCTAACCTGCAATAATTGCACTTTGGATATGCTTAGTGAGCTTCTCTTTTCCCCATAGGAAGAAATAATTGTGGATTGATTAGACTGACAGATGTGGAAACAATTTAGTCCAATTTAACAAACCCTTATTGAGTTCTGGAACATATGGCAAGTGCTGAATAAATATTCATTTGTTCACTTATTCAGTCAACAAATATTTATTGTGTCCACTATATGCCCCACACTGTGTGAGTTATTGTAATACATGTAACCTATTAGACATTCAGACATTGAGAATCAAAACATGACTCTGACATGGTTCTCATCCTTTTCTTTAATAAATTTATTTATTTATTTTTGGCTGCATTGGGTCTTTGTTGCTGCTCGTGGGCTTTCTCTAGTTGCAGCAAGTGGGGGCTACTCTTTGTTGCTGTGCACGGGCTTCTTATTGTGGTGGCTTCTCTTCTTGCGGAGCATGGGCTCTAGGCATGCGGGCTTCAGTAGTTGTGGCTTGTGGGCTCTAGAGCACAGGCTCAGTAATTGTGGCACTCAGGCTTAGTTGCTCCACGGCATGTGGGATCTTCCCGGACCAGGGATTGAACCCGTGTCCCCTACACTGGCAGGTGGATTCTTAACCACTGTGCCACCAGGGAAGTCCACATGGTCCACATCCTTAATTTGCTTTGCTTAAATGACCAACGATGACATCATTGGTTGATGATAAGGCATTATAGAAAAGTAAATAGTATGCTGTGGACACACAAAGAAAGGAGCAATTCATTCTGACTTGATAGTTCAGGAACGGATTCACAGAGGAGATAACATTCAGGAAAAAAATGAAGTGGGCAGGGAGGTAGCTTTGACACTCTTGATCGCTTTGTTACAATTTTGTATTTTACACAGTGTGTTGTTAAAAATTAACATGCTGGAGAGTTTCCACTTCTGGGAAGATGGGGTAGATGTACGTTTTCCTATTTATCCTGCTAAGTACAACTAAAAAAATGTAAAAACCTATGTCTGTCTGTCTGTATATCTGTCTATCTATCTATCTACCTACCTACCTACCTACCTACCTAGCTACTCAAACATAATAAGACTCTGAAAGGTGGAAAGAAGGTAGATCAGCTAGGGACATTGGGACCCGAGTTCCTTGGGTTTTCTTTTTGTGTCATATATCTCAGACTTGGAGCTGAAAAAGCTGGCAACTTGGAAATGCCAATGAGTACAGACAAAAAACAAACAAACAAACAAACAAAAAAACCCAACAAAAGCCTGCTCTCTCTAGTCAAAGGACCAGGAAAGGGAGAGTCTAGCAAGACAGAAAACTTTTAGAAAGTAATCACTCTGTTCCAGTCAAACTTTACAGAAAAATATGTAGCCCACTGTGTGACCCATGTCAACAAAGACTGAGTGGATAGCTTAGACTTCTACCCATGTATCCACTCAGCAAAGACTGAGTGGATAGCTTAGGCAGGGTATCCCAACATGCCTCCTGGGTGGTGTCACAGAAGACCAAGCAGGGAGTCAGGACTTTCATACCCACCAGCCACTAATGAGCCTCCCCACCCCAGCCCCACCTGTAGAGTAAGTAGAGACCATGTGGGGAGCGGGGACTATGACCCATTTGGCAACAATGTACCCTTCCACTTCCCTGCTGGCATGGTGTCAGAGGGGATATCCTGGAGAGTCCGGACTTTCACCATTGTCAGCAGTAGTGAGACCATCTCACTACATAGTTAGTAAAGACCACATGGGGTATCTGACACTCCCACCCTCCTTCAGAATTTATAAGGAGACCCTGCTCTTTGAGTGTCTGTGGAGGCCAATTGGGGAACCTGCACTGCTACCCACTGGCAGTGTTGCAGCAGCAATATCTCCTACCCCCTTCCTCCACTGCAGTGGTATCAGAAGAAACCAGCTAAAATAGGAGGTTTCAAAAAGATCCAGAGTCTCATAATGCAACAATGTCTGTGTTTCAGTTGAAAATCACTTGTCATAACAGAAGAGCCAGGGAGATCTCAAACTGAATGAAAAAAGAAAATCAATAGATGCCAATACCAAGATGACAGAAATTTTAGAATTATCTGACAAGGACTTTAACACAACCAGATAACAATGCTTTAATGAGCAATTACAAACATGCTTGAAACAGATGAAAAAATAGAAAGCCTCAGGGAAAAATATAAAGTCTCAGTAAAGAAATAGAAGATATAAAGAAAAATCTAATGGAAATTTTATATATGAAAAATACTATAAGCAAAATAAAAATCTCAGTGAATGGCCTCAATGCAGAACAGAGGCAGCAGAAGAAGGAATCAGTAAAATAGATGATAGAGCAATAGAAATTGCCCAATCTGACCAACAGAGAAAAAATAGACTGGAAAAAAAAAGGAACAGAGCCTCAGGAGGCCATTGTACTATAAGAAAGATCTAACATCCGTGCTGTCAGTGTTTCAGGAGAGGAGAAAGAAATCAGAGTTGAAAAAAACTCTCAAAGAAATAATGGCTTCAAACTTCCCAAATTTGATAAGAGACATAAACCTAGAGATTCAAGAAGCTGAGCAAACTTCCAACAGGATAAACTACTGGATCTCTGCCAACACACAGCATAATTAAACTTCTGAAAACTAAAGACAAAAGAACCTTGAAAGCAGCCAGAGCAAAATGACACTTTACCTATAGGGGAAAGATAATTGGAATGAGAGTATATTTCTCACTAGAGACTATGGAGGTCAGAAGATGATGGCACAGTATTTTCTGGGTGCTGAAAGAAAATAACTGTTAACTTAGGTATTATATCCAGCAAAAATATCCTTCAAGAATAAAGGGAAAATCAAGACATTCTCAGGTAAAAGAAACAACCTTAAGCAGACCTACCCTAAAAGAATGGCTAAAAGAGGTTCTCTGAACAGAAAGGAAATGCTAAAAGAAGGAACATTAGGAAGGAAAGAAAGAACATGATAAACAAATATGTCAGTAAGTACAATTGGCTTTTGTTTTCCTCTTGAGTTTTCTTAATCATGTTTGATGATTGAGGTGAAAACTGTTAACACTCTCTAAATGTGATTCTAAATGTATGTAGAGAAAATATTTAAGAAAATTATATTATAAACATGGAGAAGTAAAGGGACATAATAGGTAAGTTTTCTATACGTCACTCAAACTGGTAAAATATTTTACCAGTGATGATATATATATGATATATATGATATATATATGATGTATATATATATGATGTTACAACTATTGCAACCACTAAAAAAGCTATGCAAAGAGGTATACTTGAAAACACTACAGATAAGTAAAAGTGGAATTCTAAAAAATGTTCAAGTAACCCACAAGCAGGCAGGGGAAAAAAAAAACAGAAACAAAAGGCAGAGAGGAAAAATAGAAAACAAAAAGTAAAACAGCAGAATTAAGTTCTAACATATCAGGCATTACATTAAATGTAAATGATGTATATATAGCAATTAAAAAACAGAGACTGGCAGGGACAATTAAAAAAATGTGCTCCACTGTATACTGTCTACAAGAAACTCATTTCAAATATAACAATATGAGCAGGTTGAAAATAAAAGGATGGAAAATTATAAACAGTTGATTATCATTATTTTTGGTAGCTAATAAAGTTACTATGAATGCTGAATTAGCAAATACTGAACTGCTGCTGCTAAGGGAAATGCAGGGTTAGGTTCCTGTGAGCCTCTGTTCACATTTTTGTCAACTGATCAATACATATTCTTGTTTTATGTGTTTCTGTTTAAAGACACCTTATTGAGTATATATTGTTGATTCATTAACTTTGAACTCACTGCCACCTGCACTGTGATTCATATTTGATCAAAGCTTATCTAGCACATGTTTTCTCTGTAAAGCAAATCATAGCTTCTTTTACTTAGGAAGAGTAGACAGCACTTCAGCACTTGAGGCCATTTTAACAGTAAAATTACCAACAAAAAGCACAGAAATGAGAAGACGCAGATAGCAGTACCAGGAGTGAAGCAGGAAATCACCAACTGCAGACACTAAGAGGTTAATAAGGGACTACATACTGCAAGCAATTTTACATACATAAATTAGACATTGTAGAAGAAACAGACCACTTCCTTGTAAAACACAAACTACCACAATTTACTCAATATGTAACAAATAATTTGAATAGCCTTATAACTATAAAGGAAATTGAATTGATAATTTAGAAACTCCCAAGAAAGAAATCTCTAGCCCCAGATGGTTTCACTATAGAGAATTCTACCAAATGTTTAAAGAAGAATTCACATCAGTCTCCAAAATAGAAGGGAACATTTCCCAAATCATGTTATGAACCTAGTATTACTGTGATACCAAATGGCAAAAACAGTACAAAAAAGAGAACTACAGACCAATGTACCTCATGAATATAGACACAAAATCCTTAACAAAATATTAGCAAATAGAATTCAGCAACACAGAAAAAAAACTGTACATCATGACCAAGGAAGGTTTATTCCAGGAATCAAGACTGGTTCAGTATTTGAAAATCAATCAGCATTGTGGTGGCTGGAATGATTAGGAATACAATATAGAAGCATCCAATTTACAGTATATACAAACTAAAGTGTGAGTGAGTGTTTGTGTGTGTGTTTGTGAAAAGCATGTGCAAGTATGTCTTAGGGAGTGGACATAATTCTTCTTTTTCAATATTTCAATGTTCCATTGTAAATTGTGAGAGCTATACAGTAGTGTAAAGTGGCATTTATAATCCTATTCAGCTCTTAACTTGCCTAGAAGAATACCCTCTCTCAGGATATGTAGCTTCACTACATTACTAACCATTGTATTGTGAAATCCATACGAATTATGGAAAACAAAAGAAAAACAAATGGCCTAGCTAAGGTTTGGCAGCTGCAACAAGGAACCTATCAATTTGAGGTTTATTGTAATGGATTACATTTAAAAGAATTCTTCCAAGTAATTCTAGAGCTTGAAATGAATGAAGAATCTACAACTCATTTCCAAAAATTAGGGAAAAAAAGAAAATAAAATTCTTGCCAACTTTTTCTTGACTTGTATTTATGGAGTATATGAAAGTTTAGCATTTTAGATTATTTCCTAATTATTAGTTAATTTTCTTGATCTAGTTAAAACAACTAAGTTTTAGCTAGAGTGGTAATTCACTACTCTGATATTCACGGATGTGGCAGAAAAATAGATTCTATCAGATCTTATGGTTTAGAGTAATTCTTCCAGATTTAAGTGTAATAGATGAAGATTTTTGCTTTTATAGAACCAGATAATTGTTTTTCTATGCAGTATCCAATACCAGCTTACCACATAATAAAAATGAAACCATAAAAGTAAAAAGGAGGCAAAAATAAAGCTTTATGGACATCTGAAGCCATTTGTGAAAGCTGCTGTGTTACAGATCACAAAGCAGGTAGTTAACAAACTCCAGGTGCCTGGACAGGACTGCACCATTGTGCCACTCCTAGACCATGTGAATGATGTCCTCTGGGGTCATGTATTACATAGTCAGCTCAGTTCTGTGTAGCAGCCCTGGCACCTGCCATGTGCCTGATACTGTTCTAGGTAGTGGGGATACAACAGTGAATAAAACAGATGAAAATCCCTGCCCTCATAGAGTTTCCATTCTAGACTGGGAATATGGACTATAAGCTAAATGGATAAGTTAATTTTATAGTATGTTGAGAAGTGACATGTTCTATGCAGAAAATAAATTGAGGGAGGAGGAAAAGGACTGCTAGAGCAGGGAGTCATGGGAATTTTGAATCTGGTGGTCAAGGAAAGATTCACTGAGAAGGGAATTTTGAGCATAGCCTTGAAGGTACTATGTTCCTTCTGGGTAAGAGTGTTCCAGACAGAGGGAACAGTTAGCACCGAGGTTCTGAGGTGGGAACCTTGTACTTTAGAAAGGAGGCCAGAGTGACTGGAGTAGAGGGAGGCAGTAGTAGAGAAGAGGTCTGAAAGTAGCAGGGGCCTTGTGGGCATCCTGAGGACTCGGCCTCTTGCTCTGAGCGAGATGGGGAACAATTTGAGGGCTTTAAGCAGGGGAACGTCCTGTTTGACAGCTAGCTTTGGTGTGAGTACCACACTTGCCTTGCTAGTAAGGAAGCAGCTCAAATACCACAATGAAGCAACTTAGCAATAAAATGCTAAGTTAGGGCTGCAACTGGGGAAAAGGGTGGTTAGACTGAAAAAAAGAAAAAAAAAACCCCAGAACCACACATACACAACACCTGATGAGACTTTTCTGTTCCTTTTTTTTTTTTTTTTTTTGCGGTACGCGGGCTTCTCACTGTTGCGGCCTCTCCCGTTGCGGAGCACAGGCTTCGGACGCACAGGCTCAGAGGCCATGGCTCACAGGCTTAGCCGCTCCGCGGCACGTGGGATCTTCCCGGACCGGGGCACGAACCCGTGTCCCCTGAATCGGCAGGCAGACTCTCAACCACTGCGCCACCAGGGAAGCCCTCTGTTACTTTTAAGATAGTGGAGGTGGAGGAGTCGGAGATAAGAGTCTTGTAATGAAAGCAGTCTTGTATCTAAAATAATTGTTGGACTAGAAACAATGAAACTGATCGTAGGAGATCTATTTTAGTAGGTAAAGCAACAATATACCAACCATTACCATGGTATCTTAAAATTTTCAACATCGCAAAATACCCAGAATACCTGTTACAGCTTGGATTCCTCCAACTGGAAAATCCAGTTGGAAACAGAAGAGGTTCTGCAAGAGGAAGGAGTCTGAGAAGTAGAAGGGACTGAAATGTGTGGATTTTCTGAACTTTTAATTTTTTCCCTTAATGATGTTGTGTTTAAAACACTTTTGTGGATTTATGGAGATTGTTTAATCTCATTAAAGTCAGATCTACATGGTTGAATATTACTGTTTTGTAGTGTCTAAGACTTCATGACCCAGGTAAAATTTCATATTACCCTGAATTAGTGGTACCAAGGTTATAAGTTACCTTAAGGAATGTTTGCAGAGCCTTTAAAATGATGAAAAACTACCTGTCTTACTTGACTAAGAATTATTGCATTAGATAAACATTTCTCTAGATAAAGGTCTGTCAGCACATCCATGACAGGCACATATTTTCGGGTTGAAACTTGGCATAGCAGTTCTAAAAAAGAAAGAGATTCAAACAAAATGTGAACAAAATCTTTCTTTTCTTTTGTTTGAAGAAGGAGACATTCCCTTTGTACCCTGATACAGCTACATCCCACAAAAGTGGGAATCTTGATTTTTATTTTGTTTTTAGTAAAATAAGGAGTGCCCTTGAAAAACGGTTTATCTTTGGATGTAAAGGTAGTAAGACACCTTTTGATGTTTGGCAACAGATTTGCTTAAGAACGGAAATGGTTTAACGGGCTTTTAAAAAAGAGACGGTATCGTCTATTTTTTTTTTTTTTATCCTCGAGATCATAATCACATTGAAAATTGAAACACTGATACCCTTAAACATGGAATTTATCTGGCCTGACCCTGGAACAAAACAAGATACCCACAAAGGTGACACCCTCTTTAGAAGAACAGACACTAAGTGCACATTTGTTGAGAATTTGAGAAGATACATGCCAGATAAAAGAAAGCATATAAAGAAGGCTTTAAATTTTTATAGTTTTTCTGGCAATATATGCAACTGGAACACCACTCAAAAAGGGTGTGTAGTGAAATGTCACTTTTCCTCTTCCTCCTGCTCTAAGCTGCTGGGTTACTCTCCTGAGAGGTGCCCCCGTTCTAAGAGGTACCCCTTGTTATCAGTGTCTTGTGTATCTTTCAGGAGACAGCATATTCTTTTTTTTTTTGGTAGTTAAATGGTAGCTTACTATACACTTTTTTTCTGTGCCTTGTTTTGTTTTTCTGACATTTCATCTTGAGGCTGTTCAATATTTGTTCAGAGAGAGCACTTCATTCTTTTTAATAGCCTCATGTTTTACCTTACAATGTACCCTAATTTACTTAGTCTACTATACACAGGCATATAGGCTTTTCCAAAAACTTTTGCTATTATAAACTATATAAAAATGAATATCCTTGTGTATAGATCATTTTGTTTGAGTATATCTGTAGGATAATTTCTAGAAGAGGAATTCTTGTGTAAAAAAGTGCATGCTCTCTATAGAAATTGTACACTCCCAGCAGCAATATGTAACTGTGTCTGTTTCCCTATTCCCTTGTCACCACCATGTGTACCAAAGCTTATGATGTTTAGCAATCTGATGGAGGGAAATTGTATACTGTTTTGGTTTTTATCTCATCATGAATGATGTTGAGCATCTTTTCCTAAATTTAAGAGCCATTTGTATTTTCTGTGAACTGTCTGTTCATATCTTTTGTCTCTTTTTAAAAGCATTATCATAAACAAAATGAAAAGACAACCCACAGAATGGGAGAAAATATTTGC
Organism: Hyperoodon ampullatus; assembly: GCF_949752795.1. Lineage (NCBI taxonomy): Eukaryota > Metazoa > Chordata > Mammalia > Artiodactyla > Ziphiidae > Hyperoodon > Hyperoodon ampullatus. Next base: position 40,029,087 of record NC_136930.1, read on the forward strand.
AAAGGATGCAGCCGACAAAGGATTGATTAGTCTCCAAAATATACAAACAGCTCATGCAGCTCAATGTCAAAAAACAAACAACTCAATCAAAAATTGGGCAGAAGATCTAAATAGACATTTCTCCAAAGAAGACATACAGATGGCCAAAAAGCATATGAAAAGGTGCTCAACATTGCTAAGTATTAGAGAAATGCAAATCAAAACTACCACGAGGTATCACCTCACACCGGTCAGAACGACCATCACCAAAAAGTCTGCAAACAATAAATGCTGGCGAGGGTGTGGAGAAAAAGGGAACCCTCCCACACTATTGGTGGGAATGTAAATTGGTATAGCCACTATGGAGAACAGTATGGAGGTTCATTAAAAAACTAAAAATCGAGCTACCATATGGTCCAGCAATCCTACTCCTGGGCATATATCCTGAGAAAACCATGATCTGAAAGGATACATGAACCCCAATGTTCATTGCAGCACTATTTACGATAGCCAAGACATGGAAACAACCTAAATGTCCATTGACAGAGGAATGGATAAAGAAGATGTGGTACATCTATACAGTGGAATATTACTTAGCCATAAATAAGAATGAAATAATGCCATTTGCAGCAACATGGATGGACCTAGAGATTATCATACTGAGTGAAGTAAGTCTGATAGAGAAAGACAAATAGCATATGATATCACTCATATGTGGAATCTAATTAAAAGAAAAGATAGAAATGAACTTATTTACGAAACAGAAACACATCCACCGATATCAAAAACAAACTTATGGTTACCAAAGGGGAAAGGTGAGGGGGGAGGGATAAATCAGGAGCTTGGGATGAACACACCTACTACTATATATAAGATAGATAATCAACAAGGACCTACTATATACTCAGTATTCTGTGATAACCTATATGAGAAAAGAATCTAAAAAAGAATGAGTATATGTATATGTATAACTGAATCACTTTGCTGTACACCTGAAACTAGCTATTTTAACTTTTGGTTGCAATGTACTCTTCCTTTAAAGCTCCTATCAGTCTTGTCTGTGTATATGAAGAGTAGTTATGTCACTATATTATGTTTACATTTATCTACTTTAGTGAATTCTCTTATTGATTATATAGTTTTTCAGTTGGTTCTCCAGTGTTGTCCTGGTAACTAATCATATTATCTGAAAATAATGATAATTTTACCTTATGCTTTAAAATTTTGTACCTAATTATTTTTTATTGTCTACAAATATTGGATAATATTTTTTTATATTTTATTATCCAAGACCCTAAAAAAATTAATAGTGGTCATAGTAGACATCCTTGTCTTCAACTTGACTTTAATAAGAATACTAATAGTGTTTTCATTAAGCATGATATGCTGGCTTTTGAGATGCAATAGGGATATTTTATCATGTTAAGTGAGAATTCATCTATTCTTAGTATAGTATACAGTAAGAATTTTTGTCAAAAAGGATGTTGAAGTTTAGCAAAAACTTTTCTTTCTCCTCCCTCCCTCCCTCCGTCCCTTCCTTTTCTTCCTTTCTTTTTTTTTTGAAGATCTAATTGTCTTTATTCAACAATTCATGAATCTGATGGCATCCCATCTAGCAAACTAGAAGAGTGCTCCCAGGAAAGGTGGGGCATGGGGAGCTATTAGTAAAAGAAAAGAAAGGATTATTTTAGGTCAGGACACCTTCTTTTGTGGGGCAAGGGATTGTCAAGGGTTTTGTCATGCAGATTGACTCTTCTTCCTGTGGTGGTGGTGAGGGGTGGACAGGGAAGGGCCCACGTATGACAGGTTACCTCCTTGGTTCTCACGGGAAAATTTCAGACTGGTTGATTAAGATTACATTCCTGGGGAAGGTTGAAACTGCAATTAAATCAGGTATTAAGTCTTGGTGTGCTGATGTGGGCTTTGGCACAAGTAACACCATTTTGGGCCTATGGTTTTCTCTTTAATAATTCCTCCCTTTTGGTCAAACTCTCAGCTTGATTGAGAGATGTGATAAAAAATTAAGGTATTAGCATCACTCTCAGCTACCGCTCTGAAGCTTTGTTGATCCTTAGTGTGGCATGGTATTTTTGCTTAATTCCCATGACATCCATAGATCACAGTTCCAGGTTCACATGTCTTAAGTTGGTCATTCTCTTCATTCCTTTTCCAATGTTCCAGTCTTAGGGAGATCATTGCCTGGTGGTTAGTGGCCGTGAACATAGATTTAAAGTTTTTGAGAGAATACAGTGCTCCAGGGAGATTATCATGATTATAAGAAGCAGGATAATTCCCTATGTTTCTCATGCACTTTGAAGCCATGGTCCCTAAGACTCAAACCAATCAAAGGAAGACCCTACTGAAGAAGTCACTCTTTCAAGCCAAGTGGGTTGTTTCATGATCTTATGACACTGAGTTTCAACTTCCTCAGAAGTGTCAATCCAGGTACAGCAGGTGGTGTTGGCCACAGTGTAGACACCTCCTTGCTCAGCTAAAAGAGAATCAAGGCCTATCTTATTATCAAGAACACCCTTAGCCAGAGAATCTTAAAGATTTTTGTTAGGCAGCTAGTGTCTAGCAACAGAATCTACAATGTCTCTAAGAGTTAAGGAAGGGTTCCTGATTATATTGTCATTTGTATTAACTCCTAAGCAGGGAAGTAGGGCCCTACCAAGGTTAGTGAACCTTGAATCATGGAAAGCATCCCAATAGGTCCTTTCTAGAACAGTTAGGGGCACAGCTAGATAACCTAAAAGGCATTGTCCAGCTGTGCACTAACCATCTAGGTTCAAGGAGAATGTTAACCACCCCAGACAAAGATAAATCCTGTCAGGGCATAATTGCCCCTTCGAGTCTGGGGTCAGTTAGATTTTCCCTAGCCTGAAATAAAGCGTTATGCTAAATTCCAGAGGTTACCCCTCCCCCATCCCCCAGCAATGCCCTGGGAGATACAGATGATGGCATTATTTTTCCAGGTCAGTGCCAGAATAAAGGAAAGAAAAAGAAGAAAGGGTTTCATGTTTAGTTAAAGTATGAAAAATTGACCCAGCATTTGGGTAGAATCAATCTACCTTGATGTCAGCTACTTCTCTTCCTTGTCATTTGATTCGGAGGTCTTCAGAGTTTGTACAGGTGTCAGGTGAAGCCTTCTTTAGCTGTAAAATGTATACGCAAAGCTTCTAGTTTCACAGCAGTGTCAGTGGTCATGGCTACTAGTTTCACAGCAGTGTCAGTGGTCATGACCACTTGGTAAGGTCCCTTCCAAGGGGACTCTAGGGCTGCCTTGGTTCAATGTCCCTCCAAACTGGTGAGAAAACAGTGAACTCAGGAGGGTTCTCAGGGCACCATTCCTGTGTTTCTCATTGTCCCGAATGCTGTTAGAAGTTCACTTTGGGTCCTGTTGCTGCTACCAATTCTGCTTGACTACACTGAGCTTTCTTGTTTGGAGCTCCTTTTCCAAGGATTTCCTTTGCACCGCAGTAAAAGCTTTTTCACAGTCTATGGAGATGGTCATTTAATTTTCTTTTTTATTATTAAAATGGAAAATTATTGAATCAATTTTTAAGTTTTGAATTATTCTTTTATTTTAGGAATAAACTCCACTTGGTAATGGTATTAATATACTTTAATGTGATCCTGGATTCTGTTTGCAAGTATTCATCTAGAAGTTTTCATCAGAATTCATAAATGAGTTTGGGCTGTAGTTTTCTTCTTTCTACACTACCTTTATTGGAGTTTTATATCTTCATAAATATAATTTTGAGGCTTTTCTTCTTTGTCTATGCTCTGAAACACTTTAAATGGCATTGGGGTTATCTGTTTCTTAAGGATTTGGCAGGATTCCCCTTGTGAAACCAGCTGTGTGTTGAACTATTTTGGTAGGAGTAAATGTTTGACAACTTGTCCTACTTTTTCTGTGGACATTAGTCTGTTAAATTTTCATTCCCATCTGGGGTGAGATTTCTTAGAAAATAATCTATTTCATCTTAGTTCTCAAATTTACTCACATGGAATTAGCAAAATGGTGTTTTAGGATTCTTTTAATTTCTTATGTTTTGTGATTTTTCTCATCATTGTTTCTTTCCTCCTAACTAAAAATATTAGGCAAGTTAAAGGTTTTCTTTTATATTCCCCCCTTCCCCTTCACCCAAGAAACAGTTCTTTGGTTTACTTGTTAATTCTACCATGTTCTGTTTTTCTAATTCATTAATTTCAATATTTATTTTTATTAATTTCTTCCTACTGTCTTCTCTTTCTTTCCTTTATTTTACCTTCTTCAGTTGAGTGCTTAAATCATCTCTTTCATTCTTCCTTGTTTCTTAATATTTTTAGCTATGTCCTCTAAATAACATAGTTATCCTGTTCTTCTGTATAGTGTTTTAAATCTATATAGTTCTTTTTCTATCATTATCTTCTAGATATTCTACACCTTCAGTTTTAATTTCATCTTTGATGCAAAAGTTAACAGAATTTTATTTATTTATTTATTTATTTATTTATTTATTTATTTATATTGAAGTATAGTTGATTTACAGTGTTGTACCAATCTCTGCTGTACAGCAAAGTGACTCAGTTTTATACATATATACATTCTTTTTTTAATATTCTTTCCTATTATGGTTTATCACAGCATACTGAATATAGTTCCCTGTGCTATACATTAGGACCTTGTTGTTTATTCATTCTAAATGTAATAGTTTGCATCTACCAACCCCAAACTCCCAGTCCATCCCTCTAGCTCTCTCCCTCCCCCTTGGCAACCACAAGTCTGTTCTCTGTCTATGAGTCTGTTTCTGTTTTGTAGATAGGTTCTTTTGTGCCATGTTTTAGATTCCACATGTAAGTGATATCATATGGTATTTGTCTTTCTCTTTCTGACTTACTTCACTTAGTATGATAATCTCTAGTTTCATCCACGTTTTTGCAAATGGTATTATTTCGTTCGTTTTCATGGTTGAGTAGTATTCCATTGTATATATGTACTGCATCTTTATCCATTCATCTGTTGATGGACGTTTAGGTTGTTTCCATGTTTTGGCTATTGTGAACAGTGCTGCTATGAACATAGGGGTGCATGTATCTTTTTGAATTATAGTTTTGTCTGGGTATATTCCCAGTAGTGGGATTGCTGGATCATATGGTAATTCTATTTTTAGTTTTCTGAGGAGCCTCCATACTGTTTTCCATACTGGCTGTACCAACTTACATTCCCACCTACAGTGTAGGAAGGTTCCAAAAGTTAACAGAATTTAAAAATATCTCATGGTAGAGTATTTTTTATGTTCTAGTTTTGTTATTTTAAAGTTTTACTGCATTGGGATCACAGATGTCTATATTGCTTCTCCTTTTTTGGAACTTGCTAAAGTTTTCTTTGTTTCCAGATAGTCAGTTTTGTAAATGTATCATGGGAACTTGGAAAGAAGGTGTATTCTCTATTTTCAGAGTATATCACTTAGGAATACATTATCTTATTTATGTTTTCTTTATTCTGAGATATATTTTGTCTGCTTGTTCTGTGATGTACTGAAAGAAAAGAATTGAAGTTTCCTATTGCTGAGATTATATTTTCTAGTTTAAAACTTGAATTTTTTGTAGGTTTTTCTTTATAGCAATGCTATATTGTTGGGTACTTAGATATTTGTAACAATTAATCTTCATTTTGGATTGTACTGTTTAACATTATAAAGCTTATTTTTTTCATTTAATGCATTTTACTCTGCATTCAAACTCATCTGATATTAATATCATGAACCTTGTTTTCTTTTATTTGCTATGGCCTGTTAGAGCCTTTGCCCTTCCTTTTATTTTCAACTTCCTCTTATATGCAGCAGATAGTTCGATTTTGCTTTGAGATTCAGTCTGAGTCCTTTTTTTCTTTTAATAGTTATGTTTGGGCCATGTGTATTTTTGGAAATAAATGTTTCCTTTCAGTTCTGTCATTTTTTTTTTGTTTTTAAATTTACAATATGAACTGTATTTCTGCTTTTATGGGTATGTGTGTATTTTATGATAATTTGGAAGATTTGTATTTTTGTTCTAACAGTTACCCTTATGACCATATCTTTACATAGTTCTTTCTCTTCTCACTATGAACACTGATGAACTTGGCAATTTCTGCTTCTTTCCACTACCTCCACCCCCAAATTGATGGCATTATATTTCTTTGTGTCTATCTCTTTACATTTAATATAATTCTACATTTAAATACATTTCATACATTTAAAACATATAATTCCAATGCTCGATTTATCGGTTTTAAATGATATCTTTTGACTGCTAGTATATCAGAATGTTTTCATCAATGAGTAACTGGAAATCCATCTAATGATTGCTTAATCAATAAAGACATTTGTTATCTCAATAATAAGTGTCCAGAGGAAGGTTAGTTCTAATATCTCAATAGTGTCTTCAGTACCTAGGTTTTTCCATCCTTCCACTTTGCAATTCTGAGCATGTAGGCTTAATCTTCCTGGTTATCTCTTTTTGGTTCGATTATAGGCATGGGGTAGCTATGAAGCTATGGCAAGAGAGAGAAGAATGTGCTCTTTCGGCTTCTCAAATTTCTTCATAAGAGCAAAGAAACAAATGTCTCCTCATGCCTCATTGGCTAGAATTGAATCACATGTTCATGCTAAAGCATTATTGTTAAGGCAAATAGACTTACAAAGCCTGGCTTAGATCTGTTCCCTGGATCGGGGGAGAGCCCCTCCTAGCTCTACCAACAAAGAAGAGGGGAGGATAGATTTGTGTAGGTGGGACCTACACATTGGTGTCTGCTATCCCCGCCTCTTTAAGATGAGGAAACCAGCAGAAGGATATTACCATTTTCTTGCCCCCTTGTTCTCTTAACTTGTTGATTATAAATTTCTACATATTAGGGCTTATAACTTATTCATTCTATCCTATAACCATAATCTGTATATATTTTTTTGGTCTTATTTGTTGTGACTTCAGTACTACTATTAGTCATTTTTGCCAGAGTTTTTTCATTTATTTCTTGATTGGCTGAAGTTAATGTACTAGCATTTCTTCTAGGGATTGTGAAGAGGAGGGAGGGAATCAATTATTTGGGTCCTTGCACGCTCAAAAAATGTTTGTCAGCTGTCATTACACTTCAGCAACAGTTTTGTGGATACAAAATACTTGGTCTTAATGTCTTTCCTTGAGAATTTTTCTCTAGACAGGGAAATAAATATGGATTGAATCCTGTTCCATTGTTTTGATTATGCTCTTTGGGGACACTAGCTATGCATATGTTTGATTCCATTTTTTGAATTCCATATATTTCATTTTAGCTGTAACCATTTAAAGTTTTTTATTTTTGTTGTAATTATTTTTAACTTGCATTTACATTTCATTCTGATCACTTTTCTCATTTGTGTCCTTCATGATCCTTACTTTGTTTTCAGCAGTCTCTTTGGGCTGTCTCGAATATGATTTTCATTTCTCTGATGGTTTGATTTTTCTCTTCTATTTATGAATTTTATCAATACATAATTCATCTCTTTCTATTTCCTTTATTTAACTTGAGCTCTTGTATATTTACATTGAGTTTTTGTTTTATAGAGGCATTTGCTTAGTTTTGGTTTTGTGACATTATATTTGGCCACAGTTTTTATCTGTTCTGTGGCAATATTTTTTTTTTCCTCCTTTGTGGCTTTTATGTAATTTTTTTTTTTTTTGGCTGTGCCATGTGGCTTGCAGGATCTTAGTTCCCTGACCGGGGATCGAACCCAGGCTCTGGCAGTGAAAGTGCTGAGTCCTAACCATTGGAATGCCAAGGAATTCCCTTCCCTTCTTTTTTATCGTCATCTTTAAATGAGGCGTGTACTTTCTGGATCAGTTATTTGTATAAGGTTTGTAAGGGAGAGGGACTAATGCCATGTTCCAGGCTGACAGCTATTGTCCTTTGTGACATGGGATTTTATGGGTGAGTATTGTTTTTTAGCTTTTACTTTCTTCCCCAATCCTTCATCTTTAGCTTTCTGAAAATATGGCTTGTATATTTAACTTGTTATTTATTCTCAGCCACCTTCTTTCTTTTGTGCTAAGTTTGGTCCAGGAAATCTGCTGCCACTTCATGCTTCTACTATTCATTACAAGCAAGAGGTAACAACAAGAGGTTTTTTCTATCAGGGTGCAGCACTTTGGAAAACTGTCCTCTGCTGGTTTTGTCTCAGATCTGTAGCCACAAGTGCTCTCTTTGACATCTTTCTGTACCCCTGTTTGAGCTGTGACACAGGTTTACATGTCTAATGCAAGGGGAATGATGTGTGCCCTGCTTTTTGGATGCTGTAGTTGTTGACTTGTTCAGACTCTCACGGTCTCTCCTGATAATGGCAGGAATTAGGAAAAGCTGGCCTAGAGTACTCTTCCCACGTATCTTTTAAGAGCCACATTATGACTTCCTGTTCTCATGACATAAATATATGACTATATCTGTGGCCTTTTATGAAACACAAAATAAAATGTCCTGCTAGCAACTGACACCCCAAATCCAGGAGGTAACCATAATTGCTTTAGGAATATAAACTTTCCCAAGGCAAGATCCATGTGTAAGACATCTTTATGTATCTAAAATGCTAGCACAGTGTCTATTTTGTATATAACAACCTCTTGAGGAATATTTTTCTAGTGGAAGAATAAATCTGTAGAAGCTGGTTGTATTTGTTTCCTAGAGCTGCTAAATTACCACGAAGTTCGTGATTCAAAAGAACAGAAATTTATTCCTTTATAGTTTTCGAGGGCAGAAGTCTCCAATCAAGGTGTTGGCAGGGCTGTGCTCCCTCTCGAGACTCTAGAGGAGAATCCTGCAGGTACCAGCTTTGGGTGGCTCCACGCATTCCTCACCTTGTGGCTACGTAATTCCCCATCTCTACGTCCATCTTCACGTGGCCTTATCCTTTGTGTTCTGCATCTCTTATTCTGTCTCTTATGAGGACACTTGTCATTAAATCTAAGACCCCCCAAGTAATTCAGGCTGCTTTCATCTCAGGATCCTTATTAACTTTATATCCACAAAGGTCCTTTTTCCAAGTAAGGTCTCAGTTAGGTTCTGGGTGTTAAGATATGTACAAAACTTTTTGGGGTTTAATCCACTACACTGGTGTTTCTATTTTCATCACCTCCCTTCGTACGTTCAGACCTTTACAGAATACTACCTTTGTGAATAACACTGTTCTAGAGGTTTCAGAGTGTTTACTATCACTATTAGTATCATTAGTACTACTACTACTACTAATTACCAGTATTCCTCAAGATGTTTATAATTTAGTTGAGGACTTAAGAACTATATTTGAACAATGATACAAGTTTAAAAAATAAGTGAAAAAAGTGGAGCATCTTGGGAACTGGTGTAAGAATTACTTTGCTAGGAGAAATGTCTTTTTTGAGATGATGCTTTGATAAGCTTGGACAAGAATTAGGCTCCAAGGCCGGGCTAGTCCTCAAGTTTCTGCAAGAATGAATTTAAAAGGCAGAATGGTCAAGAGGGTCATCGATGGTGGTATGAGAGGTGGCTTTAGGGAGAGGAAAGCCAAATGGATATTTCTCATGTGAAATTCTGTGTTCTCTGCACTGTGACCCTTCCTTATTCTCTCTCTCTATATTAGTAAAACCATAAAACTCATGATAAAAGTTTGTGGAGTGGATTTCCTTTGGAAACCAGTGAAGGAGCTGGGATTTATAAAAACACACAATTGCATATGATTAAATGTAAGACAGTGATGCTATTAATACGTCCTATAATTTTGGAGATGGGCAAGGTCTCTGTGGTTGGAGTTGTCTCTGGGAAATAAATCTTGAGCTGAATCTGAACGGAAGGGTACAATATGACTGAGAAAGAGGGCATTCCAACAGTGACTGTGACATTAGTAAAGGCAGGAATGTACCTAAGACAAGCTTGAAACAAATGAATGGTCTGGTCTGGCTGAGTCCTTCAGGCTTTCAGTAGAAGTGCAAGATTGCGTACTTACTTGTAAGTGAATATTAGAACTATTCTGAATAAAGTTGTAGTTTTTTTTTTTTTTGTTGTTGTTGTTGTTGTTTTGGCCACACTGCATGCCATGCAGGATCCTAGTTCCCCGACCAGGGATCAAACCCATGCCCCCTGAAGTGGAAGCCTGGAGTCCCAACCACTGGACCGCCAGGAAAGTCCTGAAGTTGTAGTTCTTAATAAAGGGTGAGCCTTCCATAGCCTGTGAGTTTTTACCATACTTCACAGTGAGAGCCACCATTCATTTTGTTGTGAGACTTGGCCTTAATAGGGTTAAAAAAGGTGGATTGAGGGAAGGAAGGAGACAGAGAGGAGTCTGTTAAGAATACAGAGAAGGAGCCACCAGAGATGGGAGAACCAGGATAGATTGGTGTCATTGGCGTGAAAGTAGGAGAAAATTTTGAGAAGCATGATTGACCCATAAAGCCCATAGCTCAGAGAGGTCAGGAGAAGGGCCTTTTGGCAACCAGGAGTTTCTGATGTTTAATAACACATCACAGCACTGTGGGTGTGTGACTGGTTGGAGGGCCTTGAAAGGCACATTGTGGAGAATTAGGAGGAGGAGGGTGGGGAGGAAATGGAGCCATAGTGAGAAGCGTGGCAATAAAAGGAAAGAACGGAATGAATGGCAAGTCGAGCAGGTGGTCCAGTCAAGTAACTCTGTTACTAGGCAGAGAAGATTTGTAGCACCAGGTGAGAGAGTGGAAGGCAACAGTTTGGAGACAGGGACTAGAGATGTAAGAGTGAGGGGTGCCATGAAACTGGCCAAGGTAGACAGGCTCTGGACAAGTAGGGATGAGTTTACTTGGCAGGAAGAGGGCCGTTCTCCCTCTGGATGTCTCCTTCAGGGGTGGTTCGGTGAGTGAAAATGCCAGGGAAGGGGAGAGCAGAGCCTTGACCCCCAGAACCGGTAAAGTATGGGGTCAGGGTCTTCTGGGCTCTGCTGTATGGAAGAGGTTTAATCTTTTGGGAGATATGATTCTGGTAGAGAATGGAGGCCAAGGAAGATATTGAAGGAAAATATGGGTTGAGTTTATTTGATTACTAGAGGATTTTTTTTTTTTTTTTTTTTTTTTTTTGTGGTACGCAGGCCTCTCACTGCTGTGGCCTCTCCCGTTGTGGAGCACAGGCTCCAGATGCGCAGGCTCAGCGGCCTTGGCTCATGGGCCCGGCCGCTCCGCGACATGTGGGATCTTCCCGGACCGGGGCACGAACCCGTGTCCCCTGCATCGGCAGGCAGACTCTCAACCACTGCGCCACCAGGGAAGCCCTGATTACTAGAGTTTTGATACAAGAATAATTGAGATAAAAAAAAGCATGTGCAGGGGGAACAGGCAAAGGAGAAATGCCATGATCTACAAGCAGACATCTCTGGGGGCCAGGATAGCACCAATGACTGAAGAGGGCTGGTCATGAACTGGAGAGCTACTGCCCAGGCTAAAGGGGAAAGCCACGACTTGGCTTCTGCAGCTGTCACTGTGTGGGGAGGCACAGCCAGTATTGCCCATCCTGGGAGATTCGGAGTTTACATGAAACCTCCTGATGAATTGGCAGTTGTTTCCAATTTTTGAAAATGCTGTGTGACTCAAACAAAAATGCCTGTTGGCAGTTTTTGGCCCTTGGCCACCAGTCTGTCAGCCCTGTTAAATGAGGGCTGAGGATGCCTTTTGTGTGGCCATTTTGACTTTTTGACGGCTGGCTTTATTTGGGACTACCACTTATGATGGAGATTTGTCTTCGTCAGTTTCAATTTGCGTGATATTCTTCTGACTCTGCTGACAAATTGACAACATTAAAATACAGTTTTCACTGAGGTACTAGACTTTCAACATCTTTTGCAATAATCTATAACCACAGCTTCATATTTGTACTCCACTAAATTCCACAAAAATTTGAAAGGCATGGGGCAATTGGTCAGAATTTATGTTGCAATGTATTGAGTGGAACTTTTCCTATTACCTTGGAATCGGTAACTAGGGCCCACGTACCAAACACCTCTTATTTTAAAGTGAGATGCAAATAAGTGGAGTCAGACACTTCCCCAGAGCTCAGTAAGAGGTGGCCAAACTGTTCGCATTCTAAACTATCACCTCATACCTCCCCCATCCCTTCCCAAATGATAAAAGAAGATACGGGGTAGAGAGGAGAAAGTTACAGTTATGAGTTGCTGACCAAATATCCAAATGTTACGTTGTTTCCCTCCCTTCCCCATGGTGGCTTCCTGCTGACCTCAGAGCCCTGTGAAATGTGAACTACTTGATGAGAGCCTGGGGGTGTCCCAGGAGACTGGCTTCTCACCCTGGCTAGATGATGGATGAGATGGGGCAGCAGAGGCCCTCCTTGGTGCTGTCATTAGCATGGAGTGGAGCTAAGTGTGGGGAAAGAAGGAGAGAGGCTGGCATGGCTCCCTGAAGTGTAGGGGCATATGTGAACTTGGAGACTGATGGCTGCTTCTTGCCTGGCTCTGGTTGTCTGCCAGAGCTGATAGAGACACCGCAGGGTAAGGTGTCTAAGAAGGCAGAGGAACTCCCCCACCCTACCTGGAAGGCCTGGAAGAGGATTTTCATGGTTCCTGTGGCTTCACAGAAGAAGCATAGAATGGAGAATGGGAGGCATGAGTTTTGGGATGATCAGGTGACATCTAGTTAGGGGATGGGGCAGATGCTTGGGGGCATGGACCTCTGACAAAGACAACATGGAAACACAGTTGCCCCACTCTCCGAGAGCACTCTCAGTCACGGACGGAGATGAAGTGAAGCAAGGCATCTCTGCAAGTAAACCACATGCACCTTCTTGGTAGAAACTGCCAAATTAGCGAAGACCACCAGCAGCAGACAGAACCAGAGTCACTAGACTGGACACTCGAATAGACTCCTGAAGCTGTCCGCCTCTCACAGGCAGCTGGCCTGGGAAGTCAAGCCCCGCCACTTCATGGATCTCACTCTCTCTGCTCTGAAGCACTGGCCGACGGAAGCCTGGGAGGTGAGGAAGGGAGGAGGTACCCTGGGCGCTGAGCATGTCTCCTCTCTCCCAGGAGCGTGGAGAGGGGGGAAGAGCAGACCAGGGCCTCTGCTCTCTCTAAGCCCCTACCTGCCCTGAAGCGGGGCTGGCCCTGGGGAGATGGAAGAGGGAGCACTTTAAACTGGATGAGAAACAGGAATCTAAAAAGTAAATAGGGGCTTCCCTGGTGGCGCAGTGGTTGAGAGTCCGCCTGCCGGTGCAGGGGACACAGGTTCGTGCCCCGGTCCGGGAAGATCCCACATGCCGCGGAGCGGCTGGGCCCGTGAGCCTGCGTGTCCGGAGCCTGTGCTCCGCAACGGGAGAGGCCACAGCAGTGAGAGGCCCGCGTACCGCAAAAAATAAATAAATAAATAGGTCTGAATCTTAAAAACTGGAATGAGACTCTTCTAATAACTGAAAATGATTGGAAAGTTGTGGAATCCACCCAGATGTTACTAAGAGACAGTAAGTTACGGTGCTTTGTAGCACAACTGGCAGGAGGGACTGGGGAAAATAACACATCTCAAGTCCGTGTTCCATTGAGTGCAGACCATACAATTACCTGGTTATATAAAGTATAATAGAAAGGATATAGATATTAAAGTCAGGCTGACTTGGGTTTGGGACCTTGCTCAACCACTTACTTTCCACATGATTTTTGGCAAATTACTTTCCACCCAGTTTTCTTCACTGTGAAATGGGGATGGGTTGTAATGTCAACCTCCCAGACATTTGGGGGAAGATGAAATGAAATAAGCTCTAGGAAGTGTCTAGCGTGATGGCCACAGCATAGATCCTTGAAAGGTGGTTATTACTATAACTCGAGACAGATGTGATAAGTCAAGAACTAATGGCCAATGTAGCTGTCAAATGTCGTTTGGAGTTAGTTAGACGTGTCGAATCTGCTAAGTTTTTGATGTTTTCTAAATCCCAGACTATGTTTTTCAATGAAGGCAGTACAGTTTCAAAGCATTTTTCTGCTGAATTTGGAAGTTTAAATGTATCTAACTGGAATCTAATACTATGAAGACCGTGAAAAAGGGCCTCTTGTCCTGATCAGAAAGATGAGGAAGCTCCAAAGAGGAGATTTGAGGCCAGGCTTCTGCCAGCCTGCAAATGTGCCACACACGTTTCACTGGGAAGATGCTCTGAATGACATGCTTTCAGCTTTGCAAGCGTGTTCCTTGGCAACCTTGGCAGGAGGGGCTTTTCATGTTGCCAGCTAAAGCCCTGCCACTTGGGGTTGGCTTGAGTGTCTTTGCTCCCGACCGTTTCCCTATCCCCAACCCAAGGAACTTTTGTTTGTGTGATGACCATTGTATCTGTTCCCTTCTACTGACTGGCCCTGGCCCAGACTTCCTCTCCACATCCTCTAGCTCAGCCATGCACGTGGGAGGTTTGCCCTGAGAAGGCTCCCGCTTTGGCATTGTCATTCTCACCTGGCTCCTTGTCTCTCCCTTTACTTTGTCTGGAGCCTGGATTCTTTGGTGACCCACTGAAAACTGAAGTGCTGGCAAGATGGCAGTGCTCTAGTCCCTTGCTGGCATGGGAAGGGGCAGTTGCAGAGTTGCGGAGTTCACAGGAAGGCTCCTTCTGCCTGGGGACGGTCGGTTCCTTCCCTTCCCCTCCCTTTCCTTCCCTTTCCTTCTCTCTTCACTCATACTGTCAACAAGTGTCTTTTGTGGTCTATTTCCTGCCATATTTTTCACATTTTTGTGCTCTCTTGGGGGGTGATTACACTGTTTAAAATGGCCCTCAAGTGTAGTGCTGAAGTCCTGTCCAGTGTTCCTAAGTGCAAGGAGGCCTTACGTGGAAAGTACATGTGTTAGATAAGCTTTGTTCAGGCATGAGTTATAGTGCTATTGGCTGTAAGTTCAATGTTAATGCATCAATAGGCGTTATATGTGGTGCCTTTAAAAGAAACACACATAAAACAAAGTTGTGTATTGATAAGTTGACAAAAGCATTGTAACCAGAGGGTCACAGGAACCTAACCCTGTATCTCCCTAGGAGCCATGATTCAGTGTGCTATGGTTCAGTGTTTGTGGCGACTTTATAGACCGTAACTACCATGAATAATGAGACTCGATTATATAACTCTTTCTGGCAAAGAGGATAACAGATATCTCCTTGCCATCTAAGTTTGGCTAGACATACAGCCATCATTCTAAGCCATGTTGTCAATTTGCTAAACACTGACACTATGCTATATAGGTTTTGTTTCCTCACTTCATAAAATCCCATACACAATATCTTACATGGTCCCTAGCAAGTGGTTGGTGCTCAGTAAATGCTTATTGAATGAATGAGTGCATAAATGAATAAGTGAGTGCTTCATATCTACAAGATAACCTAGTCTAGTATTTGACATCTTGAGAAATACATGAATTGATCTGGGAATCAATATTTTCTTTCTTTTGAGGTAAGCCATAAAACCTTTAAGTTGCCTTCTAGTTGATTATATACTATTTGTATATAGTATATAATCCAGTTTCCCAATCTGGCTATTGGGACTTTCTGAATGGAATTTTGTGGTTTGCTGTATAGATTGTTTATTTCCCTTAGTCCTGTCTGATAAGATTAAGGTCCATTTGGCTTGGATAAGAGTGCACTATTCACTTACCAAGAGCACTTTGATAAACAAAGAGGTTATCAGCTACTTGTGTGGATACCCTGTAGTCTGTTTGGCTGTTGTTGGGTTCAGAGGTCAAGAATCAGCGACTTGGAGAGGTAGATTATGTAAGGGATTCTGGCCCATGAAGAACCTTATAAATGCCCGGGGACCTATGGAAGTGGATATTTTTGTTTCATTAATTCATCTATTCAACAAGTATGTTGAACAAGTATTTTGGTGATGTAACTTATAATATAAAAAATGTGACTTCCCTGAGATTGCAGCTGTTCTGTGGCATATTGGAAAATAGTCCTGTGTAGAAAGCAATACATTTCTTAATTTATTCCTTAAATATTCATTGAGTACCTGTTATGTCCAGGCATTTGGAATATAACAACAGACAAAGCCTCTGCCCTTTGAAGTTTGCATTCCTTCAGGAAAAGCAGACCCTGAACAATCTGATTAGAGAAGTACTCTCCCCTTTGGCCTTGCTTGTAACCCAGCCAGTTTCTCTCACATCACCTGTTTTATTGTCCCCATATTATTACATAACATTATCTTCCTTTTCGAGGGGTCTATTTGCTTATTGTCTGTCTCTCTTTTCCTATAGATATGTAGCTCCAAGAGAGTGGAGACCTTGTTTTCCTGTTGCTGAATTTTCATCACCTAGAATAGTGTTTGGTCTAATAGTGGGTGCTTAATAAATGTTTGTTCTTATTTAATTACAATTGTGGTGATGCTATGAAGTGTATTCCTAGAGATTTTGACTTAGTGCAGGGAATCAGGAATGTGTCTTTAAGAAAATGCTGATTGAACTGAACCCTGAAGAAGTAAGAATTGACGGAAGGCAGCAAGGAGGGTATAATCCAGGCAGAGGAATCAGGACAAAGCATGGCACGTTGGAGTGTGTGAGATAAAGTCAACATATCTGGAGCTCAAGAGTAGGAGAATACATGAGAAGAGCCTATAAAGGTAGGACAGGGCAGGACATTGAGGGACTTGAGGCTGTGTGTACGGATTTAAAGTTTTATCCTATGAGCAGTGGGAAGCAACTGAAGAACTGTAAACAGGAAATCAATCTTGTGGCTCTGTAGATTGGAGGGAGACAAACAAGTGTGACCTTTTATGGTTCTGAAGATCAGGCATTCCGTTTTGGAAATCTTGAAGTCTAAGTACCTGTAAAACATCTCCAGTTGGAGATGTCAAATAGACAATTGTGTATACATATTATTGGGTTCAGAGAAGAGGTCTGAAGTGAATATACACATTTGAGTGACAGCCCTGTGGATGGTATTTGAAGTCAAGGGTATTGATGAATTGGTTAGGGAGAGCATATAGACTTAAAAAAGAGAGTCTCAGGCTTGGGGAACTTCAACTTTAAAGACTTGACAAAGAGGTTGAACAGGGAAGAATCTTAAAAGCAGGGGGGGCTGAGTTATTTACACCAATTTCTATAGCCTCTCTAAACAGTTTTGTCGTCAGTTGCCCAAAGATAGTTGCATCTACCTTGAGCCTAATCTCTCTACTGGAATTCAACTTAATTTACCTTTTTTTTTTTTTTTTTGCGGTACGTGGGCCTCTCACTGTTTTGGCCTCTCCCACTGCGGAGCACAGGCTCTGGACGTGCAGGCTCAGTGGCCGCGGCTCACAGGCCCAGCCACTCCACGGCATGTGGGATCTTCCCGGACCGGGGCACGAACCCGTGTTCCCTGCATTGGCAGGTGGACTCTCAACCACTGCGCCACCAGGGAAGCCCAATTTACCATATTTTAATGATTCATTTTCTTGTCCATTCCTTCTATTGTCCTTGAGAGCCGGGACTTTGTCTTTTAAAACTAGATGCTTGAGACCCTATCATCTAGCACACTGACAGCTTAGTAGCTAAGGAATATGTTTGTGTTTGAGTGGGAATAAAGATCCTCCTTAGGAAAGATGAGTAAGAACGGAAAGCAGAGTTTTTCTCACATAGCTTCTCTGTATGGCAACCATAGACACTTAATTTTAAGAATTTTGTCTATAACTGAAACGGTGACTTTCAGGTATCAGCAAGCATATGGGAAACTTTCTGGGGGCAGAGGAATCCAAATTCTTCATCTGTGGTGTCTTTGCATGGATTTGCTCCTACCTTAAGACCTATGGCTGCTAGAAGTTATTTGCAGAAACTGCTGCATCAGAGTTTGGTATCCACCTCAGAACGCTGGCCTGCTCAGGTCTACCAGTAGGCCTTTTCTCTCTTTTCCATCTGTCTTTTTTCTTTGGCTGTGCTGCGTGGCTTGAGGGGTCTTAGTTCCCCGGACCAGGGATCGAACCCATGCCCCCTGCAGTGAAAGCGCAGAGTCCTAACCACTGGACTGCCAAGGGAAGTCCTCCATCTCCTTCTTGATTGTATACTGCCACTTTCCCTAACTTTATATGGATCCTTCTTTTTCCTTTGCCCAAAGAATCCCAGGGGTATGTTTCACAATTATAGGCATTATTTTACTCAGGTTTTAATTATATATATATATATATATATTTTTTTTTTTTGCGGTACGTGGGCCTCTCACTGTTGTGGCCTCTCCCGTTGCGGAGCACAGGCTCCGGACGCGCAGGCTCAGCGGCCACGGCTCACAGGACTAGCTGCTCCGCGGCATGTGGGACCTTCGCGGACCGGGGCACGAACCCGTGTCCCCTGCACTGGCAGGCGGACTCTCAACCACTGCGCCACCAGGGAAGCCCTAAATTATATTTTTGTATGGTTAGTGATGCTCTTCTCCATGTTTCATTCAGAAATGTATTACTTCATTTCATGCAATTTTTACCTTTGGTAATGAATGAGGTTTCTGCATTCTCTGTGATAATGGCTCTAATAATGCTAATATGATCGATGTGCGAAGGTGAGTGGGCCATGCTGCCCTCCCATCATTCCTCATTCCCGCGGGGCTGTCTGTGCAGGCATAGCCTGCCATGTCCAGTTTTGGAGATCGGCTCTTTTTCCTGGGCTGAAGCAACAGCTGTAATATTGAAACTTTGCTGTCAGCTAGTGATCCAGTCCTTGTTGCCTGGACTCTGCTTTAATTCATGATCTTTGCTGCCTGAATTTTCTTTTCTCGAGACTTACTGTTTTGTTCTTAACCTGTGGAATTTTATGCTTTCTTGACCTGTGGAATTTTTCTTAAGTCCCTGGTTTTGAACCAATGCCTCTGTTCTTTTAAGCCAGCTATGTATTTTTCAGCCTCTGCCTGCTATCTTTTGTGCTGCCTGTTATGTTTCTCGTCTCCAGAGTGACTTGGATGATTGGGCATTTTGTTAGCTTTGGGGAAAAGCATCAGCATGACCTATGTGACTGGAGAAGAGTGGGGCTTAGCTTTTGAGGGTTGGGGGGTGAGTGTGTGGAGGGTATTGGGGTAGAGAGTCTTAGGGGCTACTTTGGAGGGGGACTTTCAACAAAATAAATTTCACTGATTTCAAATCAAGATGAATATGAAGTTCTGTCTACATGAGTGAAGACCAATTCTTAAAACATTTGAAGGCATACATTTAAGATGACAGCCTAATGTTAAAATGGGTAGTTATGATTCATAAGCAGTAGTATAATTTTGAATAACGTGACCTTATTCATTGACACTAGCTTACTTTACATCTTCAGGTTTCATTATATTAGTACTGTGAATAAAACCCAGAAAAGTTATAGAGGAGGATGTGATTTTGATTTTTTTTATTCAATAGTCATTACTTAAATCCCTTTTACATTTTTGCAAATTTTAAATTGCAGTAGTGATCTTGCTACTCAATTTGCCTATTTCTTACAACTATAACCTTCTGGAATAGCCACAAATATAGGAGAAAACTGAAATAAAAACCTTTGAGCTCAATGAAAATATCTTCCACAAAGCCCATGGTTTGACTTGGTAAAACCAGAATGGCATTTCCTTTTTTGTAATAGGCCCAGAACTTATTTGATTTAGTTATATCTATGACATTTTATTTATTTTCTCCTGGAAACATATAGTTTTTACTTTTGACCTAGGAAAGAAAAGGAGGCTTATGGCTTTAAAAACAGCCCTGCACAAAGTTATAGGCCTGAAAGCATAATTGAAGAGAGTCACTGAGGAGATCAGTGCTGTTCAGTAGAACTTTCTGTGATAACAGAAGTGTTTGTCTCCACTGTCCAGTACAGTGGCCACTGGCCATGTGGCTGTTGTGACTGAGAAACTGAATTTTAATTTTTATTTCATTTTAATTAACTTAAGTAATCACATGTGCATAGTGGCTACTATCTTAGATGGCACAGTTCTAGATCATTGTATTAGTTTCCTATTGCTGCATTTAAAAAATTATTATAAAATTAGTGGGTTAAATAATATGATTTTATTTTCTTACAGTTCTGTGGGCTAGAAGTCTGGCATAGGTCTCACGGGGCTAAAATCAAAGTGCTGGCAAGGCTGCTTGCTTTTCTGGAGGCTCTGGGGAGCATCCATTTCCTTGCTCTTTCTAGCTTTTAAAAGCAGCCCACGTTCCTTGGTTCATGGCTCCTTCCCTCCATTTTAATGCAGTGTTACATCTCTCTGTCCCTTTCTTCCATAGTTCTGTCTCCCTCTGACTCTCTTCTTCTGTCTCTCTCTTCCTCTTTTAAGGACCCTTCTGATTACACTGGGTTCACCTGGATAATCCAGGATAATCTCCCTGTTTAAAAGTCAGATGGTTAGCAACCCTAATTCCCCTTTTCTGTGTAACCTAACATATTCATAGGTTTAGAGATTAAGAGTTGGATATCTTTAGGAGTGCTTTATTCTGCGTACCACAACGTCTTGTGAATATGGAGCCATCTAGTGAAAGGGCAGGCTAAGCCCTATACATCTTTTTCACATTATTTGTTGAGCCTATACCTGTTTTTCATTCACCACAGTACAGTTCTCATAATGATTTGAGAACAATAGAAATTTAACTTTAAAAGGGACCTTATATGATACCTAGCCCAATCTTCTATCCCGTAAAGTATTATTTTATTCTATAGAATCTATAGTTCATTTAGTGTCTGTCAATAGTTTCCTATGAAGGGTACTCCCTACTTAGCAACAAAATCAGTTGCACTGTTTTATAGCTTTAATTGTTTTGTCATCTGATCATCTGGTTCTTTATCATCTCTACACAGTAGTCCTCTGGTTCTGACTTTTGGAACAATGTAGACATACTTTTCCTATGGTGTTACTATCTCAAGAAATGGTGCTACCACCCACACAGTTGTCTGAGCAAAATTTTTCAGAGTCCTGTCTCTCTGTTTACCACTATTAGATATCCTAAAATATACAACTCCTAAAATACCTCTCAGGTCTGTCTACTTTTTTCGTTTTAGTAACTATACTTTTCAGTCCTAGAATGTAAAATTTTTTAATAGTTTCCATTCTTCTACTTATAGTCTCATTTGTTTAATAATGAAAACCATATTTTTTTCTTGAATTCTCTGAGCATATATATTTTCTTTTAATTTCTTGAACACGTTTATAATAATTATTTAAAAGTTTTTGATAAATCCAATACCTGGGCCATCTTGGGGTCAGTTTCTATTGATTACTCTTTTCTTAACTACGGACCACATTTTCCTTTTTCTATGCAGATCTAGCAATTTTTGATTGTATGCTAGATATTGCAGGTGATACATTTTAGATATTATGTGGTCTGTTATCTTCCTCTGAAAATAGCTTCCTCTGAGGAGTATTTTTTCTTTTTCGAAGGCAGTTGCAGTGTTTTTCTTAGAAGTCACTTGATCACCTTGAACTTGGATAAGCTTGGGTTATGCTTTGCTAGAATGGTTCTTTGGAAAGCTCTATGTGTTACCTAAGCCTCTCTAACTTACTGGGACTTAATTTATAAACTCTTGTTTCCTTTGAAGATCTTGTTAAGGTTTAGTTTTAGGCTTTTCTTGGGAAGGTCTAGAGTAGTCTGTACTCTAAGGCAGTGTTTCTCAATCTTTTTAAAATTATTACCCGTCAAGGAGACTTTTTAGACATTGTCACTCCTTCCCCCCATCATTGACCCTGCCCCCACTTCCCCACTCCTCTTGTGAAGTTTTAATACCACAGATATAACTATATACCTGCTTATGAGCTGTATAATATCTAAGATGTTTTTCACTCCCCCTCTCCTCCCAGAATTAATTTTCACCCTTTTGGTGATACCATCCTTGTTGAGCGTACATGTCAGAGGGTGTGGTCCCTATTTGTAAGGTGAAGCCTTTTTGGTGTTTCTGCTGGATGCCCAGGGGATTTATGAGGTGATAATGAGATTTTTCCTCTCGGGCTGTGCCAGAATGCCAGTGTCTTCCACCAAGGCTCAAACTCTAGTTTCTTTTTCAAACCTATGGCAGCCACTCTCTGGGAAGCTTTAGGTAGTCTCACCTGGGCTGTACAGTCCAGCCCTCAGCTAAGGATTTGCAGGGACACCACATGGACTTCCAGGGCCCCTTGTTATACAGCTTCCTTCTCTGTAGTGCCCTGCCTTGCAGATTCCAACTCTTCAAATTCAAAACTCTGTTTTCTCAATTCAGTGAGCCTGCTGTGCTCTGCTTGGATTCTAGTTCACTTTGCTGTTTCTGGTTAAGTTGTTCCTAGGCAAAGAGCTGGACAATTGGGGTCACCTTGCAAATTTGTCTTCTCTCAGAGGTTGCAGTCTTGCACTGCTTCTTTTCCAGTGTCTGAAAATTGTTGCCCTTATTCAGTTTTATGGTTCTATGGCAATGGTGGGAGGGTTAGTCCTGTACCAGTAACTCCAGTCTCTCTGACTTCTGTTGGAAGTAGAAATCCTTCCTCTACTTCTTTTAGTCCCCATCCATAGCTAGTACAGGTGATAATCATTGCCCTAGGATTAAAACAATAGCGTTATAACTAGTCTCCTGGTCTCCTTACTTTCAGCCCCCATACAACTCCTAGAGGGAGCTTTCTAAAACACCAGTCTCTTCTGTAATTTCACTGTTGGAAACCCTTCTTAGGAATTCTATTACCCTTAGGATAAAGTTCAGAATCTCTAAAGTGACTCATGGTCCTCCCTCTTTGATTCATCCCCTATCTTCCTCTCCACCTTTGGGTTTTATTGCCCTATCTTGAACACTTGTATATGGCACACTGATCTTTTCCAGTTGTCAATTGTGCACTGGTGTCACTTGCCCTCGCATGTTTATTTTCCTGTGTCTGGAATCCCCACATCCCTGACTTCCCACCTTACTTGGCTAACTCCTGCTCTTCCTTTAGGTTGTAGCACAGAATTATCTTTTTCTGGAAGGTCAATATAGGTTTCCTGCTATCTGAAAGTAGAGCATTCCTATGAAACCTATGAAGCCGAAATGACGTAAAGCGAAAAGGCAGTTACAGCGTATCTTGCTAACAGATGCACAAAGTAAATTGAGATAAAGCACACATGCTCACAGACACGGTTCAAAGCTATGGCGGCTTGATGCTGAGTGCAGTTCCCACGGAAGGAGCTTGGTGCTGCCACTCACTGCTCCACGTGCGCTGCTTGGGGTGCGTGCTGCCTCTATAACAGTTTGCTGCAAAACAAACGCTGAACCTTTGCTTTTAGCCTTTTCTCATAAAAGTGAAATGCCTCTTTGAATTTCTTTTGGTTAGCAAAAACCGGTACTAATGTAGGTCTTTTGTAAAAGCAAAGTGGTATAAAGTGAACTTTTGAGAAGCGTGAGATACTTGTACCAGGAGAGAACCCCTTCTTTATGCTTCATACACTAGTTTAGTGTAATTATTTAACAGTTCTATTTTTCCTCTTTACTCCCTTAGGAAATATGCTGTATAAAGGCGGGGATTTGATCTGTCTTGTCTGGTGTTGTATCCACAATGCTTATAAAATGCCTGGTGCATGAATAGGCATTCTGTTAATATTTATTTGTTGAATGAATAGATAAACAGATCACACTTATTTCCTTTTTCATTTGACTGCTCTTCAGATATATAGAATAGCTATTGTGGTTCCTTAATCTTCACTTCTTCAGGCTGTGTATCCAGAGATCATAAAAGAAAAGTTTAAATGTCTATAGCAGGGGTTGACAAACTACAGCCAGGTTTGGCTGGCTGTCTGATTTTGTAAATAAAGTTTTATTGAAACACAGCCATGCCCATTCTTTACAGATAGTCCATATCTTTTTTAAAGTAAATAATTCAATCACTTTCTTTTAAAATCAGGATCTAATGCTTTTTAAAAATTGATTTTATTTAAAAATATTCAATTGACACAATTGTCCAAGAATATGTCAATCATGCATATTAAATGAAATACAGCAATGTTTTAAATGACCTGAATGATCTCCCTGACACAGGGGATTGTTTTATAAACCCTTATGTGTACGTCCCAGCTTATGGTGGTTCCACTTATGATTTTTTGACTTTACAGTAGTGTGAAAGCAATATGTATTCAGTAGAAGCCATACACTCAGTTTTGAATTTTGATCTTTTCCCGGGTTAGCGATATGTGGACAATATTTTCTGGTGATGCTGGGCAGCGGTAGCGTGGGCAGCTTTCAGTCAGCCATGTAACCACGAGGATAGACAATTGATATTCTTACAGTCGTTCTGTTCCCAGACAACCATTCTGTTTTTCACCTTCAGTATAGTATTCAATAAGTTACATGAGTTATTCAACACTTTAGCATAAAGTAGGCTTTGTGTTGGATGATTTTGCCCAACTCTAGGCTAATGTAAGTGTTCTGAGCACATTTAAGGTAGATTAGGCGAAGCTATGAGTTTGGCATATTAGGTATATTAAATGCATTTTTGACTTAAGATATTTTCAGTTTACCATGGGTTTATCAGGACCTAAACCCAAGCTGAGGAAGTTGACGAAGATCTGTAGACTGCAAACTTATCCTCTTAGTTGAGTGTTATTTAGACTGGTGGCTTTTAAGTTCTCCTGCCCTCATTCTGTTTGTTATAAACAATGAAGTCTTTCCAACAAATGAAATCTTAGGAGGAAGCTCAATTTATAAGACACATAAAGGGAGCTGCTGTGGCTTAAGAGGGCTAGCACTGGATCCCTATCTACTTGGTCCCTGTTTTATTATCCCATCCCTCCCTCTCTATCTAGGTACCTTTGTAGTATCCTTGAAGAGTGAAAACCACTGTTTATGGCATCTCCAGGAGAGAATTTTGAATTGGTCTGGTTAGCAGGTCCTGCTTCTGACATTGGTATAAAAACACCATTAGTGCCTGTTCAGAGTTAGTCTCACTGCTGTGTTCTGTGGTGCTGCTGTCTTGATTTTTCTAGCTCCTTGAGTCCTGACAGTTCTTTTACATCTCACTTAGCTTTCTGGCTTCAAAAGACCCTTAGCTTGCAGCTAAATGTTGTAAAAAGGTAACTCACAGACTCACTGACTTCAGATACCTGGTCTTTTCTCACCTTTGGCAGCTGAGGGCTCCTTGAACCAGGGATGACACATTCAAATGCTTATTTGGTCCAGGATGGGAACACTAATGAGTGACCCAGGATTCGTGTGACACCATCAGGAGAAGCGGGACTATGGTGACCTGATGACCGGTTAGCCACTTCTCATGGGGCTGCTCCCAGGTCTTCTGATTTTTCCAGAAAAAAATATAAATCCAGATTTTTATGTGAAATCTCCTGACCTTTTAATGTCACTAATTGTTTTGATATTTGGAAAAACACTGTGCAGACCAAACAAAATATATCTGACCTGGATGCAGCCCACAGATCACTCATTTGTCACCTCTGCCTCAAAGTTTGGCTTATCTGCCTTGTGCTTTGGCTACTGCCTGGTCTCAGCCCCTATCCTGCTGTTCCTACCCAGGTGTCACCTACCTCTTGGGGTGATACTTCATTGAAATGGCTGTCATGTTAACCTTGACTTCCAAGTCATCTGGTACTGAAAACAGGCAGGACAATGTCTGAGCACTTAGCCTTACTGCTTGTCTTAAGTACTTTTACCAAATGCTGGTGCTTGGGAGGCCTGACTTGTTTTGATACTTTTGGTAGAAGAGAAATGTTATATGGAAGGATATATTTTTTTAACTGTTGGAAAAGTAAAAGAGGCCAGCATTTTATTCAGTGACTCTTAAACCTCTTTGCCCTTTAGGGTTTCTCTGCTTCCTAGTGCTCTAATGTGAATCAGGTGACTCCAGTGTAATTAGAAGTTGGATTTTTCCTCCTCTTATCCTAATAGATTGAAAGGCTAAAGAGCAGTCAGTTTTTTTTATTTATAAAAAAAGGTGTTTAACCTTCTTAGAATTTTCTCTACCTTTTGATTTGTGGATTTTAGGCTTTTGAGCATTTTGGGTATAGCCTTCTTGAAACAGAAAACCTTTGCTTTCCTTGGGATTATTTGACACATTCTGAGGGTAGATGTGGTCAGTATCATCTTGGAAAACTAAGAAAGCACTTTATAAATCACAGAGTTTTCTCTGTTCTTGAGTCAGTATCAGAAATATTTTCTGAGCCAGCTGTGCTGGTCTTCCAGGTGTGGGATTATAGATGTGGTCCCTGAGATTGAGCTAGTAGAGTTCATTAGAGCACAGGGTCATGTGTTTGATCCCCATACAGGTCTGTTAACTAAGCCAAAGGAGGGACTCCTGGCTCAGCCTGTCTGGCAAATGTATGGTTTCAGGCTCAAGAAGAATCAGATTAGAGAGTGAGAAATCCCTCATCAGTAGGCGAAAAAGGAACTCAAAGCACGTGTCCTGTTGGATGTATTATGTCATTTGTGGATGGAATCAGCACCTAGATTACCTACATATAGGGAGAACGTTTGCATCACAACAGGTGTAATACCCGTCACACAAATTTAAATAACCAGTGGAAACCAATGACTTCCAAGAAATCTGGGAAATGACAGGGAGTCTTATAGCTGACGGAGCTGGGGTGGACCTCCATGGAACTCTGAGTATGCTAAAGAGCTCTGTGTGATTCCTTGTTAGGTGTGAAGCCATGCGTGTGCACCTTGAGACAACACTTTTCCCATGCAGAGTGAGTCAAAGGGTGGAGAGAGTTGTATTGGGCATAGTGTAGACACTCATCCTATGACTGCCTTACACACCTTGTATATTTGTACATCCTGGTTTCACATTTCCTGAGATTTTCCTATGGAAATCTTCATTACAGGAAAGAGTATTTTCTAGCTGTGCCTATTTTTCAGGGATGAGAATTTTTAAAATTATTTTTTATTATGAAAAATTTCAAACAAAGTAGTTAGCACATAATACTAAATATCTATATACACATCATCTGGATTTGATAATTGTCAACATTTTGCCATATTTGCTTCATCATTTTTGTTTTATTGCTAGTTATATCATCTCTACATATTTCTCTAAAAATATGACTATTTCCTGCAGTACCATATACTATTATTGCTCTTATTAAAATGAGCTGAAATTCCTTAATATCATCTAATACTTAATCCATATTCAAATTTCCCATTTGTCTCCAAAGTATCTTTTGTAGTTGGTTTGTTCAGTTCAGGATCTAATCAGGGCCAGTGCCTTTCACTTCATTCTTATGTCTCTTAAGCCTCTTTGAGCTTAGAACAGTCTTTCTTCATCCTTGCTTTTGTGTGTATGTGTGTGTTTGTTTGTGTGAACACAGGACATTGACTTGTTGAAGAGACAAGCCAGTTGGCTTATACCATGTCTCATCTCCTGAATTTGTCTGATATTTCAGGATGAGTTTTGATGCTTTATTTGATATTGAAAATGGCCTTGGGTCTGGAGATTGGCAGCAGTTGGGAGACCCTGTACACAGAGGGCCTTGGATAATGAGGAAGATATACACAAAGGCAGTGGCAGTGTTGCATGTTCCTGTGTCTTGCTCCCTGTCAGAACTGACAGACTCATGTGAACACTCAGGACCATAGTTCTTTCAGAAAGAATCAGCTAAGTTTTTCTCTTTGCTAGGCCATAGCACAGAGCTTGAGGATATAATGATCCTACTGAACATATATTTTAAATAAGGTATCCTGAATAGAACAAGTTAAAACAAAGAGACGGGAAGATGAAAGGAAACTAAAGCTATGAGAAGGCCATAGAAAATTACCAGTGGCCTGACACCTTGAGTTTCTTCTCCTCTCCTGAAGTCAGCTCATCTCTCTTGGGGGTAGCAAGAAACCACATTTGGAATAGACAACTGCAGAGGACCAAGTGTCTTGGGAGAAGCAGATGACAGACATTAGGAGATTAGACTTGGGAAGATGAACACAGCCAAAGAAGAAAGCTTAGTACAGGGAGGGAAACAGTGAGAGGGTCCAGCTCATCTCTTTTCTCCTTCCCCCAAAAGACTGGTGGTTGTCAGAGGGCCTATAAAATCTTTCTAATCTTAAAGGTTTTGGAAAACTACTCAATCTTTAGCATTCCTAACCTGGAGCAGGGGATCTGAAACTTGAATGGTATCACCCGGGAAGCTTAAAAAACTGATGCCTGGGTCCCACCCTCAGAAATTCTGATGTAATTTGTCTCAGATGTGGCCATGGCAACAGGATTTTTAAAGGCTCCCCAAGTGATTCTAATGTGCATCTACGTTTGAGACCTACTGACCTAGAGCAATAAACTGTATATACATTAACTTTAAAAAAAGAAAAGACATATTCAGTTGTCTCCCCCACCTCCATTAAACTTTATGGAATTCCAATGCATAAAAAAGATAGAAGTGGAGGTTCTTCATCTAAGATAGTTCTGAAACCTTGCTCATTGGGCACCATTTACCACCTGCATTACTAATTTTTTCCAAACTCTCACTTCCTCCTTATAGCAGCATCTGCCTAGAACTAAGCTCCAAAGAGGAAGACTGTTCAAAAAAATCACCGATCTAGAGTTTACTGGATTTTAACCATCTAGACCTTGATTTGAACTGTGTCTCTGTCACTTATTAACTCTGTGGCTTTGGACAACTATAGCTAAACCCTCTGACCTTCAGTTCCTTTACCTCTTAGTTAGAGATAATACCTGTCTCACAACTTGTTAACGAAAACGAACGTTGGATATAAGCTAGTGTACTCTTTTTTTTTTTTTTTTTTTGTGGTACGCGGGCCTCTCACTGTTGTGGCCTCTCCCGTTGTGGAGCACAGGCTCCAGACGCGCAGGCTCAGCGGCCATGGCTCACGGGCCCAGCCGCTCCGCAGCATGTGGGATCCTCCCGGATTGGGGCACGAACCTGTGTCCCCTGCATCGGCAGGTGGACTCTCAACCACTGCGCCACCAGGGAAGCCCGCTAGTGTACTCTTAATAGAGGTTGGCTCCTTGGATAGTTCAGGCTTTCCTTGAATCCACCATAAGCTTTCAGGTCTGTTCTGGTATGGGATTGATGGTTTGGTTTAATCTGGCGACTTTCAGTTACCTTTGTATTGTACATGTGCTGTAGGATGAACACGGATTCCCTCTACATATGACAGGTCCAAAATTCTTGATTGACTTGTAGCATCACGGGACCAGGTGGGGTGGGGGAGGAGTTGTTCCTTGTTGAATGACGAAGGAGAAGCCAGGAGCTTCCATGAAATATCTCAGAAAATACTCTGTAACTTGAATGAACTGAGATAATCAGTGGAGAGGGAATCAGGCACAAACCTGTTTTCATGAGAATGAAAGTGGTATGAGGGTCTGTAAATGATGGTGGTGGATGGGCTGGGGGTTGGGAGGTTTGATGTGGGAAGGAGATCTCTGTGGACCAGACAGAGGTGCAGGTTCATGGATGAGGGAGCATTTTTTTTTTTTTTTTTTTTTTTTTTTGCGGTACGCGGGCCTCCCACTGCTGTGGCGTCTCCCGTTGTGGAGCACAGGCTGTGGACGCGCAGTCTCAGCGGCCATGACTCAAGGGCCCAGCCGCTCTGCGGCATGTGGGATCTTCCCGGACCGGGGCACGAACCCGTGTCCCCTGCATCGGCAGGCAGACTCCCAACCACTGCGCCACCAGGGAAGCCTGAGGGAGCATTTTTTGATGAAAAAATATTTTTTTAAAGAACAGTGGAATTTGAAGCAGGTATGTAAAAACACGAACATATTCTTTCCCATTTTGGTATTCCAATGTGGTTAAACAAAACTCCCAGGTAACATAGACACCTCACTTTTTCCTTTGTGAATATTTTACAGGGTTGCTAAGAAGTGTAATTGATATGAACTTAGCTTCCTCCTCGCCCTCCTTCTTCCCACCCAGACTTTGGCAAGTAGTGAAATGACTGGACGCGTTCAGGGAGATGACAAAGAAGTCAGAGGCCTGGGGAATTACAAAGTTAGATGATCTGTAATTGAATAATGTTGAGTAGAATACACAAATCAAAAGTGTCTAAAGTCTGTTAAAGGAAAAACTCATTTGGGTTTGGCCCTGTCTCAATGACAGTGAACTAGTGTTTCTCAAGTCTCAAC
Organism: Hyperoodon ampullatus; assembly: GCF_949752795.1. Classification (NCBI taxonomy): domain Eukaryota; kingdom Metazoa; phylum Chordata; class Mammalia; order Artiodactyla; family Ziphiidae; genus Hyperoodon; species Hyperoodon ampullatus. Next base: position 40,059,016 of record NC_136930.1, read on the forward strand.
ATGGCCGTAGGTGGTATTTCCTGTTTATCGTTCACAAGCTGACATCAATTTCCACATCATGTTCCTTGCACACCCCTGACCTCTACAGAATGAAAAATGCTTTTTAGTTACCTCAGCGTTCACAGTGAAGAACCTTTTCTTTCTGGTGTCTGGATAAATGGAGGAATAGCACCCTATTAAAATAGGTGTTTGGGCCAATTAGGATGTTTGGTGGGCTCACTGTGGATTATCTTTAGTCTGTTAAAAAATTTTTTTTTTAGAATGGTTAATTTTATTTATTTATTTATTTATTTATTTATTTATTTATTTATTTATGGCCGTGCCACGCGGCACGTGGGATCTTAGTTCCCCGATCAGGGATCGAACTCGTGCTAGCTGCAGTGGAAGCGCATAGTCTTAACCACTGGACTGCCAGGGAAAGTCCCCTAAAATTTTTTTTTTGAACTATCTTATTGACATGTTATTATGCAAAATATGTAAGTTTGGTTGCTAACTCACTTTAACATAGTAGTTGTATTTTTTATTTCCGATCTTAACAGACAGATGACAAAAAACACTTCCAAGAAGTAAAAAGTGGAAAATGCTTATTTGGGACCATAAAATCTTTTGGTAATTTGAAATTGAAACCAAGGCAGTTTCTGGCAAAATGTGATGCTGTCTCTATGGCGGCCTCTTCTCATGTTATCCTCCTGTATCCCCGTGCTGTCTGGCACACCTCCACTCACATCCAGGTGCTGAGCAGGGACCCCATGTGGCTCTGCTGTCAGAGTTCACTTGCCCATAGTGTCCCAGTGAGAACACCCCCTGCAAGGCAATGTTTTTTTTAGCATTTCTCCTTCCAGAGAAAATTATTTTTTTTAATGCCTCAGTGTTAGTGAGTTGTCTGAGGAAAGAATTTGATGAAGATAGCTCAGATCAAGTTCTATGTGAGATCAGTGGTAGGACTCAGTGTTTTATCGTGCTATGAGTATATACATTTGAAAAGAAGTCCCCTGTAAACCCCAACTAATGCATCTATCTGTTAACAAAGGCATTTTCAGAACTTCAGGTACAGATTTGACGGCTGGGGCAGAGTGGTGTACAGAGTCTTTTATACAGACTTCCTCGAATCTCAGCACAAGACTTCTGTTTCAAACCTATTTTAAAGACAGGACTTAAGTTTTAGCTTAATATCACTAAACTCCCTTTTTGTTATACCTCCTCATTGCCAGGACATTTAAAAGTCCCTTCCATTCCTACCAAAGATAAGACATTGGTGACGTCTCAATTTCTGTGCACTTGTGACTATTCTCTGTGTTGGTGAAGAGGTGAAATTTGTGGAGTACAGGGATTTCAGTTCCTCACTTTGCATGCAATTAACAAATGACTTCCTTTATTATGGTCCTGACTTTTCAGTGTGAGGCACATTTTTATTTCCCTTTCACCAGTTTTAACAATGAACTTTTTCAATCCATCATTACTTAATGAAGACATGGATAATAATGAATACGTGGTTCAGATAGTTCTGAGAACAGCCCCGATCAATAGAAATAGCATGTGAGCTCCATACCTAAGTTTAAATTTTGTAGTAGCCACATTAAAAAAAAAAATAAAAAGAGACAGGTGAAATACATTTTTAGTAGTATATTTTATTTAAGCCAATGTAAAAATATTATTTCAACATGTAATCCATATAAATAATTAGTGAGGTATTTCATACTCTTTTTTTTTTCTCTGTACTTAGTCTTTGAAATCTAGGAGGTAGTTTGCAATTATAGCACATCTCAGTTTGCAGTAGCCACATTTCAAGTGCTCAGTAGCTAAACGTAGCTAGTGACTATATTATTCATAGAAAAATTTTCTGAGTAAGAAGAGTATAGAATTCTGAGCTTAGGTTTAGTTTTAACTAGACTGTATTCTCTGTGAAAAATGTTGAAATATAAACTGATGATTTTTCTCCCCAAGTCTTCTCTGGTGTTCTCCAGTTCAGTAATTGCCACTGACAGGCTTGCTCTGTATGTTTTTACATGTAGGGATACTGTATACCTCTAACAGGTACTAATTACAAGGCACACGGCTGTATGCAGTGGTACTGGTTCAGTAACACTGCTCAGTTGTCCATGCCAGAAAGGGAGTTATAGGTATGTGCATGTTCAAATTTACCATATAATTCCAAATTGTTTTCCAGAGTGTAGGAATTCTTCTCTTGTTCCATGTTATCTCCCATACTTATTATCAGACTTTTGTGTTTTTGCCAGTATTATGGTGTGAATGGTATCTTGTGATTTAAATTTACAATTTCCTGATTCCTAATGAAGGTGAACATCTTTTAATTTTTTAATTCACCATTCCTGTTTCCCTTTCTATGAAGTGACTTCTTCCATTTTTCTGTTGGATTGTTCATCTTTTCCTCTTTTGTTCTTTGAGATTCTTCTGTATTCTGGGTCCTAATGCCTTTTTTTTTTTTTTTTTTTTTGCGGTACGCGGGCCTCTCACCGTTGTGGCCTCTCCCGCTGCGGAGCACAGGCTCCGGACGCGCAGGCCCATCGGCCATGGCCCACGGGCCCAGCCGCTCCGCGGCATGTGGGATCCTCCCAGACCAGGCACGAACCGGTGTGCCCTGCATCGGCAGGCGGACTCCCAACCACTGCGCCACCAGGGAAGCCCCTGGGTCCTAGTGCTTTTGATGGTATTTGTATTACTAATATTTTCTCCCAGTTTGTGGCTTTTTTACTCCTCAGTGATTCTATGGTCTTTCTATGAATCAAGATGATTAATTTTAACATAGGAAATTAACTGATCTTTTCCTTTATGGTTTCTGCTTTCTAAAATCTCATTTAAGTACATTCTACACTATTCCAAAGTTATGAATGTCTGTAGCTGCATTTCATGTGTTTTGATCAGTAGTATTTTTGTTTTCGTTCAGTTCTATGTATTTTCTAATTTTAATTCTTCTATAACCACTGGGTAATTTAGAAGTGTGTTTTTGGATTTCAAATATGTAATTTCCTTTTATAGTTCTTCTTGCTACTGATTTTTAATTTAACTATTTGCTTTCAGATAACATAGTATGTGAGATAAGAGAATCTGAAATTTGTTGAGATCTATTTTATGGCCTGGAATGTGGTTAATTTTTATAACCATGTGTGCTTGAAGAGAATGTATATTCTCAAGTTGTTGAATGTATTGTCTCATAGGTACACAGTAGATCAAGTTTGTTGTGTTGTTCAGATTTTTATATCATTACTGATTTTGTTGTTGTTGTTGCTCGATATGTCAGTTACTGAGGAGGTATGTTAAAATCTTCCATTATTATGTGGCTTTGACCATTTCTCTGTAGTTCAGACATTTTTTTTGCTCTATATACTTTTGAATCCATGTAATTAAGTGCATATACATGTAAAATTGTTATATATTCCTAGTGAACTGAGCATTTTTGGTAATGATTCTCTTCATATCAATAATCCTTTTGCCTTTAAATCTGTTTTGTCTGATATTGATACAGCTTTACCAATTTTTTTTAATTAGTGTTTTTTGATATATCTTTTTCATAAACTTTACATTAAATTTATGTGTGTTAAGCTTTAGGTATGTCCCTCACAAATAACTTAGAGTTGTATTTTATTTTTTACTCCGGTCTGACAATATTTGTCTTTTAACCAGACAGTCAAGTCCATTTACATTGATTGTGATTAACGTTATACAGGCATACCTTGGAGATATTTCAGGTTCTGTTCCAGACCACTGCAATAAAGCAAATATCACAGTAAAGCAAGTCACATGAAATTTTTGGCTTTCCAGTACATATAGAAGTTAGGTTTACAGTATACTGCAGTCTGTTAAGTGTTCAATAATAGCATTATATCTCCAAAAACAATGTATCTACCTTAATTAAAAATTACTCTATTGCTAAATAATGCTAACCATCATCTGAGCCTTCATCAGGTTGTAATGTTTTTGCTGGTGTAGGGTCTTGCTTCAGTGTTGGTGGCTGCTGACTGATCAGGGTGGTGGTTACTGAAGGCTGGGGAGGCTGTGGGAATTGCTTAAAATATGACAACAGTGAAGTTTGCTGCATCGATTGACACTTCCTTTCAGGAACGATTTCTCTGTAAAATACAATGCTGTTTGATAGCATTTTACCCACAGTAGAACTTCTTTCAAAACTGGAGTTGATCCTGTCCAACCCTGCTGCTGCTTTATCAACTTAGTGGATGTAACAGTCTAAACTCTTTGTTGTCGTTTCAACAATCTTCACAGTATCTTCACCAGGAATAGATTCCATCTCAAGAAACCACTTTCTTTGCTCATCCATAAGAAGCAACTTCTCATTTGTGAAAGTTTTATCATGAGATTGCAACAATTTATTCACATCTCAGGTTCCACTTTTAATTCTAATTCTCTTGCTATTTCCACCACATCTGCAGTTACTTCCTCCACTGAAGTCTTGAGCCCCTCAAAGTCATTCCATGAGGTTTGGAATCAACTTCTTCCAAATTCCTGTGAATGTTGGTATTTTGACCTCTTCCCATGAATCACGAATGTTCTTAATGTCATCTAGAGTGGTAATCCTTTCCAGAAGGTTTTCAATTTATTTTGCTTAGATCCACCAGAGGAATTACTACCCATGGCAGCTATAACTTTACAATATATTTCTTAAATAGTTAAGACTTGGAAGTGGAAATGACTCCTCAATCCATGGGCTGCAGCATGGATGTTGTGCTAGCAGACATGAAAACAACATTAATTTATGATACATCTCCATAAGAGCTCTTGGGTGACCAGATGCATTGTCAATGAACAGTAATATTTTGAAAGGAATCTTTTTTCTGAGCAGTAGGTCTCAACAGTGGGCTTAAAATATTCAGTAAACCATGTTGTGAACAGATGTGCTGTCATCCAGGCTTTATTGTTCCATTTAAGGAGCACAGGCAGTATAGATTTAGCATAATTCTTAAGGGCCTTAGGATTTTTGAAATGGTCATTTAAACTTCATTCAGCTTCAAGTCACTAGCTCCATTAGCTCCTAATAAGAGAGTCAGCCTGTCCTTTGAAGCTCTTAAATTAGTCATTGACTTCTCTTCTCTAGCTATGCAAGTCCCAGATGGCATCTTCTTCCGATAGAAGGCTGTTTCATCTGCATTAAAAATCTGTTGTTTAGTGTAGCCACCTTCACGAATGATCTTAGTTAGATCTTCTAGCTAACTTCTGTGGCTTCTACATCAGCACTTGCTGCTTCACCTTGTACTTTTATGTTATGGAGATGGCTTCTTTCCATAAAGCTCAAGAACCAACTTCTGCTAGCTTCAAACTTTTCTTCTGCAGCTTCCTCACCTTCCTCAGCCTTCACAGAATTGAAGAGAGTTAGGGCCTTGCTTTGCATTAGGCTTTGGCTTAAGGTAATGTTGTGGCTGATACTATCTTCTATCTAGATCACTCAAACTTTCTTCATATCGGCAATAAGGCTATTTCACTTTCTTATCATTGGTATGTTCACTGGAGTAGCACTTTTAATTTCTTTCAAGAACTTTTCCTTTGCATTCATTCACAACTTGGCTAACTGGTGCAAGAGGCCTAGCTTTTTTTTTTTTGCGGTACGCGGGCCTCTCACTGTTGTGGCCTCTCCCTTTGCGGAGCACAGGCTCCGGATGCGCAGGCTCAGCGGCCATGGCTCACGGGCCTAGCCACTCTGTGGCATGTGGGATCTTCCCGGACCGGGGCACGAACCCGTGTCCCCTGCATCGGCAGGCAGACTCTCAACCACTACGCCACCAGGGAAGCCCCAAGGCCTAGCTTTTGACCTCTCTTTGCTTTTGATGTGTCTTCCTCATTAAGCATAATAATCGTTTCTAGCTTGTGATTTACAGTGAGAGATGTGCAACTCTTCCTTTTACTTGAACAAGTGATTAGAGGCCATTGTAGGACTATTAATTTGCCTAATTTCAATATTGTTTTGTCTTAGGGAATAAGGAGGCCCAAGGAAAGGGAGAGAGTCTGGAGTGGTGAGAACACACACAACATTTATTAAGTCAGTTTGCCATCTTAAGTGGGTGCAGTTTGTCATGCCCCAAAACAATTATAACAGTAGCATCAAAGGTCACTGATCACAGATCACCGTAACAAATAATAATCAAAAAGTTTGAAATATTATCAGAATTACCAAAATGTGACACAGAGACATGACGTGAGTAAATGCTATTGGAAAAATGGCACTGATAGAGCTTACTTGATGCAGAGTAACCTTCAATTTTGAAAAATGTAGTATCTGTGAGGTGCAGTAAAGCGAAGTAAAATAAAATGAGTTATGCCTGTATTTGGATTTATTTCTTCCATCTTGTCATGGTTTGAAGTGTTGATCTGGATTGTATCATATCCTTTGGTTGAAAGATGTTCCAAGTCACTGAATAACCCAGTCACCTACCTATAGCCCATAATGTTGGACTATCCCTATGACCCCAACAGGGTAGTGACTTGGGATTAAATGGCAACAGAACACAAGGCAGGAACTGGAGATGGTTAAAGACCAGTGTTAGGAAAGAAGACGTTCACCATCATCATATGTTTAAACAACTCTTATGTGCATATAAAAGAGGAATTAAAACATTAGCAGCAAATGACAGAGCTAGAACAAATGAGTGGAATAATACTTTGTTCACTGAGCAGCTGTTAAGTGCCATGTACACTGCTAAACACTTTTCACATATAATTTACTTTTCACCTACATAGTTTACTTCACACAACAAACCACTAAGGTAGGGGGTTATTGTTTTCATTTTATAGGTGAGGAAATTGAGGATCAGAGAGCTTAAAGAAGATACTCAAGGTCAAACAACTGGTAAATGGCAGAATTGGGGATTGTACTCAATCCTGTATGACTCTAAAACTCTTGCTTTTTTCATTAAGTTATATTGCAGGGAGGTGAATGGGTAAACAGCAAATAAAAGAACATTATTTTAATTAAAATTGATAAGAAGTATAATGACCTATCATTTGGGGTGGTAAGCATCCCATTTTTGGACATTTCCAAGCAGAGAGAGGGTAGTCGTAAATTAAGGCTATGGCAGTGGGAGTTTTACTTGGAGTGATAAGTTGTACTTTAGAACAGATGCTTGCTGAGAAGATAAACAAAATTGATAAACCATTAGCCAGACTCATCAAGAAAAAAAGGGAGAAGACTCAAATCAATAGAATTAGAAATGAAAAAGGAGACGTAACGACTGACACTGCAGAAATACAAAGGATCATGAGAGATTACTACAAGCAACTCTATGCCAATAAAATGGACAACCTGGAAGAAATGGACAAATTCTTAGAAATGCACAACCTTCCAAGATTGAACCAGGAAGAAATAGAAAATATGAACAGACCAATCACAAGCACTAAAATTGAAACTATGATTAAAAATCTTCCAACAAACAAAAGCCCAGGACCAGATGGCTTCCATGCGAATTCTATCAAACATTTAGAGAAGAGCTAACACCTATCCTTCTCAAACTCATCCAAAATATAGCAGAGGGAGGAACACTCCCAAACTCATTCTACAAGGCCACCATCACCCTGTTACCAAAACCAGACAAAGATGTCACAAGGAAAGAAAACTACATGCCAATATCACTGATGTACATAGATGCAAAAATCCTCAACAAAATACTAGCAAACAAAATCCAACAGCACTTTAAAAGAATCATACACCATGATCAAGTGAGGTTTATCCCAGGAATGCAAGGATTATTCAATATACGCAAATCAATCAACGTCATACACCATATTAACAAATTGAAGGAGAAAAAACGTTTGATCATCTCAATAGATGCAGAGAAAGCTTTCGACAAAATTCAACACCCATTTATCATAAAAACCCTCCAGAAAGTAGGCATAGAGGGAGGTTACCTCAACATAATAAAGGCCATATATGACAGACCCACAGCCAACATTGTCCTCAATAGTGAAACACTGAAACCATTTCCACTAAGATCAGGAACAAGACAAGGTTGCCCACTCTCACCACTATTATTCAACATAGTTTTGGAAGTTTTAGCCACAGCAATCAGAGAAGAAAAAGAAATAAAAGGAGTCCAAATTAGAAAAGAAGAAATAAAGCTGTCACTGCAGATGACATGATACTATACATAGAGAATCCTAAAGAAGCTGCCAGAAAACTACTAGATCTAATCAATGAATTTGGTAAAGTAGCAGGATACAAACTTAATGCACAGACATCTCTTGCATTCCTATACACTAATGATGCAAAATCTGAAAGTGAAATTAAGAAAACACTCCCATTTACCATTGCAACAAAAAGAATAAAATACCTAGGAATAAACCGACCTAAGGAGACAAAAGACATGTATGCAGACAATTATGACACTGATGAAAGAAATTAAAGATGATACAAGTAGATGGAGAGATATACCATGTTCTTGGATTGGAAGAATCAACACTGTGAAAAGGACTCTACTACCAAAAGCAATCTACAGATTCAGTGCTATCCCTATCAAATGACCACTGACATTTTTCACAGAACTAGAACAAAACATTTCACAATTTGTATGGAAACACAAAAGACTCCGAATAGCCAAAGCAATATTGAGAACGAAAAACGGAGCTGGAGGAATCAGGCTCCCTGACTTCAGACTATACTACAAAGCTACAGTAATCAAGACAGTATGGTACTGGCACAAAAACAGAAATATGGATGAATGGAACAGGATAGGAATCCCAGAAGTAAACCCACACACATATGGTCACCTTATCTTTGATAAAGGAGGCAAGAATATACAATGGAGAAAAAACAGCCTCTTCAGTAAGTGGTGCTGGGAAAACTGGACAGCTACACATAAAAGAATGAAATTAGAACACTCTCTAACACTATACACAAAAATAAACTCAAAATGGACTAAAGACCTAAATGTAAAGCCAGACACTATCAAACTCTTAGAGGAAAACATAGGCAGAACACACTATGACATAAATCACAGCAAGATCCTTTTTGGCCACCTTCTAGAGAAATGGAAATAAAAGCAAAAATAAACAAATGGGACCTAATGAAACTTAAAAGCTTTTGCACAGCAAAGGAAACCATAAACAAGATGAAAAGACAACCCTCAGAATGGGAGAAAATATTTGCAAATGAAGCAACTGACCAAGGATTAATCTCCAAAATTTACAAACAGCTCATGCAGCTCAATATCAAAAAAACAAACAACCCAATCCAAAAATGGGCAGAAGATGTAAATAAAGATTTCTCCAAAGAAGATATACAGATTGCCAACAAACACATGAAAGAGTGCTTAACATCATTAATCATTAGAGAAATGCAAATCAAAACTACAATGAGATATCTCATGCTGGTCAGAATGGCCATCATCAAAAAATCTACAAACAGTAAATGCTGGAGAGGGTGTGGAGGAAAGTGAACCCTCCTGCACTGTTGGTGGGAATGTAAATTGATACAGCCACTATGGAGAACATTATGGAGGTTCCTTAAAAAACTAAAAATAGAACTACCATATGACCCAGCAATCCCATTGCTGGGCTTATACCCTGAGAAAACCATAATTCAAAAAGAGTCATGTACCACAATGTTCATTGCAGCTCTATTTACAATAGCCAGGACATGGAAGCAACCTAAGTGTCCATCGACAGATGAATGGATAAAGAAGATGTGGCCCATATATACAATGGAATATTACTCAGCCATAAAGAGAAACGAAACTGAATTGTTTATAGTGAGGTGGATGGATGTAGAATCTGTCATACAGACTGAAGTAAGTCAGAAAGAGAAAAACAAATACCGTATGCTAACACATATATATGGAATCTAAAAAAAAAATGGTCATGAAGAACCTAGGGGCAAGACGGGAATAAAGATGCAGACCTACTAGAGAATGGACTTGAGGACACGGGGAGGGGGAAGGGTAAGTTGGGACAAAGTGAGAGAGTGGCATGGACATATATACACTACCAAATGTCAAATAGATAGCTAGTGGGAAGCAACCACATAGCACAGGTAGATCAGCTCGGTGCTTTGTGACCATTTAGAGGGGTGAGATAGAGAGGGTGGGAGGGAGGGAGACACAAGAGGGAAGAGACATGGAGATATATGTATATGTATAACTGATTCACTTTGTTATAAAGCAGAAACTAACACACCATTGTAAAGTAATTATACTCCAATAAAGATGTTAAAATAAAAGAACAGATGCTTGAATTAGATGTAAGGTCTAGTAAGGTCTAGTTTAGTTTCCATCATCTTATTGAAACTGTGCCAAAGCTTAACAAGTGTATGCTTTTCAAAACTCTCCCTACTTTTTGGAAGTAGCTGCGATGTGAACTTGTCCTTTCTTCACTCAGTCTCCTTAACTCACTGCAGTGTTATATGATGTGCACAGGTGGTGGCTTAATAAAATGCTGTTTGATGATGACTTGATGAAAGTTGACTTGGCCTGTTTAGATAGGAGAAAAACAAGTCATGTGTATTTTATAGAGTGAAAACATGAGTGCAGCGTGAGGTTTGTTATTTTGAAATGCTGGAGTCAAGAGATGCAATCACTGAGAATCTCCCTTTAATATCAACATACCGCCTCACATTAAAACCTTTAACAATCAAGCCATACCTAATTTTAAATACAATGTTTTAAAAACGAAATATTATCTTATAGATAGCTTTTAGTAAGTAGCCAGAATTAGAGAAAAAAGGTCTTTCCTCTGTGTCTTACTTTCTTGGTACATTCTGCCCTATGAAGGCCAAGAGCCCATAGGAATTAAAAAAAAAAAAAGTTAATTTCTGTCAGCAGTCTTATCAGACTGCCCACCCTGTGGTCTCTGCTTCTGTCCACCTTATTTTCTTTATCCTCACTGTCACTCCATCAGTAATCACTTCTCCTTTTAAAGCCCAGCCAAAAGCAGATTTCTTCCAGATTCTTCTCCTTGTGCCTGGACCTCTCAAAGTATCCAATAGTGGCAGCTGAAGTAGACAAGAAAGGATTTTACCTTTTCGTATAGTCCTTTTAAAACTTGTACAAGCAGTTTCACAGCTACCTGCTTCCTACAGCATGTCTCTGAGGTATGTAGGAAAGGTCTCATTATGGCCTTTTGATACGTGAAGAAACTGAGGCATAAGGGGGTTGTGAATTGTAAGTAGTTAGCTGCAGTTTTAGCATCTTTCCGCCCTACAGCTCTAACGGTCAAATGCTGTGTTACAAAATATTTCCCACCAGTTTCTGACTCTTAAGAGTTTAAGTTATATGACATGGCTGATACCTGGGGTTTGGGGTATTTGCAATTTTCTGAGCTCATTGTTGGAATGGGCCACCCAAGTGCTGCCCAAGGCATGGAAAGAAGAATGGCTATGAACAGCCTACCAGAATGTGAACACACTTTGAGAAGGGTTTACTGCTGAGGTGAATGTGCTGTCACCTGCATGCATGAGACCAAAGCCACCCCCCAAAAATTCTTGCTTTCGGAATTTGACCCTGTGTCTCTTATAAATTGGTTATTCCAGTTTCATCTAGTTGGCCCACACTGACTTTGGGTTGTTTTGGGCAGTAAGAGATGTGTAGTGTAAAGATTACTGGGAATTGGGAACCTAGGGTTTCAATTCTGGAACTTCCCGAGGTTAGATTCATGACTTTGATTGTCCTGGCCTCAACTTTCTCGTCTGGCAGTTGAGGGGCTTGTACCAGATCAATGATTCTCGGAATATGTTCCTTGGATATGTATCAGAATTCCTAGGGGGGGCTTGTTAAAAGTCGAGATTCCTGGACTCCACACAGGCCTACAGGACTGGAACCTCTGGGGATGGGACTCAGGTATCTTCCTTTGAACAAGCTGACCAGGCATGTGCACTGAAGTTTGAGCACCTCAGAATGAGGTTCCTTCTACCTTTGACGTCCTATGATTTTCTGAGTGAGAAAGACAAAAAAGAAAGATATCAAGTATGGATTTAACTTTGGCAAAGATTTCCTTACTGCTCTTTTTTTGTGTATAAAACTTTTTTTCTGACATACAAAAGCTGAATATATTTAATGTATGCAACTTGGTGGGTTTGGAGATAAGCATACACTTTTGAGACCATCACCGCAGTTAGTGCCATAAATGTATCCATCACCTCCAAAAGCTTCCTCTTCCTCCCTTCCTTCCTCCCTTCCTCTCTTCCTTCATCCCTCCCTCCTAAGAACACAACGTTAGATTACACTCTCAACAAATTTTTAAGTATATAATACAGTATTGTTAGCTATAAGCACTATGCTGTACAGTAGTAGATCTCTAGGACTTACTCATCTTGCATAACCGAAACTTTGTCTTCTTGAACCAACATTGCCCCATTTCCCCCTTCTCCCAGCCCCTGGTAACCACCATTCTATTCTTTGCTTCTATGAGGCTGACTATTTTGGATTCTTCATATAAGTAGAATCATGTATTCATTCTTCTGTCTCTGGCTTATTTCACTTAGTGTAATGTCCTCCAGGTTTATTTCCATTGTTGCAAATGGCAGGATTTCCTTCATGTGAGGCTGAATAATATTACATTGACTGTAAATACTACATTTTCTTTATCCATGGACATTAACGTTGTTTCCATATCTTGGCTATTGTGAAAAATGCTTCAGTGCATGGGAATGCAGATATCTCTTTGAGATCCTGATTTCAATTCCTTCAGATACATACCCAGAAGTGGAATTCCTAGATCATACGGTAGTTCTGTTTTTAGTTTTTGAGGAAACTCCGTACTGTTTTCCATGGTGGCTGCACCAATTTACATTCCCACAACACTGTGTGAAGTTTCTCTTTTCTACACATCCTTGATAACATTTATCTTTGTCTTTTTCAATAATACCCATCCTAACAGGTGTGAGGTGATATCTCATTTTGGTTTTGATTTGCATTTCCCTGATGATTAGTGATGTTGAGCACTTTTTCATATACCTGTCGGCCACAACTGATTGCTCTTCTTTAATGTCAAGGACTCTAGTTTTAGATTTGCCAGAAATCATCTAATTAGTATGTGACGACAGTATATAGTTTTCATTATTTATGTCTGTCTCTCCCAACTTATCTGCTTTGGCACTGTTTTTTTTCCTGCATAACTACAGTAACTTTCAATCTCTTCTCATGCAAATTCATCTTTTATTCTATTATCTGCAGGGGTTTTGTTGTCTGTAAAATAACAAATGCAAAGAAGTCCCTCACACGATTGATATGTTATTTATTTGTGTTATAAAACACAATTTCTCAGCATGGCTTACTAGAACTTTTCAAGTACTGCCTCATACCTTACCTTTGTAGTTTTATCTCCCAAATTTTCACCATTCATCCATCTAGGAATCCTTTGGTTCTCAAACTAGTGCAAGTAGCTGATTACCTAGAGTCAGTCATCCCTTTTCCTAATTTTTTTTAATATGAAATAGTTTTATATTTTACTTCATCATTGGATCCAGAGACAATCTTATTCATAGAAAATATGCTAAAACATTAAACCATAGGATTTATTTATAAGAAAGCAAGCACTAGACTTAGTGCTTGCTTTGGCTTTTTAATTTTTTTACTTAATATTTTTGTGTATTTATTTTTACTGTTTGCTACTTCTTGCTATTAGAAAATTGGAAACAAGTACAAAAGAATAGACAAGGAAAATTAACTTCCACAAAGGACCCTGAATAGGCAAAGCAATCTTGAGAAAGGAAAATGGAGCTGGAGGAATTAGGCTCCCTGACTTCAGAAAAGTAAATCAAACAGTATGGCACTGGCACTAAGACAGACTTATAGATGAATGGAACAGGATAGAAAGTCCAGAAATAAATGCATGAACCTATGGTCAATTAATTGATGACAAAGGAGGCAAGAATATACAAGGGAGAAAAGACAGTCTCTTCAATAAGTGGTGCTGGGAAAACTGGATAGCAACATGTAAAAGAATGAAATTAGAACACTCTCTAACACCATACACAAAAATTAACTCAAAATGGATTAAAGACCTAAATGTAAAACTGAATACTATAAAACTCTTAGAGGAAAACAGGCAGGACACTCTTTGACATAAATCACAGCAATATCTTTTTGGATCCATTTCCTAGAGTAATGAAAATAAAAAGAAAAATAAACAAATGGGACGTAATGAAACTTAAAAGCTTTTGCACAGCAAAGGAAACTATAAACAAGATGAAAAGACAACCCTCAGAATGGGAGAAAATATGTGCAAACAAATCAATGGACAAAGGATTAATCTCCAAAATATATAAACAGCTCATGCAGCTCAATATTAAAAAAACAAACAACCCAATCAAAAAATGGGCAGAAGACCTAAACAGACATTTCTCCAAAGAAGATCTGCAGATGTCCAAGAGGCACATGAAAAGCTGCTCAACATCACTAATTATTAGAGAAATGCAAATCAAAACTACAATCAGGTATCACCTTACACTGGTTAGAATGGGCATCAGAAAATCTACAAACAACAATTGCTGGAGAGGGTGTGGAGAAAAGGGAACCCTTTTGCATTGTTGGTGGGAAAGTAAATTGATACAGCCACTATGGAGAACAGTATGGAGTTTCCCTTAAAAACTAAAAATAGAACTACCATACGACCCAGCAATCCCAGTACTGGGCATATACCTTGAGAAAACCATAACTCAAAAAGACGCATGCGGGCTTCCCTTGTGGCACAGTTGTTGAGAGTCCGCCTGCCGATGCAGGGGACACGGGTTCATGCCCCGGTCCGGGAAGATCCCATGTGCCGCGGAGTGGCTGGGCCCATGAGCCATGGCTGCTGAGCTTGCGCGTCTGGAACCTGTGCTCCGCAATGGGAGAGGCCACAACAGTGAGAGGCCCGCGTACCGCAAAAAAAAAAAGCATGCACCCCAATGTTCATTGCAGCACTGTTTACAATAGCCAGGTCATGGAAGCAACGTAAATGCCCATCAATAGACGAATGTATAAAGAAGATGTGGTACATATGTACCATGGAATATTACTCCTCCATAAAAAGGAATGAAATTGGGTCATTTGTAGAGACATAGATGGACCTGGAGAATGTCATACAGAGTGAAGTAAGTCAGGAAGAGAAAGACAAATATCCTATGATATCACTTATATGTGGAATCTAAAAAATGATCTAAATGAACTTATTTACAAAACAGAAAGACTCACAGACTTAAAAAACAAATTTATGGTTACCAAAGGGGAAAGGTGAGGGAGGGATAAATTAGGAGGTTGGGATTAACATATATATACTACTATATATAAAATAGATAATCAACAAGGACCTACTGTATAGCAGAGGGAATTCTATTCAATACTCTGTAATAATCCTTATGGCAAAAGAATCTGAAAAAGAGTAGATATATGTATGTGTATTACTAAGTCACTTTGCTGTACACCTGAAACTAACACAACATTGTAAATCAACTATTTTCCAATATAAAATAAAACTTTAAAAAGACCCTCCAAATTACAAAATAAATGAGTCATGGGGATAACATGTACAGCGTGGAGAGTATAGTAATATATTCAAAGAGTAAGATATTACAAAGAGTATGTAATATCTTTGTATGATGACACATGGTAACTAGACTTATCATGGGGATCATTCTGAAATGTACAGAAATATTGAATCACTGTGTTGTGCACCAGGAACTAACATAGTGTTGAGGTCAATTATACTTCAACAAATAAACAAACTCATTGAAAAAGATCATATCTGTGATTACCAGAGGTAGAGGGTAGGAGGAGAAGGAATTGGATGAAGGCAGACAAAATGTGCAAATGTCCAGTTATAAGATCAATAAGTGCTAGGGATGTAATGTACGTGATCAATATAATGAACACTGCTGTGTGCTATATGTGAAGGTGGTAAGAGAGTAAATTCTAAGAGTTCTCATCACAAGGAAATGTAGTTTTTCTTTTTCTTTTGTGTCTATATTCGATGATGGATTTTCACTAAACTTATTGTGGTAATCATTTCATGGTATGTGTAGTGTCAAATCATTATGCTTAAACTTATACAGTGCTTTATGTCAATTATATTTCAATAAAACTGGAGGAAAAAAGTACCAAAACATTTTAATGCAAGAATAACTTAAAATTAAGAATATCCTGTATATTACCTTAGGAAAAAGATTTGTTGTACCAGATTGCCATTCATGGCTTAAACAATAAACTACCTTGATTCAGTTTGTGCAGCACCAGGGTTCTCTGTGAAGTAGCAGGGTCTGTGTCCCTGTGGTTTTCTTCTTTCTGGAATGCCTTTCTGAAGCTTCTCTTCTTGAAGAACTCCTACTCATTGTTCAAGACTCAGTGGACTTTTCACCTTCTCTGTGAAGCCTTTTCTGATGCCTACAGATCCGATGAAGTACTCTCTCCTATATATTTTCCATGTTACTTGGGATATTTGTCTATACTTTTTTACAATTCATATTGAACATAATAACACTAACTATAATTATTATTATTCTGTTTCTGTCTCTCTTGCTAGGTTATGCTTTTTATTCTGCTTTATACCTAAGCGCCTCTATGGGGTCTGGCATAAAGTGATGTTCAATAAATGATGTAAAATGAAAAATTTCTTTTGACTAAGATATTTGTTCTTTAAGAAATTTATCCTTCTTACCTTATTTTGTAGTACCTGGAACACAGGATCTTATAGGTACCCACTTAACAATGATAGACTGGCCAAGTTATCTGACTTCTCTCCTTGCTCTGGGAAATAGTTTAACTCTGTCAAAGAGCAATCAAGAAAAATTCACGTATTGAGTGTGATGTGATGATGGCTATTTGAAAAGCTTGGAACTACCTTCTTAATTTAATAGACTTGGGTCTGTCTCAAGTCTGGATTGGGGCCAGTGTTTGAGTATCTCAATTAGTAAGTATCAGAACTCAGGAATTCATAATCTTTCATTCTGACCTGAAAAATTGCTGAGATGATTTGTCAGTAAACAGTACAGACCTTCTAGGACTAGAAGGAAGAGGGAGGAAGCCTACAGCTTGGAAGGGGTGCTCGCTGCCAGTGTGGAACTCAGGAAAGAGACTTATTTCAGGTCTGGTAAAGAGCTTGAGAATGACGGAAATGTAAGGGCACAGTAGTCAAAAAAGTAACTTAGGGCTTCCCTGGTGGCGCAGTGGTTGAGAGTCCGCCTGCCGATGCAGGGGACACGGGTTCGTGCCCCGGTCCGGGAGGATCCCACATGCCGCGGAGCGGCTGGGCCCGTGAGCCATGGCTGCTGGGCCTGCGCGTCCAGAGCCTGTGCTTCGCAATGGGAGAGGCCACAACGGTGAGAGGCCCACGTACCGCAAAAAAAAAAAGAAAAAAAAGAAAGTATCTTAGTACTGGGAGTTGGGTCGGGTGTGAGGGAAGAGGCAGCTTACACTGTTGGTGAGGACAGAAGTGTAAATTGGTACAGCCTTTCTAGAGTGCGGTTTTGCAGTGTGTGTTAAACATCTTACGCGTGTTTACACTTAATTTTCTCACCAATTCCACTTCTAAGAATTTTCCTTTTTTTTTTCCTTTTTCCTTTTTTTTTCCTTAAGTATTTTTCTTAATGGAATAATCTGAGATGTTTGTATAAAGATATTTACTTGGAATCAATCTAAAGGTCCAAAAATAGAGAACTGATCAAATAAATGGATTTATCTATACAGGGGAATGTTACACAGGCATTTAAGTAATAATGTAGAGTTATATTTACTGAAAAGGAAAGAGGTACATGATATATTAAAAAGAGCTGTCCATGGGGACTTCCCTGGTGGTCCAGTGGCTAAGTATCTGCACTCCCAATGCAGAGGGCCCCAATTTGATCCCTGGTCAGGGAACTAGATCTTGCATGCCACAACTAAGAGTTTGCATGCCGCAACGAAGATCCCACATGCCACAGCGAAATCCCGCATGCTGCAACTAAGACCCAGTGCAGCCAAATAAATAAATAAAATAAATAAATATTTTAAAAAAAGAGCTGTCCATGAAACCATGGGTAGGTTTTGATTAATTTATTTTTAATTAATTAATTTATTTTTAGCTGTGTTGGGTTTTCGTCACCGTGCATGGGCTTTCTTTAGTTGCGGTGAGCGGGGGCTACTCTTCCTTGTGGTGCGCGGGCTTCTCATTGCGGTGGCATCTCTTGTTGCGGAGCACCGGCTCTGGGCGTGCGGGCTTCAGTAGTTGTGTCTTGCGGGCTTTAGTAGTTGTGGCTCGTGGGCTTCAGTAGTTGTGTCTTGCGGGCTCTAGAGCACAGGCTCAGTAGTTGTGGTGCACAGGCTTAGTAGCTCTGTGGCATGTGGGATCTTCCCAGACAAGGGCTCGAACCCATGTCCCCTGCATTGGCAGATGGATTCTTAACCACTGTGCCACCAGGGAAGCCCGGATTATGATTAATCTTTGTAAAAGATATATATTTCTATATATGTGGACCAAACAATTATGGGGAGTTGTACACTGAGAAATTTTTTCTTTTGATTTATCTTCTTTTCTTTTTTTTTTTTTTTGGCCCTGTGGCACAGCATATGGGATCTTAGTTTCCTGGCCAGGGATGGAACTTTTGCCCCCTGCAGTAGAAGCGCGGAGTCTTAACCACTGGACTGCCAGGGAAGTCCTCTTTTGATTTATCTTAATGTTACAAATTTTCTACAGAGAGCATATAATGCTTGACTTATAAAGAGATGATAATTTTTTTCAAAATTGTTACCTATAGAAAGGATAATTCATTCAGATTGGTATTCTCTGGATTGAATGAATAGTACTTGGAATAGAATAAGTGTATCATATGTATTAGCAAATTAAATGAGTGAAAGAGTAGGCAAGCAACTTTACTCCCAACTTGACATTATTAGGTAATATCAGGGAGACTTCTCTGAATTTATTCCTTCATCTTCTTCCACTGGAATTGCTTCTGCAGGACAGTTGTTTTTAGTTTTTCTTGAGATCTTTTCTCCTTCCCTGATTTTCACTTCTCAGACACCAGTTTATGAGGTTCCATGCCTTCCTTAGTGTGAGGTTGTGCCCCTTTTTCTGGGTGTTGCTGGCGATTTCTGGCTGGTCATTAAATTATTTTTGCTCATTTCATTAAAGGTTTTGAGAGTCAGGTTTCATGATCCCATGTCATTTCATCATTCTCTGAGCCCTTCCAGTGGGTATAAGGTCTAGAAAATTCTTCTTCTCTAAAATTTGGCAAATATTTATCTATTCTGTTCAAAAATATATTTTCATTTAATTCTAAAATTTATTGGAAATCCATTTTTGTATGGTTTGAAGTGAGACCATAAGTTGATTTTTTTAATTCCGAAATAGTTAGTTTTACACAAATCACTTATAGAGTAATCCATTTTTTCCATATGGGCTTGTGATGTGTACTTTGTCATATATTAAGTTATAATATATATGAGTCTATTTCAGGCCTGTTTGTTTTGTTGCATTGATCTGTCTATTGATTCTTACATTGGTATTATACTGTTTTAATTATTAAAAGATAATTATACAATTTAATATCTGGTTTGGGTACATTTCCACTGATTTTACTTTTTCTTTTTTTACTATAACTATCTTCATGCACAATGTTTGCCATACTCAATGCTTGGCATTATTCCAGAAATATAAATTTATTTGGGAATAATTGACATTTTCCATTATTTAGTCTACCCTCCAAAACATTTTATATTTTCTCTTCTGTTTCATCTCTCAGGGTTTTACTTAAGTAATTTATAGTTTGTAGTTATTGTGAATTAGACCTTCCCCTTGTTACATTTTCTAATTGGTTATTGCTAGTATATAGAAAACTGAATCTTGAATATATATTTTATACTTAGCCAATTTGTTGAGTGTTATTATTAGTTTTAATAGTTTTTTGATTCTCTTATTTTTCTAGGAAAATAGTCATGTTGTGCAAATAATTATAATTTCTATTCTATTTTCAGTTTTAGTATATGTGCTGCCGAAGGGAGTGCAATCCCCTTTTCAAATATTTATATATCTTTTTTCTTTTCTTGAATGTTAGTAGTGATCCTGGACATCCTTACCTTCTTCCTGATTTTAATGAGAGCAATTTTAGTAATTTGCTGCTAAAAGGGATTGGCAATTGGTCTGAGAGATTAAGAAATACACTTTGCTTCCTAGATCACTAGGAGGCTTAAAAATCAGAAAAAAAGTGTTGAATTTTATCAAATGATCTTTTGTCCTTTTTGATAATTATGCGCTCTTTCTCATTTGACCTAGTGTTGTTTAATGTGTTATATTAATATACTTTCTAATATTAAATAATCCTTGTATTCCTGAGGTAATCCCTACTTGATTGTGCTGGCTTATTGTTTTAATATACTGGACTTAATTTCACTGGTTCCTCATTTAGGATTTTCACAACTGTATCCATAAATGAATCATGTCTGGAGTACCATTAATTGAAGTGTTTTCTAAAAAGCAATATTATGAGGAAAAAAAAGGGTTCGATGGTCAAACACATTTGAGAAAGACAGATTAAAACATTTAAATGAATTTCTTTGCTTCTGGCCTCTCAGAGACTTTAATATGCTAATACATGTTGTAAATTTCTGAGAGAGTGTTTTCCAAACTAGTCCACAATAGACCTTCCCTCTCAGAAAGTGACACTAATGTCCACAGAACTGTCTTTGGAATATACTAGTCATTTTCATATTTTGGCATTCGAGTTAAGTTAACCTCGTAAAGTGAATTGGGATAGCTTTTCATAATTTTATATGTTCTGGAATAGATTATACAATATGGACGTTATTCAGTCTCTTGAAAACTTTCAAGGTCTTGCCCATAGCACTGTCTGGTTCTAGAGCCAGTTTTACAAATTATCTCTTGATAACATTTGCAATGTCTTCCATGGATATTCAGCTTTCTTACTCCATTGAATACATTTTATTAATTCATATTTCTAGAAAATTGTTCACATTATTGAGATTTCTAAATTTGTTAAAATGTAATTATGTGTAGAATTCTCTTTAATTCTTAAGACATGTTTACTTATGTGTTGGTAAATACAATAGAAAGAAATGATCTATGCCAAATATTTGAAACACAGTGTATGGCACTTTGTAAATGGTGAATTCTTTTATTTTCTACTTCCTTTCTAATTTTGTTTCTTTCTTTTTTATTTAAGTTTGTCGGAACTTTGTCAATTTTTCCCAACTAAACACCCCTTCTACTTATCTATTTACCCACCTATCTATCCATCTATTTATTTTATTCTTTTAAAATTCATTAGTTTTCTGCTTAGATTGTTGTTTTATTCTTCCTGTGTTTCTTGCAGTTGTTTTTTTCTTTTCTAGCTTCTTAAGTTGATTGAATAGTTCATTTAAACAAAATTCTTGGTTAGTAATAAAAATATTTAAGTCTATTAATTTGATTTTAAAATAGTTATGTATTTTGTGTTCCTTTATATACATGGTGCAATATTCAAAGTTTACAAAAAGACTTGCACAGAAAATTGAATCTCCTTCCTTCCCCTGCCCCAGTCGTCTACTCATCAGGAAACAACTACAGTTCCCAATTCCTTATGTTTTGTTCCAGAGCTACTCTAAGTGGCTTTGTCAGGAATGCATACAATTATAATTAGTTTTTATTATCATTAGGTTTAAATAGGATCTATGTTAAAAATTTTTTTTTATTGGAGTATAGCTGATTTATAATGTTGTGTTAGTTTCAGGTGTACAGCAAAGTGAATCAGTTATAAATGTACATATATACATTCTTTTTTAGATTCTTTTCCCATATAGGTCATTACAGAGTATTGAGTAGAGTTCCATGTGCTATACAGTAGGTCCTTATTAGTTATCTATTTTGTATATAGTAGTGCGTATACGTCAATCCCAGTCTCCCTATTTATACCCCCTCTCCTTACCCTCTGGTAACGATAAGTTTGTTTTCTACATCTGTAACTCTATTTCTGTTTCGTAGAGGATCTACTTTTAATTTAATTTTTCATTTGGTACAATAATTGGACTATGGCTTTAAAACTCTTTTTTCACAAGATATTAAATTATTTTGTTATTAATTTCTGTTTTTATTGCATTGTGATTAGAAAATGTAATCTATAATTTATACTGTTTGGAAAGTCCTGATATTCATCATGTGATCAATTACATGGTCAATTTTTATAAATATTTCATAGATATTTTAAATTGTATTGGCTTTAGAGGCCCAAAGTATATAATTATTAATTCAAAACAATTTTTGTTTATTGTGATTTACTTGATATATTATTATAGAGAGTAGTAAATTACTTTCTTTTTCAAATTGAACTTTTGTCAATTTTTATTTATATTCCTGATAATTTTTGTTTTATATTTTATTCCATAATAATTGGCACATAAAGCTTAATGATTCCTATATATTTATTCTAGATTCTAACTTTTACTTCTGTAGAAAAATCCTAAAAATAATACCTTTACCTGGAAATAAGAAGTCAAGTAATAGAGAAGGACATCAAATGAAAAGTAAAATATTTTTCCAGACTCCCCACCCACATTGTCACACTTAAGTGGTAATTATTTTTGAATATTTTAAAACTATTTTTATTTCTTCTAGTGGTTACTTCCATAACTTTAATAATATGTTTTTATCTTTCATTCTTAATTTATTAACTGTTGATACTATATATTGATTTTTCAATATAAAAGATTAAGGTTTAAATTATTTATACTACCTTTACCTCTCCTCAAATTCCTCCTAATTTTAATTTTTAAACAACCTTTATAATTAAAAAAATAAACTGCAACTTCTTGATTCATTAGTTTTAAACATTTTTTGACTCTGTTATTTAAGATGAAGAAATGAATTTCCCAATTTAACATTCTTTGTGCCTCTCTTTCTCTACCATCCAAATATGTTTATCATTTTTATTTGGGGAAGGTTTAGAGCATTTTGTTCTCTAGTTATAGTAAACCTTCCATACTTTGTCTATAGGTTGACTTTGAAAGTTAAAAGTTGATAGATGGCATTTTAATATAATAGTTATGTAAATATTCACTGCATATTTGGTAGAAATATTGAATATGTAGAGAAGACAGTGCAATTCAGCATCTACACCCCTTGAAGGGGAATGTTCCAAAGGTCAAGGCTAAATGGATTCTTTCTCTTTTAGTATTTCATCTATTACTCAGACTCGTAACTTGTTTCATATGTGGACCATTCTTGGAAAATGTTTTTGCTTTTTCTTTTTGGAGTTTCTAATTGTCTTTTTTCTTAACAAAAGAATCACATGCCTCTCTACCATGTAACAGTATCTTGCAACTGTTAGTCATAGTATTTGTTGAATGCTTTAGTATGTGTTGACATGTTTTTTAGGTCTGTCTGTAGCTAGCATCATGGAATTTTATTTAATTTCACTTCTAGATTTGTTCCACTATTCCTTACATCCTGTATATTCCTCTCTTTTTATTTCATTTTTTCCCCCTGCAGTTCATATTCAAGTGATTTGCTTTTTCCAGGAAAGGTACATCAAAGATAAACTTTCTAGGTCCTTGCTTTTCTGAAAATGTCTTTGTTTCGACCTAATGCTTGACTGATATTCTGCTAGGTATAGAATCCTAGATTTAAAATAATTTCTTCTTAGCAATTTGAAAGTATTGGTCCTTTATCTGTTCATTTGTCTTTTAGCATGTACCATTCCTGATAAAAAGTCTGATGCCACTCTGATTGTCTTTATTTTCTAGGTAACCTGAATTATTCCTTCTGGAAGTTTCTAATACTTTCTTTTTAACTTCAGTATTGTGAATTTTTTTAAATGTGGCTAAGAATTGCTTTTTGTATTTATCCTGGTGAACATTTCTGGATTTTTTTAACCTAAAGACATATCTTCAGGTTTGAAAGTTTTTATTCTATTATTTCTTCAATTACTTTTTGCTTTTATTTTCTTTTGTACTTTTTGAAATTGTCATTTTAGTTGGCTTGCAGGAGGAAAAAGTGTTATTTGTAAGTAATTAGTGTGCTTTCTGATATGGAAATAAATCTGCATTGTAATTTTTTTCAATATTAAGTGACCTTTTTTCTTTTTTAAAAATTTTTATTGGGGTATAATTGACTTACAATGTTGTGTTAGTTTCAGGTATACAGCAAAGTGAACCTGTTATACAAATACATATGTCAACTCTTTTTTAGATTCTTTTCCCCTATAGGCCATTACAGAGTATTGAGTAGAGTTTCCTGTGCTATACAGGAGGTACTTGTTCGTTATCTATTTTATATATAGTAGTGTGTACATGTCAATCCCGATCTTTCAATTTATCCTTCCCTCCTCCTACCCACCAGTAACCATACATTTATTTTCTACATCTGTAACTCTATTTCTGTTTTGTAGATAAGTTCATTTGTACCCTTTTTTTAGATTCCACATATAAGCAATATCACATGATTTTTGTCTTTCTCGGTTTGACTTACTTCACTCAGTATGAGAATCTCTAGGTCCATCCATGTTGCTGCAAATGGTATTATTTTGTTCTTTTTTATGGCTGAGTAATATTCCACTGTATATATGTACCACATCTTTTTTATCCATTCCTCTGTTGATGGACATTTAGGTTGCTTCCATGTCCTGGCTATTGTGAATAGTGCTGAAATGAACATTGGGGTGCATGTATCTTCTTGAATTATGGTTTTCTGCAGATATATGCCCAGGAGTGGGATTTCTGGATCATATGGTAGCTCTATTTTCATTTTTTTAAAGGAACCTCCATACTGTTATCCATAGTGGCTGTACCAGTTTGCATTCCCACCAACAGTGTAGGAGGGTTCCTTTTTCTCCACACCCTCTCCAGCATTTACTGTTTGTAGAGTTTTTGATGATGGCCATTCTGACCGGTGTGAGGTGATACCTCATCGTAGTTTTGATTTGCATTTCTCTGATAATTAGTGATGTTGAGCATCTATTCATGTGCTTTTGAAACCATCTGTGTGTCTGCTTTGGAGAAATGTCTATTTAGGTCTTCTGCCCATTTTTTGATTGGGTTGTTTGTTTTTTTGATATTGAGCTGCATGGGCTGTTTGTATATTTTGGAGATTATTCCTTTGTTGGTTGCTTTGTTTGCAAATATTTTCTTTCAGAAAACTATAAGATAATGAATGAAAGAAATAAAAGATGACACAAACGGATGGAGAGATATACCATGTTCTTGGATTAGAAGAATCAATATTGTGCAAATCACTATGCTACCCAAAGCAATCTACAGATTCAATGCAATCCCTATCAAACTACCAATGGCATTTTTCACAGAATTAGAACAAAAAAATTTATAGTTTGTATGGAAACACAAAAGACCCTGAATAGCCAAAGCAATTTTGACAGAGAAAAACAGAGTTGGAAGAATCAGGCTCCCTGACTTCAGATTATACTACAAAGCTACAATAATCAAAACGGCACGGTACTGGCACAAAAACAGAAATTTAGTTCAATGGAACAGGATAGAAAGTCCAGAGATAAACCCACGCACCTGTGGTCACCTAATCTATGACAAAGGGGGCAAAGATATACATTGGAGAAAAGACAGTCTCTTCAATAAGTGGTGCTGGGAAAACTGGACAGCTACATGTAAAAGAATGAAATCAGAGCACACCCTAACACCATGCAGAAAAATAAACTCAAAATGGATTAAAGGGGGCTTCCCTGGTGACGCGGTGTTTGAGAGTCTGCCTGCCAATGCAGAGGACACGGGTTCGTGCCCTGGTCTGGGAGGATCCCAGAGGCCGTGGAGCAGCTGGGCCCATGAGCCATGGCTGCTGAGCCTGCATGTTTGGAGCCTGTGCTCCACAACGGGAGAGGCCACAACGGTGAGAGGCCCATGTACCACACACACACACACACACACACACACACACACACAAAGGATTAAAGACCTAAATGTAAGGCCAGATACTATAAAACTTTTAGAGAAGAACATAGGGAGAACACTCTCTGACATAAATCACAAGACCCTTTTCGATCCATCTCCTACAATAATGAAAATAAAAAGAAAAATAAACAAATGGGACCTAATTAAACGTAAAAGCTTTTGCACAGCAAAGGAAACCATAAACAAAAAGAAAAGAAAACCTTCAGAAAGTAACCCTCTTTCTAGTTAATAATTTTTGTCTTGAATTCCTTTATATTTTGTATGTACAATACTATCTTCCCCTTCTCTTTTTCTACTTTTGCCTGGTATAGCTTTATTCAGCCTATTAGTTTATACCTCATTTTCTTTTAGATTTGTCATTTGTAAGCAGCCTTGAGTTGGATTAATGCTCTCTAACAGTCCTTTAATACTGTGACTTTCCTATTAATTAGTTCTTAATTTTGATTAGACCCTTAAGGCAGAATGTCTTTTTTAAAATTAATTAATTAATTAATTGATTAATTAATTTTTGGCTGCATTGGGTCTTTGTTGCTGTGCGTGGGCTTTCTCTAGTTGCAGTGAGTGGGGGCCACTCTTCATTGCAGTGCCCGGGCTTCTCATTGCAGTGGCTTCTCTTGTTGCGGACCGTGGGCTCTAGGTACACGGGCTTCAGTAGTTGTGGTTTGCAGGCTCTAGAGTGCAGGCTCAGTAGTTGTGGCGCACGGGCTTAGTTGCTCCTGGCATGTGGGATCTTCCCGGACCAGGGCTTGAACCCATGTCCCCTGCATTGGCAGGTGGATTCTTAACCAATGTGCCACCAGGGAAGCCTCAGAATGTCTTTAAGTAGCATTCTCAGGGAGTGTGGATATGTCATGTTTTTGCTAAGCATATTCACATCTGAAAATATTGTTCTACTGCTTTGCGACACACACAGTAGCTTGTCTGGGTGTCATATTCTTTGAGCACAGTTTTTTTCTCTAAAATCTGTGTGTAAATTGATACCTTTTTTATTCCTTATATTTAGGGCGGGCAAGTCTGAGAGCAGCCTTTTACTTCTTTCCTTCCTGTTTGCCTTTGTAGCAGTTGTTTTGTTGCCTGGATCTGGTATATGTGTGTGTATATGTCTGTGTGTGTGTAATTTATTTAGGTATGATTTTTCTCAATGATTTTGGGTCAAACCAGAACACTGTCTTTTTATTTTATCGACTATTCTAAAGTTGATACAAGTTTTATTTGATTATTGCTTTTAATCTTTTTTTTTTAATCTAGCATAACTACAGTACCTTGGATATATATTCTGTGTTCATCCTATCTACCACCTTCCTTTGTGTAGTTTTTTGTTTCTCTGTATTCTGGGAGAATTTTTCA
This sequence comes from Hyperoodon ampullatus, assembly GCF_949752795.1. NCBI lineage: Eukaryota > Metazoa > Chordata > Mammalia > Artiodactyla > Ziphiidae > Hyperoodon > Hyperoodon ampullatus. The sequence continues at coordinate 40,086,171 of NC_136930.1, forward strand.
GACTTGTTCTCTGTATTTTTGCCATGTACATGGTCTATACAGCAGCAGTTTCAACATCATCAGGAGCTTGTTAGGAATGCAGAATTTGGGTCCCCCTCCAAAACTCCTGAATCAGAATTTATATTTTAACAAGGCCCTTAAGTGATTCATGAGCACTTGAAAATTTGAGAAGTGCTACTCTATCACAAATTCTATTTTCTGCAATGTCATTCTATTCTTCATTGTTGTTAGTGTGTTTTAAAATCCCTGATTGCATTTTGGGTTTCTTATATCTTCATATTTTAGCCAAGTCTTTTGGCAGTTTGTTCTCTAATCTGCGAGTTTGTTCTGATCTTGTTTCATAGAGATGGTGACCTTTTATGTCTTTATGAAGATGACAAAATAGGATTTAAGTTTTCACTTGTAGAAAACTGTTTTTAGTTTCTCTTTCTTTGCAGTTTTAGGATATTATTCATTTTTCTTTTGCTGGAGGCTTTTTGTTTTTCATAAGCCCATTACTGGCTCTTTTTCTACTTTTTTTTTTGAATTAATTTATTTATTTTTGGCTGCATTGGGTCTTCTTTGCTGTGCGTGGGCCCTCTCCAGTTGTGGCGAGTGGGGTCCACTCTTCGTTGAGGTGTGCGGGCTTCTCACTTCAGTGGCTTCTCTTGTTGTGTAGCACGGGCTCTAGGCGCGTGGGCTTCAGTAGTTGTGGCTTGCGGGCTCTAGAGTGCAGGCTCAGCAGCTGTGGTGCACGGGCTCAGTTGCTCCACAGCATGTGGGATCTTCCCGGACCAGGGCTCAAAGCCAAGTCCCCTGCATTGGCAGGCAGATTACTAACCACTGTGCCACCAGGGAAGCCCTCTTTTTCTACTTTTTTTCTTGAATTGTGTGAGATCTAGCCAGCCTTTGTTTTTATTCACAAAAAGAATAGACGAATCATTTTTCACTCCACTTAACTGTTCACATTGTTCTGCTCAGATTTAATGTAAAAATTTAATTCATGTTTTCTTTACTTCTTATTTTTATGTCTAGTAGGCATTCATCTATCAAGGATTTAGATGGACAGTTAATATCCTCTTAATACAACCCTTGCATTTTTTTTAACGATAAGCTTACATGCGATATGCAGTTATTTAAATAGTGTAAAATGTTAAATACTCTTTAACATGCTCTCCCAGAATGTGAACTCTTCCTGTCTTTGCTCCTATTTGTAATACTTTTTCTAAAAAACTGTGCTTCCACCTATATCTATAATCTTGCTAGGTTAGGAGAGCCGAGGTCTCTTAGCAAAGTAGTGCAGGCAGAGCTGATAGGATGGGAAGACTGGTTTGGGTAGGAGTCCATGACTGCAGAAAAGAGAGTTATCATAGAACTGGATGCTGTTGCTGACCATATTTCTGACTGCCGAAGCCCCTGTATTTTGAAATTTGGTGCTGACTCTAGAGGTGATTGAGGTCTTTGCCTATGTTCTTTGGGACCATTCTTTCTGTCTGTTTGTGAAGATGAAGCCTGTGATGTACGGTCTAAGGATGTTCTTCCTAACCCACTCCCACTGAGGCTGTATTAAATGGAATTTTTACATCCACAGTGAATGACTCTTCCTTCTGATCTTTGGCTTCTGTACTTTGCCAGTCATTATGTGTGTGTGTGTGGTTTTTATAATGAGAAGTGAGGAGAAGCCCTATCATGCACATCTAGCCTACTACCATGCTAAGAAGACCAGTCATTAGCCTGTTACTAAATTTTGATGAGTTAGGGATCTCAGGTGGCTTTTGGCTTTCTCTTTAGTTATTATTATTATTGTTACTATTATTATTAGCTTTTCATATTTTGTATTTATTTTTGTGTTTTTAATTCATTCTCAGGGGCTGAATTCTCCCTCACTTAACTCATCTTGGGTTATCTTCCAACGTTTTCACATTAGAACTCCTTTACCAGTCTTCTTATTGCTTCCACATCCCGGCTTATCACTTGCATTGATGATTGTCTCAGGTATTGAATCACCAATTAGACTGTGAGCTACTTCCTTGAAGGTGAGAGCTAAGTCTTAATTCTCCGTATTTCCCATACAGTAGATGTTCAATACATAGTTACTGATAAGCTTCTTGAAGGGGATATAAATGAGCTCCTACTCCTCTTTCTCCCACCAAAGCTAAACCCTGGAAAAGGAAAGCTTTGAGTAATGTTTCCTAAGGAGAAGTTGGAACCCAGGCACCTACTGTGGAGGCCTCATCCCCTTGCTTCCTGGTCTTCTGGTGGGGGAACAATGTGTTGCATTGTCCTGTCTCCTGGAACGAAGCCAGTAAGTGTGCTGCTCCAGGGCTCTGCGGGATGGGCTGGCTCACCTTGCTCCATCCCTGTCCTACCTTTAATCTGCCTTCACAGGGCTCAACTTATTCTCTTGTTTCCTTTCTTCTCTTTCCCCCAAGCCTCCAGTAAGAGAAGAAGAGATTTTAGTATTAGAAAAATGGGCTGTTGAATTCCAAAGTCAGAAATAGACCACATAAATATGTATGAAGCATTAAAACCCTTCTTTGAAGTGTGATTTCCTGACTAATGGTTGCTTCTGGGTTAATTGATTGATTGATTGATTGATTGATTTTTGCACTCAGTTAAGCCCTATTCAGACCAACTTGCTTTTTGGATGAACTTAAGAACCTTATGATTAGCATCCATTAGCATTTCTATAGCATTTTGTATGATAATAATCATAACTTCTAAAATTTCTATACCATATTTTTCACGGTGCTTTATGGCCATTATTTTTTATTTCTTATTTTTTGCGGTACGCGGGCCTCTCACTGTTGTGGCCTCTCCCGTTGCGGAGCACAGGCTCCGGACGTGCAGGCTCAGCGGCCATGGCTCACGGGCCCAGCCACCCTGCGGCATGTGGGATCTTCCCGGACTGGGGCACGAACCCGTGTCCCCTGCATCGGCAGGCGGACTCTCAACCACTGCGCCACCAGGGAAGCCCATCTCATTCCTATTTTATGGATGAGGAGACTGAGGTGCAGAACAGTTACACGACTCATCCAGAGTCATGCCGTGAGTAAGGTGGCAGCATGCTGACAAGGAGCCATGTCTTTGGCTAGTATGACAAGGGTGTGCTGCCTGTCACTGTTAGTAAAGGAAATGCTCACTAACACTGAGTATCTACAGCAGGCTGGCTACTGTGTTAGACCCTTTATATTCACGTTGTCATTTAATACTCTTTCTAACGCTGCAGAGCAGGCCACTACTACTATCTCCCCAATTACACACAAGGCAACTGCAGTTTAGAGAGGTGAGGTAACTTGGTCAAGGTCACAAAGCTAGTACTGATAGGGCTGCAGCTTGAACCCAGGTTTCTCTGATTTCATAAGTCAAACTCTTAGCCACTTGGCTCCCTCTTAGTTTTATTGGACAGAGCCTGTGAGGATGTTCAACACAGTCTAGCATTTAAAAGGCTGTTCCATTTCTAATGATTTCCTGAGCTGTGATTACAAACCTCATTCTCCTCCTTACGACTCCTGCAGATCTGGGGTCTATTGTCAGGGGTAGAATTGGGAGCTGCGTGAATAAGAATCACAGAGAAGGTGAAAGGAGCTAACATTTACTAAGCACTGATTTTATGCCCAGTGTCTGTTAGAAACCTGTGTCACTTTTGAGAACTCTGTGAGTCTGATATTATCATTCCCACACTGTGAAGGAGAAGACACAGGTTCTGAGAGGCGAAAGACGTTTGTGCAAGCTTCTAAGTGGAGGGGTCAGGATTTTTACCCAGGCCTGTCAATGGCGCTGCTCTCAGGGCTAATTGAGTGGGAGCGGTATTTCTCAGGGCCCAAAGGAGGACTTTAACCAACAGAGATGAATTTAGCCCCTGCTGGTTATAGGGTTATAGGCGTTAGAATCAATATTCTGGAGACCCATAAAGTATGCTCTGAGGGAACTCAGAGAATCCAAAGAGAAGAAAAACTGGCAAGTTTTAGGGTAAATTGCTTAGCTTATATCCTGATGCCAGCAGGCCTTTGCCTGAAATGAAATGCATAAGAACTGGGACTTAACCAGCAAAAACACATTGGTAAACATCATAATGACACACACATTCAGGAAAATGATGTTTTTAATTTTAAATGCTATGCAGCCTTGCCTTACATAGTCAGTGCTGGGAAGTTGTGGTATACCAGGAAATGATTTACATTTTAGCCTTAGGGCAAAAATATGGAACTTGTAATTATGTTGGAGAGAGGCAAAATCTTCTAACGAGAAAAACTAAAGCTGTAGAAGTCTCAGGATGTGTGTTGATTAAACTGTTGTGTGGCTGAGGATTTTGCCTAAAACTTCATAGGGAAGAAGCAGCTGTTAATGACTCTCAGGTAAAAACCTCCCTTCTGAATCTCCAGCGCTCTGTTGACAAAGTGCAGAAGTCGTGGGTGACCAGCATTTCCCCATTCCTTCTAAGGCCTTTTTGGTGTGAGGTGATTTTGAGCAAGAAGGGCTGGCCAGGCTGGGTTTTTGGCTCATGGGAAGAAGGCAGCCTGTCTGCTTGATATGCACAAGCCGGCCTGAAATCTGTGATGCCATCATATGCAGATAAACTGCCATACAGACAAATTGCCCACAGACGTGACTTCACCACCTCCAGGGGTCAGGGCTGTCTGCACCATCCATCCAGCACCCCTCATTTTCCTCTCCCAGCAGCCCTGGATTGACTTCTCCAATGGGGAGCCCCCTCTGTAGGGTCTGTAGGATGACCAGGGGAGTGATTACCCTACCCCAGGGAACTGGAGTGGAGGGACAATGGAGAGGGTGGAGAGCTTTTCTGTTTTCTTTGCTCTTACTCTACCTGACAGAGGTAGATTACAGCAGTTGTTCAAAGAACCAGCTCTGCAGTCACAGATCTGGGTGCAAACTGTGACTCTGTTCCTCATTTACTGTGTGACCTTGACCTCATCATTTATCCTAAGTCTCTTTACTATCTATAACACTACATTATTGATACCTAGCTCACAGAGTTGTGAGAATTAAATGAGATAATGTGATATTAAGTCCTTAGGACTTGATAGGGATTAGATATTGTTTTAACTGTTACCTCTACTAATAGCATCAAACCTAATCAGGGCTCCGTCTCTTTATTCTTTGTGTGATATTAATATATTCATAACCATTCTGCTATCCTACTCGTCTTCTGAACAGAGCACAGTAAACTACCTAGGCCTTTAAACAAATGGAATTTATCAGCTGCAGCCCCCCATGTGCCACTTGCTTGATAGCAAGGAAGGCATGTGTGTATCTGGGAGAGGGACTTAACAAAAAGCTTTGCCCTATAGCACACTATCACGTGCTGATGTGGCTTTATAGGAAGTATATCTGGATGTTTATAATATATTATTTTTAGCTAGAGTTTACTTTTCTAGGGAAATAATTTCATTTTTTAGAATTGACAGTTATTTTGTACAACTGGTTTATGTCCACACAAAGCCCAGGTTCTTATCTTTTATGTTTGACTTCAAGATACTGTGAGGTGCCCCTGAAAGATCATGGACTTGGGGGTCAGAACTGGGTTCAGATTCCAGCTGTGAAATGTACCAGCTCTGAGAGCCTTAATTTTCCTCATGCATGAATGTAAATAACACCTACCTCATGGGATTAAAAGAGAAAAAATATAAAAAAGCAGCTATCACATTACATAACACATAAATAGCCTCTCAGTAAAAGCTAGTGGTTATTATTTTGGGCAGATCCAAACATCCTGTTAATAAAATCCAGTGGTTTCCGCATTTTATTCTTTGGGCCCTGTGTTCTGCAGAGCCGTCTTAGAGACCACAAAGGAAGGTGATAGAAGGACTAAGGAAACCACCCAGAATCCTTGCCCCTTCAAAAGCAGCTCCGTTTATACCTGTTCTATATATATAGGGGCTCTGCATTAGACTTTTTAAAGGAAAAATGCTTAAAACGTGGTTGAAACCTAACATCAATATTTCCTTTATGAATCCTACTTTTTGTATTGTATCTTAGAAATCTTTGTATAACCCGAGGTCACAAATATTTTCTTATAGAAGCTTTTATAGTTTTAAGTTTTAAATTTAGGTCTACGACCCATTTTGAGTCAATTTTTGTATATGATGAGAGTTATGGTTTTGTTAAGGCTGCCATAAGAAAGCACCACAGACTGGGTGGCTTAAACAATAAATTTTTTTCCTCACAATTTTGGAGGCCAGAAGTCCAAGGGTGGGGTATGCAGGGTTGGTTTTTTTCTGAGGCCTTTCTCCTTTGCTTGTGGGTGGCTGTCTTCTCCCTGTGTCTTTACATGGTCTTCACCCTGTGCATATCTGTGAACTAACTTCTTCTAATAAGGACACCAGTCATGTTGGATTAAGGGCCACCCATATGACCTCATTTTAACTTAATTACCCCTCTAAAGACCCTCTCTCTAAATAACAGTCACATCCTGAAGTACTGGGAGTTAGGACTTCAACATATGAATTTTTGGGGGGCAAATAATTGAGCCCGTAATATATGGATTGAAGTGGGTTCTTTTTTCCTGTTTTTTTTTTTTTTTTTTTTTTTTTGTGTGTGTGTGTGTGTGTATGTATATGTGTATTCAGTTGTTTTAGCATTGGTTGCTGAAAAGAACCTCCTTTCTCTACGGAAATACCTTTGTACCTTTGTTGAAAAACAACTGTCCATCCATATAAATGTTCATTTCTGTAGTCTTTATTCTGCTCTATTGATCTATTAGTCTTTCTTTACTCTAATACCATACTGTCTTGATTACATTAGCTTTATAATAAGTTTTAGGGAAAAATTGATAAATTGGACTTTTTCGAAACTGAAAACTTCTGCTCTTCAAAAGACACTGCTAAGAAAATAAAAAGGCAAATCATAGATGGGGAATATGTATATATTTGGAAGTCATAGATCTGATACAGAACTTATATCCAGAATATATAAAGAGCTCTGAGATCTAACTAATAAGAAAATAACCCAATAAAAAACAGGCAAAAGATGTGAATAGATACTTCACCAAAAGAGGTATGTGGTTGGCAAATAAGCACGTGAAAATATACTCAATATCGTCAGTCACTAGAGAAATATAAAATAAAACCACAATGCCACCATTAGGAAAATAAAAAAAGACTGACCATATCAAGTGTGGCAGAGATATGGCAGAACCAGAACATTCACATATCATTAGTGGGAATGTGAAATGGCACAACCACTTTGGAAAACAATTTGGCAGTTTTTAAAAAAGTGAAACATACATATATTGTCCAGCCATTCTGTTACTAGGGAATATATTCATATAAAGAGATTTACACAAATGTTTATGGCAGTTTTATTTGTCATAGCCCTAAACTGGAGACAACCCAAATATCCATCAACAGATGGTTGGATACCTTAACTGTGATATACCCCTACAACGGAATTCTACTCGGCAATAAAAAGGAATGAACTATTTGTACATGTTACAACATGGATGGATCTCAAAATAATTATGATGGGTAATAGAAGCCAGACATAAGAAGAATACATACTATATGCTTCCATTTCTACAAAATTCTATGAAATGCAAACTAATGTATATGAACAGAAAGCAGATCAGTGGTGTCCTTGGGCCAAAGGTAGAAGGGTTCAAGGTGGAGTAGGCGGGAGGGATTATCAATGGAAATGAAGACACTTTGGGGAGTTTGAATGAATATGTTCATTATCTTAATTGGGGTGATGGTCCCATGAATTTAAACATATGTCAAAACTTATCAAATTGTATATTTTAAATATGTGCAGTTTACTGTATGTTAATTATACCTCAATAAACCTGCTTTAGACAGTGGCTGAAAACACTTGGACTAATGGTATGAAGACTCAGAGAATAAGGTGAAAAATACAAGAGTATAGCAATCAGCTTTCAGGCCTGTTAGAATTTCCACTGTCCCAACAGCATTCGAGTGACTCTTTCTTGTATACTTTAGGAAATACCCAATCCAGGCAGTCAGGAGACTGAGAAGAGAGTCCTTATTGTGTTGGTAGCCTTGGAATACAGCATGGAACCACAAAATGCCAAGACAAATTGAGAAAGGTTGAGCTTTTTTCGTAGAGCTCAGTACCTTTGAATTAAATGCATGTTCAGCGTTGGTTCTAGTTGCTAGAGGCTACTTTTCTTAAGTCCACGATTTGCTATCCCCACTGGGTGTGGAATTCAGTAAAACCAGCCTTTGCACATGCCTTTATTAATGTCTGTACCTAGATGTGTTTGGAACAAGAGAGAAAAGTAACTAGAAGCAGATTTGCTTCAGTCTGGACTTAGTTGTTCGGCTGACCTCTTTTCTCTGGTTTTCTGGGTTGATTAGACTTTATCAATTGATGGGGCATCAGGGGTGATAGCTCAGGCAGAGCCACTCTGCTCTGGACTTGGACTTAGTACATACACACATTCCTGGTGGTCAAGTCATGTAGTTTCTACTTTGGAAACAGGCATTGGAATAGGATTGCTGGAACAGTTGCACGGGTTCTACAGTGCAGAAACCAGAATGTCTTCCAAAAACATGGGCTAAGGTAATTTGGCTCTCTTCTTGTTTCCATCTCTAAAAGAAAGAACCCACCAAAGTTCAGAGCACATTAAACATTTTGAAGTTGTGATATTGAGTGTGAATGATTGGTGTCTGTGTGACTCCAAGAGTGAAAGCAGGGCTTACCAGTGTTTCTCAGTACTCTACAGAAAAGAACCTGGAAACAACCTACTGTCAGACAAACATTTCCACCTAACATTCATTGTCAACCAGGGAATAGCAAGTACTGCAGTGTTGTATAGTCACTTGCACTTAAACACCCTATTCTTTCACAAGTCCATAACCATGTTCCACATAATAGCATTAGTACCGTTGAGACTATACAGTGGAGCTTGAAAGTAGGACACATTTAGTCTTTGTAACTTCTCTTTTTCATTTTGCTAAGCACTTGGCTAAATTAAAATTCCAGGCACTATTATTTAGAGACAGAATGGGGTGGGGACTCTCATTTCTGGCCAGCATCCCTCAAGCATATAGAGAGCAGGCATTGTATTCAGCACTGAGGGACACTGAACCACAGCCTTTGCCTTCGGTGAGCCTTCAGCCTAGAGGTGGAGATGGAGAAACAGGCAATTATAATGCAGAGTGATATGTACCATGGAGAAAGTACTTGGGACAGAGTAGCACTGGGACCTGTAGGAGGATCACCCAACCCAAACTTTCAAGTCAGGCAAAGGCTTTCCAAAAGTTGAGGCAGGGCTTCCCTGGTGGCGCAGTGGTTGAGAGTCCGCCTGCCGATGCAGGGGATGCGGGTTCGTGCCCCGGTCCGGGAAGATCCCACATGCCGTGGAGCAGCTGGGCCCGTGAGCCATGGCCTGTGAGCCTGCGCGTCCGGAGCCTGTGCTCCGCAACAGGAGAGGCCACAACAGTGAGAGGCCCGCGTACGGCACAAAAAAAAAAAAAAAAAAAAAAAAAAGTTGAGGCAGAGTTACCTCTTCAAAGAAGCCGAGGAAAAGTTCTGCTTCTTAATACCCAAATGACAATGAGCAAATCACTCAAATCCCATAAGCAAATCACTTATGTTCTCTGAACCTCCGTTTTGGAAGTAATTATTATTTCCCTCAGTGGTTGCTTCTGAGGATTAAATCAGATGATATATATGAAAACACGTAGCCAGTCCTTTGCTAGGGCAAGGGTCAGTATGGTTTTCTTCCTTCCTTTTTTCCTCCCTCCTGCCTGCATCAAGTCAGGAACTTGACTTCCATAGCAGACTACAGAGAAGTTATATCTGGAGGGTTTTCAGCCATCATCTCTGTCACTTGTTGTTATCTTCCTGCTTCCAGTTCATTAGGGTCTTTTCCCTCTGATGCTCGTCTGGACCATACTCATGTACAACACAAGGTCTTTCTTGTCCTGCCTGTGACACTTCGTTAGGGAAGTGGCTGGCCTCTGAGCAAGTGGTGGTGGCAGAGGGAAAATGGGAAACAAAGGTAGCACCGAGGGCTGTGAGGGCTGTGCTGAACAGAACACCAGCCGGGGAGGGCAGGCAGCAGCCATCATCTGTGCGGAGCGTGAGAGGAGATTGCCTTAGGGACAGGGGAGAGAACAGAGGCCTGGAGGCTGGACTCAGGGGAGGACAAGCAGAGAGGAGAATCATCTTCGAGTATAACTCAGGTTTACTCTGTTTCTAGGTATCTTGCAAGTAGTACATTATTCCCACTCTTGGCTAGGCCTTAACTGCCATAAAAGTGAATGGTACAACTAACTGTGTTTGTGGGACATTCTGACCCGTGAGCAGGCCTTTCTGATGCGGAAACAGTGCCAAGCACTCCATACCACTGGCACCTTTACTTCTGCTGCTCTGCGTTTTCTCTTGTTCATTTTTCTGTGTGCTCTTCCCATCTGAAGACGCCTTTGCTTTTTCCAAACCCAAACCACCTTCTCATGTTGCAAATCCACCTAACCTTCAGACTTGTTTTTCTGCACAGCTGTCACAACAAACTTCCCCTCATCTGCTACTAAACGTATCAGACACTATTGTGCAGACTGCGAGCTGCCGACTCATTACCCCCGGGGCTTTCCAATAGAATCTGATGTTATCCAAAACTTCTCATCTGTTTCAAAGGGTACAATTTCCTGCATCCTCTGGAGGGAAATCAAACGCACTGCATTTAGGAAATAGTCTGATCCTTCACGGATTTAGTAGACCTCTAGGCAATTATGGGCGATTATTCCCAACTTAGTGTTTCCTCACCTCATTTCCCATAACAATGACTTGAGTGACCTGACTGTGGGTTTTTCATCATTTGAGTCAGATATCGGGAAAAAAATCACCAAAATTGAGACAAGCTGTGGTACCTTTTATTTCTCTGTCTTCCTCCCAAGCTGTTTTCGTCTCTCCCCAGAGGTAACTGGTTCTCTTCTCCCTTTTTCTTCTGCGGTTTCTATCTGGGATCCAAGAATCTTTTCTTTAAGTCTGTCTACATGATCCTTTAAATCATACAGTATCCTGATAAGTGTGATTATCTTTTAAAAAATTACTCTTTGGATTTAGAAATTGCCTGTTAAGAAAAGTCGCTCTCAGCTGTTGTCCCATGCCTCTTTATGGTTCTTTTCTCCTCCCTTCTCACCTCTGGACTGGGATATATTTTCCCCACTGTCTTTGTTCCACACTCCAAACTCATCTCTCTCTAAGTGTTTCGCTAATTCCTTTTTTTATTTTTTAAAACTACCTTTTTAATTCCCTGCTGTCAAACATCTGCTGTATCACCTTGCTTTCTCCACTTTGGAGAAAACTTGTTTTATGAATGTTCTTTCTCCGTAGGATAATTTGGCTGGCTGTGCACTGATGGAGTGCTACAAGAGTTCTATTTTACATTGACCGATTAAGCACTTTGACTAATTGTTTTAGCTCCATTACTGTGAATCTATTTGGCTTACCTCTTTTCTTTTGCCACCTTTGATTAATATCTGACCATTGGGACAGGGAGGGATCTGTGCATTAATTTCCTCTCTACATGACTGAGAGGTGCTCTTTTCCCTGTGCAGGAGCCTGAAGTAACATGCTGCATGCTCCCGTTGCAGGAGGAGGGAGCACACACTGTTGTCAAGTGTGTGTGTGTGTGTGTGTGTGTGTGCGCGCGCGCGCGCACACTCTCAGCCTATGTTTGCTGATGGTGCCTTGTGGCAGCCATCTCATAGCAGAGAGCAAATGTTAGGATTTAGGGAAAAGTGTACCGGCAGATCAGATTTTAAAACCGAATGGTGAGTCTCTGTTGAGCTAACAGTGTATATAGCTAGATGGTATTTTCTTTTTAAGCTCGTGAAACTTAACAGCTGTTTAGCGAAGCCACGTTTTCATACATGTCTGTTTGACGGGTTTAATAGCAAATTTTGCAGTAAGTGACTTGCTGAACAGGCCTCCCTGGCTTGGGCTGTAATAAGAACTGTGTTTGCAGCAAGATTCAATGAGGGTCTTTCTGCTTTTGTGTTTATGGAATGGGGGAGCCTGGCTAAAGGGAGGGAAACTAAAAGGCATGTTCTGAAGGAAATTACTAATATCTCTACCAGAGTGTTCCTTGGAACTTGTTATTAACTAGTTCAGGGGAAGATACATGGGGGAAACATGCTCTTTAGCAATAAAAACACATTAATACAGTCAATTTACTGTAAACCTATATTGGCAAATAGTAATTAAATCTATATATCTCTAGCTTTATAGTTTTCTGAGGTTGAGTCTCTAGAAGACTTCTGTATTTTTTCTGATTCAAGGAGGGCCATATTCTCTCCTTTGCCTCTGGAAGAGGCTGCTGTGCCTTGTAATAGTTTTGTAATATTACCAGATAGAAGACAAATGCTTCACTGGTTTTATTGACAGAAATAAAGCACTTCCTATTATTACCCTTACGTTGGGGGTCCAAGTTCTAGAAAACTGTGACTTTATGAGACTAAAATCCCATTTCCTTTTGTCCCTTTTTTCAGTTCTCTCAGATCATAAGACCTCAGAATTACTTGTGTCTGTGGTTACCTACTTTGTATTCGGCCCCAAAGGGTATGAACTGCATTCTTCGTGATTTGTCTGTATTTTTGTTGACTGTATGTGCTTGGTATGGCTGCTGACTGCAGATGTGTGCACATGTGGCAGTCACAGATCAGGGACCTCTGTTCTCAAGGGCCTCCACCCTCACTGTCAGCCCAGCATCCTCAGCTAACAAAGGGACCAAGAGCTGTCTCATATACATTTGGGGTTTCAGTAGGATTTTGCAAGCCAAGAATACGAAGTTTATCCTAGATTCATGGTTGATTTCAGTTATTGGAATTTTAATCATATGGTTTCACTTAAGTAGCATGTAAGGGAGCTTCGTATTCATTCCTCTTAGTCCCATCATGATGTAGGTCAAAAGTCAGTTACATTCGGCTGTGGGACAAAGATGCCTACTTTTGAGAACAGTAGGAATTTAGGCTTCATTGTTTTATATATTCAAGAAAGGGACAAAGAAGTCCGGAAAAAGAATTAACAAAGTGAGCCCAATTAATTTTCTTACAATTTCTCAAAACTGCTCACTGGTAAGCAGTAAAATGTCAGGGACACAAAGTGAGTCAGCCCTCTGGCTTATCCTGGTGGGATGAGACAGGATAAGAGAGGGAGGGTCACTTGACATCTGTGCAGTGGGACCATGGGTATTCAGTGTGGCCAGTGGGAGGAGAAGGGTCTACTGGTAGACCTCTCTCAGCAGGTTGTTACTCCCACACCTTCCATCCCAGAGCTCCTGGGATTCCCTCTGTGAACGGGATTGCCAGTCAGTGCACCATTTGCCCTGCTCTAATTAACTCACTAACCCACTGTTACTGTACTAACTGCCAGAAGAAAGAGGAATATCATACACTGGGTTCTTTGCACAGCTGTTAGGATTTGTCTCTCTTCCTTCAGTCCTCCTCCCATGTTTCCTCAATGCCCACACCTTATTCAGGATGACATGTTAAGTGGCAGAGACACTTAATGAAGCCTTATTATCGTGGCTCATGGGAGGAAGCCCTAGGAAATAATAAAGTTTAAAGGATAGGTGGAAAAAAGGGACCCTACAAAAAAGATTGGGAAGGAGAGTAGAAATATAGAAAGAAGAGTATTTGGAAAAGGAGAGGCGGTCCACAATGTTAAATGTTCCAGATGTTAAGTACGATAGGAACTGAAATGTTTTTATTGGATTCAGGAACAAGGGCATCCTTAATGACCTTTGTGAGTTCAATTTCAGTTGGCTGGTGGGAGGAGACAAAATGGGATAAGGTGAATTATTCATGTGCTAATATGGAGTGTAAAGAAAAGTGTGATTGATACTAAATATTTAAGAAAATCCATAATAGAATGTTAGAGCTGGAATGCAACCCTTTATTTAACACATAAAGAGAGACTTCGAATCAGTTGTTCAAGGTCCATCCATGCGTCTAGAGAGGGACAGCCAGGACCAAGTCCCAGGTCTCTTGACTCCCTTTATGAAAGAAAGTTGTGAATATGCTGTAGTTTAAAGGGGCAAACTCTAGTGTCTGATGCAGGAAAAGTAATCATTAAAGTGATGAATCAGAGCCGTATACTTCTGTTGTGAAATATAACTACTTGTTTGATGAATTTATTCATTTATTCTATAAATATTTATTGACAGGTATTGTGCTATTTGCTTAGTATACAAAACACATTCCTTTCAGAGAATGTGCTTGGTGAATTTTATAAAATAAAATATTATTGCTATTAAGTGACGTATAGCCCAGCAGGGTGACAGACACAAAGACTTGTAGCATGCAGTGCACTACTGAAAAGGCAGCAAATCATTCTGTCTGGAGCTGGGGACAGATGAGCAGGACCTTGGTCGTGATCATGGTTTCTCCAAGTGGAGAAAAGATGAAAGGGCATTCTTGGCAGAGGGAACAGCAAGAGCAAAATTAGGTGTAAAGAGTGTTCTGTGACTTCAAGGAACGGTAAACACCCATTAGGGCTGCACCATCGGAGGGGAGGGGAATGACAGGGAAGGACTGTGAGGAAAGCCACATCCAGAACACTGAACAGTAAACGGGGCAACAGATGCTTTCGGCCAAAGAGTCATTCGAGTTGGCTCCCTAGATAAAGCTGGCGGCAGTATGAAACACGGATTGGAAAGGGACCTGAGTTTAAGGCAGGGAGATGCAAGAGGAAGGGTTTCACATGAAGGATAATGAGGTTCTGAGCTAGGGGAGTGATAGTAAGTGTGGAGAGGAGGGAAATGGGTCAAGAAAGAATCTGAAGGTGGAGTTACAGGACTTGCCAACTGTTCACCTGTTTCCCTGAGGGAGAGGGAAGAATCCAACGACACACCGCAGTTTCTAACTTACTGACTAGAGGCGGGGAACAAAAGCAGGTTTGGAAGGGAAGATTCTGAGTTTGGTGTTGGATATTTAGAGTTTAGGTGCACATGGGAAATCTAGGTAGACCATATGCCGGCTCCTAGGCCTTGCTTACGTTACTGAGTACAAGCTTGTACTGCTCGCCACTCAACAGGCCAATGAATCGAGAAGAGTTGCTGGGGCAAGGACTAGTGACCTTATTTGGAAAGCCAGTAGACCAAGAAGGTGGTGGATTAGTGTCCCAGAGAACCGTCTTACCAGAGTCAGAATTCAGGCTTCTTTTATACTCAAAAGGGAGGGGGTGTTGTTGGTCGCTGCAGACTTCTTGGTGTCGGAATCCTTTGTTCTTGCAGCTGCCTTCTTAGATCAGGTCACAGTGTTCCTGTAAACCTCCAACAAGACAAGTGTTATTCTCTGTTCTGCATTTATCTCTATGTGAATGGAAAAGTGTTAAACCTTTAAAGGTCAGAACCTTGAGAATGGGCTGTCCTGTATATTTCAGGCTATAGGCGACATTCTTAACTTGAAGAAAAAGCAATAGAACACAAAGGTTAAAGTAAAAGAAACAGATCCAATATGGAGTCAGATTTGTTCTTCCCTATTACACTGATGGTGTTAATTAGTATAAACACTATATTTAATTATGGATCCCCAAGAGGCCTGAAAGTACTATAGCAGTTGGAAATATAATCACAGCTATAAGGAATAGAAAATCCAGCTAACAGTGGCTATAACAAATGGAGTTTATTTTTCTCATGTAACAGATAAATTGGTGGTGCTGGTGTTGGTTTAGCTGCTCAGTGATGTCAGGACCAGTACTCTTGGACTTGCCCTCATGGTTACAAAGTAGCTGATGCAGCTCTAGAATTGTGGCCATTTTCTTGTCAGCTGCTTCTGTTTGAGTATCTTTGAGTAGAACTGGGTCACAGGGCCTCCTCTGGCTAAAAGGTAGGCTGGAAGAGTGAGGGAAGAGAATTGTTGAATTCACTTATATCACTAGTTCTCCATCCTATTAGATGCAGTGCCTCTTTAAAAAAAAATCAAAACAAATAGTTTATAATGCTTGCTTTATTATCCTGAATTAAGCATCATAGATAATATGCTTCCACATATTTTCAAGTAAATCAGTGTGCTATCCTACCTGTCATGTAAAGGAACCATTAAAGGAAAGTACTTTATAATAAAATACGTCAAAACATACATTCCCAGGCATGACTGCACTAGATGACATAATGAAGTAGTCAGATGCTTGCATGGTGAATGTGACAGCAACAAATGCAGACGGGTCCAGGGGCGTGGTGACGGTGTTTCCAGTACCAGGAGCAGCGTAGTCATCGGTGTTTCACTGAAATGATGAACAGCTCTTGGTAAACTCCTGAGCAAAACACGTATAGTCCTCCCTTGATATACATGGTAGTTGCTTTTTGAAAAAGTCAACTTACATTAAAACTGCACAGGAACTATTTTTGTACATATTTGTATGTACAACAGAGTTAGGGTCAAGTCTCAAATAATAGTTTTTCACATTAAAAAAAAATCTTTATGGAATATAGGAGAGTTCTTAGTAGACAGGTCCCCCCCCCATAGCAGTATGTCTAGTGTCCCTGGCCTCTGCCAACTAATTCCTATAGGATCTCCACACCTTTGTGACAACCAAAAATGCCCACCCCCCCCCCACCACGGCATATACAGAACATCTCCTAGGACTACTACCATCCATATTAAGAACAACTGGCCTAGGTTAATCGGGCTGGAAACTTTGACCCCAAGTAAAATCCAGGTTTGGTTAGCAAGAAAAGGGAGGGATGGTTATTAAATAATTAACAGTGCCTACTGATAGTAGGAACTGAGTCTTGCTTAATTTTATATCTTCTCCAAATTCTTGCACAGTTCCTGGCAGATAGTAAGTTCTCAGTGAGCTTTCTTGAGGGACTGAATGAATAATTGGGATATAAGCTTTGGAAAGTAGAAGCCCACTCTTGTTTGAACTTTGAATTTAATAAAGGAAAGAATCTTCCTTAAGATGGTTAAAGGGCTAATTATTATAAATCTAGAAGCGTTAGTGGGAGTCAGGAAGTGAACTTCGATGTGCCAGTGTCTGAGCTAGGATTTGGCATTTCTGGCTGTTATATCTGTTGCACAATCTAGGCTGAAGACGAAGAGTTAAGTTTATATTGGTGAATCCTTTTCAGCAATGGTAGGTTTAGGGGAAATATCTAAGTCTTCATGTAAGTAGTATATGTAGTCTTTAAAAAAGTGACACAAGAAAAACGTCAATAAAAATTTCAGTCCCTAAGTCTTACTCCTTCTGTCTTTCAGCACATTCTCTTTTCATTGTGTCCTTTTCCACGTCACTTAGTCTATTCATCCTGGCATTTCTATCATAGCCTGAGACATTTTCAAACAATAATATTTTAGGAAAAAGATTTAGAAATAGAAGCAAAGGGTTTTGTTTTGTTTCCTCAAAATATAAACCTATTATTAGAATGTAATTCACAGCAGAAGAAAAGTTGGTTTTGCTTAAGTTTCTTTCCAAATTTAAGTAGAAAAGAATGAAAATGACATTTCAATTTTATCTCTTTTTGTGAAAAAGATAATCTGTAACTGTGGATCATGAACACAATATATGAATAGAAAGTCTTTTTTTCAAATAGTGCTCCAGAGTTTCCTTTGAATATATAACTTTCTGAATTCAAAGGCATGATACAGCATGAGTTTTAAAAATAGTTGTTTAAGATTTTGAAGAGTATAACATTTAATATTCCCCCAGTTTGAATTCAAGTAAAGGAAAAATGACTTCAAACCTTCTGTGTATAAAAATAAAGAGTATTTTTAAAAAATGTTTTCAGTTTAAGTTTAGACATTTCAAGTGTCCTATAATTTGCTCAAGAGTGTACTAGATTTTTTTTTTTTTTGGTCAATTGGGTTATTCTTAGTATTTTAGGGATTTTAAATAAAATCTTGAGTGTCTTTGTAAGTGAATTATTTGACTAATGCATCTTTTGTAACCATGGTTCACTTTTCCCTCTGTGAAAATTCCAAGGAATAACCACATAGGTTATAAGTAGTGGCTTGTTTGGGGATTTTGAGGAACTTCACATGCTGTCCTTGTCCTGATGTGCAATCTGTGTGGATTCTTTGTGCTAAGGAGCAGGTCATAGTGAAGATCAGAAAGAAAACTATCCTTCCTTCCTTCCTTCCTTGCTTCCTTCTTCCTTCCCTTCCTCTCTCCCTTCTTTCTTCCCTTCCTCTCTCCCTCAATCCCTTCCCTTTTTCCTTTTCCTGGCTGCATAAGGGGTGGGAACTGTTCATTAAGTCCCCTGTTACAGTGCCCTGGGGGTTTGTGTTCCATGTTGAAGCTTCACACAGTAGACCTTTTTAGTCAGACCTTGGGGAATAATTCCTTCCATCACTGCTGTATCTTCCACCATTTCCCCCTACTTATCATCCAACTCCTTGCCATTTTCTCCATAGCCCAAGTTTTGTAAAGCCTCTGTGTCTTTGCACGGTTTGTTTTTTCTGTTGGGTTATCTTTCCTTCAGTGCCACTCTCGCCTTTTTCACATGCCATCAGGAATCTCCTCCTAATCCCCTCCTCCAGTTTGTTTTCACAGAAGCTTGTAACCACCTCAGTTGTAGGGTTTTCACATTATCTGTCTCTTTATTATACTTGGCGGCTCTTTGAGGGTATGGATATTATCTTATAAATTGTGTCTTTGGTGCTTAGTAGGTAAGGTGCTCAATACATTTTTGTTAAATGACTGGAAAAATGAAGTTATGACCCAAAACAAAGCACCATTTACAATTATAAAGGGGAAATGTTTGAGATCAGTAATACTATTTGTCTTTGTTGATCACCATAAAATTGTTTGCTCCCTTTGCAGACTGTAGAAAAATACTATAGCTTGCTTAACTTTATTTGACTGAAATGACTGTATAGGGACATTTTCTATCTCTGAGCTAAGGCAGACTAACAGTCTTTCAGATCAGCAAACCCTCTTGGTGATCCCGTAGGAAACTATACTTAGTTCAGTGTGGTGCCAATGTTGTGTGGTAGATTTAAAAGGGTTCAGCTCCAATGACTCAGCTGAATGGGTTCAGCTCCATTCATGATTTTATCCAAACCCTCTTTTTTTCTTAGGTAAACTGTTTACATGTTTATCACTTACTGTGTAAAACTGTACATTTTGATTTTCCTAAAATTAGCTCTGAGCTACTAGGGCTATCCCCTGGTACAAGTATGAAAAGATATGGTGAGTAAATCTGTATTCATGTTTTCCAAACCCTTCTTGATTTTATACAACAAAATAGTTCTACTTTTGGCCTGTCTTTTCACACTGGGGAGGGCTAGTGTTTTAGTCCTTTCATGCAAATATACTGGTGTCTTTGATCATCCTTCTCACTTGGATTGACTCCAGCTCTAGAATGAATTTCTTGTTGTATGGTGATCCTAAATCTGTGAATTAGGAGAGAATTTCTTCAAGTTTTCCTTGATTATTGGCTTTTATTTAATCTTATTCTGTCTGTATATTTCACTATTTTAATTTTTATTATAATCTTCTATTTCTTGCTAGGAATGTACAAATTATGTATCAGATTTGTACAAATTATGTACAAATTACGTATAGTCCCTGTGTTTTTAAATTACATATTATATTTTGTTTTTTTTCTTGAGTGGAATTTGATATAGCAATATCTTGTCCCATTTTTATTACCTCCTCAAATATAGACTGTTAGTTATAATTATTATTTTCTACTATTTATTACTGAAAACACATCTTAGTTGGACTAATGTACCTTTCTAAAAGTCATAATAATAAAAAAGGATTCTTGTAGTGCTCCATTGGAGAGATATATAATTATGCATTCTAGCCAAGAATTACATAGGTAATTTTGAGATTATATTCCAGAGAAAACTAGGTTTAGAGTCAACTAACATGTATTTAGTGTTTACTTGTGTCAAGTGTTCTAGGTGATATCTCATGTAATGCATTGTTTTGTGCCTTTGATCTTAGTAAACTTTATACTCAGGGAAAAACTGATCCATTGAAAGGTAATAAACCATCACCTTTTAAATTAACCTACTTTTAAAAATAAGCACTTATTGCATTTGTGGGATTTGAAGAAACAGTGTAGTTAAGGTACTCAGAACAACACTCGCAGATCCAGAATTCTGTTTTAAAGTAATTATATCATTTTTTAGTGTCAAAATTAATTTAACTGACCTTGCTAAGAAGCATTAAATATTATTATCAAAATGATGTGTTATCTGTTAATTCAATTGACATATACGCAAAAAGATGTAAAGATGATAGACTCAGGCACTGTTATTTTCTGGACATATCTTTTAACCAGGGTGTGACATACAGATGATGTTCTAGTGGAGCTCTGAGGGATACCATTCACTCTTTTCTGCCTGCAGAGCCATTTCTTGAGCCTGTCCTGAGATGTTATGTCTTCTCTATAGTTTTTCATGATCCCCTTTGTTCTTCTCTTCGTTCAGATGCTACTCTGTATACATATATTTTATTATAGGTATTTGCTTCTCAGACTGCATTTGGGTATCCTTCATTGAATTTCTATTATATGTAAATGCATATAGTTTCCTAGAAGAAAACTATTCTTAATCCTTTAGAAAGTATGTGCTAGCTGGTCCACTTACCTGGTTAATTGTAGTTGCTGGTTTGTCTGCTGCCTGGGAATCACAACACAGGCCTTGATTAACTTTCTACGAAACAAGGATATGGACTAGGGATCCCTAAGCTCTCCTGTATCTCTACAGTGTTGTCATAATATGATTCTAATCCATCACTAGAAATGTATTATGAAATCGTTAATTAATGTTTGCAGAAGGCTTAGATAACTTTTAATGAGAAGTAGATACTTGTGTTTAGTGTCAATTAATAGATGGCTTATTAACCTTTTTTTCTTTTTTTGCCCCAAGAACATTTTTCCAAATATATTGGAAAAATGTACTTTCAAGAATAAATTGCAATCTGGTGAAATATTTTAATTGCTTAATAAAATTTAGCTTTTAAAACAAGCATCAGTATAGTGACTGTAGAAACGAAAAATCTATGCATTGACCCTTGAACAAGGAGGGGTATTGGTTGCAGGATCCTCTGTGGATGCTGAAGTCCCATAGTCAGCACTCCATATCCGGTTCTGCATCCACGGATTCAGCCAACCTCAGATCTTGTAGCACTGTAGTATTTATGGGAAAAAAACTTGTGTAGAAGTGGACCTGGGAAGTTCAAACCTGTGTCACTCAAGGGTCAACTGTAGTTATAATAAAGAAGAAAGCAGCAGCAATATATAGTTTTTATAACTTTTCAAAATATTTTAAATATGATCGCAAGTTTTTAATTCCTACAGCTTCTTTGTGAAGGAGGCAAGATAAGTACTCTTATACTCTAGGGAGGTGAGACCTAGAGAGATTAAATGCTTATTCATTCCTTCTTAAAAAGGTATAGAGTGCCTATATATGAGTACAATGATGAATAATTTACCCTATTTGACTTTGAGAGCAGGAGAGACAGATTTATAAACTAATATATTTGTTGATAATATAGTTAATTATGGTAGAAACACAGAAAATGGTGCACGTACCTCTGGGGTATTGTTTGGTGAGGCTTCACAGAAGAGGTGATTTTTAATGCATTCTCACTATAGGCGTTTGCCAGGGTGAAGAGAAGGGCCTTGCAATAAAAGGGAATGAACATATGTAGAGAGCCAGAGTTATAAAAGGGCCTGGGTATTTGAAGAACAGGGTCCAGTTCAGTGCAGCTAGAACAGTACTGTCCAATACAAATATAAATATTATGTAAGTTAAAAATTTCTAATAGCTATATTAAAAAGTAAAAAGAAATAGGTGAGATTAATAATGTATTTTATTTAATCCAATATATCTGAAATATTTATTTTTTTATACTTAAGTATGAAGTAGTTGATTTTAAAGATCAAATCGGGTGTATATTTTACATGTACAAAACATCTCAATTTAGACTAGCCACATTTCAAGTGCTATGTGTGTGTGCCTGTGAGAGAGAGAGAAAGGGAGAGAGAGCAGAAATGAGAATGAGAATGAAAATGTGTTCACTCTAGAGGGGCAGGTGGAGAGATGAGGTTGAAGTGGTTGTTGGAACCATATTTTGAAAGGCCTTGTATGCTGCCTGAATTTGGAGTTTATACTTATAATATAGTAGTTTATGACCGTGCTTCTCAGATTATCTTTGGTGAAGGGCCAGATTTTTAAATTTAGAATTTGTTGCAGACTGATACTTTTGAAAAATGTAATAGTGAAGTAGAAAAGTAAAATGAAGCATCATTTTTTAGTCATTAGATTTGACAAATGTATAGTTGTTCTGTCAGTTATCTACAAAGGTGTCTAAGCCAGTGCTATTCAACAGAACTTTCTATGATGATAGAAATATTCTTTCTGTGCTGCCCAATACAACAGCCACTAGCCCATGTGACTACTGAGCATTTGAAATGCAGCTAGTATGGCTGAGAAGCCAATGCTTTAATTTAAATTGTAATAACCACATTGGACTATTGGCTACCGTGTTGCACATTACTGAATATGTTTACTCTTAATCTTTGTGTTTGTCTTTCATGGACTTGTGAAAAACAATTGTGGACTGGCATGGGTCCACAAACATACTTTTAGCACTGTTTACAGCGTGGTCTCTAGAGCTGGAAAGGCTTTGTGTGTCGTTGGCAAGTTACTTAATCTCTCGCTACCCCAGGATCCTCAGTTCTAAAATGAAGGCAATAATAAGAAACTGTTTCATAGAGCTGTTGTGAGGATTAAATGTGGAAGGGTTGGGGTTACGGAGAGCATCAAGAAGAGATGACGTCTCTGAAAGGGCCTCGAAGGATAAGTTCAATAGGCAAACAGGAGAGAGCATATCAGGTAGAGGGAACTCTGAAACACCTTTGGATCATACTGTGTTTAGAAGAAGGGGTAACACTGCCCTAGCCCTATCACTGCTACCTCTATTTCTTCCTCTCTTTCCTAGTTATCTTCCTATTTTAATCTTTTAGCATATTTTAAACTAATTGCTAGGTAACATGTGATTTTGTGGTTTTAATACATGCCACCTTGTCAATAAGGCCAATCATTGCCTCTTTTCTTCTTCATTCCTTCATTCCTTCCTTCATTTCTTCTTCATTCCTTCTTCCTTCATCAAATTCATGGTGCCTGAATTTGATGGTAGAAATTGGGCAACCGTTGAGAAGGGAAGGGGAATCCTGTTTGAAAAGCAGTCCCTGGGTTATGGGCAGATAGCTGTGAGATTCTTTTCCCCTAACACATATTTCTTACTTACCTAGATTATTTTAGGAAGAAAACAGACTGGGAAAAATAATGAAGTTCCATGTCTTCGTATTTGTTGGTGTTGTTCACCTTTTATCCCTGAACTCTGGGAAAGCTGTATATGGGAATGGCATCTCTCAGAGGACTTTTCAAGAAATAAAAGAAGAAATAGCCTGCTATGGAGATGTTGCTAAAGCAATCATCAACCTTGCTGTTTATGGTAAAGCCCAGAACAGATCCTATGAGCGATTGGCTCTTCTGGTTGATACTGTTGGACCCAGACTCAGTGGTTCCAAGAGCCTAGAAAAAGCCATCCAAATCATGCACCAAAACCTGCAGGAAGATGGGCTGGAGAATGTCCACCTGGAGCCTGTCAAAATACCCCACTGGGAAAGGGGAGAAGAATCTGCTGTGATGCTGGAGCCGAGAATTCACAAGATGGCAGTTTTGGGTCTTGGCAGCAGCATTGGGACGCCCCCAGAAGGTATTATTTGCCTTTTCAAGTCAATTTGCTGTGTTCTTTATTAAAACTAATGCCATGTCACATAACTGATTATAGTGTGCATGATTCATATTATAATTGGGTGAAAGAAAGGAAGATATAATCATTTTGCATTCCATTGGCTTCAGTTCTTTACTCTTATACTCCTTTTTTCTTCCTTTTTTTCCTCTCTTTCTTTTCTGAAAGTGTCACTTTTTAAAATGAAGCCTCTACAGCTATTGGTCCATGATACTTATGAACTGTATCACTTAATAATTTCTATCTAGTATAACATTAGTATCAATCTGTAGAGAATTGAGATATATGTAAATAGGTTATAAAAACTATGACTTCTTCCAAGTGGCCTCAGTGTACAGAATTTCTTAGAATTAATGAAATATGGGACAGAGCCTTGCACATTGAATTGATTTGAGGTAATTATTTTTACAGAACCTGAGGTCTCTAATGCAAGGGGTTGTCTAGGGTGGCGTGCTATCTTTACTTATCAGCACTCTGGCTCAGCCTCATCAGACAATGTAAATGCTTAGATCAGGGATATAAAACCAGTCAACAGTGAGCTATCAGTTGGTATTGGACTATTCATGGACTGTGCATGTATTCACGGACTATATTCCTATGGCAGAGGAACTACAGTTGGTCCTTGAACAACACGAGAGTTGGGACACCAACCCTCCACGCAGTTGAAAATCCGTGTATAACTTACAGCCAGCCTCCATATAGACTGTTTGCTTCTTCTGTATCCGTGAGTTTCTGCATCTGCATATTCACTAGCCGTAGATCATGTACTACTGTTGTATTTACTGTTGAAAAAAATCCACGTGTAAGTGGACCTGTGCAGTTAAAACCTGCATTGTTCAAGGGTCAACTTTAGTTTCTAGAAAAAAGCTAGTTGAGCTTCTTTAAAAAGTTTATAGAAACTTTTGGCCTTCTCTAATGCCAAGAGAAATACCCAGTAGAGAAGCAGATGGTCAGCTTTTTAAAAACATCTTTATTGAGATATCGGGACTTCTCTGGGGGTCCAGTGGTTAAGACTCTGCACTTCCACTGCAGTGGGTACGGAAGAGTTCAATCCCTGGGCAGGGAACTAAGATCCCTCATGCCTCACGGCCCAGCCCAAAACCCCCCAAAAACAAAGAACAAACCACTTTATTGAGATATAATTCACATACCATAATATTCACCCATTTGAAACGTGCACGTCAGTGGTTTTTAATATATTCACAGAATTGTGCAGCCACCATCACTATCTAATTAGAGAACATTTCATCACCCCCAAAAGAAACTTTATATTCATTAGCAGTTATGCTCCATCCCTTTCCTACCACCCTCCTAAGCCCTAGGTAGCCACTAATTTGCTTTCTGTCTTTATGGATTTGCCTATTCTGGATATTTCACACAAATGAAATAATACACTATATTTTCTTTTGTGACTGGCTTCTTTCATGTAGCATGTATTCCAGGTTCATCCATGTTGTAGCATGTATCAGTGCTTAATTCATTTTTATTGTTGAATAATTTCCCATTTTACAGATATACCATATTTTATTTATCCATTGATCAGTTGATGAACATTTTTTCCCACCTTTTGGCTATTATGAATAATGCTGCTGTAAACATTCATGCATAAGTCTTTGTATGTACATATATTTTCATTTCTCTTGGGTATGTACCAAGGAGTGGAATTGCTTGGTTATATAATAACTCTATGTTTAACTTTCAGAGGAACTGCCAAAGTGTTTTCCAAAGTGACTGCACCATTGTACATTTTCACTGATGTTTTCTAAGTTTTACACGTACTTGTCAACAATTGTTATCTGTCTTTTTGGTTATAGCTGCCCTAGTGGGTATGATGTGATATTCATTGTGGTTTTTATTTGCACTTCTCTAATGACTAATGATGTTGAGCATCCTTCCATGTTCTTATTTGCCATTTGTGTATCTTTTTCAGAGAAATGTATACTCAAATCCTTCGGCCAGTTTTTAATTGTGCTATTTTTGAATTGTAAAAGCTCTTCATGTATTCTGGTTGCAAGTCTCTTATCAGTGTGATTTACTAAGGTTCTTTCCCATTCTATGGATTTTTTTTTAAACTTTCTCGATGGTAGTATTTGCTGCAGAAACGTCTTTAATTTTGAATTAGCACAATTTATCTGATTTTTTTTCTGTTGCTTATGCTTTTGGTGTTATAGCTAAGAAAATCATTGCCTAAACCAAGGTCACAAGGATTTATTCCTAAGAGTTTTATTTATTCTTCTAAGAGTTTTATAATTTTAGCTCTTACATTTAGGTCTGTGAGTTAATTTTAGGTGTGAGGTAGGAGTCCAACTTTTTTCTTTTGCTGTGGTCATTCAGTTATCTCCGCATCATTTGTTGCAAAGACTATTCTTTCCCCATTGAACTGGATGTATTTCATTAATTGATTTTCAGATGTTAAACCAACCGTGCATTCCTGGGATAAATCCCATTTGGTTATGGTGTATAATCTTTTTTTATATGTTACTGAATTCAGTTTACTAGTATTTTGTTGAACAGTTTTACATGTATATTCATAAGGGATATTGGCCTGTAGTTTTATTTTCTTTGTGTGATGTCTTTGTCTGGTTTGGTATCAGGGTAATTCTGGTCTCAAAGAATAAGTTGAAAAGTATTATGTTGTCTTCTGTTTTTCAGAAGAGTTTGTGAAAGATTGGTATTAATTCTTTAAGTTTTTGGTAGCATTCACTAGTGAAGCCATCTGGTTCTGGGATTTTCTTTGTGGGAAGATTGTTAATTATTACTTCAATATTTTTCCTTGGTATAGATCTATTCAGATTTTCTGTTTCTTTTTGAGTCAGTTTTAGTAGTTTGTGTCTTTCTAGGAATTTGTTAATTTTATATAAATTATGTAATTTTTTTGGCATACAGTTATTTATAGTATTCACTTAAAATTATTTTTATTTTTGTGAGGATAAGGATTCAAATTATTGTTTGGTGTCATTTGCTTTCTGCCTGAATAACTCTCTTTAGTTTCTTTGTTTGTTTTTCAAAGCCAGTCCACTAGCAGAGAATTCTCTAAGCTTTCATCCATATTTAGTACTTTATTTAATCTTCATTTTTGAAACACAGTTTTACTGGATATAAGATTCTTGATTCACAGCTTTTTATTTCCAACACATTGAATTTGTCATTCTGTTGTCCTCTGGCTTCCATTGTTTCTGATGAGAAACTAGCTGTTAATATTACTGGAATTCCCCTGTACAGGCATACCTTGGAGATATTTGGTTTGGTTCCAGACCACTGTAATACAGTGAATATTTCAGTAAAGCGAGTCACATGAATTTTTTGGTTTCCTAGTACTTATAGAAGTTATGTTTACACTATACCATAGTCTGCTAAGTGTGTAATAGCAGTATGTCTAAAACAATGTACATACCTTAATTAAAAAATAATGCTGTTGGGAAAATGGCACCAATAGACTTTCTCAACACAGGGTTGCCACAACCTTCAATTTGTAAAAAACACAGTATCTGCAAAGCACAGTAAAATGAGGTATGCTCCTTGTGACAAGTCATTTTGCTCTTACTGATTTCAAGATTTTTATCTTTATTTTTCATTTTCAACATTTTAATTTTGACACATGTAGATGGGAATTTCTTAGCTTTTATCTTGCTTAGAGGTTGTTGAGTTTCATGTATAGATTAATGTTTTTCATCAATTAGGGAAGTTTTCAGCTTTTTTTTTTACTATGAATATATTTTCTATCCCTTTTTTGTTCTCTTTTCCTTCTGGTACTTCCATTATGAGTATGTTGGTGCACTTAAAGGTGTCCCACATTTCTCTGAGGCTCTGCTCATTTTTCTCCACTTTTTTTCTCTCTGTTCTTCAGATTGCACAATCTGTATCCATCTATCTATTAAGCCTAGCTTAATAATATTTTCCCTTGTGTCAGAATAGCTTATTTTTCAGCCAGTATTTGGTTAGAGGTTGTGCTTAAGCCTCTTGTGCCAGTAAGGCTTCTGCCCTTTATTGATGGATCTGTGTGCAGCTTGGAAAATGTTTTCAATCTGACCCATGTCCTGTTTTTGATTGTTCCTAAGTAGGACCATGTGGATAGCCTTCCCAAGCCCCAGGGTTTATTGTGATCTAGGGAGGGTTTTTCTTGGTCGCTTTTTCCTCCCTGGTTGTTTTTGTTAAACTTCTGATTGTTCTGCCATTTTGCTTGTTGTTAGCAGTATCATAAAGCTACCAGTACCCCGTAACTTGTTCTCTACCAAGCTCTCCATCGTTTCCAACAACACCCTTAGGCATGGAATTCTCTATGTTCTGTTCCCAATAAAGTCACTACCCTGGTTAAGAACTGCAAAGCTCTTCATCCTCCTGGGTTGCCTCTTCCCTGGGAGTCCCCAGGAGCTAGGCCTAGTGATAGTGGCCTGCTTCCCCAGAGTGATATCCCTGGCAGGTGCTAGAAGGGGATGGTGGTAGCTACTGGTCTTTTCAGCTTGCCTCTCTCAGCATGAGACCTCTGCCTATGAATGAGCTAAGATAGCCGTGATCAGGGTCCCAGTTTTCTCATGGCTGTACTTTGGGTAGGGCTTCCACCATACAAGTAGGGGCTGGGTAGAGGAATGGGGACCTAGTCTTCTTGGAGTGGAGTGGCCATAATAGAGTTTCTATAACATGCAGTTGGGGACGGGAGAAGGAAGCAGGTTATGGCCAAATGCTACAGACTCTCATTATTCTAACTTAGATTTAGTATATTTTCTTGAATGAATGTTTCTCCACTTGCTGTATGCCCTTAGGACAGTTTTGAGAGACTGTAAGTGATTTTTTAAAAATATTTTTTACCAGTTAAATGTTTTGTAGGGAGGAAGATCTGCCAAGTTTCTCACTGTACCATTCTGGAAGTACCACTGGGATGGCTAGTTTTGGTCTCTCTGAGGCTGTGTGAATAGGTGGTAGAGTCCTCTAAGGTGTTAGGAACCCCTCAGCTTGGGTTCTATATTGTCAACCAGGAGTTTGTTTAATTGCCTTCTGTTGTCACTAATCTGTGTTAGACACCAGCATATATACATATTTATTTCCTTTTTAGCCCTCCTAACTATCAATATCTTTAAAGGTCTAGGGGTTTTTGTTTGTTTGTTTTGTTTTGTTTTGATTTTAACAAATGAGAAAACCAGACTACAAGAGATTAGGTAATTTGCCCAGGGTTACACAACTAGTGAGAGACCAAGTTCAGGTATGAACAGCTGTC
This sequence comes from Hyperoodon ampullatus, assembly GCF_949752795.1. NCBI lineage: Eukaryota > Metazoa > Chordata > Mammalia > Artiodactyla > Ziphiidae > Hyperoodon > Hyperoodon ampullatus. Next base: position 40,115,062 of record NC_136930.1, read on the forward strand.
AAACTCCAGACTTTGTGCTTTTAGTCATTAGACTATATTGCCTCACATACAGATATTTTATTGTTATTTTCATTTATAAGATTTCCTTTTTTATCCATTTGACTGAAGCAGATCTGTCTCAAAAGTTGCTGGTACTTATACTGCAGATGATACTGGTATCTGTACCTTTGGACATTTTTTTCTCATCTTCCTTTCTTTCGTATCCTCATTTCTTGTTTCTGTCACTGGGCCTGCTCTTCCCTGGCTATCTGCCTGGGAAAGCTGAGCCAAGTTACTGATTGCTCCTGGGCCCTTAAAAACCCAGGGGAAGTGCATTTTACTCACTGGAATCTATTGTGGTGTCCCAAGACTCACTTTCACTCCATTCTTCATTCCATGGAGCTCAAGGTAGATAAACAATTGTCTGGCAACTGGGCTATTTTAAGCTCTAAGGAGACTGGGGAGTTAGGCTGGACCAGGTGTGGAAAAATTCCCACAGGAGATAGGGTAAAGTCTGCATAAAGGGACCTCTAGGTACAGGTGCAGATCTCATCTCCCAGGAAACCCATGTCATATCCTTGGTTTAGCCACCTACTAGTTGTGTGACTCTGGCCCAGTCATTTCATCTCTATGGGCCTTAATTTTGTCATCTATAAAATGAGAGGTGGCTGACAAATGAATCTGTAACATATTTCTAGATTAGAAAGGCTGTGGTTTTTCTGAGAATCCACAAGGGATCAGTGGAGATGATCACAAGATCACAAGAGCAATATTCTCCTAGGCATGTGCTATGGAGCAGATTCCTTATGTAACCAGAGCGAAGTTTTTTAAACTTTCCAATTCTAGACTTGAGTATTACAGTGTGTATTAGGTTATTTGTGTGCCCGGGTTAGGTGTCTGTGAGCTCTCTGTGGAGAGCTGGGAGAAGACTTCCTCCTTGCATTTCCAAGAACTACTGGATGTCCTGCAAGCCCCACAAATTCAGCATCTTGTCTGTGTTTCTCATCTTCATTAATGACATTGCCAACCGCCAAGAGCTCAGGCTCAGAGCCTCAAAATTCTGCTAGTATCTGATATGGTATCTTGCTTTCATGTTTTTGTCCCATCAGGTATGCCCTTATGTAAGGATTCAGCTTGAATGTCTCCTCTTCTATGGTGACTTTTCCTATGCTTGTTCATCCCCAAGGAAGTATTGACAACTTCCTCCTTTCTGATTTTCTTGTGCCCTATACTTGCTTATGTCATAAGCATTTCTCTACAGATAATAAGCCTCTCAGAATCAGAGATCCCAGTTTCAATGGTTCTCAACTGGCGATAATTTTGCTCCCTAGAGGAAATGTGGCAATGTCTGGACACATTTCTGATGGTCATGACTGAGAGGGGGTGCTACTTGCCTTTAGTGGGTGGAGGTCAGGAATATTGCTAAACATCCCACGGTGTACAGAACAGCCCTCCCCTTCCCCCACATCAAATAATTATCCATTCTGAAATGCCAGTAGTGCTGAAGTTGCGAAACTCTGCACTAGCTCTTAACATAATGTTTCATACACAGAAAAGTTTTGAGAAATATTCATTGAATGATTGAGTCTTTCCATTTATCTCACTCCAACATTGTTGGTCACCAAGACTTAAATGTCAAATGACTCCATTTTTCTATTCTCACTCTCACATCAGAGTTCAGGACCTAACATCTCCTGCCTACAGTGTTACAGTGGCTTCCTAACTGATCCTCCTGACTCCAGTCTCATTTTAATCAATTTCCACACTGCTGCTTCAATTGTCTTTGTAAAATATAGATCTCATTATGTCACTCCCTTACTTAAAATCTTTTCACTGTTCAGGGTATAGTTCAAATTCTTATGACCTTTAAACAAGTGACTCCAGGCTGTGCTTCTAGGCTTATGTCTAGTTCCTCCCTAGCCACACACCATGGTCCTAGCTGCTCTTGCCTGGACATGTTCATACTTCCTTGACTTAAAAACTGCTTCCTGGAGCTCTGCTAACCCAACCCTAATCCCAGCCCAACCTAACCCTTCTCTGCTTGGAAAATCCCTGCTCATTTTTTTTTTTTTTTTTTTTATTTATTTTTGCTGTGTTGGGTCTTCGTTTCTGTGCGAGGGCTTTCTCTACTTGTGGCAAGCGGGGGCCACTCTTCATCGCAGTACGCGGGCCTCTCACTGTCGTGGCCTCTCCTGTTGCGGAGCACAGGCTCCAGATGCGCAGGCTCAGTAGTTGTGGCTCACGGGCCTAGTTGCTCCGCGGCATGTGGGATCCTCCCAGACCAGGGCTCGAACCCGTGTCCCCTGCGTTAGCAGGCAGATTCTCAACCACTGCGCCAGCAGGGAAGCCCCCTGCTCATTTTTAAAGACTCATTTAAAGTGGATCTTTTCTCTAAAGTCTTTCTTGAACCTGAACCAAAATAAATGTAATTGTTCTTTCATTTCCATTCTCATAGCACTTTGTTTGCCTATATTATACAAGGATCACAATTTACTATAGTTGATTGTTCACATGGTTATCTCTTCTGAAAAACTGTGACCTCCTCTGGGGTAAAAGCCACATCTTATTTATCTTTGTATCTCATTTAGTGCTATACCTAGTAATGTAATACAAATGCATATTAAATAGCTATTGGGATCCGGAGGAAGATGGCGGAAGAGTAAGATGCGGAGATCACCCTCCTCCCCACAGATACATCAGAAATTCATCTACACGTGGAGCAACTCCTACAGAACACCTACTGAACGCTGACAGAAGACCTCAGACCCCCCAAAAGGCAAGAAACTACCCACATACCTGGGTAGGACAAAAGAAAAAAGAGAAAACAGAGACAAAAGGATAGGGACGGGACCTGCACCAGTGGGAGGGAGCCGTGAAGGAGGAAAGGCTTCCACACACTAGAAGCCCCTTCGCGGGCGGAGACTGCGGGTGGCGGAGGGGGAAAGCTTCGGAGTAGCGGAGGAGAGCACAGCAACAGGGGTGCGGAGGGCAAGGCGGAGAGATTCCCGCACAGAGGATCGGTGCCCTCAGGCACACACCAGCCCGAGAGGCTTGTCTGCTCGGCCGCCGGGGCGGGCGGGGCTGGGAGCTGAGGCTCGGGTATCGGGTTTCGGTCTGAGCGCAGGGAGAGGACTGGGGCTGGTGGCAGGAAGAGAGCCTGAAGGGGTTGGTGCGCCGCGGCTAGCCCGGAGGGAGTCCGGGGAAAAAGTCTGGAGCTGCCGAAGAGGCAAGAGACTTTTTCTTCCCTTTTGTTTCCTGGTGCGCGAGGAGAGGGCATTAAGAGCGCTGCTTAAAGAAGCTCCAGAGACGGGCGTGAGCCGCGGCTGAAGGCGCGGACGCCGGAGACAGGCGTGGGACGCTGGGGCTGCTGCTGCCGCCGCCACAAGGCCTGTGTGCGAGCGCAGGTCACTGTCCATCCCCCCTTCCGGGGAGCCTGTGCAGCCCGCCACTGCCGGGGTCCCGGGACCCAGGGACGGCTTCCCCGGGAAAGCGCACGGAGCGCCTCGGGCTTGTGCAACGTCACGCCGGCCTCTGCCGCCGCAGGCCCGCCCCGCACTGCGTGCCCCTCCCTCCCCTCTGCCTGAGTGAGCCAGAGCCCCCGAATCAGCGGCTCCTTTAAACACGTCCTGTCTGAGCGAAGAACGGACGCCCTCCAGCGACCTACGTGCAGAGGTGGGGCCAGGTCCAAGGCTGAGACCCGGGAGCTGTGAGAGCAGAGAGGAGACAGGGAAATCTCTCTGTGCAGCCTCGGAGGCAGCGGATTAAAGCTCCACAGTCTGCTTGATGTGCCCTGCGTCTGTGGAGTGCATGAATGGACAGCGAATCATCCCAAATTGAGGAGGTGGACTTTGAGGACAAGATTTAAGATTTTTTTCCCCTTTTCCTCTTTTTACAACGAATTATCCCAAATTAAGGAGGTGGACTTTGAGAGCAAGATTTTCGATTTTTTTCCCCCGTTCTCTTTTTGTGAATGTGTATGTGTATGATTATGTGTGAGATTTTCTCTGTATAGCTTTGCTTCCACCATAGGTCCCAGGGTTTTATCCGACCGTTTTTTTTTCAATAATTACTTTTTTATTTTTAATAATGCTACTATATTTTATACTTTATTCTATTTTACTTTATCTTCTCTCTTTCTTTTTTTCCTACCTTCCCTTCCTCCCTCCCTCCGCCCCTTTCTTTCTTTCTTTCTTTCTTTCTTTCCTTCCTTCCTCCCTCCCTCCTTTCTTTCTTTCTTTCTTTCCGTCCTTCCTCCCTCCCTCCTTTGTTTCTTTCTTTCTTCCTTCCTTCCTTCCTTTCTTTCCTTCTTCCATTTTTCTCCCTCTCTTTCTTTCTTCTACCAATTCCTTCTTTCTACTTTTTCTCCCTTTTATTCTGAGCCGAGTAGATAAAAGGCTCTTGGTGCTGCAGCCAGGAGTCAGTGCTGTGCCGCTGAAGTGGGAGAGCGAACTTCAGGACACGGGTCCACAAGAGACCTCCCAGCTCCACATAATATCAAGCAGCGAAAACCTCCCAGAGATCTCCATCTCAACACCAGCACCCAGCTTCAGTCAACGACCAGCAAGCTACAGTGCTGGTCACCCTATGCCAAGCAACTAGCAAGACAGGAACACAACCCCACCCATTAGCAGAGAGGCTGCCTAAAAACATAATAAGGCCACAGGCACACCAAAACACACCACCAGACGTGGACCTGTCCACCAGAAAGACAAGATCGAGCCTCAACCACCAGAACACAGGCACTAGTCCCCTCCGCCAGGAAGCCTACACAACCTACTGAAACAACCTTAGCCACTGGGGACAGACACCAAAAACAATGGGAACTATGAATCTGCAGCCTGCAAAAAGGAGACCCCAAACACAGTAACATAAGCAAAATGAGAAGACAGAAAAACACACAGCAGGTGAAGAAGCAAGATAAAAACCTACTAGACCTAACAAATGAAGAGGTAATAGGCAGTCTACCTGAAAAAGAATTCAGAATAATGATAGTAAAGATGATCCAAGATTCTATTTCCATGATCCAAAATCTTGGAAATAGAATAGACAAAATGCAAGAAACAGTTAACAAGGACCTAGAAGAACAAAAGATGAATCAAGAATCGATTAAGAACACAATAAATGAAATGAAAAATACTCTAGATGGGATCAATAGCAGAATAACTGAGGCAGAAGAACAGATAAGTGAGGTGGAAGATAAAATAGTGGAAATAACTGCTGCAGAGCAAAATAAAGAAAAAAGAATGAAAAGAACAGAGGACAGTCTCAGAGACCTCTGGGACAACATTAAACGCACCAACATTCGAATTATAGGGGTTCCAGAAGAAGAAGAGAAAAAGAAAGGGACTGAGAAAATATTTGAAGAGATTATAGTTGAAAATTTCCCTAATATAGGGAAGGAAATAGTTAATCAAGTCCAGGAGGCACAGAGAGTCCCATACAGAATAAATCCAAGGAGAAATACGCCAAGACACATATTAATCAAACTGTCAAAAATTAAACACAAAGAAATCATATTAAAAGCAGGAAGGGAAAAACAACAAATAACACACAAGGGAATCCCCATCAGGTTAACAGCTGATCTCTCAGCTGAAACTCTACAAGCCAGAAGGGAGTGGCAGGACATAATTAAAGTGATGAAGGAGAAAAACCTGCAACCAAGATTACTCTACCCAGCAAGGATCTCATTCAGATTTGATGGAGAAATTAAAACGTTTACAGACAAGCAAAAGCTGAGAGAGTTCAGCACCACCAAACCAGCTTTACAACAAATGCTAAAGGAACTTCTCTAGGCAAGAAACACAGCAGAAGGGAAATACCTACAATAATGAACCGAAAACAATTAAGGAAATGGGAATAGGAACATACATATCAATAATTACCTTAAATGTAAATGGACTAAATGCTCCCACCAAAAGACACAGATTGGCTGAATGGATACAAAAACAAGACCCATATATATGCTGTCTACAAGAGACCCACTTCAGACCTAGAGACACATACAGACTGAAAGTAAGGGGATGGAAAAAGATATTCCATGCAAATGGAAACCAAAAGAAAGCTGGAGTAGCAATTCTCATATCAGACAAAATAGACTTTAAAATAAAGACTATTAGAAGAGACAAAGAAGGACACTACATAATGATAAAGGGATCGATCCAAGAAGAAGATATAACAATTGTAAATATTTATGCACCAAACATAGGAGCACCTCAATACATAAGGCAAATACTAACAGCCATAAAAGGAGAAATCGACAGTAACACACTCATAGTACGGGACTTCAACACCCCACTTTCACCAATGGACAGATCATCCAAAATGAAAATAAAGAAGGAAACACAAGCTTTAAATGATACATTAAACAAGATGGACTTAATTGATATTTATAGGACATTCCATCCAAAAACAACAGAATACACATTTTTCTCAAGTGCTCATGGAACATTCTCCAGGATAGATCATATCTTGGGTCACAAATCAAGCCTTGGTAAATTTAAGAAAATTGAAATTGTATCAAGTATCTTTTCTGACCACAATGCTATGAGACTAGATATCAGTTACAGGAAAAGAGCTGTAAAAAATACAAACACATGGAGGCTAAACAATTCACTACTTCATAATGAAGTGATCACTGAAGAAATCAAAGAGGAAATAAAAAAATACCTAGAAACAAATGACAATGGAGACACGATGACCCAAAACCTATGGGATGCAGCAAAAGCAGTTCTAAGGGGGAAGTTTATAGCAATACAATCCCACCTTAAGAAACAGGAAACATCTCGAATAAAAAACCTAACCTTGCACCTAAAGCAATTAGAGAAAGAAGAACAAAAACATCCCAAAGTTAGCAGAAGGAAAGAAATCATAAAAATCAGATCAGAAATAAATGAAAAAGAAATGAAGGAAACGATAGCAAAGATCAATAAAACTAAAAGCTGGTTCTTTGAGAAGATAAACAAAATTGATAAACCATTAGCCAGACTCATCAAGAAAAAAAGGGAGAAGACTCAAATCAATAGAATTAGAAATGAAAAAGGAGAAGTAACGCCTGACACTGCAGAAATACAAAAGATCATGAGAGATTACTACAAGCAACTCTATGCCAATAAAATGGACAACCTGGAAGAAATGGACAAATTCTTAGAAATGCACAACCTGCCAAGACTGAATCAGGAAGAAATAGAAAATAGGAATAGACCAATCACAAGCACTGAAATTGAAACTGTGATTAAAAATCTTCCAACAAACAAAAGCCCAGGACCAGATGGCTTCACAGGCGAATTCTATTAAACATTGAGAGAAGAGCTAATACCTATCTTTCTCAAACTCTTCCAAAGTATAGCAGAGGGAGGAGCACTCCCAAACTCATTCTACGAGGCCACCATCACCTTGATACCAAAACCAGACAAGGATGTCACAAAGAAAGAAAACTACAGGCCAATATCACTGATGAACATAGATGCAAAAATCCTCAACAAAATACTAGCAAACAGAATCCAACAGCACATTAAAAGGATCATACACCATGATCAAGTGGGGTTTATTCCAGGAATGCAAGGATTCTTCAATATACGCAAATCAATCAACGTGATACACCATATTAACAAATTGAAGGAGAAAAACCATATGATCATCTCAATAGATGCAGAGAAAGCTTTCGACAAAATTCAACACCCATTTATGATAAAAACCCTCCAGAAAGTAGGCATAGAGGGAACTTTCCTCAACATAATAAAGGCCATATATGACAAACCCACAGCCAGCATCGTCCTCAATGGTGAAAAACTGAAACCATTTCCACTAAGATCAGGAACAAGAGAAGGTTGCCCACTCTCACCACTCTTATTCAACCTAGTTTTGGAAGTTTTAGCCACAGCAATCAGAGAAGAAAAGGAAATAAAAGGAATCCAAATCGGAAAAGAAGAAGTAAAGCTCTCACTGTTTGCAGATGACATGATACTATACATAGAGAATCCTAAAGATGCTACCAGAAAACGACTAGAGCTAATCAATGAATTTGGTAAAGTTGCAAGATACAAAATTAATGCCCAGAAATCTCTGGCATTCCTATATACCAATGATGAAAAATCTGGAAGTGAAATCAAGGAAACACTCCCATTTACCATTGCAACAAAAAGAATAAAATATCTAGGAATAAACCTACCTAAGGAGACAAAAGACCTGTATGCAGAAAATTATAAGACACTGATGAAGGAAATGAAAGATGATACAAATAGATGGAGAGATGTACCATGTTCTTGGAAGAATCAACATTGTGAAAATGACTCTACTACCCAAAGCAATCTACAGATTCCATGCAATCCCTATCAAACTACCAGTGGAATTTTTCACGGAACTAGAACAAAACATTTCACAATTTGTATGGAAACACAAAAGACCCCGAACAGCCAAAGCAATCTTGAGAACGAAAAATGGAGCTGGAGGAATCAGGCTCCCTGACTTCAGACTATACTACAAAGCTACAGTAATCAAGACAGTATGGTACTGGCACAAAAACAGAAAGATAGATCAATGGAACAGGATAGAAAGCCCAGAGATAAACCCACGGACATATGGTCACCTTATCGTTGATAAAGGAGGCAGGAATGTAAAGTGGAGAAAGGACAGTCTCTTCCATAAGTGGTGCTGGGAAAACTGGATAGGGATATGTAAAAGTATGAGATTAGATCACTCCCTAACACCATACACAAAAATAAGCTCAAAATGGATTAGAGACCTAAATATAAGGCCAGACACTATCAAACTCTTAGAGGAAAACAGAGGCAGAACACTCTATGACATAAATCACAGCAAGATCCTTTTTGACCCACCTCCTAGAGAAATGGAAATAAAGACAAAAATAAACACATGGGACCTAATGAAACTTAAAAGCTTTTGCACAGCAAAGGAAACCATGAACAAGACCAAAAGACAACCCTCAGAATGGGAGAAAATATTTGCCAATGAAGCAACTGACAAAGGATTAATCTCCAAAATTTATAAGCAGCTCATGCAGCTCAATAGCAAAAAAACAAACAACCCAATCCAAAAATGGGCAGAAGACCTAAATAGACATTTCTCCACAGAAGATATACAGACTGCCAACAAACACATGAAAGGATGCTCAACATCTTTACTCATTAGAGAAATGCAAATCAAAACTACAATGAGATATCATCTCACACCATTCAGAATGGCCATCATCAAAAAATCTAGAAACAATAAATGCTGGAGAGGGTGTGGAAAAAAGGGAACACTCTTGCACTGCTGGTGGGAATGTGAATTGGTACAGCCACTATGGAGAACGGTATGGAGGTTCCTTAAAAAACTACAAATAGAACTACCATATGACCCAGCAATCCCACTACTGGGCATATACCCTGAGAAAACCATAATTCAAAAAGAGTCATGTACCAAAATGTTCATAGCAGCCCTATTTACAATAGCCTGGAGATGGAAACAACCTAAGTGTCCATCATCGGATGAATGGATAAAGAAGATGTGGCACATATATACAATGGAATATTACTGAGCCATAAAAAGAAACGAAATTGAGCTATTTGTAATGAGGTGGATGGACCTAGATCCTGTCATACAGAGTGAAGTAAGTCAGAAAGAGAAAGACAAATACTGTATGCTGACACATATACATGGAATTTAAGAAAAAAAAATGTCATGAAGAACATAGGGGTAAGACAGGAATAAAGACACAGACCTACTAGAGAATAGACTTGAGGATATGGGGAGGGGGAAGGGTAAGCTGTGACAAAGTGAAAGAGCGGCATGGACATATATACACTACCAAACGTAAGGTAGATAGCTAGTGGGAAGCAGCCGCATAGCACAGGGAGATCAGCTCGGTGCTTTGTGACCGCCTGGAGGGGTGGGATAGGGAGGGTGGGAGGGAGACGCAAAAGGGAGGGTATATGGGAACATATGTGTATGTATAACTGATTAAATTTGTTATAAAGCAAAAAAAAAAAATTCCCAATCCAGAGATGGAAGCAAAGTTAAAAAAATATATATTGAAGTAGTTAAAAAGTTTGCTCATGAAAAAATAGAAAATGTAGTGTCGAAAGAGAAAGGAGGAACATTCTATTACAAATCAAAATATATCCCCTTTATAGTTTATATATTTCAATTTCAGCCTTTCAGTAATACATTTTCTAGCCTCATCTCTTGCATTGAGCATTAGTCTCTAGTAATACCAAACTTGCTGTGAAGTCTTCCATACACAAGGTATTTTTTCTCTCTTCTGCTATCATTTGCTTATGCTGGACACTTGGCTGGAATAGTAAGACTATTTTAAGACTCTGTAAGACTTTCCTCTTGTGTTCTCCCCTGGGGCTCTTACTTCCACTCTCCCTCACCCAGCTAACTCCTGTCTACCCTTGAAGATTCAGTTTGGAATTCACCTTCTTCTGCAGGCTTTCCTTGATGTTTCTTTACCCCTAAATATTGGGACACCTTTGGGGTATCGCTGTCTAACGTTAACTTTGTCATAACACTTGCCAGATTACACTATAATTAGCTCTTTATGGACTTGACTTCCCCAAAACATGGTACTCTTTTAGAGGTTGGGTATCATATCTTAGATGCTTTTACCCCCAGGGCCCGGCATGTTGCTGATGGTTGGTAAACGAGAATGAATGAATGAATGGAAGTATGTCAGGGAAGTGTGGTCAGGCAGTGTGAGACTGTGAAAAGATCGGAAAAGAAGAAAGATCTAGTTCAAACCCAACCTCTTAGTGGTTAGAAGAACTTTGGATAAGTTGTTTAATGTATCAGCCTTAGTTTTCTGGTACAGAAAATGAGGGAAATAGCCCTATCTCCTGAGTAGGATTGCTGAGAGACATGAATAAGAGGATGTATGTGAAAGTACTCTACAGAGTGACACAGTTTGCACACATGAGTTATTTTATTTCATTGGAAGGGCATCATATCTCGGCTCTGGGATATAGTGATGCAAAACCAAATCAAATAGGTGAAGTCTGTTCACCTTCAATGGTTTAAGATTGGGCTCACTCAGCATCACATTGATTTGTTTACCTGACTCCTTGTGGCATTAGTTAGAACTTCCTCTGCTTGTGAGAGACATCTATAGTCTTGTAAAATCTGTAAAATTTTTGAAGACAGGGCTCTTGTCTTATTTATCTTTGGGTCCTCTACAATGCTTAATAGAAAGCAGTGCACCCAGAAATGTTAAAATGACAAACCAAGTAGAGCTTACCATAGAAGTCTAGAGAAATATTATCCAGTTTTCTTTAAGAATGCTAGATTTCAAAATAAAGTTGTAATTATATCTCATTTTTAGTCTGTTTAAATATTTTTGCGTTACCACAAAAACCATCCAGGTTTAAGCTAATAAAAATCCCCTGGATCTTTGGATGTCTACTGATGTCTTCATTTGGAACTTTGTAACACTAATGAATTTCACTGTGTCTAAGATCCATTTCCAAAAAGTTTTGAAATCTGAACTACAGTATGTTATCTGTGTGGCATTCTTTCTAGCATTTCATAGACATTTTTATTTGAAAAAATAATATTTGTACCTTGATTATAGAAAGAATGGGGACTATGCCTTATTTGTAGATAATAGATCAAGCATTAGGCCCTTGACCTACTCTAATTGGACAGATACATCATTTTTAGTTTTTACTAACCTTATTGATATTGCTCTGGAACAAAAGGGGAGAAAACCTAAATAGATGTATAAATTTTGAGGTTTATTAAGAATTCATCAAAATAATATTTTAGATAATATGACTGTTTACAGACACAGAATAAAAATAAATGAAATTGACAAGAAAATGTGAGAGATGCTGAAATATTTTACTGTGAAGTATGTTATGCAGATACTTAAATTTATGAGATAGAATTATAATAGACAGCAAAAAATTCTCTGTATTATTGTCATTTTTATTTTATTTTATTTTCCAAAGGAATCTTGTTCTGCAAGATAATCTTTATTTTTTTTAACGTCTTTATTGGAGTATAATTGCTTTAAAATGTTGTGTTAGTTTCTGCTGCATAACAAAGTGAACAGCTATACATATACATATATCCCCATAACCCCTCCCTCTTGCGTCTCCCTCCCACCCTCCCTACCCCACACTTCTGGGTGGTCACAAAGCACTGAGATGATCTCCCTGTGCAATGCTGCTTCCCACTAGCTATGTATTTTACATTTGGTAGTGTATATATGTTAGTGATGCTTTCTCACTTCATCCCAGTTTACCCTTCCCCCTCCCCGTGTCCTCAAGTCCATTCTCTACATCTGCATTTTTTTTTTTTTTTTTCGGTACGCGGGCCTCTCACTGTTGTGGCCTCTCCCGTTGCGGAGCACAGGCTCCGGATGCGCAGGTTCAGTGGCCATGGCTCACGGGCCCAGCCACTCCGTGGCATGTGGGGTCTTCCTGGACCGGGCACGAACCCTTGTCCCCTGCATCGGCAGGCGGACTCTCAACCACTGCACCACCAGGGAAGCCCTACATCTGCATTTTTATTCCTGTCCTGCCACTAGGTTCATGAGAACCATTTTTTTTTTTTAAGATTCCATATATATGTGTTAGCATACGGTATTTCTTTTTCTCTTTCTGACTTCACTCTGTATAACAGATTATAGGTCCATCCACCTCACTACAAGTAACTCAATTTTGTTTCTTTTTATGGCTGAGTAATATTCCATTGTATATATGTGCCACAACTTCCTTATCCATTCATCTATCGATGGACACTTAGGTTGATTCCATGTCCTGGCTATTGTAAACAGTGCTGCAATGAACAATGTGGTACATGTCTCATTTTGAATTATGGTTTTCTCAGTATATATGCCCAGTAGTGGTATTGCTGGGTTATATGGTAGTTCTATTCTTAGTTTTTTAAGGAACCTCCATACTGTTCTCCATAGTGGCTGTATTAATTTATGTTCCCACCAACAGTGCAAGAGGGTTCCCTTTTCTCCACACTCAGCATTTATTGTTTGTAGATATTGTGATGATGGCCATTCTGACCAGTGTGAGGTGATACCTCATTGTGGTTTGGATTTGCATTTCTGTAATGATTAGTGATGTTGAGCATCCTTTGATGTGTTTGTTGGCAATCTGTATATCTTCTTTGGAGAAATGTCTGTTTAGGTTTTGCCCATTTTTGGGTTCGGTTGTTTGTGTTTTTGATGTTGAGCTGCATGAGCTGCTTGTATTTTGGAGATTAATCCTTTGTCAGTTGCTTCATTTGCAAATATTTTCTCCCATTCTGAGGGCTGTCTTTTCATCTTGCTTATGGTTTCCTTTGCTGTTCAAAAGCTTTTAAGTTTCATTAGCTCCCATTTGTTTATTTTTGTTTTTATTTCCATTTCTCTATGAGGTGGGTCAAAAAGAGTCTTGCTGTGATTTATGTCATAGAGTGTTCTGCCTATGCTTTCCCCTAAGAGTTTTATAGTGTCTGGCATTACATTTAGGTGTTTAAGCTATTTTGAGTTTATTTTTGTGTATGGTGTTAGGAAGTGTTCTAATTTCATTCTTTTACATGTAGCTGTCCAGTTTTCCCAGCATCACTTATTGAAGAGGCTGTCTTTTCTCCATTGTATATTCTTTCATCCTTTATCAAAGATAGGGTGACCATATGTGTGTGGGCTTATCTCGGGGCTTTCTATCCTGTTCCAATGATCTATATTTCTGTTTTTGTGCCATTACCATACTGTCTTGATTACTGTAGCTTTGTAGTATAGTCTGAATTCCAGGAGCCTGATTCCTCCAGCTCTGTTTTTCTTTCTCAAGATTGCTTTGGCTATTCAGGGTCTTTTGTGTTTCCATACAAATTGTGAAATTTTTTGTTCTAGTTCTGTGAAAAATGCCATTGGTAGTTTGATAGGGATTGCATTGAATCTGTGGATTGCTTTGGGTAGTATAGTCATTTTCACAATGTTGATTCTTCCAATCCAAGAACATGGTATATCTCTCCATCTGTTTGTATTGTCTTTAATCACTTTCATCACTTTTCTGCATACAGGTCTTTTGTCTCCTTAGGTAGTTTTATTCCTAGGTATTTTATTCTTTTTGTTGCATTGGTAAATGGGATTGTTTCCTTAATTTCTCTTGCAGATTTTTCAGTCTTAGTGTAGCCAGAGATTTCTTCCTCTAGTTGCTTTAGGTGTAAGGTTATGTTGTTTTTTTGAGATTTTCTTGTTCCTGAGGTAGGATTGTATTGCTAAAAACTTCCCTGTTAGAACTGCTTTTGCTGCATCCCACAGGTTTTGAGTCATCCTGTTTTCATTGTCATTTGTTTCTATTTTTTGATTTCCTCTTGATTTCTTCATTGATCTCTTGGTTATTTAGTAGTGTATTGTTTAGCCTCCATGTGTTTGTATTTTTTACAGTTTTTTTTCCTGCAAATTATATCTAGTCTCATAGCGTTGTGGTTGGAAAAGATACTTGATATGATTTCAATTTTTTAAAATTTACTAAGGCTTGATGTGTGACCCAAGATATGATCTATCCTGGAGAATGTTCCATGAGCACTTGAGAAAAATGTGAATTATGTTGTTTTCAGATGGAATGTCCTATAAATATCAGTTAAGTCCATCATGTCTATTGTGTCATTTAAAGCTTGTGTTTCCTTATTTATTTTCATTTTGGGTGATCTGTCCATTGGTGAAAGTGGGGTGTTAAAGTCCCCTACTTTAGTAATGTTAGTGTCGATTTCCTGTTTCATGTCTGTTAGCATTTGCCTTATGTATTGAGGTGCTCCTATTTTGGGTGCATAAATATTTACAATTGTTATATCTTCCTCTTGGATTCATCCCTTGATCATTATGTAGTGTCCTTCTTTGTGTCTTGTAAGAGTCTTTATTTTAAAGTCTATTTTGTCTGATATGAAAATTGCTCCTGCAGCTTTCTTTTGATTTTCATTTGCATGGTATATGTATTTCCATGCCCTCACTTTCAGTCTGCATGTGTCCCTAGGTCTGAAGTGCGTCTCTTGTAGACAGCATATATACAGGTCTTGCTTTGATATCCATTCATCCAGTCTAGGTGTTTTGGTTGGAGCATTTAATCCATTTACATTTAAGGTAATTATTGATATGTATGTTCCTACTGTGATTTTTAAAATTGTTTTGGGTTTGTTAATGTAGGTCTTTTCCTTCTCTTGTGTTTCCTGCTTAGAGAAGTTCCTTTAGCATTTGTTGTAAAGCTGATTTAGTGGTGCTGAATTGTCTTAACTTTTGTTTGTAAAGGTTTTAATTTCTCTGTCAAACCTGAATGAGATCCTTGCTGCATAGACTAATCTTGGTTGTAGATTTTACCCTTTCATCACTTTAAATATGCCCTGCTGCTCCCTTCTGGCTTGCAGAGTTTCTGCTGAAAGATCAGCTGATAAACTTATGGAGATTCCCTTGTATGTCATTTGTTGCTTTTTCCTTGCTGCTTTTAATATTTTTTCTTTATGTTTAATTTTTGATAGTTTGCTTAATATTTGTCCTGGTGTGTTTCTCCTTGGATTTATCCTGTATTGGGTTCTTTACACTTCCTGGACTTGGATGACTCTTTCCTTTCCCATGTTAGGGAAGTTTTCAACTATAATCACTTCAAATATTTCCTCAGACCCTTTCTTTTTCTCTTCTTCTTCCAAGACCCCTATATTTTGAACATTGGTGCGCTTAATGTTGTCCCAGAGACTGTCCTCAATTCTTTTATTCTTTTTTCTTTATTCTGCCCTGTGGCAGTTATTTCCAGTATTTTATCTTCCAGGTCACTTATCCATTCTTCTGCCTCAGTTTTTCTGCTATTGATTCCTTCTAGAGAATTTTTCATTTCATTTATTGTGCTGTTCCTCATTGTTTGTTTGCTCTTTAGTTCTTCTAGGTCCTTGTTAAATGTTTCATGTGTTTTCTCCATTTTATTTCCAAGATTTTGGATCATCTTTATTATCATTACTCTGAATTCTTTTTCAGGTAGACTGCCTATTTCCTCTTCATTTGTTTGCTTTAGTGGGTTTTTACCTTGCTCTTTCATCTGCTGTGTGTTTCTCTGTCTTCTCATTGCTTAACTTACCGTGTTTGGGGTCTCCCTTTCATAGGGTGCAGGTTCGTAGTTCCTGTTGTTTTTGGTGTCTGCCCCCAGTGGATGAGGTTGTTTCAGTGGCTTGTGTAGGCTTCATGTTGGAGGGTACTGGTGCCTGTATACTGGTGTGTGGGACTGAATATTGTCTTTCTGGTGGGCAGGGCCACATCTGGTGGTGTGTTTTGGGGTGTCTGTGAACTTAATATGATTTTAGGCAGCCTCTCTGCTAATGGGTGGGGTTGTGTTCCTGTTTTGCTAGTTGTTTGGCATGGGGTGTCCAGTATTGGAGCTTGTTGGTCGTTGAGTGGAGCTGGGTCTTAGCATTGAGATGGAGATCTCTGGGAGAGCTCTCGCTGATTGATATTACATGGGGCTAGGAGGTCTCATGGTCTAACGTCCTGAAGTCAGCTGTCCCACATCAGATGCTCAGGCCTCACACCTGGCTGGAGCACCAAAACCCTGTCAGCCACACAGCTGAGAAGAAAAGTGAGGGGAAAAAGGAAGAAAAAATAAAATAAAATAAAATAAATAATGAAAAAATAATAAAGTAAAAACAAATTTAAAAAAAGAGAGAGCAATGAAATTAATAAACAAATCCACCAATGATAACAAGCACTAAAAACTAAACTAAGATAAACATAAAAGTAAGAAACAGATCAGTCACAGACAGCAAACCACAGGTCTACAGTTGCTCCCAAAGTCTACTGTCTCAATTTTGGGAACGTTCGTTGTCTGTTCAGGTATTCACAGATGCGGGGTTCATCAAGTTGATTGTGGGAATTCAATCTGCTGCTCCTGAGGCTGCACAGAGAAATTTCCCTTTCTCTTCTTTGTCCGCACAGCTCCTGGGGCTCAGCTTTGGGTTGGCCCTGCCTCTGCATTGTAGGTTGCCCTCAGGCGTCTGTTCCCCGCCCATACAGGAGGTGGTTAAAGCAGTGGCTGAATAAAGACACAGACCTACTTGAGAATGGACCTGAGGATATGGGAAGGGGGAAGGGTAAGCTGTGACAAAGCGAAAGAGAGGCATGGACATATATACGCTACCAAACGTAAGGTAGATAGATAGTGGGAAGCAGCCGCAGAGCACAGGGAGATCAGCTCGGTGCTTTGTGACCGCCTGGAGGGGTTGGATGGGGAGGGTGGGAGGGAGGGAGATGCATGAGGGAAGGGATGTGGGAACAGATGTATATGTATGACTGATTCACTTTGTTATAAAGCAGAAACTAATAAAAATAAATAAATTTAAAAAATAAAAAATAATAAAATAAATAAATAAATAAATAAAAGCAGTGGCTGATTAGGGCTCTGTTGGTCTCTCAGGCCCGGGGGATGGAGGGGTACGGTAGTCATAATTGGAATGCAGGGAGAGCCTGCAGCATCAGAGGCTGGAGTGACATTGAAAGAGTCTGAGGTGCGCTGTGTGTTCTCCCGGGGAATTTGTCCCTGGATCTCAGGACCCTGGCAGTGGTGGGCTGCACAGGCTCCCAGGGGGAGGGTGGTGTGTGGGTCGTGCCCTGTGCTTGCACACAGGATTCTTGGTGGCAGCAGCAGCAGTGTTAGCATTTCATGCCCATCTCTGGGGTCTGAGCTGATAGCCGTGGCTCACGCCTGTCTCTGGAGCTTGCTCAGACAGTGCTCTGCCTTCTGTGGACACACAGGGAAGGAATCCCCTCTCCTCATGCACCCCAAAACAATGGTCTCTTGCCTCTTAGGCAGGTCCAGACTTTTTCCCGGACTCCCTCCTGGCTAGGTGTGGCGCACCAGCCCCCTTCAGGCTGTGTTCACGCAGCCAACCCCAGTCCTCTCCCTGGGGTCTGACCTCTGAAGCCGGAGCCTCAGCTCCCAGCCCCCGCCCGCCCTGGCAGGTGAGCAGACCAGTGTCTCGGGCTAGTGAGTGCTGGTCAGCACTGATGCTGTGTGTGGGAATCTCACCCTCTCCAAACAGGGTGCCCTCTGCACCCCTGTTGCTGTGCTCTCCTTCATGGCTCCGAAGCTGATTTCCCTCCCCACCCCCCGTCTCTGCCAGTGAAGGGGCTTCCTAGTGTGTGGAAACTTTTCCTCCTTCACAGCTCCATCCCAGAGGGGCAGGTCCCGTCCCTATTCTTTTGTCTCTGTTTTTTCTTTTTTCTTTTGCCCTACCCAGGTACGTGGGGAGTTTCTTGCCTTTTGGGAGGTCTGAGGTCTTCTACCAGCGTTCAGTAGGTGTTCTGTAGGAGTTGTTCCACATGTAGATGTATTCTTGATGTATTTGTCAAAAGGAAGGTGATCTACATCTTACTCCTCTGCCAACTTGAAGGTCCCCTGTCATTTTTAATAAGTGAATTTCTATTTCAAGGTGATTTAAACCTATGTTCTAATCTTGGTAAGTAATTTAAAATAATTTGCTGACTTGTTGGCTTAACTTTCCAGATATGCCAAGGGCCACTAACTTCTTGTGACATTTATAGATATTTATCCAAATGTGTTTTTGGTTAGGATGTGAAAATATTGGGGGAATTAATCCAGTACTTGTGCTTATTTGCTTTACATAAATCGATGTTTCCCATGAGTGACTATATAAATTGGGGGAAGTGGAAAGAAAGAGGAACTTGGATAGAAACCAAATATTTGTTTATGGGCTTTATTTTGAAATCCACATTAGTGACTCTGATAGTTAGGATATTAACTCAATAATTCCTTTTTTTTGTAGATTATTATTTTCATATATGATTATATACTCTTATGAGTCAATTCTCTTTGGAGTACTCAAAGAAAAATATTACATTTTTACTAAATGGGTTATTTTCAGTATTCTAATATAGCAATACAGTTGTCCCTTGGTATCTGTGAAGGATTGGTTCTGGGACGCCCAGCAGATATAAAAATTTGGGGTGGTCAAGTGCGTTTAATAAAATGGCATGGTGTTTGCATATAACCTACACACATCCTCCCATATACTTTAAATTGTCTCTATATTACTTCTTATACCTAATACAATGTAAATGCCATGTAAATAGTTGCCAGCACATGGCAAATTCATGTTTTGCCTTTTGGAACTTTCTGCCTTTTTTTTTTTTTAATATTTTTGATCTGCGGTTGGTTGAGTCTGCAGATGTAGAACCCGTGAATATGGAGAGCTGGCCGTATTTGCATTTAGGAGCAATACTTTATGCCAGTATAGCTTTCTTGCACAGGTATTTTCCTGTTCACACCCTCCCCTACCTCCAGAAAAAAAAGGCTGCACCATAACTTCTCAGAACTTTGCGTGCTTTCAAGATGGTTTGGAATCCTTACTGGGTTATGTGCCATAGCAAATATGTTTTCTTAGCCATTCATCTTTAATTACGTTTAAATTTACATTAATTTTTAAAAGGATTGAAAGCACCTTCAAAAATGATGTGCCTATTCACCGAACAGCATGTATTAATTTATAGCTGTTTATTGAACAAAATGTGGTTAGTCTGTGTCTCTCACCTCATGCATAATAAAGAACTTCCCTGTTTGAAAGTAATTGCTGTAAAATATTACTGGAGGGATTGAAATGTTAGTGATTGGGAGGTAATATCTTTGCTCATAGCCAGACTGTTTTGAACATCTCAGGTGCAAATCTAAAACTGGAATAGTATTGTCGAGGTCGAGGAATGACAGGAATGGTTAGAAGAGACCCTTAGGTAATGGAGTCTTTGAGACAGGAATGGGTTTTCTTGATCTTTTGTAAAATCCTTAAGTGCTGGTGCAGCACCAGTCACATAAGAGGAAAGGACGGCATTGCTACTAGACCAGCCAAGAGGCAAATAAGAGGTTGTTCTTAGAAAATGCTGAGCCCCCATCAAGATTGTCCTCTCAAGCTGAGCAGATGTCTGGTTCTCTGGCCATATGTTATTGCTTCTCTTTATTAAAAAAAAAACACAAAAAACACGCCAGTTTTCAAGAAAGCTAAAATATTTGTCGTCTAAGTTGACAGTGATTTGGGCCCTCACTCAGACTGAGAGACTTCTTCCTGTGATTTTGGTGCTGTGTTTGGTACTGTAGATTAGGTAAGAAGTATGTGGTTATAAAATAAACAGTGATTTCATTTTGTTCATCCCCTACTCAGAAACCTCCGGTGTTGCCCCCTTCCCCACAAGGAAGACAAGAAAAAGTACAAACACTTCAGTGTTGGTGGCAGGTGGAGGCCTTCTAGAATTTGGCTCCAACCTCAGCATAACTTTTACTGCTTTACAAGTTGAATCTCAATTGTAGCTCAGCCATTCTTTTGTCTAGTCAAAATATTCAAGGCATCTCTGGTGGGAAGGAGAGAATAAACTAAGGCTGGAAGGGGGCGAGGCCTGGGAGCTCTAACAGAGATTAGCACTCTGATCACTGAGTCATAGGGGCATGGAGAACTCGGGGGCTGCCCACTCTGAGAATCTTTCCAAGGTGAGAGAACAGTGCTTGTCCAGGTGAATGTGTTCAGATAACGTGACATTTCTCAATGCCGGGCTGTCATTTTACTCACAGATCAGGACAAATGTGAACTGATTTATTCGTTTCTAGAAGGAGGAGCCAATCCCAAAGGACAAGTAGGAATTAGGTGAGGAAATCAGGCTACCAGACTGTCACCAGAAATGTCTTCTATTTATTTTATTTTTTTATTTTTATTTTTTTTGCGGTACGCGGGCCTCCCAGTGCTGTGGCCTCTCCCGTTGTGGAGCACAGGCTCCGGACGCGCAGGCTCATCGGCCATGGCTCACGGGCCCAGCCTCTCCGCGGTACGTGGGATCCTCCCAGACCGGGACACGAACCCGCGCCCCCTGCATCGGCAGGTGGACTCCCAACCACTGCGCCACCAGGGAAGCCCAGCCTTTGAGTTTTTAAACAAATCAATCTATTTTTTCCTTAAGCTCTCCCTGACCACCCTCCGTGGAATACAGGAACTCATTATCACTTAGAATAGGGATTGTGAGTGCTGCAAATGCAACAAAGTGCCTTTCCCCACCCCCCACCCCCGATTATTTTGGAAACAACAGATTTTTCACTAGAAAGACTAGAAGCTGGAAAGCCAAAGGTTTTTTGGGGTTTTTTTTACATCTTTATTGGAGTATAATTGCTTCACAATGGTGTGTTAGTTTCTGCTTTATAACAAAGTGAATCAGTTAAACATATACATCCGTTCCCATATCCCTTCCCTCTTGCGTCTCCCTCCCTCCCACCCTCCCTATCCCACCCCTCCAGGCGGTCACAAAGCACCGATCTGATCTCCCTGTGCTATGCGGCTGCTTCCCACTAGCTATCTACCATACGCTTGGTAGTGTATATATGTCCATGCTTCTCTCTCGCTTTGTCACAGCTTACCCTTCCCCCTCCCCATATCCTCAAGTCCATTCTCAAGCAGGTCTGTGTCTTTATTCCTGTTTTACCCCTAGGTTCTTCATGACATTTTTTTTTCTTAAATTCCATATATATGTGTTAGCATACTGTATGGTACTGGCACAAAAACAGAAAGATAGATCAATGGAACAGGATAGAAAGCCCAGAGATAAACCCACGCACATATGGTCGGTCACCTTATCTTTGATAAAGGAGGCAGGAATGTACAGTGGAGAAAGGACAGCCTCTTCAATAAGTAGTGCTGGGAAAACTGGACAGGGAGATGTAAAAGTATGAGGTTAGATCACTGCCAAAGGCTTTTGGCACAAAACTGTGAAGGGACTCTGGATGGATACATGCTCCCAGGGAGTTTTCATTCCAAGTTAAGAAATTCAGGCTCCATTGAAGGAAGTAGTCTATTCGCTTTGGTAAGATTAGTTTTTAGGGCTATCTAAGGGCTAATGAATAAATATACTAACCTGAATCTAGTTATTTGCATTTATCTAAATTTTGCCCTCAATATATAACTTATTTCAATAAGTGATTTTTTGAACCTCTATCATTCTTTTATTCACTGAATAAACTTTTTTTGAACACCTGCTATATGCCAGTTCAGTGCAGATGCTGTTGCTATAGAAATGAGTAATGTACAGTTGCTGACATCAGGGGCTTACAGTCCTCATTGGCTTAAAACATACTCTTACTATATGATCCACCATTGTACCTGTTGATATTTACCCAAAAGATTTGAAAACTTATGTCCACATAAAAACCTGCACAGAGATGTTTATAGTAGCTTTATTCAAAATTGCCAAAACTCTCAATCAACCAAGATTTTCTTCAGTATGTAAGTAGATAAATAAACTGTGTTACTTACAAATATTCAGTGCTAAGAAAAAAAAAAAGCTATCAAGTCATGAAAAGACATGGAGGAGATTTAAATGCATATTATTAAGTGAAAGGAGCCAATCTAAAAAGACTAAATACTGTATGATTCCAACTGTATGACATTCTGGATGACTAGGCAGAGCACACTGGCTATTTAGGGCAGTTACTCTGTACAACACTACAATGGTGGATACATGTCATCATACATTTGTCCAAACCCATAGAATGTACACCACCAAGAGTGAACCCCAATGTAAACTGTGGGTTTGGATGATAATGATGCGTCAATGTAAATTCATCAGTTGTAGCAAATGTACCACTGTGGTGGGGGATGTTGATAGTGGGGGAGGTTATTCGTGTGTAGGGGGAGTGAGTATATGGGAATTCTCTGTATTTTACCCTCAGTTTTGCTGTGAACCTAAAACTTCTCTAAAAATAAAATTTATTAATTAAAAAAATGGATTCAAAAGAAAGAGGCTGTGGCCATTAAAGTCTGTAATCAGGAATGTCCCAATGGGGAAGGTCTCCTATATGTGGGAAGCACAGAGCCTAGCGTAGGGTTGAGCTCACATATTCAATCAACATATACTGAGAGCTTAACTATGGAGGAATGGTTCTAGAAGACCCAACAGTAAGTAAAATTTATGGTCCCTTCTCTCAAGGCATTTCAGTAAATGTATGTCATTGGTTAATTTTGTTTCTATAGTAATTTAATCCCTGGATCAAGTTTTATTACAGATATGAATCAGTATTCTAGAATAATAGTAACATTTGAGTTGCACCTACCATGAATCTTCTTTCTAACCGTTGAGGTCAGAGAACTGTGGATTCTTATACTTGTAAGTGATAGAAAGCCCCAGTTGGCTTAAGGAAATTTCCAGTTGGCTTAAGGAAGTGTGTTGGCTCATGTGACCAGTAGCAGGGCTGGTCTCACGTAGTTCCTGGTTTCTGGCACTGCCCTCCTCCATCTTCAGCATCTGTGTGGTCCTCCGCTCCTTCACAGCTGCAGGTTCTCCCATACCTCACAACGTATATACTGCCCAGGGAAAGAGAACCTATCTCTTCCAACAGTTCCCACGGGAAAGAGAAACCCCAGGAAACAAGTCTGTTTACAATTCACGGGTTATGTGCCCACTCTGAATCCAGTGCTATGGTCTTGGGGATGGGACGTGCTGACTAACTTAAGCCAAGCAAGGCCCACCTCTAGACTTAGGTGAGGGACCAATCCCACCGAAATCGTATGTCTGGGAATGGGTGGCCTTCACCCACTCCCAGATACAGGGGAGATGGATGACGGGTAGCAAACAACAGATGGTCACCACAGAGGATATCTCTTGATATTGCCACAATATGTACACAGTGCTTTTCCCATGTTCTGAATTCAGTACGTGTTTGCTGAGTTGAATTAAATTGACCGTGTTTTCAGGATCCATTCTGGCAGAGTAAAGAGCCTCTCAGGCCATTCATCCCCAACCAATTGAATTCAACAAAGTGAATGGGAAGGTTTTGATGAGCTTCTGAAGAGCTACGAATTAATGAAAACCAGGCATCCATTTAACACCATTAATAGTTTATTAATCCACACCAGAAACTTAAGCAGAAATGCTATGGTAATAGAAACATTAATGCAACAGGAACCCATAGCTTGCATGGTTCCCAAGAATTCATGTGGCCCGTTTATAATCCTTGAATCATTTCTAAGAAGCTACTATCCTATACAATCTCATGATGAAAAGTAAAAATTTAAGACTTTCCATCAGATTTTAGGGCCGATGTTTTAAAGAAAAAAAATCGGATATTGTCTATATTCAATAAAAATCCTAGCGATGAAAGGCAATAATTCTTCAGTTCAAAAGATTTGCAAGAAACTGATAACAGGAATAACTGTTATATGCATACTCTGGCCAGGTATCATACAAAGCTCTTCAACATGCTTTATTTCAGGAAAGCCTTATGTCCCTATGTGGTAAGTATTGCTGTCCCTGTTTACTGAGGTAAAAACTGAGACTTGACCTAGGTCACAGAGTTTGGTATATTGTAGATACAGATTCAAATTCAGACCTATCTGATGGATACCTTCTGTCTCTAACATTGAAAAAGGTAGATTGAGAGCAACGGTCTTTCTGGTGATTGAATCCTCATCCAGTTAATCAGCCATACGTTTGTATCTAAAATATGCCTAACTACCGGACATATGAAAATGTCTTAGAAGCCATATCTTCCAAGACTTTTAGTATATTATCTTATGTAGCACATGCATTTACTAGCTGCTATATAGATTATAATCTACAGATAGAATAATTGTTGATGAGTGGCCGTTAAATCTGTAACTTTATCTTTTACCTCTTCATTTAACCTATTTTGAGAGTGTGGATAAGACTATCTCTTCAAGCAGGTTTACTTGATGGCCACTTCAGTAAGGATTCAATTATAATAAAAATACTGGGGCTTCCTTGGTGGCACAGTGGTTGAGAGTCTGCCTGCCGATGCAGGGGACACGGGTTTGTGCCCTGGTCTGGGAAGATCCCACATGCCGTGGAGCGGCTGGGCCCGTGAGCCATGGCCGCTGGGCCTGCACGTCCGGAGCCTGTGCTCCACAACTGGAGAGGCCACAGCGGTGAGAGGCCCGCATACCGCCAAAAAAAAAAAAAAAAAACGGAATAAACATTTATATAGTTCTTACAGTGTGCCAGACACTGTTTTAAATGTTTTACTTTAATTAACTCTTGATTCTCTCAACAGCTCTATGATGTAGGTACTTTTAATACCCTCATTAAATACAAGGTATTTAATTTATTTATTTTTAATTGTATTTTACTTATTTGTTCCCTACTTTATTACCAAGACTTTGAAGAGACTTACAAAAATACACTGAAAAAACTAAAAATAAATGAAGAAAGAAAGTAGAGAAAACAGGTGCAATAAAATAAAGTAATGCCAGGATTAATATTATAGAAAAAGGTACATATCATAAAGTTTGTGTATTGCCAAGGATCACCATAAGTACAGCTACAAAGTGCCTGGCAAACAAAATGAAGAGTGAAACATAATCAGACACAAGAGTCACAGTCCCCACGATAGGAAAACAAGCCAGTTGCTCAGGAGTACAAATTTTCTACAAGAAAGTTATTTTGTGGGCCATTATAAAGAAAATGCCATGTGATATAATAATAGTCAAGAGTACATTTTACCACAAGTATAACTGTGGGGCCATTGTTCCTTTCCCCTGTATCCATTTGCACCCTCTCCTTTTAATATTCTCCCCTTCTCCCTCTTTCTCCTCCTCCCCTTTTCTCCTTCCTCCTCCTCCTCTCTCTGCTTTTTAAAAACAGCTTTATTAAGACTAAATTCACTTAACATACAATTAAACAATTTAAAGTATACCATTCAGTGATTTTTATTATATTCGTAGAGTTATGCAACCATCACCACAATAAATTTTAGAACATTTCATCACCCTCAAGACAGACACTGTGCCATTAGTAGTCACTCCCCATCCCCAACCCCTAGCAACCAGTAATCTATTTTGTCTCTATGGATTAGTCTATTCTAGATATTTTAAATAGACAGAATCATACAAAATGAGATCTTTCGTGACTGGGTTTTTCTACTTATCCTAATGCTTTTGAGGTTCATCTGTATTTTAGCATGCATCAGTATTTCATTACTTTTTATTGCCAGATGATATTCTATTGTATCACTATACACTTAAAAAAAAATCCATGC
The DNA here is from genome assembly GCF_949752795.1 of Hyperoodon ampullatus. Classification (NCBI taxonomy): domain Eukaryota; kingdom Metazoa; phylum Chordata; class Mammalia; order Artiodactyla; family Ziphiidae; genus Hyperoodon; species Hyperoodon ampullatus. The sequence continues at coordinate 40,141,047 of NC_136930.1, forward strand.
ATCAGTTGCTTAACTGTGGAACTGCTTTCCAAAGTGGCTAAACCATTTTTCATTCCCATCAGCAATGAATGAGAGCTTCTGTTCTTCCATATCATCACCAGCATTTGGTGTTGTCAGTGTTTTGGATTTTGTCCATTTTAATAGGTGTGCAGTGGTATCTCATTGTTGTTTTAATTTGCAATTCCCTAATGATATATGATGTTGAACATCTTTTCATATGTTTACTTGCCATATATATGTCTTCTTTGGTAAGATGTCTGTTCAGATCTATTGCCCATTTTTTTAATTGGGTTGTTGAACAACCTATATATTTTTTAAGTTGCAAAAAATAAGTGTATGTGATTATAGTGGCATTCCTCTGTGCCTTGTTCATAGGAGGACAAGATAGAGGATATATGGAAAGTGTAGCATCTCCACTCCCCAATTCCCTCAAATGGAGTGAATTTTTAAAATATTTCAAAACTTGCAGAGACCTATTCCCTACTAAGATTTAATAATTGTTAATTTGGGGCATATTTGCTTCATACACACAGGCACAAACACATTCATATATACTTTTTAAAATAACGAATAAATAATTTTTTATACAGTTGAGCTCCTTTTGTACTTCTCACCAATTCCTTTTTCTTTGTTTCTTCTCAAGGATAATAACTAGTCTGAAATTGATGTTTATTTCTCCCTGCATGTATTTATTCTTTGCTTTTTATGTATGTGTCACAGACTACACATATGATTGTATTCTGTGTGTTTTTAAATGACACATTAATGGAACAACTTGTTCTGAAAAATGCTTCTCTTAAAAAACTTTTATTCTTATGACTTATCCATATTGATACATGGGGATCTAGTTCATTTATTTCAACAGCTGTATTCTTCTGAATGAATATATAATAATTTACATGTTTTTTTCCTATTGATGGACATTTTTGTTCGTCTTTTATTTTGTTGTTTACACTTTTATTCGATTAGAAATAATGATAAAATATCTTCGTACCTTATTTCCACAGTGCACGTGTGTGATAGTTTCTCTAATTTCTCTAAAGTATTTAAATACTTCAGTGTGAATTGTTGGATATTAGGACTTCTTGAACTTTACTTGAAATTCCTAACATGCTGTAGCATGTTTGTACCAATTTACATTACCATTAGCAATATATGAGGATTCTGTTGTCCTCAAATCCTTGCCAACCCTTGGTATTGCCAGACTTTTCAATTTTTCCTCAATTTAATAGATGTGAAATATTATTTCACTGTGGAATAATTAGAGGTTTAATGCCTTTTTGTTTACTGGTCTTTTGGGTTTCTACTTCTACACACACAGCTTATTTATATTTGTTGACCATTTTTCTGTTGGATTGTTTGTTGTTTCTTATAGATTTCCATGAGTTCCTTATATAGTTTGGAAACTAATCCTCTATTAATTGTATGAAGAGCAAATATATTCTCCAAGTCTGTGGCACTTTTACTTTGTTTACTAGGTGTTTTTCAAACAGAAGTTTTTATGTTATTATATTTCACTGTAGTCAAATTTAATAAAATTTTCATTGTGGTTTACATTTTTTGTGTCTTTTAAAAAATTCCTTTCCTACTCTGATGACATAAATATTACTATAGTTTCTTCAAAAACTTTTTTTTATTGTGGTAAAAACATATAATGTACAATTTATTACCTTAACCATTTTTAAGTGTATAGTTCAGTAGTGGTAAGTGTATTCACATTATTGTGAAACAGGTATCCAGAACTTTTTTATCTTGCAAATCTGAAAAACTAACCCATTAAACAATAACTCCTCTTTTTCTCCTCCCCCCAGCCCCTGATAACTACCATTATACCTTCTGTTTCTATGAATTCGATCATTTTATATACCTTATATAAGTGGAATCTTATGATATTTGACTTTTGGGGATGGTTTTATTTCACTTAGCATAATATACCAAGGTTTATCCATGTAGCATGAGACAGGATTTTCTTCCTTTTTAAGGCTGAATAATATTCCATTGTATGTATATACCATACTTTGTTTATCTATTCATCTATCAATGGATATTTGGGTTGCTTCCACCTCTTGACTATTGTGAATAGTGCTGCTATGAACATGAGTGTACAAATATCTCTTTGAGATCCCGCTTTCAATTCTTTTGAATATATACCTACACGTGGGATTTATGGATCATATGGTAGTTCTGTTTTTAATTTTTTGAGGAATGGTGATATGTTTTCTATTTTGGTTGTGCCATTTTACAATCCCACTAACAGTGAATGGGAGTTCCAGTTTCTCCACATCCTCACCAACACTTGTTATCTTTTGTTTTTGTGATAGTACCCATCTTAATGGGTGTGACGTAATACCTCATGGTGGTTTTTGTGTATTCAAGTCTTCCCCCATTTTGTAATCAGGTTATTTTATGTTTTGGTGTTATTGTTGTTGAGTTGTAGGAGTTTTTTATATATTCTGGATATTAACCCGTTATGATTTGCAAATATTTTCTCCCATTCTGTAGGTTGCCTTTTCACTTTGTTGATTGTGCCCTTTGATGCACAGAAGTTTATAAATTTGATGTAGTCCCAGTTGTCTATTTTTGCTTTTGTTGCCTGTCCTTTTAGTAACATACCCTAGAAATCATTGCCAAGTCCAATGTAATCAAGCTTTCTCCCTATATTTTCTTCTAGGAGTTTTAATGGTTTTATGTCTACATTTAGGTCTTTAATCCATTTTGAGTTAATTTTTGTGTATGGTGTAATATAAACCTCCAATTTCTCTTTTACATGTGGATATCTAGTTTTCCCAACACCAGTTGATGAAGTTGTCTTGGCACACTTGTCAAAGATCAGTTAACCATACATGCAAGGGTTTTTTTCTGGGCTCTCTATTCTATTTCATTGGCCTATATATCTGGTTTTATGCCAGTACCACACTGTTTTGATTACAGTGGATTTCTAATATGGTTTTGAAATCTGAATATATGAATTCTCCAGCTTTGTTTTTCTTTTTAAATATTGTTTAGGCTGTTTGGAGTCCCTTGAGGTTCTATGTGAATTTTAGAATGAATTTTTCTATTTCTGCAAAACATTTTATTGGGATTTTGATAGAGATTATGTTGAATTTGAAAAACTTTTAAAGATTGTCATTTGTCATGTCTTTGATCTCTTTATAACTTATTTTTCTATATGTTGGAAGGTAGAGAGCAGTTTTATATTTTTCTAGGATAGTTCATTGAATAAGGTATTATTTCCCCACTGATTTGGAATGCTGTATTCCATATCATCTTGTATCATATACCAAGTTTTCATAGCTGAGTGGGTCTATTTCTGGACTCTATTTATTTATTTTTCTTTTCACGTAGTAACATTACATTTCTTTCATTATTTAAGCACTGTAATAAGTCTTACTGTCTGGTCATGCCCTCTCTGTGTTTTGTTGTTGATGTTGAGATATTCCTGGCTATTTTTGGCCTCCATTCTCAATATGGACACAAAAATGGATTCTTTGTTCTCTGATATTTTTACAGTTTTTTAAAGTTAACTTCTGCTGACATTAATAATAACATAATTTTCTCTGTTACATTTTAAAAATCGGGGTTTGCCTGGTATATACGTTGTTTTGATTTGTGTATATTGTGTAAGCAGCATAGCTGATTTCTCTAATATTTTCTTAGATTTTTTTTCTTAGATTTTCTCAGATTATCTACAGATGATTATGTCATTCTCAAGTAAGGACAACTTGTTTCTTCCTTTCCAACTTAGCCATTTGATATCTTTTCCTGTCTTGCTTCATTAGTTAAGATTTTCAGTATATTGCTGAATAGAAGTTGTGACAGTGAGCAACCTTTTTTTTTGTTCTGATTTAATGCCTGATACATAAACTTACAAGGCCATTGCCACCTTGGATGGAGTCCTATATGATGAAAATTAGAAGATGGATTATTACTGCTCCCACTTAAAACCTTTCAATTATTTCCAACTACTCATTGATAAATAGCCAAATTCCTTAAAGAGGCCCTAAAGGTCCTACCTAAACTGGTTCCTCCCTACCTCTCCATCTTCATCGTGTATCACTCTACCACTCTACCCTGGTGTCTTTCAGTTGCTTGGACTTCATCTCACTTCAGAGCTTTTGCGTATGTTATTTAATCAGCTTGGAATATTTTATTTCTCCCTTTCCACTCCTGCTCCATTTAGTTAACGTCTACTCATTCGTCAGTTTCTTAACTCAGTGTTTCCTTTTCTTAGAAGATTTTCAAGATCCTGTCAGACTAGATCAAATCCCAAGGATTCCAATTTTAGAGCATCATGTATTTCACTTATTAAATTGTAATTATATATTAATATGTTTGCTGGGTACCAGTCCTCCCCATTAGAATGTAATCTTCATTAGTGAAATCACTATGTCATTGACTGTATCTTTAGCACTTTGGAACGGCCTGGCATATCAGAAGGGCTCAAATACATTTCTTGAATGAATAAATTATTGTAGGTGAGAATCTCTTTTAAAATGGAAATACACTTCTCCCACCTTAATGTCAGTTATTTAAGTTGAGTCTAGTTTGATTCAACTATTTGCCGAATCAAATAGATATTTGGCTGAGAATAGAAAGATGGGTTATTTGTAAAACAGGTAGGGATAGGGGAGAGGAAGCAGGGAATATGTGACTTTGGGTATCTTGAAGGCAACACAAGATCTCTGAATATTTGAAAAATTAATGATACTCATTGATTTGTGAGCCTTCAGAACATCTTTGCCTTTCCTTTCCACTTTCTAAATCCAGGGATTTGTGGAATAGGACAGGATGTTGGGCTCCTTGGAAGATCATTGGCTGCCTGAGGAGAGAGTCCAAGAAAACATACAAGTACATGCTGACTTAAGTTCATTAGGAGGGAAGCTATGTGGGATGGGTTGAGAAGAGCATGGATTTGGAGTCCATCTGACCTAGATTCATATTCAAGCACTGCCACTCTCTAGTTTGATAAGATATTTGAACTTTCCTGTACCTTCCTGAAACTTCATATTTTCTCACCTGTTAAATGTGGTTACTGCCCTTGTGCTTAAATCTCTCCTGCTTAAACTGTATGGTGATGGATTTGAATTGTAATTGTAATGGGATTGACATTGATAGTTGAGTTTATGTCCTTCCAGCCAATGGACTTTAATAAATGGCATCCAGGAAGTTTTCCTGTGTAATTCATATGGTTCTGATATTTCCTTCGTGTCTCTAGAAACTTCTTTTGGAGGCAAATTGCTGTGTCAAACTGAATCATGAAACTGAGCCAGGTTTCTTATTATTGAGGGCAGAAATTCTGTTTGGTTCCAGTATTTTTTCCCCCAAGTTTTACTTCTCTAAGAAGAGCATAGGACAGTTAACACTTCAAAACATAGCTTAAACAAAGCCCATTGTGGAATGCCAAGCTGTCACAGAGTTATTTTATCTCTCTGATATAACACTACAATAACATTATTTTGTACTTGATACAAACATAAGCACACCAGTTTCTATCATTTTTGCCCTTGGTTTTTGAAGGTGGAATTTAGAGGGAAAATGCACTTAGATATGAAATATTGAAATCTATCAAAAGTATATAGAATTATTTAACATACAACAGGGCTGCTTGTTTCCTTAGAAGTGACATCAGGTAGGTTAGCCAACTGAGCTGCCAAGACTGTATTTTAATGATCTCTAGGGTTTATCTCCTATTTAAAATGCTTTGTCATTTAGTCTGCATGTGTTAAATCACTGAGTCTTGCTAAATTCTTCTTCAGATTTGTTTGTTTTCTACTGTTTGGTGTTAATCATTTGATCGCTTTGACGTGTGATAGGAGGAAGACAGTAGTTATGTAATTTTCACTGAAAAGTCTTCCCTAAGTTATTAAATATATTTATTCTATATCTTATCTGTCATCAGCTGCAGATTGTGAAATGCCCTGATAGAAACTTTGAATTCAGGGCTCCTGCATTACTCAGCTTTTCCTCAGTAATGCAGGGGTAACACACAACCCCCAATCTCTATGGCTTGCAACCACTAAGATTTATGTCATGTATATATATATATATATATATATATATATATATATGACATATATGTGTGTGTGTATGTGTATATATATATATAAAGTTGGTAGTGCCTTTGCTTCTGACTCAGTTATCTCTTTCACTCCAGGATCCAGGCTGAAGGAGAAACCCCCATCTGGAACATGCCATTCTTGTGGCTGAAACATAAAGGGCTCTTAGAGACAGTCAAAACTTGCAGTGGCTCTTAAAGTTCCTGCTCAGCTGTGACCACACACACTGGTCATTCACATTCCATTGGCCAGAGTGAGTCTTATGGGCAAGCCCAGTGTCACTGTGTTCCAAGAGAGACCCTGCAGTTTTCAAGGCAGTTAATGGGCATGTGTCCTTCTTTTATAGAGAAGGGTAGAGAAAATAGTAGAATATAACATAGATGTAAGTTTAGGTAGGGCCCATGGTATCTTTTTCTATAGTGGCCTGTTCTTCTGATGCTACTCAAAAAAGTCCCTTCCCTGCTCCTCTCACCTTCTGTACCCTTTGCTGCCAAAGTAGACCCATGAAACCTACTCAGCTTCTCTGCACAGCCTGATGTGGGGTCTGCCTAAGTTACTGCTTTAGTCAAAACTGACAAGAAGTCACACAGCCTCTGGAGCTGTCTGACCTGATGAAGACTAGCTCTGCTCTGAGCCAGGAGGCTCCATATTTGCTGAAGTCATAGCCACTATTTTTGTTTTATTCCTGGTAACTGCTTGAAATGGAATTTTAAATAAATCATGTATTTATTGCTTATACTTATTCTATGTGTCCAGAACCCTTGCATACCTACTCTTGTCTTATAATGCTTTATAACACACAGAACAATTTTTACCTCTATCATCTCATACAATGCTCCCATGAATCCTGGTGGTATCAACGTCATTGTGATTCCCATGTTATAGGCTGGGGAAAGTTAAGCAAATTATTCAGGATCAAAGACTAGTGAGCTTTATAGCCAGGACATAATGATGGACACTTTTTGTTACTGATAAAGAAAATACCCCGTTTTAAGTATATCTTGAAGAATGCATAATGTAATATATAAATACTTCTGTTTGTAAAAATGTTTGAGAATAAGATGCTTGTTTTACCAATAGGGTTCACCTTATTCAGACAGAGAAAGACAAATATCATATGATACTGCTTATATGTGGAAGCTAAAAAAAGGGTACAAATGAACTTATCTACAAAACAGAAATAGAGTTACAGATGCAGAAGACAAACTTATCATTACCAGGGGGTATGGCGGGGGAGGGATAAATTGGGAGATTGGGTTTGACAAATACACAACTACTATATATAAACAAGGACCTACTGTATATCACAGGGAACTCTATTCAATACTCTGTAATGACCTATGTGGGAAAAGAATCTAAAAAGGAGTGGATGTATAACTGATTCACTTTGCTGCACACCTGAAATGAGCACAACGTTGTAGATCAGCTTTTATTTATTTAATTTATACTCCAATAAGAATTAAAAAACAAAAACAAATTTAAAAATTGTCCTCTTCATTTTGAATGATCTGGTCACTAAATTTCAGTTTACGTACAACTTTCCCCAGGAAAACAATCATTATATAGATTGGGCAGTGTGGTTAGTGGAATGCAAAACTCCACGAAATCAGTTTCCCCGTCAAAGTAAATGGTGTCCCTTCCATACTATCGCTCAAAGTGGTTCACTGTTCTTTTTCTCTACTGCCCTGCCTTACTCCAAGCCACTGTCACCTCCCAGCCAGAATGTGGCAGTGGTCCCCTAAATAGCCCTCCTCCAAGCCCACCTCCTTCCTTTACCTCTTCCAAGCCTCCTTCCATCACACTAAGCCTAGTGATATTTTCTAAATGTAAATCTGAATGTGCCTGACTTCTCTATCCCCACCCAAATTCCTTAGTTCAGCTACAGGGCTCCCATGTGACATCGCCTACACACCACCAGCCTCCTCTCATGCCATTCTCTCCCTCCCTCTCTGCTTACTGTAATCTCAGTGCTCTCCTCTCTCCCGCCTCCCCCCAGCCTCCCTGCCAATGTCCCCTAGCCCGTTAACACTCATTTCTGGATCTCACCTTCTCAGCAAAGCTGGCGAGGCCTCCTGGGCCATGGTAACGAGTCCTGTTTCAGTCTACAGAAACTCACCTCTGTAGCCCCACTACCACTAAGGTCTGTGGATTTTACTCCTTAAATACTGCTGGAAGCTGACCGAGGTACACAGTACCTTACGGCTGCTCACTTTACCAGATATATTAGATGATAGTGGTTTTTGCAAAAGCCCTCGCTCATCCCTGTTACAAAGAAATATCCAGTGTTTGGGGAGAAAGCAACCACTTCAAACATGTTTCAAACAAACCATGTTTCAAAGCAACTGTGTTTCAAACACAATACACCTCATTTTTAGACTAGAAATGCTCCCTCTGATAATTGCTAAAATTAATCAAGGTACCTGATAGTGTGACTGCCTTTCCTGCTGTGGAAGCAGTTTGGATTCTAACTGATCAAATTGCTAAGTATTGGTCTGTTCCCTGTGCTTGTGGCTGCTGGATGTTGCTGAACTGGATCTCTGGACAACTTGAGTGGCCTACATTACATGTTGACTCAAACATAATGGTCCTAGGGTAGGCAGCTCTCCAGCAAATGACAAAGTGTGTAAATTCTGTATTTTAGAGGTCAAGGTAGACAAGCTGCCTTGCTTGTGGCTCGTCCTCAAGTGTTAGTATGGAAAGACGGCTTTGTGGCATGCTGCTTCGCTGGGCACATGGCTGCCTTTCTAGAGATGATGATAATTTATTGTGTCCGTGGATTGTAATGAAGTCTGGTCTGGGCTCGCATGCAAGGTGGATGGACCAGGTTTGATTTGAGCCCACTCTCAGAATCCAGTTTGGAGAGGGTGGGTCACAGTCGTTTGCGGCTGTGCTTTGCCTCTTGCTCTTCTAACTTTGACTCAACTAATAGCTGAATTTATTCATCTTTTCCTGAAAATTATTTCAAGGAGACTATTTCACTTGCCTTCTTGGAATTCAAAGAATGATAGGGGTCCATAAATGTCTTGGTTAAAACTAGAAGATTTTAGAATGTACCACTGTCTTTTGGGCCCTGGCAGGAAGCCTCCTATTCACTGTAAAGGAATAGATGTTTCATCTGTTTTTGTGTTCCCTTCTTTGTTCTTTACTTGGGAATGCCCTTTTGTTTATTATCAGGCTATTAAAATCTTCTAAGCCCCACTTAAAGTTTTACCTTCTTGGAAACTTTCTAGATTTCCCTCAGTCAGAATTGATACTGATTTATGTTAATTTTTGTGTGTGTGTGTGAAATTTTACTTTGTACTTTCATTTAGCACTTGTGACATTCTGTTCTCTTTTTAAAGTTATTGCTTACCTATTTTTCTTCCCCAGATTATACAGTTTTTGAGGATAGGAGTGGAACGGATCAGATTCATATCGTCCCCAGTGCTCAGCACAAAGCCCACCCCGTAGGAGGGCTGTACATTTGTTGAATGACTTTGAATCTTTAAAGCTAGTTCCGCCATGAAAAGGGTGTTGCACAATCATAATACATTCCATAAACAAATGGATGCCCAGAAAGTACTGTTCTGAGGTTATTTTATCTGCCTTGCCATGAATTTGCAATTTCCTTACCACTTCAGGCCAAAACACTGAATTTCTGAGAATGACTCTTACCCTTTCTCCATAACTGAATTCAGGGAAACCAGCCATTGCACTGGACCTGGTTATCTTGTATGGTGCATTTGGCAAAAGAACACGTGGTAAGAGTAAGACACTAGGCTTCCTTCTGGGTGGGGCTGGAGTAACTATTGCTTGGGGTGAAGTCTTCCGAAATCAGAATCAATTTCCTAAGACTTAACCACATTGAACTGAACCCCAGAGACAGGTTTTTCTGTCTGTAGTCTCTTAATAGTAGAAAACATTATAAAATTCTCACTCCACTATCTTCCTGTTCGTAACGGTTCTTGGGAGGAGTCAGGTCAGAAGAGAATGAGATTAGAGTCTGTGTATCAGATTCTCCATAGAGTAAATATCCGAGCCAACACCACAGCAGTCCGTATCTGTTGCATGGGGTAAGTCGTTTAAAAAAAAATAAATTGGTCAATTTTGAAAATTAGGTGTGGAGAATAGAAGGGAACCTGAGAATTTTTATACTACTTTTGTGATATAATCAGCTGTAGCCAAGAGAGTCACTTCATAATATGAATATTTATAGCTTCAATCTTACATTTTCTTCAGAATGAACTGCTGTAATCCTTTTCATTACTCTAAAAGTCTGATGACTCTTGTCTTAGAGTGAAGCATCCCTTCCAAACTCCCCTATGAGTAGATTGGGACCTAGTGTGATAACAGCGCTCTGATTTACGAGCAAGACCCTGAGTAGACTGAGAAAAAATAACTGAAAACTTAGGCAGGCTTTTGTATACTTATTTATGTTTCTTCTTATTCCTCTTAAAATGAAAATCCTGAGCTTTTCTTTTCTGTTTTTTTTTTTTTTTTTTTTTTTTTTTTTTGCGGTACACGGGCCTCTCACTGTTGTGGCCTCTCCTGTTGTGGAGCACAGGCTCCGGACCCGCAGGCTCCAGACCCGCAGGCTCAGCGGCCACGGCTCACAGGCCCAGCCGCTCCGCGGCATATGGGATCTTCCCGGACTGGGGCACGCACCCGTGTCCCCTGCATCGGCAGGCGGACTCTCAACCACTGCGCCACCAAGGAAGCCCCCTGAGCTTTTCTTTAGATATATTTTACATCTGTGAAAGAAGATAGCAATGCAGTTAATAGGAGGGACGTGATCCTTGGGTTCAGACCACCAACAACTCTCAGTTTCAGCACCTCATAGTTGTGTAAACTTATTTCTAGGCACTTCAGTGTCTTCCTAATAACTACTTTGCAGAGTTGCTGTGAACACAAGTATAAACATTAGATATTCAAATATGGCTATTATTATTATTATCAATTATGCTGACCTACAGACATATCCAAGTTCCTTGGAAGTATACATTTTTGAGAAGTGAGTAGGGATGGGGTATTATTATACTTTTATTTTGGGTTTCTTTTTATTCATTCAGTATATGCATGTGTACATGTGTGTATTTGTGCCTATAAGTGTGTGTGAGTGAATTTCACATATTACATGTCGGCACCGCTTCAGGCACTTTGATAACATTAATGAATAAAACAGACAAGAATTTTCACCCCCCATGGAGCCTACATTACTGTAGTGGATGCAACTGGAAGCTGATAATTGATACGGAAAAATTAAACCAGAAAAGAGGGATGGGGGTTGGGAGTGGGTTATAATTATTAATAAGGAGATCGGGGCATCTGATACTGGTTTTGTGTTCTTTGAGTTTTTCATATACTAGCTTTTGGAAGGAGGGCATTGGAAAAAGGGAGATGAGAGGACAGAAAAGAATAGGAGGCTGCTGACTTGTAGGAGAGCAGAAGCATTTCCTTTATGTAAAATGTGTTGAAACACAAACTAATATGGAAGAGTGAAGTTTTCCAGATGGCCTGGTTTTATTTTATTCAAATTTGAGCCAAAATCTTCCTTAAGTATTTTGTACACACCCTGCCTTCCCAAACAATGGGTACTGCATATAGTCCGCCTGGACTGTGACCACTTCTGTTACTGAACTGTTGTGAAGCAAGTCCCTCAGGGCCAACAGAGATGCTTTTGCCTACTTGCCTACATAATGGCTGAACCTGCAGTGATTGTGAGTTCTACATAGCAGCCACTATGTACATATGGCTATTTAAATGTGAATATAAATTAGTCAAAATAAATGACCTTAAAAATTCAGTTTCTGAGTCACATTAGTCACATTTCAGGTGTTCAGTAGCCACATGTGTCTAATGGCTACTGTGTTAGCCCAGATACAGAACATTTCTGACATTGCAAAGAAGTCTGTAAGTATGTATTTGTTATTTCTCATGTTCCTGTCTCTGACATTGTTTTTTGTGGTACTGCTATCAGCTTCCAAACCTCTCTCTTCTTTTTGATTTGTTGTCTCTTATAGTTCATAGGTTTAAGCACTAGATGTAGAATTTTATATAAAGTAAGGGTAACTAGGCTCTAAGAGCAGAAGAGCTTTCTTATGTTCAAGTATCTGAGTTTTCATACTTGGAATTTATATTTCTATTCTGACTGCCCCCGGACCTTTTTTTGCTTGGTTATTCTGGTACAGCTGTGCTCTGGGTGGCCAGAGAGTCAGACTCTTGAGTTATTGTGGGAGAAGCACTATCAAACTTTAAAGGTAAATTGCACTTTTATGGAAATGCTTTAGACCCAGTCAATGGTCCCTTGTTTGGAGCAGTGCCATTTAAGGAAAGTTTATTGACTGACTTCCTACACATATACCAAGCACTATGCTAGGCCCAGGAGATACAAACAAAAGTGAACATGGCCCCAAACCCTGAGGAGTTCACAGTTTAGGTGGTAGAGAGAGTCATAAATAAACCGTTTCATTGTCTAGTGCCCAGGTATGAACTTGCCTCTGAAAGTCCAGAGGAGAGTGGTGCATGAACCAGCCTTCCTGCAGGTGGAGGGAGGGGGATGAGACAAGAGGCCAGAGGCCTTGGGAATGCTCCCTAGTGATTCTTTTTTTTTTTCCGTCTATTTCTTTTTTTTTTTTTTTGCGGTACGTGGGCCTCTCACTGCTATGGCCTCTCCCGTTGTGGAGCACAGGCTCCAGACGCGCAGGCCCAGCGGCCATGGCCCACGGGACCACGGGCCCAGCTGCTCCGCAGCACGTGGGATCCTCCCGGACCGGGGCACGAACCCGTGTCCCCTGAATCGGCAGGCGGACTCTCAACCACTGCGCCACCAGGGAAGCCCCCGTCTATTTCTTTTATTTTTTCATTGGAGTATAGTTGATTTACAATGTTATGTTAGTTTCAGGTGTACAGCAAAGTGAACCAGTTATACATCTGCATATATTCATTCTTTTTTAGATTCTTTTCCCATATAGGTTATTACAGAATATGGAGTAGAGTTTGAGGGAGTGGCATGCTGAGGGATAAATAGGTGTTAGTCACATGACAAAGTTAGGGGAATGGGGTCAACAAGACATGATGTGCCATAGCATGAACAAAGATGCTGAGAAGTGGACTGGCATGGTGCAAGTGGGAACTTTTAAGTTTAGTACTGATAGAATTTAAAATCAAAGGGAACCTGTGTCTATAGAGATAGATAAGCTTTGACTGGTATGTTGAAGTGATGGGTAATCAGCAGAGGGGGCAGGGGGCAGGGGGATGGTGACATCGGCTCATCTGACTTTTCAGCAGTTCAAGTTGTTCACCCTGGCAGCTCTGTGGCAGTTAAATTTGAGGGAGTTGGGCTGGAGGCTGGGACACTGGTGGTGGTGGGTAGAGGAGGAGGAATTCATAGCAGTCCAACAGGGAGATAACCAGGGCCTGATGTGAGAGGGTGTCAATGTGGTAGAGCAGAGGACGTGCTTTCAATCAACACTTAAGGGGTAAGATTATCAGTATTTGAGGACCGATGAGATCTGGAGGATGAAGAAGACAGAGGAATCAGACATGATACTAAGCTTTCAGGAAAACAGATTAATTTGAACACTTCTTCCAAGTTCATGGTGATAAGTTTTGACCTATAGCTGCTACCAGTGTTTTGCATTGGCAACTGGTGTCTAGGTTAGGTTTTGGCTCTTTAGGACTCCATCACTCACATTTGTTAAAAGAACTTGAACCACAAACTATAGTGAAGCTCTACCCTTGTATGACTTTAATTTTGCAGTGGCCTATGAAAATTTATAGAAATTTGGCTTCATTTCTAGTGGCTCCAATCCAGATGCCAAAATTACCCTATTGCTGGGACACCCCTTGGGTGGACCATTGAATCTGTTATTCATTAGGAACAGCTGAAAACCATCAACAAAATTCCTGTGCTATGCCAACAATAACACCAGTCAAATTTCAAGGTAACTCCAGGTTTCAGAAAGTTATGAATCTCAAAATCTGTCTAGCTGAACCCTTATTTGTATTTTTACACATATTTATCATGTGAAAAAGCTAGTGGCATCCTTACTTTTCATGATTGTACATTGCTTTCTTTAGATTATAAATTAAATTCTGAGTTCCGAATGTTGGTGGAGACATGCTTATGGATCTGTAGTCAATCACATTAAAGTGAAAGTACAAATTCAGTCCGGATGGTGGAAGTTGGAGAGGAGCCAGCCCAAAGAATCCATTGTGATGGGGTCCATATTGAAAGCAAGAATTGTCTCATATCTGCAGTGCATTTTAAAAGGATTTTCCAAGTAACAGTTACTATTTTAATGACGTGTGTTAAGCTTCCAGAAGAACCCAGTTCTCTAGTTTGCAAAATTAAAGAAGTATGCCAAATCTATGTTGATACTTGGGTTTTACTGACATATTTCACGACTGCATGGCTAAAGCCATAAAACAGTAGGTGCCTGACACTTTATTTTAGATCGTTATATTTAGCTACTGCATCTGGCCTTTGTTGCTAAATATTTTTTTCTTGTCACACTAACTACTCCATCAAATTGAATCTTCAGTTGTCTGGCAGTTTTTGAATGACTTCGTGCAAGCTGTGAAATCCTGTTCTCTAATCAGGAAGATCTGGGCAAGTCTTGTGGTATGAGGAAATATGCCACATCTTTCTAAGTGAGACAACAGGATTATAGGACAATTATACAACATCTTCAGAATTTTTATCTGAAGAATAGAGATATGTTTGGTGATGAACAAGTACTACAAAGCGAGAGGCATGGGAAGTTTCCACATACTTTACAAGGGTTTGGTACAAGGAAGAAAAGAAAACAAGCTGACTTTTTGTGGCTCTTGAGAAGGGTTACATTAACCATTTGTTAAAAGTTGGATTTATGAAGATCATTGGCTTCTAAGAACATTCTTTATAAACTGCCATCCTTTGTATGATGTCAATGAAGGTTGTTTAGCAACATATCAAAATAGTTTTATGAAAAGATAAATATGTGTTTCATTAATCCCAAGGGGAGCTTTCTAAAATGCATTTTTAAAAATAAATAATTACTGTCATTCTGTGGGAAAGAGGCAAAAAAAGACATCTTTTCAAGCAATTTGTGATTTAATAGCAGCTGGTCAAGTGAGTTGAAAAACCTTATGAGTCGTATATTTTTTGAATGCCTTTTCTCTTTCTTGGGAAACTGGCTAACCCCCAGAATCTTTCTCCCATAGCAAATGGCTCTGAAACTTTGATCTTTGCAAACCAGTTTGCCAGATGTAGTGGATAGAACATGTGTGACCTTCTGTGTGCCAATTCACCCTGGCTGATCGGAAACCATATGTTAACCTTGTATGACTTTTATTTGTAGGCATTACAGCAGAAGTTCTGGTGGTGACCTCTTTCGATGAACTGCAGAGAAGGGCCCCAGAAGCAAGAGGGAAGATTGTCGTTTACAATCAACCTTATACCAACTACTCGAGGGCAGTACAATACCGCATTCAGGGGGCGGTGGAAGCTGCCAAAGTGGGGGCTTTGGCATCCCTCATTCGATCGGTGGCTTCCTTCTCCATCTACAGGTTGGTCATTATGTTCATTTGAAATGCTTTCAAAAACCAGGGTTTTCCATCAAAGAGAAGCCCTTTTGAAATAAAAACAAACCAGTCAAAAGAAAATACTGATTGTTCATGGAACTTTTCCCCCATTCTACATTTGTTCATTTGTTTGTAATATCTTTTTTGGCCTTTTCAGGATTCCAAGCATCATTTGTGCATTCCTTTACAAAGCTTTCCACATCCATGATGATCCCATAACATTCTATATATAACCAGTGTATTTTATATATTTTCATTGGAGGGAGAACTGAATTCACGTCTGCATTTCATCAAAGATTCCTGAAGACTTCAGAGGCAGCCAGGCTTTTTTCCATTGTTGCTAGAGAAGTGAAATACAAATAAAGCAGGTTACATGATAGGGGCCATCTATGGTGTAGTGGAAAGAGTTGAGGCAGCAGAGGACCTTGGATGTAGACCTGCTTCTGCTTCTGAAGAACCGTGAGGCCTTGGGAATGTTCTTTTTTTTTTTATTGAAGTATAGTTGATTTACAATATTATGTTAGTTTCAGGTATACAGCAAAATGATTCAGTATTTTTGCAGATTACACTCCATTATAAATTATTTCAAGATAATGGCTGTAATTCCTTTTGCTATACAATATATTCTTGTTCCATATTTATTTTATACATAATAGTTTGTATCTGTTAATCTCATACCATCTTGGGAATGTTCTTAAAACTCTTTGTGCCTCAGCATTCTTCTCTATTAATTGGTGATAATTAACAATAATACATTTACAAAATTATTTTAAGATTGAATGAGGTAAACTTATGAAAGATACTTGATATTTATGAAGGTCTATTTTGAGGGCAGCGTAAGTTTTGTCTTTTTCTTTGTATTTCTGATTGAGGTAATTGCAACATGCTTTATTGATCCTCAGTTGTGGGAGGAAATTCGGCATTGCAGTGGATAAAAAGTCCAAAAATTGACCTGCAGACATTGGACCTAGTTTAGTAGCTACATATCGTAGTGTCACATATCAAGGATAATATATTTGAGAAACATGGATAAAAGAAGCACCATTTTAGTGTTGTGGCCTGGTCTCTCTAAGATTAAAAAAAAAGTAAAAATAATTGCAAATAGGGTTTATTTGAGTCTCAAGACTAGATCTTTAATATCTTTTGTAAAGGAAGCATTCTTTATTCTGCACAATTGCTCTTTGGAGCTGGAGTCACAGCTGCTTGACCTTAAATAATTAGCACCCTACACCCTTAAAAATAACTGAGGACACATCAGCAACTAGGAAACCCAGTCAGCGGAGTTGTCCAAAAGGTCAGAGAAAAGGAAAGGGACATTTTTCTTTTATGGGGATAAGGTATCATCCCAGGGGAGGAAGATGGGGCATGCTAAAATCACTTGTTAGACGTTTTATGAGAGGCAACCTAGTTACACTGATGTCACAGTGCTAAAAATAATGTTCTTTGTAGAGTCTTTAAAGTTTTGGTGACTAGTGAAATAATGATTGGACCATATTCTTTTGGATGGTTACTTTTCCCAGGAGGGAAGTCCTGAAATGGCTAGCTTACTTCCCAGAATACCTCAATCACCCCTTAGAATAACACAGTCAGCAACCTGTGGCCGTTCACCAGGATTTCACTGGTCCTGAGCTCTAAATTATGGAGCTACTCTGTTGCTTTGTGAAACTGGGTGAATGCCAGAAATATTTATTTAACAGCTACTACTCATAAGACTAATAACTCCCAGATGACTTAATGCACAGTAATCTGCCAGGGTTCACTGACATTTTTTTCCTGGTATAATGAAGACATCTGGAAGCCCAGGCTGTAACCTAGGAGCACCAGAAGAATTTCGTCCAGCAAAGGACTTAGAAATCTGTTGTTAACCTCTAAGACTTAGGGTTGCCAACATGTAGTGTGCATTCAAGACATTTTTCTTAATATTTATAGATCCAGACTGATTATAATTTTTTCATTGATTTGATAGCCAGACATATTTCAGTGGACTCTTAACTTTTATAACTCCATATTTTCAACATTTATGAAAATAACATTGCTCTTTACACAGTACTTTAGAATCTTTCACATACGTCATCTTATTTGTTCTGACAACAATCCAATGGACCAAGGAGAAGGGGCATTATTATCCCCATTTTAAGATAAAGAAAGAAGAGTTCAGAGAATTCAGCATGTTAACATGTTTAAGTCTTGCATCTTGAAAAATGAAAACCAAAACGAAACAAACTGTCTCTTTGTCCACTTCAGGCTAATTTGTTTTTTAGAGCCAATTTTCCTTAAAGAGTATTCTATATTCCTATCTGTAATTTTTCATCCCTCATTCACTCTCCAGATCACTTTAACCTGGCTCTTCCAAATACTGAAATGGAAGTTGTTAAGGTCACAAATAGCTGCCTAGTTGAATATAATGGACATTTTTCAGGCCATCATCTTATTTCACCACTCTGAAGTATTCCTTATTATTGATTGCTTTTTCAATCTCTTCTCCTTGGCTTCTATGACTTTCTCATAATCTCTCTTTCTCTAGCTCCTGCACTTTCCCTCTTTCCCACTTTCCCTTTTCTTCCCTGTTTCTCTGGCTTCTCACTGTTAATATTCTACCTGAGCAATCCCATCATGCTTATGACTTCAGCCCTAAGCATGGTGACCCTTTCCGAACCCACCTCTTCTGTCCACTGCCTGAGCTCTAGGTCCATACATCTAACTACCTGCCGATTTATCTTTTGGGTGTTCCATAGCTACCTCAGTTTCTTTTCTTTTCTTTTCCTTTCTTTTCTCTTCTCTTCCTTTTTTTCAAAATTGAACTCATTCTTTCACCTCTTTCTCCTGCATTTTCTATCTCAGTGAAGAGAATGCCATCTGTTCTGCCTTATAAGTTAGATGGTCCTTGATTACTTTTTTCCTCTTCCCTTATCCATCATTTCTAGGAGCTATGACATCTCCTAGCTTCTGCTCTTTATCAGTCATTTCAGCCAATGCATGTTGAGCACCTCCACCTCCCAACATCACTCCACACTCTACTAGTCAGGAATCACTAAGGCTGCCCCAGTGCACCCCATTTCCTCCAAGTTTCATGACTTTGCAAATGCTTTCTCCTCTGCAACCTTCTATTCCCTTCTTCACTATCTCACACTGTCCTTCAAGATTCATCTTAAGTGTTTCTTCTTCTGGGGAGCCCTGCCTGATATCCAAGTCCAGCCCAGATGAGCTGCCTCTTTTGGGTATCCCATGTCATCCTGTGCATACTCTGTATCATAGTATCTTGGAGATAGTTTGGGTTCATGCTTTGGTAGGGTAGACTAACTGTTGTAGCAAACAACTTAGACACCTAACGCAATAGGAATCTCTTTCTTGCTCACATAATAGTTCCAGGAGGGTGTTCAGCAGGTCTACTTTTGCCCCTTTCCATCTGTGGCTCCATCACCTCTAAGAAATCAGAGTCCTCTGCAGGGTGCCCTGCATCCAGCTGGCAAATAAGGAACTGGAGAGAGAAAGTCGATAATCAAGGGAGACCTTTTCTGTGGCCAGGCCTGGGTATGGCATACCTCACTGCTTACATTCCACCAGCCACAGTGCAGTTACGTGGATGCTAGGAAATTTGGTCTATCTTCATGCTCGTGGTGAAAGGAAAATGAGTTTGGTGAACAACTGTGCAGTCTGCTCCAATTGCCTGCCTCAACACTAGACTGTACGTTCCAGGAAAACATGGATTACACATTTTACCTCTGTGTCCCCATCATCTTGTATGATATTTGATACATGGTGGTTACTCTGGAAATGACTGTTGGAGGAATCCACTTGTCTGAGGTTATGTGATCAGTCGTGGTAAGGTTCTTACAACAAAGCAGGTGACCCAGTTCCTAGTGCTCTCTGACCAGACCGTGTAGCCTCTGTATAGTGAATTGAAATCAGCTTGAACTTTTGGGGCACTTTGCTCTGTATTTGGAGGAAAACATCCAGATGCCAATAGACCAGATTATACCTTTTTTTCTACCACAGTATTCACACACAATGATCTTTTGGGTCACCCTTAGCTCTATGGCAATGGGTTATGCTGGATCCTGTTTAGGAAAAGCGTAGAAGTCAGCAACACTGGAGAACAGAATAGAAATGTGTCGCTGCTTGATTTCAAAATTAGAGACTCTGCTAAAGGACAGGAAATGTGTTTTACCAATGTGACTTGACACCTGTCAATGCACTTATCAATATTTGTCAGCCATTTTAGAAGTACAACAGTCACATGCTTACATGACATGTCCTCAAAAGGCAGTCCATTACTTGTTGCCAGCATTATCTCCAGATTCTTTGTCGTTATTTCTCTGTATTCCCATTATTAGTGTTTTTGGGCTCAAATTTACTTCAAAGAGAAGATTTTTCCTTCATTGATGCTTTTATAATGACTTTTCTCTTGTTCAATATTAAGTGTCAAGTGGGGACTATCTAATGGGGACTCCCATTAGATCTTTTTTAGTTTTTCTGTTTGTAAAATACATTTTACCTTTGTCATAGGAGAATACTTTAAGGATAAATGTAATTGTAAGAGATTTAATTTCTGCAGAGGAAAGCTGCTCTATGGAACCACTTGCCTTACACTATTCCTCAAATTAATCATATTTTTTAGTAAATATTTATTGAGAGCTTACCAGTTGCTCAGAAGTTGCCAGGTAGGGTTGCTAAGATGAATTAGACATGTTTTTGGTTCCTCAGAAATATTGTCTGGCTAGAAGAGAGGAGAGTAAGCTTAAAATGTACATGATTAGTGTAATATATTTTATATTTAGTGCTAAATGCGTGATTGAGGAAAGGGACAAAGAAAGAAAAAATTTTTTTTAAATTTTATTTATTTATTTATTTATTTTAATTAATTTATTTATTTTTGGCCGTGTTGGGTCTTCGTTGCTGCATGTGGGCCGTCTCTAGTTGCGGCGAGTGGGCATTGCTCTTCATTGTGGTGTGCGGGCTTCTCATTGCAGTGTCTTGTTGCGGAGCACGGGCTCTAGGCGCGCGGGCTTCAGTAGTTGTGGCTCACGGGCTCTAGAGCACAGGCTCAGTAGTTGTGGCGCACGGGCTTGGTTGCTCTGCTGCATGTGGGATCTTCCCGGACCAGGACTCGAACCCGCATCCCCTGCATTGGCAGGCGGATTCTTAACTACTGCACCACCAGGGAAGTTCCAAGAAAGGAAATTGACGTTTATTAAACACCTACTTTGTTTATGCTTCTCCAAAGGCTTAAATCGTTTGTTTCAATTAATTCTTTATGCAACCCAATAGAAGTAGATATTGTTATTGCTCTTTTACTGAGGGAGCAACAGGTTCAGAATGGTTAAATGGCTAGTTAAGTTGCACAGCTAATGAAAGAACCAGGATTCATACCCAGAGAGCCTTTGGCTCTAAATGCCATGCACTTTAGATTTAGCTGGAGAGCTAATGCTACAGGAGTCTAGAAGAGGTAGCAGAAGTCTGATGGGGGCTGGCTACATTGAGAATGTAGGTCTTGGGTGTACTCGATGAAAAGGCTGAACTTGAACAAGAGGCAGGAGGTGGAAAGGCATTCTATACCTGATCAAGACAAGAAAGCGGGAGTGCATCATGCACTGGGTAATATACAAGTAGACCAGTTTGACTGGAGCAAGGTTTCATAGGAGATAAGAGAAATGAAATTTTGAGGTGAGAGGAAGAGACCAGATTTATGAAGAATCCAAAGTACCAGACTGGGGAGTTTTAAGTTTAATTAAGTTTAATGTGGAGGAAATGAGGAATCATTGATTGTGTTAGAGTTGGAGGGGGATGTTTTAGTGCATTGTTTCTCTAAGTATGGTCCCTGGAACATCATCCACCTCACTTGGGAGCTTATTGATTTGCAAATTGTCAGGCCCCACTTGAGACCCATTAAATTAAAACATGCTTGGGGTTGGCGTTTGTGGTTTAAACAGCCCTCCAGGTGATTCTGATGTATGTAAAAGTTTGGGAACTGTTTCAGAAAGATCAGTCTGCTGACTGTAGATGATGTGCTTTGAGAAGGTAAGCCAGGACACTGATCTAATAATGCAGATGTGACGTAATGAGGACATAGATGATGGCAATGGGAATGGAGAGAAAGAGACAGCAGGAGGGTGTGGGGCTGCACCCAGCAGGCCTTGCAATTGCCCAGCTGCAAGGCTGAAGAAAAAGCCCAGAGACAGCAACAGAGACCACCACAGTTTATTGGATAGCAAGTCTTACAAGTCTGAAGCAAAGTGCTGGAGTGACACCCCACTGTGTACGGCAGACAGCAGGCAGGACAGGGCAGCAGTTTTTGCTACTTGGGGGAAGAGGAGGCTACCAGTTACAGGGGGACCTGATGTCAGGTTGGCTCATCAGTTACCAGAGAAACCAGAAGCTGGGGCGGGAGGCAAGCACTTAGGCAGCTGCTGATTGAGCCTTATGATTAGGTGAATTGGATAGTCATGTGAGTAGGTGTTGGTGAAGCAGGGACTGGTCGAGCAGGGGATGTACAGAGAGCAAGAGAACAGCTTGCAAAAATTATCAAAACTTGCGGACTGGCTGCATTTGAAGGGAGGAAGGAGGAGTCAAAGTTTACAGTAAGGCAAGGACTTAACACCAAAGGCTGAATCTGCATTCAGTCCAGACCAATATTTAAAAATCATGAGTTTTGGGCTTCCCTGGTGGCGCAGTGGATGAGAGTCTGCCTGCCGATGCAGGGAACGTGGGTTCGTGCCCCGGTCCGGGAGTATCCCACGTGCCGCGGAGCGGCTGGGCCCGTGGGCCGTGGCCGCTGGGCCTGCGCGTCTGGAGCCTGTGCTCCGCGGCGGGAGAGGCCACAACGGTGAGAGAGGCCCGCGTACCGCAAAAAAAAAAAAAAAAAAAAGAGTTTTATGTAAAAATAGTGGTTTGTGGTTTTTAGAGAAAGAACCATAGCTGGGGGTGATGTGTTGTATTTTCTGTAAGGCGAACTTCAGCCTAGTGGATCAGCCACCAAGTCCTTTCTGTTGATGGGATGTGCCTTCTGCAGTCTGCCGCAGTTTCCAGGTTTCCGTGTACCCAGCTTGGGGACTAGAGAATGATGAGAGACAGAGGGGCCAGGAGAGGGAACCCATATGGAGGCAACATGACCAGTTTGGTTTTTAGACATTTGGAGTTGGAGGTGGCTGTGAGATAGTCCCCTTAATCTGGCTTTTGTATTTTGTAAGGAAAACAGTTGAGCATTTTCATTTCTCTATTATCTACTTTTTGGATCACCCAAGGCAATTTAAAATTCTAGGTTGGCTTCCTTGCAGTGAGGTACACCTTGGGACTTATGCCTCCTGCTTTCTCAACCTGCGAGCTCAAGCATGCAAAGTAATTTTTATATTAGACCAAACAAAATATAATTCAGAAAGTAACTCTACTGAGGCCAAATTGCCTGTTGTACTCCCCTTGCCAAATATACATTTTTTTTCCTAGTTATTTTCTCCACTGCCCCAGATAATTGAACACAGACTATAAGTTGTAATCAGCTAAGGACGCAAAAGGCTCTCCTTTCACTTTACTGTGAAATTTGCATCACCGTACTGGGTAAGAATGCATTGAGGTGGGAATGATTGCATCACCATACTGGGTAAGAATGCATTGAGGTGGGAATGAGCTGTGGATAGAACTTGTCTTTGTAACTACTACTAGTTTATGTCTTATGCCACTTGGCCTTTGTGTACTGTATTGATACATACAGTGAAGAGGAGGCATAGAGAAGCAATCCAGTTTGACGATCTGATTAAACATTCAGCTGGAGAGAAAGATGAGTGAATCCAGGTGATGTTTATGGAGAATGTTAGACCATCTGGTGAGAAAGTATATAAATCAGTCCCTATAATGATACTTAATTAATACAGAGTCGATAAGTGGCATAATTGAAGCAATGGTTGGGCTACATCGTAGAGTTAAAGAGCTTCAAAGAGGGTTCTGATTAAAACCATTACAATTTATAACACATTCTTCATCTTAAGAAAGCATCTTGGTGAGATTTTAACATGAACATTTTTGTAATCAGAGGACCAGTTTAAAACGTTCAGAGCAGAGGTGAAATGTCTTAAGAAGTCTATTTTAGATGATTTTTTAAAGCCAGTTTATTCTCAGAGAGTAAAAAAACTTGTCCCCCTCCCCTTGTTTTTTAATGGGAGAAAAATTAACGCTGCTACTTTACACTTAGACTGTCTTGGATCTTTGATGTCCTGGTGGTTTGGTTCTTCGGTGTGATCTTAGCATAATTAGCTATCAAGCTTGATTTAAGTTGTTTTGAAATATTTTTGCAATTTGGGGGCATACGTGCCTGCTGGTGATTACAAAATAAGGAAAATATCACCGTGACTCAAAATGGTACAACTGGGCTAGCCTTGATTAGTAGGTTCTTTTCTTTCCTTATTTTGTTTTTGCTTAATTCACTCTGAGGCTCATAACAGATGCACAGTAATCAAGCAGAATGCCAATTCTCATCATTTATGCAGGTGGAGGGCCACTGTGCTCCCAAGGGGGGAAACCAGAGAAGACCCACATTGAACACTGCATTTTTTTCTTCTCATCATCCTTTTTTTTTCTCTCTCTCTCTCTGATTTTTTAAAATTAATTTATTTTTGGCTGCATTGTGTCTTCGTTGCTGTGCACGGGCTTTCTCTAGTTGGTGGCGAGCGGAGGCTACTCTTCGTTGCGGTGCGCGGGCTTCTCATTGCAGTGGCATCCCTTGTTGCGGAGCATGGGCTCTAGGCGCGTGGGCTTCAGTAGTTGTGGCTCACAGGCTAAGTAGTTATGGCACACAGGCTTAGTTGCTCCACGGCATGTGGGGTCTTCCCGGACCAGGGCTCAAACCCGTGTCCCCTGCATTGGCAGGCAGATTCTTAACCACTGTGCCACCAGGGAAGCCCTATCTCTCTCTGATTTTTGAAAGGCAGATTCTTTGTTTAGAAGGCCTCTGTTAGAAATTCCAAAATGTCCTTTAATCACTGAATTATTATTGCTTCAGGTAGTGTGACAGGTATACAACTTCGTAATGGACACACTCGGGCAGTATACCTCAGAGCCTCAGTTCTGGAGTCACAGTGCCTGGGTCTTTGCTCAGACTCTTGACAGATGTGTGACCTTGGCATATCATGTAAACTCTTTGAACCTCAGTTTCACCTGTAAAATGGGGTGAGGATTAAATGTGAGGATTAATCCGGGCATTTGTGAGGATTAAATGAGATATTATTGCCTGACACAGTAAGTTTTGCATACATGTAAAGTACTCTTATTATGTAGTCTTGCTAAGTAATGACTGGATATGCTTATTGAATAAAAGAGGAAGAAAGGGAGGGAAACACGGAGCGAGGGAGGGAGGGAAGGAGAAAGAGAAGAACAGAAGGAAGGAAGGAAGACTGGTAGGAAAGAGGGAGGGAAGAGAGAGAAAGAAGAACTTAATTTACTTAATATCAGTATTGTAATTGCTGCTGTCTGGTTGGGAGACAACCCTTAACATCGTATTGCCATTTTGATCTCCATCTGTTTAGCCTATTCGAACTCTGTTGGGGTTGTGTGTTTACTGCTCTGTTTTTCTTTCTGGATTGGAAGTTCTCCTGGGGACATACTGTGTGTCTCACTCATCTCAGTGTCTCCAGGCTGTGCTCAATGCCTGGCACACAGTATTGCTGGAATGAATGAATAAAAAGAGTTAGAGGCAACCTATCAGGTTTGGCTAACATGTAAATTCAAGGTGTCACCATTTCACATTCATAAAAGTTGGATAATAATATAGATGAGGTGACTAACCTTTTGAATTGCTACTTATCAAAAATAGAATCTCTGGAATCTGAAAGGAGACTATATAGTTATGTAAATTTTGGTAAAGAATTGCAAACTGCTATTACTTTGGTGCTTTGTAAGGCTGCTATAATTAATGTTCTGTTTGCTTTTTAGGACGGACTGTCATTTTTCATTTGCTTATAACCTTGATATAAAAATTTATTCTCGGTTGATATTTTGCATTCATAATTTTAAAATATTTATAAATGTTCACCTTCTATTTTCCAGCTTTCTGATTTTCGAAAGCACAAGCTTAAGAACCACATCATGTTTTTCCAGATCTGTAGTGGTAGAAATAAATTAATGCATTTTGAATTCAGGTTTCAGGATTATGGCAATGTTGTCTGCTTATGCAGTGCCCTTTGAAAAATGTCTGGTGTAGCATATGAACCAAAAGAATCCCCAGTAGCCTCAAGTCAGCCTTTTACTATTGCATGTGCTTTTGTTCTCTCTCTCTCATCATAGCTGAAGACCATTCCAAAGGTCCTCTTGTATCCAACTGTCCCTTTGGCTTCTTTAGCCCCGTGGAGAAAGTACCAATCAGAAGGTACTGCCAGGAAGACTGGAGATTAACAAAGGTAACAATATAGAGAGTGGGATTTGGAATCAGACAGACCTAGATTCAAATGCAGGTTTAGCCAGTTAGAGGTTGTTTGAGTCTACATACATTGTTTAATGTCCGAAACTGTTTGCTCATCTGTAACATGGGGAGAATACTGTTTACTTCATAGAGTTGTTGAGAGAATTATATAGGATCAAGCATTCGAAGTAGACCCTGACACGTGGGAGGCAATCAGTGAATTATATAACTGACATCTTATCTTAATCATGGTTGTTACCATCGATATTATCATCATTGGATAATGACAGGACTAAGCAGGTAGGTGGACATGAACTGAAATATCTTAAAAAGCAGTAGCTCCGGAACTCTCCTCACTGTGTGCTCCAGAGACCTTGCTTCCGGTTATCTCCCGATTTCAGGAACCTACACTTGTAGACTCCCTCAGTCTTTGGCTTAAAACTCTGTTCTGCTCTTTTTATCCTCTTTGACCTCACTTTTTTTTTTTTTTTTTGCTTTATAACAAATTTAATCAGTTATACATATACGTACGTTCCCATATCCCCTCCCTTTTGCGTCTCCCTCCCACCCTCCATATCCCACCCCTCCAGGCTGTCACAAAGCACCGAGCTGATCTCCCTGTGCTATGCGGCTGCTTCCCACTAGCTGTCTACCTTACGTTTGGTAGTGTATATATGTCCATGCCGCTCTTTCGCTTTGTCACAGCTTACCCTTCCCCCTCCCCATATCCTCAAGTCCATTCTCTAGTAGGTCTGTGTCTTTATTCCTGTCTTACCCCTATGTTCTTCATGACATTTTTTTTTCTTAAATTCCATATATATGTGTCAGCATACGGTATTTGTCTTTCTCTTTCTGACTTACTTCACTCTGTATGACAGACTCTAGGTCCATCCACCTCATTACAAATAGCTCAATTTCGTTTCTTTTTATGGCTGAGTAATATTCCATTGTATATATGTGCCACATCTTCTTTATCCATTCATCTGATGATGGACACTTAGGTTGTTTCCATCTCCGGGCTATTGTAAATAGGGCTGCTATGAACATTTTGGTACATGACTCTTTTTGAATTATGGTTTTCTCAGGGTATATGCCCAGTAGTGGGATTGCTGGGTCATATGGTAGTTCTATTTGTAGTTTTTTAAGGAACCTCCATACCGTTCTCCATAGTGGCTGTACCAATTCACATTCCCACCAGCAGTGCAAGAGTGTTCCCTTTTTTCCACACCCTCTCCAGCATTTATTGTTTCTAGATTTTTTGATGATGGCCATTCTGACTGGTGTGAGGTGATATCTCATTGTAGTTTTGATTTGCATTTCTCTAATGAGTAAAGATGTTGAGCATCCTTTCATGTGTTTGTTGGCAGTCTGTATATCTTCTGTGGAGAAATGTCTATTTAGGTCTTCTGCCCATTTTTGGATTGGGTTGTTTGTTTTTTTGTTATTGAGCTGCATGAGCTGCTTATAAATTTTGGAGATTAATCCTTTGTCAGTTTCTTCATTTGCAAATATTTTCTCCCATTCTGAGGGTTGTCTTTTGGTCTTGTTTATGGTTTCCTTTGCTGTGCAAAAGCTTTTAAGTTTCATTAGGTCCCATGTGTTTATTTTTGTCTTTATTTCCATTTCTCTAGGAGGTGGGTCCAAAAGGATCTTGCTGTGATTTATGTTTGACCTCACTTTGAATGCTCCATACTGTTCTTGCATGTAGTGCCAAAGGTATAGTGACTCAGATCTGTGATCAATGGCCAGCTGACCAACATGCAGACAGTGTTCTATTTAAACACCATCCAATCTATTTTCCACCTCAGGGCCTTTGTGCTCACTAACCCTTCTGTCTGGAATGTATTTCCCCCAGCTTTTTGTATGGCTGACTCCCTTTCAATCTTCAGATGGCAAGTGAAAATTTCTCCCTGCAGGCCTTTCCTGACTTTCCTGAGTAGAGTAACACTCTCCCTCAAATTCTGTTACCTCGCACCTCCTCTGTACGCTCAGAGGCCTAATAACATTTGGTAACTTCTCTCTCTCTCTCTCTACTTGTTCAATATGTGTCTCTCCATGAGAATATAAATTCCATGACGACTGGACTGCCTTTCTTGTACACCATTATACTCTCAGTACACAGGGGATTGTCAGCCCATGGCAGGTACTCAAGAGATATTTGTTGAATGAGTTACTATTAAAAAAATCATCTAAGGGCTTCCCTGGTGGCGCAGTGGTTGAGAGTCCGCCTGCCGATGCAGGGGACATGGGTTTGTGCCCCAGTCCGGGAAGATCCCACATGCCGCGGAGCGGCTGGGCCCGTGAGCCATGGCCGCTGAGCCTGTGTGTCCGGAGCCTGTGCTCCACAATGGGAGAGGCCACAACAGTGAGAGGCCCGCGTACCGCAAAAAAAAAAAAAACTCATCTAAGATCAGAAGAATAGAGAACCAACTATAAATGGGTATATACTGACTCATGTCTGTTTTCTGAAGCCACAACATTTTTGGGGGTAAAATATCCATCCGTGGTAAAGTTGAAAGAATACTAGATGACTCATATACTCTTTGTAAGAAATTGCCTAACTTCTTCCTGAGAGGTGGTACCATTTCACATTGCCATCTGCCATGTGTGAGAGTTCAGAGTGCTCCATATTCTCACTGAAATTTGGTGTTGTCAGTCCGTTTAATTTTAGCCATTCTGGTGCGTATGTATTGAATCTCGGTGAAGTGTTGCTTTGCATTTCTCTGATGACTGATGATGTTGAACATGCATTCACATGCTGATCGGTCATTTCTGAATCTTTCTTTGTGAATAGTCTGCTCACATCTTTTCCCTGTTTTATAATTGGGTTGTTTTTAAATTATTCAGTAGTAGGAGTTGTCTATATATTCTAGATGCAAGTCCGTTGTCAGATAAATGTTTTGCAAATATTTTCTCTCAGTTGGTGTCTTACCTGTTCTTTTTTGTTTATTGTTTTTAGCTTAATTTTGATGAGGAGAAGTTTTAAACGTTGAAGAATTTTAACATCAATTTTTTTTAGTTGCTTTCTGTGTCCACTCATATACCCTTCATCTACATTCATTATTTAACATTTTGCCACATTTGTTCTCTTTCACTTTCTTTTTTTTTTTTTTTTTTTTTTTTTTTTTGCATTACACGGGCTTCTCACTGCTGTGGCCTCTCCCGTTGCAGAGCACAGGCTGTGGACGCGCAGGCCCAGCAGCCATGGCTCACGGGCCTAGCCGCTCCGCGGCATGTGGGATCTTCCCAGACCGGGGCACGAACCCGTGTCCCCTGCATTGGCAGGCGGACTCTCAACCACTGCGCCACCAGGGAAGCCCTCTTTCACTTTCTTAATCAATTTAAAATAAGGTAGGTACAGCCATGAAACATTTAAATCATAATATATGTGCATGTATTTCATAAGAACAAGGATCTTCTCTAACATAATGCAGTATCATTGTCATACTTAGGAAATTTAACATTGTCATATAAATATTATATAATGTAAATTCCATCCATATTCAGATCCCAATTATCCCCCACTCTCAATAATTAATGTCCCTGCTTTTTAAAAAAAAAATCCAGAACCCAATCAAGGATATTATATTACATTTAGTTTTCATGTATCTTTAGTCTCCTTAAGTCTGGAATTGTTCCCTAGTCTTTTTAATATTTTATTGCATTGACATTTTTGAGGAGTATAGGGCAGCTGTTTTGCACAGTGTCCCTCAGTTTGGAGTTATTTCCTCATTATTAGATTCAAGTTAAATATTTTTGGCAAGAATTCTATATAGATGATGTTGTGTCCCTCCTATTGCATTATGTAAGGAAATGAATAATACCAGTTTTCCTTATGAGTGAGGCTAAGTTTGATCACTTGTCTAAGGCAGTATCTCAGGATTTCTTCATTAGAGAGGTACCTTTTCCTCTTTGTAGGGGAAATACATTGTAATTATGGTGAGATGCTTTGAGACTTTGTGAATCTTATATTCCTCAACAAAATTTCATCCAATGAAAATTTAGCTTGTGTTGACGATCCTTGCCTGAATCAGTCATTACATTGCCAGTTACAAGAGGTTTTCTAATTCAGTTATTCATATTATGTACATTTATTAACTGGCATGTTTTTGTGAGTAAGAGCTTGCACCTTTATTCTATTATTGTTTCTGAGTATCACTTCCTGGAATTTTAAAAGCATATATATTAAAATTACTGTCATTCTTTTTTTTTTTTTTTTTTTTTTTTTGTGGTATGCAGGCCTCTCACTGCTGTGGTCTCTCCCGTTGCAGAGCACAGGCTCTGGACGCACAGCCTCAGCGGCCATGGCTCACGGGCCCAGCCGCTCCGCAGCATGTGGGATCTTCCCAGACCGGGGCACAAACCCGTGTCCCCTGCATCAGCAGGCGGACTCTCCACCACTGCACCACCAGGGAAGCCCTACTGTCATTCTTTTTGATAAAGCATCAACAATCTCAAAGCACTTAAATGTCAAAGATAATATTTTATGATGACCTTGAATGTTTGAAACATTGAAATGATTTCACTTTTTTTTATCCAAAGGAACCCAAACTATCCCAGGTAAGTCAGCTAATTAGCAGGGTGTAATCAATACCATTTCCTCTGAAGTTTCTCAGTAACAGTGTGAGCTCTAGACTAATAACTCTGGAAATTATTTTTAGAGTCTACCATTAACAGTGTGTACCATATGTGAATGAAGATCCTTCACCCCATACATAATTGCTGTTAATTGTTGAAATAAATGAGCAAAAATCTCAAATCCAGCAACTGTTTCTCCAGAGTTTCTTCTCTTTTTCTTTTCTTTTCTCTTTTTTGCTACGTAGTGGTGATGTTGAGGAGTGTGTTCTCAAAGAGCCCTTTCCAGGAGAAGTAAGTGTCTCAGTGTGGGTTTGCAGAAGCCTACAAGGATGTTTATTCAGGAGGAGTTTACCTAGCTTCTGTGGTGTAGTACAGAAAACTAAAGTATCTACCCACTCCAACTTCCCCACGTCATCAGGGGTAGTGAAGGGTTAACCAACCTTGGCTAGTGAGTCAAAGGGTAATAGTAATAGCTCAATGAATGTCTGTTTCTGCACCTGTTGCTGCTCTATAAATTGAATATTTGACATCTAGGAGAAGAATTTAATTATTTTTAAATTGTACTTTATTTATTTCTTAAAAATAGATCTTTATTGGAGTATAATTGCTTCACAATACTGTGTTAGTTTCTGTTGTACAACAAAGTGAATCAGCCATATGCATACATATATCCCCATATCCTCTCCCTCTTGAGCCTCCTTCCTACCTTCCCTATCCTACCCCTCTAGGTCATCACAAAGCACCGGGCTGATCTCCCTGTAATGCTGCTGCTTCCCACTAGCTATCTGTTTTACATTTGGTAGTGTATATATGTCCATGCCACTCTCTCACTTCGTCCCAGCTTACCCTTCCCCCTCCCTGTGTCCTCAAGTCCATTCTCTATGTCTGCGTCTTTATTCCTGTCCTGCCCCTAGTTCATCAGAACTGTTTTTTTTGTTGTTGTTAGACTCCATATATATGTGTTAGCATACGGTATTTGTCTTTCTCTTTCTGACGTACCTCACTCTGTATGACAGATTCTAGGTCCATCCACCTCCCTACAAATAACTCAGTTTCATTTCTTTTTATAGCTGAGTAATATTCCATTGTATATATGTGCCACATCTTCTTTATCCATTCATCTGTCGAGGGACACCTAGGTTGCTTCCATGTCCTGGCTATTCTAAATCGTGCTGCAGTGAACATTGTGATACATGACTCTTTTTGAATTATGGTTTTCTTAGGGAATATGCCCAGTACTGGGATTGCTGGGTTGTATGGTAGTTCTATTTTTAGTTTTTTAAAGAACCTCCATACTGTTCTCCATAGTGGCTGTATCAATTTACATTCCCACCAACAGTGCAAGAGGGTTTCCTTTCTCCACACCCTTTACAGCATTTATTGTTTGTAGATTTTTTGATGATGGTCATTCTGACTGGTGTGAGGTGATACCTCATGGTAGTTTTGATTTGCTTTTCTCAAATGATTAGTGATGTTGAACATCCTTTCATGTGTTCTTTGGAGATCTGTATATCTTCTTTGGAGAAATGTCTATTAAGGTCTTCCGCCCATTTTTGGATTGGGTTGTTTGTGTTTTTGATATTGAGCTGCATGAGCTGTTTGTAAATTTTGGAGATTAATCCTTTGTCAGTTTCTTCATTGCAAATATTTTTTCCTATTCTGAGGGTTGTCCTTTTGTCTGGTTCATGGTTTCCTTTGCTGTGCAAAAGTTTTTAAGTTTCATTAGGTCCCATTTGTTTATTTTTGTTCTTGTTTCCATTTCTCTTGGAGGTGGGTCCAAAAGGATCTTGATGTGATTTATGTCATAGAGTGTTCTGCCTATGTTTTCCTCTGCGAGTTTGATAGTGTCTGGCCTTACATTTAGGTCTTTAATCCATTTTGAGTTTATTTTTGTGTATGGTGTTAAGGAGTGTCTAATTTCATTCTTTTACATGTAGCTGTCCAGTTTTCCAGCATCACTTATTGAAGAGGCTTTCTTTTCTCCACTGTATATTGTTGCCTCCTTTATCAAAAATAAGGTGACCATATGTGCGTGGGTTTATCTCTGGACTTTCTATCCTGTTCTTTTGATCTATATTTCTGTTTTTGTGCCAGTACCATACTGCCTTGATTACTGTAGCTTTGTAGTATAGTCTGAAGTCTGGGAACCTGATTCCTCCAGCTCCATTTCTCTTTCTCAAGATTGCTTTGGCTATTTGGGGTCTTTTGTGTTTCCATACAAATTGTAAAATTTTTTGTTCCCATTCTGTGAAAAATGCCATTGGTAGTTTGATAGGGATTGCATTGAATCTGTAGATGGCTTTGGGTAATATAGTCATTTTCACAATATTGATTCTTTTAACCCAAGAACATGGAATATTTCTCCATCTGTTTATGTCATGTTTGATTTCTTTCTTCAGTATTTTATAGTTTTCTGAGTACAAGTCTTTCGCCTCCTTAGGTACGTTTATTCCTCGGTATTTTATTCTTTTTGTTGCAGTGGTAAATGGGATTGTTGCCTTAATTTCTCTTTCAGATTTTTCATTTTTAGTGTATAGGAATGCCAGAGATTTCTGTGCATTAATTTTGTATCCTGCAACCTTACCAAATTCATTGATTAGTTCTAGTAGTTTTCTGGTGGCATATTTAGAATTTTCTGTGTATCGTATCATGTCATCTGCAGACAGTGACAGCTTTACTTCTTCTTTTCCAATTTGTATTCTTTTTATTTCTTTTTCTTCTCTGATTTCCATGCCTAGGACTTCCAAAAGTTTGTTGAATAAGAGTGGCGAGAGTGGACCTCCTTGTCTTGTTCCTGACCTTTGCTTCTAAAATGTCACATAATAGGTTTGCTTTGCTCATTTTGACAGGACCTTCAGCAAAGTGCACTGTATCATGAATACTCTTGCAGGAAATGGAAACTCACCTTGTGAAGAGGTAAGCTTTCCACGAGCTTTGTGTTTTCCTTTCCTCAGCAGGGAAAGAGTCTGTATGTCAGTTGCCTGGCCTTCCTCTGGGGCTTGGTTTTTAATCTCCAGGGAGGCGAGGCCAGCAAAATGTCATCTCTTCTCTTGCTAAGGAAAGAAGCTGTGAAATAGATCTTTATTGCTTACGTGCCTTATGTTGCTTAGCACCAGCTATATCCATAACACCATAGTGAATTTAAAATACTGCTCCATTGAAATAATTGTTAAAAGGGACTCTGATGCTCATAAATACCCCAAATAGGCATTGTGAAAGTATACCAATTTTTATCTTTAATTGGATTTATTCCCCTGAGAAAACTTAAGTTTATGGATGTATGCCCAAATAATGCCCATCACTGATGTGGATTTTTCTGCTATAAGTTCTAGGAATGTCTTAATTCAAAGCGGGGAAGAGAAAAGAGCTAACATGTATTTAACAGCTTTTAAATATTAAGTGCTTTATCTGTCTATCTATCTATGTATCTATCTATCTATAAAATCAGTTGAGAACCCTTATGAGAGCCTTGGGAGGCAGGGAGCTTTAGACTCATTTTACATTTGAGTAACTTGATCAAGATTGTGTCCTAGGACATTTTGAAAAAGGTTTATTTGATCATCTGTTTGCCAACTTAAGAATGACCCTCTTGATGTAGCTAAACTGGAAATAGAGAAAATAATATATAGATAAGGGTTTTTGTAAGGTCACTTTGGTACAGGTGCAAAAGAGACCAAGCCATGTGTTCCAGTTGAGAAGATCAGGTCGAGAGAATGAAAGGAGGAAAATGGCCCACAAATGTACGAACACCAGCATTAATGACAGTGAAGAGGGCTCTGCTGTCCTGGGCCCTTTTGCTTTGGAATGTGGATTTTTAAAGACATCTTTGGTCATATTTCTGTGAGGCTCATTTGTTTCCTGCTCTTCCTCTTGTCCCCTTTCTCCTTCTCTTTATTCAATACCTGCTGGCAAATAATAGTTCCTAAATTAGATTCCCTGTTACTTCCCAGCCTGGAGGGCAGAGAGGCACAGGCAGTACCCTCCTGGCAACTATTTATTATATCTCCCCTTCCAGAGATTTGCTCTGTGGCCGCTTCAGTCCATTACCATCACTCCTTTTGTCCATAATATTGGCAGCTCCCCAAGACCTAGGGAGGAAAAAACACATCTGTAGATATGCAAACCTCAAAATCAAGACTTAGTTAATGAAATCACTTGCCCTTGCCTGTTACTGAATCCTATTCCAGCTGGGATGGAAAAGAGCATTGACCATGCTGTCAAAAGCAGATCAGATTTCTCCACTGCTATTTCTTCCTTTCTTAGCTAAAAACAAAACACCTCACACAACGATCAGACCAAAAAAAAAAAAAAAAAAAATGACACAAGGTGAGCACAAAAGTAGTTTGTACTGTTTTCATATTTCATGTGTTCAATCATATTTGTCTTAACAAATATGATTGGAAGTGGTACTTTTTCTTCTTTTCCCACCTTCTGGCATGAGATTTATAGGTGAAGATAAAAATGCACTGGCCCTCCAAGAAAGGGCTCCCACTCTGCACGTATCCCTTCTCGTTGCCCTTTTCTTGCTCCTGCTAGCTTTCTCTCTCTCTCTGACTCCCTCTTTCTTCAATCAGGGCTTAGAGAAATCTTTCACTCTTCTTTTGACAAGTGTCAGATAGACAGTATGAGCTCATTTAAGCTGAACTGTCTGGGGGAAAATAACTTGTTGAGGAGAACAGCCATTTGGATGACAAGTGCCAGGACACACAAGATGGCTCTTATCAGGCTCCCAGCTCACGTTCCAGGTGGCCTTTCTGTCTGTCTCTCCCCTGTTCTTACTTGTTCACTGTTGACCAAAATGGAAACCTTGAAATACAAATGAAGTTGTTCTTGGAAGTTGCCAAGAAAAAGAGTTTGATAGTGACTCAGCCTAACAAGTCTATATCCCCCCATTATATATGCTTTTTATTACTGATGCTTCCCAGACCCGTTTGGGCACATATTTGAAGAAGCCTCTGTTGTGAGCTCTGCTAGTTGTTTAATAAACAGGCCTATTATCTGAGCTGCAAAAATTTTGACATTTTGGGCAATCCCCAACCCTGGCTACTTTTGGCACTTCTTGCCAAGATATGAGCAATATTCTTAATATTCTTCCCCATTTGCCTCCCAGTAAGACTGATTTTTTTTGGCTCTCACTTGCCAGACAGGGAACCTATGGACACATAAATGTCATGGGAAGGTATTTAGTGGCAGGTGAGGTTTTTTTGGTGCATGTAAAACATTGTAAAATTCAAGGCCAGGGCACTGTGGCAGGCTGTAATCTATGAATCATTAAATTCTTAACATACCTTGAGAACAGGAAGAGAAAGATTAACCTTTGTAGACACGGGGAATTTCTCCTCTGAACACTGGTAATTCATGTGGCATTTGCTGTTTGCTTATGTTTGCAGTGAAATTCTTTCCCTCAACCTTGCACTGTGCTGTTACTGGTCACTTAGGCCTTCTGAGAGAGCAACACAAGTTGATGTTTTAAGTACACAAACAAAACAGATGTTTTTAATGGTGGGCATCAGTGTTTTTTTTTTTGTTTTTTTTTTGGTCAATATTTGGTTCACATGAGAACCTTTATTTTTTCCAGCCTGTAAGCTTTGGCTCTGAATTTACATGTTTTGGAGGTTTGATGTTGTTGCTAATTCAGTGATGAAATTTATTCATAGAAAAGGCTTATTGTGAGTGAAGAAATAAAGTACCAAATAGTGTAGACAACCCACACTTTTCTTTATTATTTATTTTTGCACTAAATGATATATCTGCTTGGTATTAGGAACCCCATAGTTGGGGCAAAGGCAATTGATGGCAATGTCA
The DNA here is from genome assembly GCF_949752795.1 of Hyperoodon ampullatus. Taxonomy (NCBI): domain Eukaryota; kingdom Metazoa; phylum Chordata; class Mammalia; order Artiodactyla; family Ziphiidae; genus Hyperoodon; species Hyperoodon ampullatus. Next base: position 40,177,413 of record NC_136930.1, read on the forward strand.
TATTTATTTGGAGGTTGAAGTTTCATTAATAACTTAAGATGGAAATCAGAGAAAAAGACCTGTGAGCAACCCCATCTAGCTGTCACAACCCCCATGTTGCAAGATAGTACATTGTACTTCTGCTCTTCTCTCCAAGAGCTTTTGGGACTTTAGCCCATGATTATTATTATTATTAAAGACTTTATTTTTTAAGAGCAGTTTTAGGTTTACAGCAACCATAAAGAGGGAGATACACAGAGATTTCCCATATACACACTGCCCGCATGCATGCATAACCCACCCCATGAGCAACATCACTCCCCAGAATGGTAAAAATTTCTCCAAAGATTAGCCTACATTGACGCATCATTATCATACAAAGTCCAGAGTTTACCTTAGGGTTCACTCTTGATATTGTACATTCTGTGAGTTTGGACAAATATATAGTGGCAGATATCCATCATTACAATATCATACAGAATATTTTCACCGCCCTAAAAATCCTCTGTGCTCTCCCTATTCATCTCTCCTTGCCCCTACCCCTGGCAACCATGATCTTTCTAGTACCCCCATAGTTTTGCCTTTTCCTGAATGTCATATAGTTGGAATCATACAGTATCTAGCCTTTTCAGATTGTCTTCTTTCGTTTAGTAATATGCATTTAAGTTTTCCCCATGTCTTTTCCTGGCTCAGTTGCTTATCCCTTTTTAGTGCTAAATAATATTTCATTGTCTGTATGTCCCATAGTTTGTTTATCCATTCACTTATTGAAAGAGATCTTAGTTGCTTCCTAGTTTGAGCAGTTATGAATAAAGCTGCTATAAACATCTGTGTGCAGGTTTTCATATGGATATAAGTTTTCAACTCTTTTGGGTACATACCTTGGGGCATGATCACTGGATTGTGTGGTAAGAGTATATTTAGTTTTGTGAGAAACTGCCAAAGTGCCTTCTGAAGTGGTTGTATCATTTTGCATTTCCACCAGCAGTGAATGAAAGTTCTTGTTGCTCCATATCCTTGCCAGCACTTGGTGTTGTCAGTATTTTAGATTTTGGCCATTCTAATAGGTTTATAGTGTTATCTCATTGTTGTTTTAATTTGCATTTCCCTGATGACATATGATGATGAGTAGAATCTTTTTGTATATTCATATGCCACCTGTATATCTGAGGTTTTTGTTAAGGTCTTTGGCTCATTTTTATATTGAGTTTTTTTTTTTTTATTGTTGAGTGTTAGGAATTCTTTGTATATTTTGGATAACAATTCTTCATCATATGTGTCTTTTTTTCCCAATCTGTGTCTTGTCTTATAATTCTCTTGGTATTATCTTTCACAGAGCAGAATTTTTAATTTTAATGAAGTCAAGTTTATCAATTATTTCTTTCATGGATCATGTCTTTGATGTTGCATCTAAAAAGCATAGCTACAACCAAAGTTATGTAGGTTTTCTCCTATGTTATCTTCTAGGAATTTTAGAGTTTTGCATTTTACATTTAAGTCTATGATACATATTGAGTTAATTTTTGTGAAGGGTATAAGGTCTGTGTCTACATTCAGTTTTTTGGTATGTGCATGTCCAGTTGTTCTAGCTCCTTTTGTTGAAGAGGCTATCTGCTCCATTGTATTGCCTTTGCTTCTTTGTCAAAGATCAGTTGACTATACTTATGAGGCTATTTCTGGGCTCTCTATTTTGTTCCATTGGTCTGTTTGTCTGTTCTTGCACTAATGCCACACTGTTTGATTACTGTAGCTTTGTAGTAAGTCGTAAAGTTGAGTAGTGTCAGTCCTTCAGCTTTGTTCTCCTTCAGTATTATATTGGTTATTCTTAACACTTTATTTTTGAGAAGTTTAGATTTATTGATTTTAAGGACATACCAGATTAACAGATGTAGTAATGATAGAGGACATTTTTGACATTGAGGGAAGAGACAAGAAAACTAAAGTGTAGCCACAAAACTGGATTGCCATACCTACAACGGTGGAAATTCATAAGGATAACATTGAGTCACCCAGAAAAGTTGTATTGTATCTTCTTTTTAAGAAACGGAGTAGGGGAACTGAAGGCCCAGTAAAAGTGTTGTAGCAAGAAAAGAAGAGGATCAGGGATCTCCAAAGAAACAGGACTAATAGGATCTATCATCTATCTATCTGTCTATCTATCATCTATCGTCATCTGTCTAACCTTATTTAGTACAAGGAATTGGCTAATGCAATTATGGAGGCTGATTAAGTCCCAAGAGCTGCAAGCTGGAGACCCAGGAGAGTTACGTCTGAAGGGCCAAGAACCAGGAGAACCAATGATATAGTTCCAACCCAAAGGCTGCAGGCTCAAGACCCAGGAGGAGCCAATGTTTCAGTTTAAGTTTTAAGGCAGGAGAAAACTGATGTCCCAGTTTGAAGGCAATCAGGTAGGAGAAATTCTCTCACTTGGGGAGAGTCTGTCATTTTATTTTATTTAGAACTTCAGCTGATTGGGTGAGACCCGCTTATATTAATCTTATCCAGAAACACCCTCACAGAAATACCCAGAATAATGTTTGACCAAATATCTGGCACCTCATGGCCCAGTCAAGTTGACACATAAAGTCAACCACCTCAGCCCTCTTTCTCATCATCAGGGCTGTCTGATGAGACAGAGATAGGGAGATGTCTTCCTATCTCTGGACAACAGGTGGCTGCTGAGAAGGTCCAGGAAACGGAGACTGATGGTATCATGTCATGGGCCCACTCGTCCAGGGCAAAGACAGTAAATCCAGCCCTGATAGGAGAATGCTTGGTTCTGGGAAATAGGTAGATTAGCTTCTAAATTATGTAATTCATTCATTCATTCATTCTTTTTTTTTAAATTCTAGCCTGAATTCATATATTACTTCCTTGGGGGGCTGTCCCTAGACACTGTCTAAAGTAGTCCTTTCAGCTGCTCTCATTTATTCATTAAAAAATATTTATTGAGGGCCTACACTGTGAAAGGCATTGGGGATTCAACAGTGACTGTGGGTAACAGACAAGGACCCTGCCCTGGTGCATCTTATACAATAATGGGCCCAGATAGAAACAAATGAACAGATAAAGAATGTAATTTCTGATAGTGTTATATGCAGTAACAAATAAAACAGGTTAATGCAGTAGAGTGTAGACTTGGGCACAGTGGTGGTTACATTAGCTATACTGGCCAGGGAAGACCTTTCTAGAACATCACATTCAGCTTGGATTTGAGTGATGAGAAGAAACTGTCCATTCAGAAACCTGGGGGAAGAGACTCTTAGGCAGAGGTAACAACTAGTGTGATAGCACAACAGGGAGAATCATTTGACCTATTCTAGACACTGAACAGAAGCTGATGTGCCTGCAACAGAGGGAGCAAGGGGGAGAGAGGTAGGAAGTGGCTAGCAGAGAGGTTGGCAGTGCCACATCTTCATAAAAGGTCATAGAGGCCTTGGTTTGGAGCTTGCATTTTACGCTAATGGAAATGGGTTTTTACTAGAAGAGTAGTATAATCTGATTATGCTTTAGCAAATCACTGACCTCTGGGTGGGACGTGGATTGTGGAGAGCAGGAATGGAAGTAAGAAGACCAGACATTTAAGAAGCTGTTGCAAGTGTCCAGGTGAGACATTATGATACCTGGATTATGGTAATAGCAGTGGAGATGTTGGGCCATGGTCAGATTTGGCTGTTAAGTAGGCAGAGTCTTCAGGGCTTGCTGATGGATTAGATGTGGGAGGTAAAGAAAATAAAAGATTCACAGGTGAATGTTAGGTTTTAGTTTCTTAATGGCATTTATTTTAATTTGAAATTATCTTGTTTATTTATTTGTATACTTCTTTGCTGTTTTTCTCCTCCCACCAGGCTATAGGTACAGTGAGAGAAGGAACCTCGCTTATCTTATTAGATACTAAGGAATTGCCTTACCCTCAGCATCTACAACACTGCCTGATGCCTTGAATGTGTGCATGTATAAATATTTATTGAATATTTTGTATGGACCAGGCCTGTCTTAAGGCTGAAGTACAAAGGAGAACAAGAAAGAAATGACCTCTACAGACATGTAGCCTGCATTCTGGTGGAAGAGATAGATGACAAACATGTAAACCAAGTTGTTTCAGATTTTGATAAGTGCTGTGTTGAAAAAAGGATAAACAGGGTGGTTAAGGAAACACATCTTCTTTGGTTTTTTTGTTGTTCTGCATATGTTCACTAGATCGTAACTTCCATGAAAGCGAGGTCTAGGTCTTATATTCTTTGTACAGTGCTAAGCAGATAATATATCCCCAGGAAATACAGGTCATGCCTGGAACCCATGCTTGGTTCCTGGTGTGCCTTAGGTACCTGTTTTGTTATCTGTGCAATGTGACCAGCTAAGGAAAGTGGCCAAGCCTCTCCTTTCTCCTGTAGGTCAGCAATACTTTAAGCCTGTGGATCTCTTCCTGGACAGACCTGTATATTTATATTAACTGCTCCCCTGGCTTTGGTTGTTACTAGGCATGGACAGTCCACCTATGGACTCGTGCAGCCACACACAGCCTTGCTGCAAATGTAGCAGAAGGTAGTGCCTCAAGGTCAGTAGGGAAGAATTAAATCTGGAAGGGGAATACACTTAGGCCAATAAACATGGAGTGCCAGAAAATAGTGCCCAAAGGGATCTGAGGAGCATCTGCATGTTTATTAAAAAGCAAAGAAAACGCCTCCTCTTCCTCTATTAAAGGAATACACTTAGACCTCCTCTTATGAAATCATTTCCTCTGTGGCATCTGCTTTGAACAGAAGATTTTCAAATGAGCTTTGTTTGCCCTTAAGCAATCATTTCCCTCAGATAAGGATGCACAGTCAGGGGAAAATTTTCACTAGGTTATTGGTCAGCTATCAAAACGAAAACTGAAAAATCTTCCCTGACTGGAGTAAGCATGGAATACTTTGGTAGCACAGCATTTTTCACTTGTCCATTTACAAACTACTGTATTCATTTTAGCCAGAACAGACTTTTTGTTTGTCAGGTAGTCGCTAAATATTTATTCATGCTTCCTGTATACTGGGCCTCCACTGGGAAGCATTCCTCACACTTTGCCTCCTTGTTACTCTTCCTGTGCCTGTGTTTTTCATAACTCAAGATCACTGACCCATTTAGTATCTTTAGGAGGAAAGGAAAAGCAAAGCTGGTCAGAAAGCAGACTGGGAAGAGGTGAGTCATGGCAATTCTTATGCTGTGGAAGTGTGAACTTAGCAAAGTGCTAAGCAGACAGTAGATACTCAATTCATAATGAATGGTTTGATGGTTTCGGTGAATGGTGCCCCGTGGAGTGAATGTTTTCTTGCAAAGCACTACGGTCAGAGGTCTCTTCATTTTGGTTTAGATCATAAACGAGTGTAGAGAACTGACCATGTATGGACCCTCTGCTAGAAGTGAGGCAGGATACTGAGATCCACCTGACACACTATCTGTCCTCTGGGGCCTCAGTTTTGAGTACAGAAAAGATGTGAACATGAACATTATATCTCAAGGAAGCATGTACTTAGGGAACTATGCAGTCTTGTGAGAACACAAGGGAGGGAGATGTTCATACTTTTGGGGGAATCCAGGCCTTACTAGATGATATCCTTCTGTACACTTTCCCCAGATTTTAATTTTGAGTATTCCTCTTGGATTATTAGTTTTCTCTAGCTTGTGGCAGACCTCATCAAGACTGGTACATGTGCTTATGTTTGCTTTTATCAGATAATCTTCTACCTGCTTTGAGTTTACCCTTTGTTTCCAATTACTTAACTTCTGAGTTGTTTGCACAGTAGGGTCAAACATCCTGAATGTTACTCTTTTTTTCCGACCCAAATGAAAATCACTAATGCAAAATTGTATTAACAAATGAGTATAACTAAAATCACCATTGCAGACTTTCCTGGTGGTGCAGTGGTTAAGAATCTGCCTGCCAATGCAGGCGACACGGGTTCAAGCCCTGGTCCGGGAAGATCCCACATGCCGCAGAGCAACTAAGCTCGTGTGCCAGAACTATTGAGCCCGCGCTCCACAGCCCGCAAACCACAACTGCTGAGCCTGCATGCCACAACTACTGAAGCCCACATGCCTTGAGCCCATGCTCCGCAACAAGAGAAGCCACCACAATGAGAAGTCTGCACACTACAATGAAGAGTGGCCCCCGCTCACCACAGCTAGAGGAAGCCCGCTCGCAGCAATGAAGACCCAATGCAGCCATAAATAAATAAATAAATAAATAAATAAACAAACAAATAAATAAATAAATAAATTTAAAAGGAAATGTTAAAAATCACCATTGCTAGGGTAGTTAGTTAAGAAGAGATCTCCCACTCTTTCTACTCCTTCTACCAGCTTCTTTCCTTTTATTCTGTCAAGGCAAATAGGCTGCTGGCTCACTAATTTTCCAGATGTTGTAACTGTTTAGTTTTTTGTTTAGAAATATTTTTAAAATTAATTAATTAATTAATTTTTGGCTACGTTGGGTCTTCGTTGCTGCACATGGGCTTTCTCTAGTTGTGGCCAGTGAGGGCTACTCTCTGTTGCGGTGCATGGGCTTCTCATTGCGGTGGCTTCTCTTGTTGTGGAACACAGGCTCTAGGTGCATGGGCTTCAGTAGTTGTGGCACGCAGGCTCAGCAGTTGTGGTTCACGGGCTCTAGGGCACAGGCTCAATAGTTGTGGCGCACGGGCTTAGTTGCTCTGTGGCATGTGGGATCTTCCTGGACCAGGGCTTGAAGCCATGTCCCCTGCATTGGCAGGTGGATTCTTAACCACTACACCACCAGGGAAGTCCCTAGAAATATTTTTATATCAGTACATGTAGTACTACTTTATTGCTTTTATTTTTGCTTTCTTTTCTCTTGTCATTTATGTTTTTCTCTTTGTATGCCTAATAATTTTTGTATGAATGCCAGACATTTTTTTAAAAAGCTATAGAGGCTTCATAGATTTACCTTTCCTCTGCTAGACAGATCAAGTTGAGGGACTGATCTCCTTAATCCAGCCACAGACTAAGTTTCATCAGGATAGGTTGCAATTTTGTTAAGACTCAGACTACTTCCGGTTCTCCCTGTTTTTAAGCATGGCCCCCTAGGGCTTTCAATCAAAACACTGGTAGACCTTTGACTCCTTAGCTCTGAGAGAATGCAGAACTTCTGGTATGCATTTGAGATATTTTGGCTTAACTGGCTACTTTTATGCCCTGTGCAAATTCAGAATTTGACAAATAACTTGATGGGGAGACCAACTCTGTGGTCAAGGCCCCTCACATCTCCAGTTTTGTCACTGAATTCCAAATGACTGCCAGAGGATCTGATGGTTTCTCTGTCCTAGTTGCTGTCCTCTGCTTGGGCCTACCCGGAGTCTATCCTCTAGACCCTCTAGAATGAGCCAGCTCAGGAGTGGCAAGTGACCCCCATGGGAAGCTGCTTAAACTGAGGTCATCTCTGAAACCTTTCTTTCTTTCTGGAATTTTACTTTTTCAGTTCTCTTTGCTTCAGTAATGCTCTAATATCTTTAAATATATGATTTTTGTAATTTATTTGATTTTTCTTATTGTTTGTAGTGGGAAAGTTGGCCTGCTTATGAATAATTCATTATACCCAGAAGTAGAATATCTCCCGCCTTGTTTTTAACTCCTACAGATTATTTCATTGCATGATATACTATCTTCTATAGTTTATTTAACCATCTCCCTGTTTATGGACATACTTATTTTTTCTAGTTTTTCATTGTTACAGTCTTGCAATTAAAATTAAAGTACATGCATCTTTGTGTACTTACTTGTGTATGGCAATTACTAATATCTGGAAATTCTGGATTGAAAAATACGGATTTTTAATTTTGATAGAGATTACCAAATTGTTCTCCAAAACAATTTAAATTAGATTCTCAGAGGCTTTCTGTCAACTAGATCAATACTTTTTAGGTCTGCATCTGATCTAGTACCAAATAGTTCCACTAGGAACATGGAGAGGCCTATTAACTCTTTCAGAGACACTGAGCACACTGAGGGCTTACGTATGTTGCCGCTGCCACTCTGACCCTGATGCTCTCCTGAGGGCACTTTCAGAACTTTTACAGTGTGTTAGATGATCATGCAGTGGATTACAATAGTTCAACATATTCTCTAAGACACCAGGGGAGTGATATCAACACTGAGGAGACAGCCAGCAGAAAAAAAACATCACCAAGAATAGCATATTTCCGATGCAGGCAATTCCCCAGGTGGAAGGCTTAGCTATTACTGCACTGAGAGGATACTGGCCACTGCTTCAAAGCTATGGGGACTGCTCTTTATTCATATCAGTGATTTTTTTCATGTGCTTGCTGTAAAATCAATCCTTTACAGGTTCACTCAGTGCATTTGAATACCTTTTCAGATTCCCTAACGCTCCTTGGCCCAGTAGCAGTTCCTTTTCTTGCCAGGGCACAGAGGGTGTGAAAGTAGCTTTTTCTAGGCATTTATTGGTATTGAGCAGTGGGAAGGGTTGGAGCCAGTAAACATGGGGTGCGCAAATGTGTTCAGCCTGTAGGAGCTCCTCCAGTTCATAGGATAGATCTGCTGGGATAGTTATCTTGGATCTCCTTTCACTCCAGGGTAGAATTAAGCTCTTGGCTGAATAGATAGGAGGTAGGGATAAGTCTCAGGGCTCTGGACACTTAAGCTAAAATTCTAAAGGAAAATTCCTTATTCCTTTTTTCCTTTGCAGTAGCTTAGCTTTAGGCAGCATTCATAGACTCTCTATTGTACTGAAATAAGCTGTAGTGCTTACTTTCAAAACTAGCAAATGGGTTTTCAACGTGAGTTTTCCTGGTAATACACGCTAGTTTATTTTGAATTTAAAAAATTTGGATTTTGATTTAGTGATGTCATTTTAATTCTTTGAAATATACTGGAGAAGGGGTCAGAAATAAAGCAGTCTCTTTTCTAGACTCATTCATTTATTCACTCTTGGTTAAGCAGTTATTAAAATCCTCATATCCATTAGACGTTGGGCTTTGCATTAGTGATAGACAAATGAATAAGGCTGTGATACTTTTGTTGGTGCTGTGTCATAAAAATTGCCTAGATTGAATTCTAAGCCAGCATGAACATCTTAGAGTGTAGAAAATAGAAACCAAACAAATACTCCATTTGGGATCAAAATTGCACAGCCAGTTGTCTAAGAAAGTGCACTGCTTTTTACCAGTAATTCAGAATCTTATGACTAACACTGAGTAGAAAAATGAGAAGAACAATGAAAGAGGCAAGAAGTTAATGGGAACAGAGCTGAGAGGACAAAATTTGAACAGAAGGAGAAAAAAATAAGGAATTGAGGAAGGTTGTTTAGGTCACTAAGCTTACAAGATCTTCTATTTCCCAATTAGTACATTGTGACCCTGAAGACATAAGGGCATGACAAGGATATCACTGGGGTGTGGTAAATTCTTCACAGTGTCACTTCCCTTTGCTAATTCTAGCATCAGAGTTGTTGCAGAGAATGTGCTCAACAGTGTATGGAGATACATCTTAAACAGGTGTGCTTATTCTTAAGAAAACTTGATATGTTTAAATTCAGATTTATTTACTTTACAAAAATTAGATGATTACCCAGAATGCCTGACACCCAGTGTTACCCACACTGGGGATGTACATGACAAACACTCTGGTCCAGCACTCTGAGACTAAGAAGCCTCGAGGGAGGGCAGGCTGGGATATAGCCAACCATGATATAAGATAGGATATGATTAAGACTTTAAAGGAAATACGAGCAAACTATTGTGGGCATTCAGGGGAAAAGTACTTCTGGTTGTTGGGAAATTGAGTAGAGGGAGGAAGGCAAAAAAATCAGAGAAGTTTTCATGAAGGAGAGAGTATTTTAACCTATCATGGAAGATGCTTTAAATGTCAATATGTGATAGATCTCAACAGGGCTGGAGGATATGGACATTAGGTGTGAAGTAACAGCAGAACAAAGCTTTAGAAGTAGAGCTTGTATGATGACTATTGGTGTGTTATGGGGTGGGGGGTAGGGATGGAGGATGCAGTGAAACAATGTACTTTGGGGTCACACAGATATGTCTTCAGATCCCTTCTGCTCATAAATATTGGACTATGCCCCTGTTACTTAACCTTTCTGAATCAATTCCCTCATCTTTAAAATGAGGACAGTAATATTGGTTTTTTGGTTTTCTGTGTGTTTGATTTTTTTTGGGTGAAGATTGGTCCTAATCTATGTAAATCTTTGGCTCTCAATAAATGGTAGCAAACATTGGAGAGCCATTGAAAAGTTTTGTCTAGGTGATATGATTAAAGTTTAGAATTGGAAATTTTATTCTGATAGCCATGCTGATGCTAGCTTCATTGTAGAGATGAGATGTGAAAGCTTAGCACAATTAGTCATGGAGAATGGCGTCAGACCCTACGAGTCACACCTGAGTATCTGTTCTTTCCCCTTTCAATTTTTAGCGTAAACATGGCCATCTAAAACAAGGACTATCTTTCCCATCTTTCCTTGTGGCTAGGTGGGGCTGTGTGACTATGTTCTGGCCAGAAATATCATGCAGTAGTATGCCTAAAAGATGGCTGGCACACATCCTTTTTTTCCATTGCTTCTTCTATTCTGCTACTTAGATAATCTGCCTTCTTGATAGGTCTAGGTGCTCATTTGGATCCTAGGAATAGTGGAGAGGTAAACTAGAAGGAGTCTGAGTCCCAGAAGAATTCACAGGCCACAACTGTCATATCAGCCCTAGACTAATTCCACCAGACTTCCACATGAGAGAGGATTAAACTATCTTATTGAAGCCACTGAAAATTTGAGATTCTGTTACTTGCAGTAGAATCTAATCCTAGCCAACTCAGAGATGGAGGGGAAAATGAATAGGAGTTTACTTTCTAGGAGTTCAAGCCAATGGCAGTTATAGGAATGTAAAGGAAACATGTTTGGAACAGGGGAAGGATGATGCTTTTGGTTTAGGGTCCAATCCAGACGGAGATGTCAGATGATTAGAAACCAATGTTAGGAGCCTGGAAGAGTGGTCAGAGTTGGAGATATAGACTTGAAGTGGGAACCAGGCCTCTAAATAGCTCTGATAATTGAATATATGGGAGGGGATGAAATTTCCAAGGAAGAAGAATGTAGAAAGAGTGTAAAATGAGTGCAAAAAACTGAAGGCTGACACTGGATGAGGTCTCTGTTCACGGGGCAGGGGGTGGCAGAGGCAACAGAGATAGGAAAGTTAGGTAGAAGGAGGTGCATATTGATGGTTGAGGGTTAAAGGAAGAAGAATTGAGACTGGATGGTGAGGTTTATTTCTTTTGTACATGGCAGGAAATGTGGGAGAGGAAAAGGAATTCCCTGGTTACTCACAGTCAAGGAGGTACTGATTATATGTGTTTATTTGTTAATGAATAAAATGCTATTTTGTTGAGTGTTTAAGGGAGGCCTTTCATTCCAGCCTATGGAGTTGTTTTCTGCTTTTAATGCTTGCTTACAGCTTCGGTAGGCTCTTCTCAGGTGAGCAGCTACGTACCAAAATGTCTCACTGACATAATTGCCATGGAATTCCATGGAGGATGGATGGTCTTGGTTGGAAAGTTACTTAATGGCTTTTAAAGTAGTGAGCAGATGATCATGCTGCTTAAGCAATGAACCTTGAATGCTGAGAACTCATGAATGTTTTTAGTGTTGGCATCAAATAAAATGAATAACAAATTGTATTTTACACATTGTAATAGTATGCATAATTGTTACCGGTCTTCAGGATAACAGGTCATACAGTAACTGGCTGTAACTGGTAGTAGCCAGTATTACTTTTGCCTGGACACACACCAGGCTTTTGTGGGGATAGCTGCAAGAGGGATAATATTGAGAAATGTCAGGGAAAGGATGGCTTGTGCCAAGAGAAAGCGTTGGAGGAGGTGGGTACCTTTCCCCTCCTATTTCTTAACCAGCTTGTTCTAGAGCTGGAGGCCCAGAGTGCCTTGCCCCCAGTCAAGCCCACTAAAGGACCTAGTGGGTCTACCTGCACTAGTCTCCATGTTCCAGGGCCAACCATATTCTCTCAGTTGGAGAAGATGGAAGATACTGCCATCTGTGGTTCCCTGATTTCCTGAAAGTTCTTTGAGACTTTATGTATGACCCCACTGAAAGCTTTTTTTTTTCCTCTCAGCAGGAGAGAAGGAGGCTGTAGACCACAGAAACTTCAGAAATTTTGATTATCTGCACTCATCAGGACTCTAAAGGTGCAGGTCTGTGTGTGTAAAGGTTACAGGAATTGTGGGACAGAGTTTTGGTCTGAGCAGCAGTATCCAAAACAGCTAGTGTTCCATGATTTGAAAGATGAAACAATGCAGAGTTATGGACCATAAGAAACCCGAAAGGGTTTTTTGATAACAAAATATCACATTTGCTGTTTTATCATCTAAACCCAGAGGAGTGCCTCAATAAATATTTGTTAAATGAATTTTGGGTAAATATTCTTATTTCAGAAATATTTAAAACTGCATCCTAGATCTACCTGTCCTCTCTGTATTTTCAAACATAAGGAAATGAGCACCAATAGCTAACTGGAGCGATAGAGTGAGGAATGAGGCATAGAATGCGGAGTGAGAGGTAGCATGTCTTCCCCATAAACATAGGTATTGGCAAAATCGTGGTTCAAATTTCACTTCCTTTAACTACTAGTTGTGTGATATTGAGCAAATTACTTAACTTTGAGCCATAGTTTCTCCATTTAAAAAAAATTGGAGTAACAATACCTACCTTATATGATTGTTGTGAAAAATAAAAAACATTTATGAGGACCTGCTTCCTGCTTAGTAAATTCTAAGTGACAGTGCAAATGTTAGATGTTATTGTTGATGCTAACAGCAATGTAATAAAATACTAACAATTGGAGCACTGCCAAGGAGTGGGATCCATGGAGCAAGGCATGAGTGCAAAACTTGTGTGGAATGTATGGGCTTTGGGCCTCTGGATTTGTAGAAAGGCAAGTGGCTCCAAAAAGTAGAATGATAATGATGGCTGCCATTTTAAATTACAGTGGGCCAGGAATTTTGTATAGCTATTCTGAAGACTCACTAACACTCTGAGCTAGATATTACCTCCATTTCACAGATGAGAAATCTGAGGCTGAGCCTGCTTGTGAAAGCTACTCTAGGTCATACCGTTAGTTAGTGTCAAAGCTGGATTTGACTCTGGTTGCTCTGGCTCATATGTTGACCCTGCCTCTCCAGGATTCAACATGGAATCAATGGTTCCCTGAATGACAGCTGAGCTCTATCCAGTTTGAATGCTTCAAAATGCTAGCTGTCTCGCTCAGCAAAACGCTGTGAGTCTGTCCAGAGTAGAGAGGCAGGTGTTGAGAGTAAGTCACCATGGCAAGCTAGGTCTATCTTTGGGGAAAGGAGCAGAGAAGGAGGCTCTGCTAGATCCGACTTAGCTTTGAGCAGCACATGGATGATGTGCTGAGATACCCAGGTATCCCTTTCCTTAACAAGTGCATCTGAGAGGAGCCCAGCAGGTGTGTGGTCGATATGCTGCCCTATGGAGGGTGGCCATTTATTGAATTCCTATTCCACTCAACTTCAGTTCATTTGACTTTTGAGGGGTTGCAACATGCTCTTGCCTCCTAAGCTGCACTTTCTCTAGAGTTGCTGTGTGACTGATTCTTTGTCAGACTTAGAAGTTCAGATGATATTGATTTTAAATAGACCCATGGGGTTTGAGAACAATTAGAGTACAGATGAGGAGAGGTTAAGTTTTTCCTAAACTCAAGTTGTCAGTAGTAAACTCATCATCCCCTAGTAAGGGACATAATCATGGATATAATAATGTATAGTTTTTCATTCATTTATCCATCAAACATTTATTAAAAGCCTACTGTGCATTGCAGTGCATACTAAATGCTAGACATATAGAGATAAATATATAAATAATGCCTGTGCTAGAGGGTGAAGTAGAGAGCCTGAGGGTGGCATTCGGGTTAGTCTGGGAAATAAATGCTCAATGATCTTTTGCAAAAATATGAAATTTTTTTTTCTTTAGAGGACATGAATCACATTTGTTTTATTCACAGTTGTAGCCTATCTCTTTTGACTTAGCACAGAATTTGGCTTAGCTGAGTACCCAAGATGTTTTGTGAAATGACTTATTAATAATATTTCTCATATTGTATTATTATAATATGTTATATTATTAATAATTCTAATTACATGATCAAGTGGCCAGAATGAGTTAATTTAACCCATGAGCTCTTTTTACTCCCTTTAGTGAGCTAGAAAATTTTGGTTGCCAAAGTCAACCTGGTAGCCAAATGTTTAAATTCTGGTAATTAATGATTGTGCTTAGTCACAGGTTTGGTGAATGATTTATTTTTAATAAAAGCAGAAGGCTGTGGCAAGCTCTGCAAATCTGTTGGTTGTTTTAAGACATTACACCAGGTTGCTTAGGAAAAGTTCCCAGCAAATGAGACCTATTAGGTTATATAAGATTCTTGTAAGACAACTAGGAAAATAACTTTAAAAATTACATCTATCTTTTTATTTAACAGCAGGAATTACATGAAAAGAGGGAAGATTATGGGAAATCTATTAGCTATTTGATGACTTTTTATGATTTAAAAGAGTAATAGATATTAATTTCTCACAGAAGTTTAATTATAGTTCTAAAAGTAGAAGTAATAGTTTCTGTTTGATTACTAATTTTTTTAGAGTAACTTCCATCTACTTTTCGATGGTTTTAGTTACCCTTACCTTTAAAATTAAAACGATAAATTTAAGGCTAAATACCTCAACGTAGTGTTTATGAAATTGATTAAAATATATGGAATGTTCCAGTGCACTCTGAAACCATAGCAAGTACTAGAGATTTGATGTTTGAAAAGTGTTTTAATCAGTGTTAGATTTGGAATTATTGCCAGCTGATTCCTGAATCTTCAGGCCTAGGCCTTAGGAACACATTATCCAGATGTTTATAAAATGCCATTTTACTAATGTCCTGTTTATACTTTGTGGTAAAAAAAAAAAAAAATCTGTGTACTTCAGAGTACCAGATGAAAGTATTTTACATCAACTAAATATTATACTTGAGCTGTTCTTCAGCCCTTCACCCCCACCCTTCTGCCTTAAAGGGACTTATTCCATATCATCACCTATTTTCTCCACATTTGACAAGAATTCAGCCTGTTTTTGTGGAATTTTGTGTGAATGCTAAGTCCTTGGTAATACTTCTTGTACCTGCACTAGCTCTCCTAGTTTACTCAAAATATATTCTCTCTTTGAAAGAAAAGTTTAATTTCCCAATTTCTTAACCCAGATTATTAATTGAAACTATGTAAAATGAATGGAGGAACACCCATTAATTCCTCAAAACTCAGCAGCATAATCTAATCCTTTGAAAAGTCTCTCTGCTTAACTCATCATTATTAATCAGTTTAAGACAATTTAGAAAGGTATATTGGGAGAAAGAAGTAGAAAAAAGAGGGGAATAAGGCAATATTAAAGCTTACACTTTATATTCAGGTTCAGAGGATAAAAAAACCTTTACCTTTTCATCTATTTTTTGAATCATTTTTTGCTGCATAAGTTTGCATATATACTGTTGGGGCTAGAGTATATGCACACTTTTGAAACATGTTTTAACTGTTTTCTTGTATCATTAAATATTCATCAAAATACAGTGTTTAATGGCTGCATAGTTATTTGTGTGATTTTACCATCCTTTATTTTGTTTTTCCTATCTTCTTATGGTGCCCAGTCTCAGTCCCCTCATGATTCCCATCTACCTTTTGTCTTTCCTTAGTCCCTCTTGGCTCTCTGTGGTATTCAGAGTTGAAAACAATGGTCATAAAGCCCTCACTGAGGTCAGGAGAACAATGCATGAATAAAGTGAGAATTTCTACAGAGATAGAAAATGTAAGAAAATACCAAACAGAAATCACAGAGCTGAAGAATACAATAACTCCACTAAAAATTTCTATGAGGGGTTCAATAGCAGACAAGATCAAGCAGAAAAAGGGATCAGTGAACTTGAAGACAGGGCACTGGAATTTATCCAGTCAGAGCAGCAAAAAGAAAAAAGAATGAAAAAGAGTGAAGACAACTTAAAGGACTTATGGGACACTATCAAGAGGACCAATGTTTGCATTATAGCAGTTCCAGAAAGAGGAGGAAGAGAGAAAAGGGCAGAAAGCTTATTCAAACAAAAAATGGCTGAAAACTTCCCTAACCGGGGGAAAGAAACAGACATCCAGATACAGGAATCCCAGAGAGCTGCTCTGTAGAAGAAGAATCTAAAGAGACCCACACTGGGACACATTATAATCACACTGTCAAAAGTTAAAGCCAAATAGATAATCTTAAAAGCAGCAAGAAAAAAACAGTTTGTTATGTACAAGGGAACCCCAATAAGATTAAAGGCAGAGTTTTCAGCAGAAACTTTACAAGCCAGAAGGAGTAGCATGATATATTCAAAATTTGGGAAGAAAAAAACCTGTCAACCAAGACTACACTACCTGGTAAAGTTGTCCTTCATAATTGAAGGAAAGATAGAGTTTCTAGACAGGCAAAAGCTGAAAGGGTTCATCATCACTAGACCAGCCTTACTAGAAGTGTTGAAGGGAATTCTTCAAGATGAAATTAAAAGATGCTAATTAGTGACAGGAAAACTTAAGAAAGTATAAATCTCACTGGTAAAGGTAAATATATAGTTAAATTCAGAATACTCCTGTGTTGTAATGGTGGTGGGCAAATCACTTATAAATCCATTATGAAGGTTAAAAGACAAAAGTAGTAAAATAACTATAACTACAAAAATTGATTAATGTGTACACAAGGTAAAAATATATAAATTGTGACATCAAAAATAAAATGTGGGTGGGGGGAGAGAGTAAAAATGTAAAGCTTTAGTATGTGTTCGAAGTTAAGCTGTTATGAGTTTAAAATAGACTGTTATAAATATAAGATGCTTTATGTAAGCCTCACTGTAACCACAAGGCAAAAAGCTGTAGTAGATACATAGAAGATAAAGAAAATGATTCTAAGCATAACATTACTGAGAATCATCAAATCACAAAGGAAGAGAACAAAAGAAGAAAGAAACAAAAGAATTACAAGATAGCCAGAAAACAGTTCACAAAACGGCCGTAAGTATACCTATAAATAATTACTTTAAATGTAAATTGACTAAACTTTCCAATTAAAATACATACAGTGGCTGAATGGATAAAAAACAAAACAAAACAAAAAGAACAAGACCCAACTATATTCTGCCTAAAAGAGATTCACTTTAGCTTTAATAGAGTGAAAGTGAAGAGATAGAAAAATATACCTCATGTAAATGTAAACCGAAGAAAGCAGAAGTAGCAATACTGACATCAGACAATACAGACTGATATCAGACAATAAGCCAAAGACTGTAATAAGAGATAAATATACAAAAATCAGTTGCATCTCTACACACTAATAAGGAACTATAAGGAACTATCAGAAAAAGAAAATAAGGAAACAATCCCATTTACAATTGCATAAAAAAGGACAGAATACCTAGGAATAAGTATAACCAAGGAGGTAAGTACCTGTTCTCAGAAAACTATAAGACATTGATGAAAGAAATTGAAGAAGACACAAATGAAAAGATATTCTTTACTCATGGATTAGAAGAATTAGTATTGTTAAAATGCTCATTCTTTGCAAAGCAATCTACAGATTCAATGCAGTCCCTCAAAATTTCAATGGCACTTTTCACATAAATAGAAAAAAATTCCTAAAATTTGTATGTAACCACTAAAGACCTTTAATAGCCAAAGCAATCCTGAGAAAGAGGAACAAAGCCTGAGGCATTACATGGCTTGATTTCAAACTACATTACAAAGCTGTAGTAATCAAAACAGTACAGTATTGGTATGAAAACAAACACACTGATCACTGGAACAGAATAGAGAGCCCAGAAATCAACCCATGCATGTAAGGTCAATTAACTTACCACAATGGTGCCAAGAATATATGATGGGGAAAGGGTAGTTTTTTTTCAATAAATAATGTTGGGAAAACTGGACAGCCACATGCAAAAGAATGAAACTGGGTCCCTGTCTTAGACCACATACACAAAAGTCAACTAAAATGATTAAAGGCTTGAACATAAGACCTGAATCCATAAAATTCTTGGTAGAAAATATAAGTGGTAAGCTCCTGACATTGGTCTTACCAGTGATTTTTTAGATTTGATACCAAAAGCAAAAGCAACAAAAGCAAAAATAAACAAGTTGGACTACATCAAACTAAAAATCTTCTGCACAGTAAAGGATACCATCAACAAATGAAAAGGCAGTTTACTGAATGGGAGAAAATATTTGCAAATTGTGTATCTGTTACAGGGTTAATATCCAAAAATGGGCAGAGGAACTGAATAGATTTCTTTCTAAAGAAGACATACATATGGCCAACAGGGAAATGCAAACCAAAACCACAATGAGGTATTGTTAGAATACCTATCATCAAACAGAAAAGAGATGAGTGTTGGTAAGTATATGGACAAAAGGAACCCTTTTTCACTGTTGGTGGGAATGTAAATTGGTGCAGCCACTATGAAAAGCAGTATGGAGGTTCCTCATAAAACTAAAACTAAAACTACCATATGATCCAGCAATTCCACTTCTAGGTATACATCCAGAGGAAATAAAAACAGGATATCAAAGAGATATCCAAAACCACATGTCCATTGCAATAATATTCACAGTAGACAAAATATATAAACAATATATGTGTCTGTTAACAGATAAATGGATAAAGATGTTGATATGTATATGTGTATATGTGTTTGTGTGTATATATATATGTGTATACACAAACACACACACAATGGGATCTTATTTGGCCATAAGAAAGAGGGAGGTCATGCCATTTGTGACAACACGAATGAATCTTGAGGGCACTATGCTAAGTGAAATAAGGTAGACAAAGAAAGACAAATACTGCATGCATCACTTATATATGGAATCTAATAAAAGGTCTAACTGATAGAAACAGAGAGTAGAAAAGTGATTGTGAGGGGCCATGTGTGTGGGGGTGAAGGGGAATAGGAAGAGGTTGGTAAAAGGCTTCAAACCTTCAGCTGTGAGATAAGTAAGGTCTGAGGATCTAATGTAAAGCACGGTGACTGTAACTGATAACACTGTACAGTTGACCCTTGAAGAACTCCAGGGTTAGGGGCACTGACTCTGTGCAGTTGAAAATCTGCATATAACTTTACAGTTGGTCCTCTATGTATGTGATTCCCCATCTGAGGATTCAGCCAACTCCTGATTGTGTAGTACTGTAGTGCATATTTATTGAAAACTAATCCGTGATATAAGTGGACCTGAACATTCAAACCCATGTTGTTCAAGGGTCAACGGTATTATATATTTGAAATTTGCTAAGAGAGCAGAATTTAAACGTTCTCACCAAAAAATTAAAAAAAAAAGGATAAATATGTGAGGTGATGGATATTTTAATTAACTTAAGGGGGGAATCCTTTCACAATGTATACATATGTCAATCATCTTGACGTAATATTTAAATATCTTATGATTTCCTATGTCAATTATATCTTTCTAAAAGGCTGAAATTAAAAAAAATTATCATTTTAATGAATAGAATCTTAGGGGCTCTTTGTTTTCATAGTATAACTTAACCCATCTTGGTCTCAAAGTTCACTATTTCTTACCCAGAGCACTTGAGCTATTCACGAACTCTGTGTTTGTCAGTTCACTTCAGAAATGAGTATATGGGCACCTATCTCAGAATTGAGATGCAGATTAAATAAGGGTAATGTATGAAATTGCTTAGCTCAATATGTGTCTTCATATTCAATAGATAGTAGTTATTGCTATTAACAGTAATCATCATTAAAATGATAAATTTTAAAAAATTTCAGCCTTTCATCATCATTGTTACTAGTGTGATGTGTGACAAAATAATACAGATTCTATATCGTTTAAGAGGATGGACCTGAGACAGACTGCCAGGGTTCAGTTCTAGCTTTGTCAGCTTCTAGCTGTGAGACTGTGGGCTTTGCCTCTCTGTGCTTCAACTTCCTCATCTGTAAAGTGGGGACAAGTCCTTAGTTCATAGGGTAGTAGTGACTGGTAAATGAATTAATGCATGTAAAACACTCAGCACACTGCCAGCCCCATAGCAAGTTCTCAGTAAGTGCTAGCTATTATTATCATTAAATTCTTTGGAACATTCCATGGACTGCTCTGTTAGAGAGTTTAACTTCTCTTCATGGTATTTTGTCATTTTTGATAGAAGTGTTTATGTTTTAGGGATCCATGGAACAAGAAGATCACTTTCCTTAATACTGTAGGGTTCAAAGCTCCACTACCTATTTGAGTAAATGTCTTTTCATGGTGCCTAAAATAAGAGGAAAAAAGCTGATACCAAAATAAAGCTTTAAAAAGGGCCAAGGGAAGGAAATCTTTAAATGCAATGGCAGAGCATCCATTTTTATTTCATCAAAATGTGTTATCTAAGCAGACTTACTGATAATGATGCATAGATGTTGTTTGTAGACATTATTTTCCTCCTTTGAAGTGACTGAGTGCTGATTTCCTATCTGTGCCAGCAGCCCTTTCAGAATCCATTCTGTGCTCCTCTACATCATTGTGGCATGGAGATCTCATATATGACTTTTCTAAATATTAGAAGACTAAAAAATGTACCTATTGACTCAGAGGCTGAGAAGATGTACACAAACGTGAATAAACCGTTGAAACACTACCAGATGTACAGGAAGAGCCCTTGAACACAAATGTGATTGACATCAAGAAAATATTAGCTTTGAAGTTCTGCCTAGATGGCACGTCGATAGACTGGCACTGCAGCAGGATTCAGCTGAAAGGATTTCATGTAATTGATGGTGGAAGAAAAGAA
Organism: Hyperoodon ampullatus; assembly: GCF_949752795.1. Classification (NCBI taxonomy): domain Eukaryota; kingdom Metazoa; phylum Chordata; class Mammalia; order Artiodactyla; family Ziphiidae; genus Hyperoodon; species Hyperoodon ampullatus. The sequence continues at coordinate 40,198,278 of NC_136930.1, forward strand.
AATTTCAACAGATATTTTTCTATTAATTTGCCACAAGTGCTCAGATGCCCGTGACCTGGAATTTCAAGTATTCAAATTGCTACTATGATAGCTTCAGGCTTTGCTTCCACGTTATTTTACAGACTGTGGCACAGACTTTCAAGGATTTAATTCTGTTTATTGGTAATGCTGCAGTTCACATGATTTCAGTCTAACAGGATGACTAATTTCTCAATGAATCAAGTGACTCTTGACTCAATATATATCAATCTTTATCACGCACATAGTTTTATTTAACTTAACATTATTTTTATCTACATGTTTCCATGTATAGCTTTTGGCCATTTACTTGCCATGCTACCCCTTCATTTTCCTGTTACCTCTCCTGAAGTTCCTCTGCTGGACTGTTTCTAGATGTTCACATTTATACACAGAGGCGGGGAACATCCTAGTATAAATTATTATTTTTGTTTTGTTTTGTGGTATTGCCATGGAGTTTGTTCTCCAAAGCAGAATAACTGAAAAAAAGTAAGAATTTTTATAGTTCTTGCTACATACTGGGATATCACACTACAGAAATATCAAACTAATTTACAGTACCATCAGCATGGGATATATGTATACTTTCCCTCACCATTTACACAATATTGGATTTTATTTTATTAATAATTTATGTATGTAACGGCTTTAAAATTTAACCATTAACCACACCTAACCATTTTTTAAGTGTACAATTTAGTGGTATTAAATACATTCATAATGTTGTGCAGCCATCAAATTACCCATCTCCATAACTCTTTTTACCTTGTAAATCTCAAACTCTATACCCATGAAAGAATAACTCCTCAGTGTCCCCTTCCCCCAGCGTCTGGAAACCACCATTCTACTTTCTGCCTCTATGATTTTGACTGTTCTCAGTACCTCACGTAAGTGGAATTATACAATATTTGTCTTTTTTGACTGCCTTACTTCACTTAGCATAATGCCCTCAATATTCATCCACGTCGTGGCATATGTCAGAATTTCCTTACTTTTTTTTTTTTTTTTTTTTTTTTGCGGTACGTGGGCCTCTCACTGTTGTGGCCTCTCCCGTTGCAGAGCACAGGCTCCGGACACGCAGGCCCAGCGTCCATAGCTCACGGGCACAGCCTCTCCGCAGCATGTGGGATCTTCCCGGACCGGGGCACGAACCCATGTCCCTTGCATCGGCAGGTGGACTCTCAACCACTGTGCCACCAGGGAAGCCCAATATTTCCTTACTTTTTAAGGCTGAAAAATATTCCATTGTATGTATACACCACATTTTGTTTATCTAGTCACTTGAGTTGCTAACACATTTTAGCTGCTGTGGATAATGCTGCTATGAACATGGGTGTACAAATATCTCTTTGAGACCCTGCTTTTAATTATTTTGGGAATAAGCCCAGAGGTGGAATTGTCAGTAATATGGTATTTCTATTTTTAATTTTTTGAGGAACAAGCAAAGAGGCTGTACCCTTTCACATTCCCACCAACAGGACACAAGGGTTCCAGTTTCTCCATGTCCTTACCAATACTTGCTATTTTCTGCTTTTTGATAGTAGACATCCTAATGGGTGTGAGGTAGTATCTCACTGAAGTTTTGATTTGCATTCCCCTAATGATTAGTGAAGTTGAGCATCATTTCTTGTGCTTTCTGACCATTTGTATATCTTCTTAGCTGAAATATGTGTTCAAGTCCTTTTCCCATGTTTGAATTGTGTTGTTTGGTTTTTTGTTGTTGAATTTTCAGAGGTCTCTATTTATTCTGGATATTAATCTCTTATCAGAGATATGATTTGTAAACATTTTCTCCCATTCTGTGTATTGTCTTTTTACCTGTTGATATTGTCTGTTGATGCACAAAGTTTTCTAATATTCATCAAGTTTAATTTGTCTGTTTTTGTTGTCGTTTTACCTTTGGTGTTATATCCAAGAAATCATCGCCAAATCCAATGTCAAGAAGCCTTTGCCCTATGTTTTCTCCTAAGAATTTTATAGCTTTAGGTATTACATTTAAATCTTTGATCCATTTTGAGTTAATTTTTGAACATGATATTAGGTAAGGGTCTAACTTCATTCTTTTGCAAGTGGATATCCAGTTTTCCCAGCACCATTTATTGAAAAGTCTGCCCTTTCCCCATTGAATGGTCTTTGCACACTTGCCCAAAATCCCATATATGCAAAGGTCTATTTCGGGGCTCTCTATTCTATTTCATTGGTCTACATACCTGTCTTTATGCAAGCATAACACTATTTTGATTGTGGTACTTTTGTAGTATTAAAATCAGGAAGCATGAGTTCTTCAGCTTTAATCTTCTTTTTCAAGATTGTTTTGGCTATTCAGGCTCACTGAGATGCCATATAAATTTTAGGATGATTTTTTCTATTCCTGCCCAAAACATCCTTGGAATTTTGGTAGAGATTGCATTGAATCTGCTAATGGCTTTTGGTAGTATTGACATCTTAACAATATTAAGTCTTCTGATTCATGAACATGGAATGTGTTTCCATTTATTTATGTGTTCTTTAATTGCATTCAGCAATATTTTGTAGTTTTTATTTTACAAGTCTTCAACTCTTTGGTTAAGTTAATTCCCAAGTATTCTATTCTTTTTGACGTTGTTGTAAATGGAATTGTTTTTTTCAGCTTGTTCATTGTTTATGTCTAGAGATGCAATTGATTTTTGTGGTTGGTTTTGTATCCTGCTACTTTGCTGAATTCATTTCCAATAGTTTTTTTGTGGAATCTTTAGGGTTTTCTACATATAATATGATCTGTGAACAGATATAATTTTACTTCTTTCTTTCTAATTTAGATGCCTTTTATCTATGTATCTATCTATCTATTTATTTATTTATTTTCTCGCCTGGTTGCTCTGCCAAGAACTTCTAGTATTATGTTAAACAGAAATTGCAAGTGTCCTTTTGCCTCGTTCCTGATCTTAGTGAAAAAACTTTCAGTCTTTCACCGTTGAGTATGATGTTTGCTGTGGGTTTTTCATATATGGCTTTAGTTATGTTGAAGTAGTTTCCTTCTATTACTAGTTTGTTGAGTGTTTTTATCATGAAAGAGTCTTAACATTTGTTATGTTTTTTTCTTCATCAAATAAGGTGATCATGTGGGCTTTTTCTTTCATTCCATTAATGTGGTATATTACACCAATCAAATTTGTATGTTGAACCATCCTTACATTCTAGGAATAAATCCCACTTGGTCATCGTGTATAATCCTTTTAATATGCTGCTGAATTCTGTTTGCTAGTGTCTTCTATAATGCCTTCTTTCAGTAATTTGGATTTATTTACTTGATATGGAGCTGTATGTTTTTAAACGGAAAGTTTTAATATTTATAATTTTTAAATATACAATATACTGATTTTTCTACTTTGGTTGTTACAAATGTTGGGAATATATTTGGCTGCAAATAAAAGTAAATTTAACTTTTAGTCAGGCTTCTTTAGAAAAAGAGAACCAATAGGAGCTATATATATATATATATATATGTGTGTGTGTGTGTGTGTGTGTGTGTGTGTGTGTGTGTATGTGTTCAACAAATATTTATACAGAATATATGTATTTGTTGAACACTTAAAAATATGGTAGAAACTATAAATACTTAAAATGTGGTAGAAGCTACATGTTCTTGCTGTACAAAAAATAATTAGACATGGTCAAGATTCTTGAGGAGCTCATATGTAGTACGGGGTATTTAAACACATGAATATAACAATATCATTAGGATTATAAACAGAAGTATAGAGGGAGAAGCAGGGGTACACAGAGGAGTGAGTCTCCAACTCTGCCTTAGTGGTATTCAAAAGTCTTTACAGAGAAAGGGCTATTTGAACTGATCACTGAAGGAAAATGCCCAGGCATTTTCTTGGTCCTCCTTTAAGGAGAGTGAATCAATGTATTTCTTAGATAAGACTATGCAATGATAAAAGTGTTACAAAAAAATGTTTCTATGGTCAATTAAGTTTGGGAATGCATAGTTAGTCAAACATTTTTCTTAACTATGTTACTTCTCAGAGCCTATAAATAGCCTAATGTGCTTCTTGACTCCTCAAAACAAGGAAATAATGCTCAATGTTTCATGACTGTATCTCAACAGGGAATCTTTTGCCCCTTACAAGGCTTCTTAGACCTAGTATTCTGCAGAAAACACCTTGAGAACATGGCTCTAGTGTTTCCTTCAGTACTTAGCTGATGCTTTATTTTTAATTTTAAAATTTTTAATTTTTTTGATTGAAGTATAGTTGACTTACAATATTGTGTTAATTTCAGGTGTACAGCATAGTGATTCAGTTTTTTTTCCAGATTATATTCTACTATGTTATTACAAGATATTGGGTATAATTCCCTATGCTATACAGTAAATCCTTGTTGCTTATCTATTTTGTATATAGTAGTTTGTAACTTAATCCCATACCTCTAATTTGTCTCTCCTTCCCTCTACTTTGGTAGCCTTATGTTTGCTTTCTATGTCTGTGAGTCTGTTTCTGTGTTGTATATAGATTCATTTGTATTACTTTTTACATTCCACATGTGAGTGATATCATACAGTGTTTGTCTTTCTCTGACTTATTTCACTAGGTATAATGTTCTCTAGGTCCATCTGCGTTGGTGCAAATGGCAATATTTCATTCTATTTTATGGCTGAGTAATATTCCATTGTGTATGTATCATTGTGTGTGTGTGTATATTGGGTTGCTTCCATGTGTTAGCTGTTGTAAATACTGCTTCTGTGAACATTCTGTGAGGTGCCTGTATCTTTTCAAATTAGTGCCTTTGTTTTTTCTGGATATATACCCAAGAGTGGAGTTTCTGGATCATATGGTAGTTCTATTTTTAGTTTTTTAAGGAACCTCCATACTGTTTTCCATAGTGGCTGCACCAATTTACATTCCCACCAACAGTGTATTCCCTTTTCTCCACATCCTCTCCAACATTTGTTATTTGTAAACTTTTTGATGATAGCTATTCTAGTGGTGGGTTAGAATTCCAACATATAAATTTTGGAGGGACACAAACATTCAGTCTATACCATGTGCTATTAGTTATATCTTCAGTTCTGTTCTAATAAGAGGATGTTGGACTCTGAGGGTAATGAGAGATTAACATAGTTTAACAGAGTTAATAATAGAAACTTAGGATATTTCTGACTGAGAAGACAGAGATCTTGGGTCAGATGATCTTTAAATACTTTCCAGTCCAGTTAATCAGAAATGTTTCCCATTGAGGCTTAAACTCAAAACAATATTTAGTTGGTAAAATGGATAGAGCATTTTGTTGGTTAAAGTTACCATCTTCATTTATCAATGATTTTTATGTTGCTCCATATCTTTATCATTATTATCATATTTATTAAAGAAATTATCTATTGTAACATTTTTGTTATTCCAAGGTAGATTTTCATCTTACTTAATATATAATTCCTTTTAGAAATTGTAAAGATTGGAGGAGCATATAAGAAAAAAACAAATTAAGATGATGAAATAACTGTACATTAGCAGAAAATTGTAACTTATACAGAAGAACAAGATCAGAAAGGAAAAAAGGGAACAAATATATTTTTGATGATTACTTTGGGTTACAAAATATCTAATAATAATGAAACTAGTATTTATGCAGTACTTTCTAGGTAACAAAATATTAAGTATAAATTTTTTTTTAGGTATATTGAATTCTCTTTTCTATTTATTTTACAGGCAGCTCTTTACATTTTTGTGTCTTAGAGAAATTAGGCGAAAGCCCTTCTTATATGCTGTGGATGTTAAAAAATCACACGGTTTTATTCCTCTAAGCATTTTGACCATCTTCCTTCTGTCTCACAGTCTTGTGGAGCTGGCTGGGTTCCTCTGTTTTGCAAGAAGGTACATCTCTCTGATGCTGTGTCTGTAATAGTCTCCTTACTGAGATCTGCCCATGAATATGATATTAAACATGTTGGTTGAGTTTTGCTCATGTGAAGTCTGTCATCAATATGGAATAGAATTCAAGAATTTGACTTTTTCTTCTCTCTCTCTTCTGCCATTTCAACTGAATTATAGAAATTAGGAATGAAATTTAGTCCTACCTCCTCTCTCTTGGTCAGGTTATTTTTGTTTTTTATTTTTAACCTGTGGGAGTTGGAAATATTTCAGGGTTTCCTTTTTTGCGAAATTATGGTGTAAATGAATCATTTTGCTTTTGTATTCTTAATGACAGTATAAATGCCTGAGATCAATTTACTCTTGTTGTTAATGACAGTATAAAAGTCTGAGATGAATTTACTCTTAAAGTGCTACATCTAAAAAAATTTAATAAAGTCAATTGTAATTTTTCCAAGAGAGTTATTTTCAATCAAACTGATTTTTAAAGCAAACAAGCCTTTCTGATAAACAGAATAGGTGCTCTTTTAACCATCCTAATAAGGAAGTTAAAAAAAAACCTCTCATAGAAACAAGAGACTATAGCTTCAAAAGCTCCCAGTCCTCATAATCATTCCCACCTCTAGACTCTTTCTTTAGGAAACATTCCAAGACTTCATTGTGTTGTGAATAATTTTTACTTCAATCAATGTCTTCTATGCCCCTGTGAAAACCTACATATTCCTCAGTAAGGATACCTAATTTTACTCATGTTGGATATTTAACATCACAAGCTGACACCCAGTTCCAATGGTTGATATGAGCTTTGCAAATTTTGAAGTGCTCAGAAACAAAGTGCCTGGTATCTTTTATAAAGAGCTAGTGAAAAGTGACTAGCATTAAGGGAGTTTGACTGATGTGTGGTAATCAGGTGGGAAATGTCAAAAGGTATTTGTTTAGACCTTGCACTTATTTTATGTAGATAAAAGACAATATTCAGCTGACTTCAAGTTATATCACTTTACAAAACATACACAAGAAATTTAGTAAAATTTGAAAAGCTTATTAAGACTTACAGTTTCCATGTTCATTTTATATTTTGGGTATACTCTCTTGCAAGCACAGAGACCAGCAGGCTTTGTTTTCATACATGTCATAAACCAGAGCCATAGAAACATGATTTTTGAATGAAAAAGATACCAGGATTTTCCTCTTAAAGAGGAATCTGGAAGCTTAAGATTTTTATTTTGATTCTTTAAACTTCTAATAGAAGTTTTATTGGGGTAAATTCACAAACCATACAATTTACCATTTTAACACACAGTTTGGTGTTTTTTAGTATATTCAAAGAGTTGTGCAAACACCATCACTGTCTAATTTTAGTTTAGAACATTTTCATCATCCTGAAAAGAAATCCCTAACAGTTAGCATTTACTTCCCATTTCCCTGTCCCTTCCAACAGTGCAAGGCAACCTAAAACTTACTTTCTACCTCTGTGAATTTGCCTATTCTGAACATTTCTTATAAGTGGAATTTTACAATATGTGGTCTTGTGTGACTGGCTTCTTTCACTTAGGAAAGAAGTGAAAGAAGGTTCAAGGTTTTCAAGGTTCGTTCATGTTGTAGCATGTTTCAGAACATTATTTTTTTATTGCTGAATACTATTCCATTGTATAGATATACCAGATTTGTTTATCTATTCATCAGTTGATCGACATTAGGGTTGTATCCTCATTTGGATTATTCTGAGTAGTGCTATAAACATATGTGTGCCAGTTTACATTTAGGTCTGTGATTCATTTTGAATGTTTTTGTGTGTGATGTAGGGGTGCGACTTCACTCTTTTTCATATGGGTATCTGGTTGGCCCCAGCACCATTTGTGGAAACACTGTTTTATCCCCATTGAATTATCTTGGCCCCCTTGTTGAAAATGAATTGACCAATCTTATAAACTTTATTTCTGTATTCTCAATTCTATTTTATTGATCTATGTGTCTATCCTTATACCAGTACCACTTTTTTAATTACTATCGATTTGTAGTATGTTTTTAAATTTAGAAGTGTGAGTCCACCAATTTTGTTCTACTTTTTCAACTTGTGTTGGTTATTTTAAGTCCCTTGCTTTTCCATATGAATTTTAGAATCAGCTTGTAAATTTCTTCAAAAAAGGCAGGTGGAATTTTGAGAAGAATTGCATGGAATCTGTAAATCAATTTGGGGAGTATTACCATCTTAAGAATGTAAAGTCTTCTAATCCATAAATATGGGGCACTTTTCAATATATTAGGATCTTCTTTAATTTATTTAAACAACATTTTGCAGTTTTCATTATACAAATCTTGCACTTCTTTTGTTAAATTTATTTGTAGTATTTTATTCTTTTTGTTGCTAATGGAAATGCAATTGTTTACTTAACTTTCAGATTGTTCATTGCTACTGTATTGCTACTACACTGTATTGTTTATTACTACTGTGCAATTGATTTTTGTATATTGATATTGTATCCTGCAACTTTGTTGAGCTTGTTAATTAGTTCTAATAGTTTTTTGTGTGTGGGCATGTGGATTCCTTAGGATTTTCTATAAACGTGACCATCTGTGGACAGAGATAGTTTTACTTCTTTGTTTCCAACCTTGATTTCTTTTATTTCTTTTTCTTGTCTGATTTTCCTGGCTAGAACCTCCAGTACAACATTGAATAGAAGTGGGCAGAGCAGACATCCTAGCCTTGTTTCTGATCTCAGGGGAAAAACATTCAGTCTTCTACCACTATGTATGACGTTAGCTGTGGGTTTTTCATAGGTACCTTTTATTAGGTTGAGGAAGTTCCCTTCCATTCAAAGTTTGTTGAGTGTTTTTATTATGAAGGAGCATTAGACTTTGTCAAAGACTTTGTCAGCCTCTATCGAGATGATCACGTGGTTTTTATCCTTTATTATATTATTATAATACACTGCATTGATTGATTTTTTGATGTTAAATCAACCTTGCATTTCTGGAGTAAATACCACTTGGTGATGGTGTAAAATTCTTTTCATATGTTGCTGTATCAATTTGTATTTTGTTGATTTTGTTTTTTGCATTTTATATTCATAAGAGATATTGGTCTATAGTTTTCTTTTCTTGTAGGGTCTATGTCTAGTTTTGTTCTTATTAACAGTGGCCTCGTAGAATGAGTTGGAAAGTGTTCCTTCCTCTTGTATTTTTTCAAAGACTTTGTGAAGGATTGGGATTAATCTTTAAATGTTCTTGTTTTGATTTTTTATGGCTTCCTTTGTAGTTTACCATTTGCTATTGTTAAATGCAAGTGGAGCTTGTAAGTGGGGCCAGGAAGGTGATGTTTATGGTGATCACCTCCTGTAGGACAATTGACAGTAAAAATACAGGACTCTAAATAGAACTGTTGAGTCTTCACTCTGCCGACTTCTACTGAACAATGCTGAATACTCAACCACTGGAGAACATGCTTAATTGTAGAAACAAATTAGAAGCTTTTTATATCTTGAATTCAGAACCACAGTGGGAAAATGCCATTTTCCTCAGTGGAGCCATTGGTGTATGCCCAATTCACTGTCCCCAAATTAAGAAGTCTTACCTTTAACTTAATAGTTCCAATTTGTTTAGAAACATTATTTAAAAGAGCCTATTAAGAGGTGTTACACTGACCTCCTTTTGAGTCAGAGAGCCTGAGAACAAGGAGAGTTTGTTGAATCCTAGACATCACGTAAGGTAATATGAATAATAAATATTTAGATTGTCTTCCTACATGTCTCAAAATACTTTTGGTCCTTAACCACTCTACCAACTCAGTGGGGAAAATTAACACTGAAGAAATAATAATAACAACTAATGTTTGCTAAATAATTCCTATATGCCAAGCACTTTAAAATCCTTTACATATACTATCTCTTATATTCCTCATAGCAATCTTATGAGGTCAATACTAATATTATTCTCTACTTTTCGGATGTGGAAACTCAGAAACAGAGAGGTAATCTAAGTTGCTTGGTGTCAGGCAGGTGGAGAATGGTAGAGCCAGGATGTGACCTAAACTGGAACTGAGAGTGGATTAGGCATATTCCAGAACAGGGATTCAGATTCAGGGTTTCTGTTTTATAAGATTTGAATTTCTAAGTCATTTGTCTCTCTCTAATGAAGAATATAATTTTCAGTCAGCAGTTAAGAAATGTCCATAAAGGATATATTTAGATGGTCTGAGTCTAAGGACTTGAGATTACACAGTCTCTCTCTGCAGGGTTAATGTAATAGATAAGTTAGTATAATAAACATTTAACATTTATTAAGGGCTTACTATGTTCCAGGGGAAGTGAGTTATTTGTATAAGTTAACTAAATTTGCAAAATAACTATGAAATAGGTATTATAATTACCATCGCCAATCATAGCTGAAGCCACTGAAGCAAAGACGTGTAACTTGCCCAAGGCCAATTAGCAATAAGTAGCACAGCCCAGATTTGAACCCAGACAGTCTTGCTCCAGAACCTGTATTCTTAATCACTTTGTCATGCAATTTCTCTAAGTCAGTAAATAGTCACCTGTTACATGGTCACAGCAATAACCGTCACACCGAGAAATCAGTGATAAGACTGGATCATCGTGTTTATGCATGTGCAGATTGGAGTCATTTGTACAGGAGAGAAATGTGTTATGGCTCAAAGGAGGAAAAAGGCTTTTCCCTGAATATGAGACAACCTGAAACGAGTATGGAAGTACAAAAAGAAAACTTAATTTGGAAAGGGAGGCTGTTAGCTTGTGCTTCCACAGAAGACGGGAACAGACTGATGGGATGTGGTGAGCGCTCAGAAGCTGTGGTCCTGAGCGAGATGTGGTGGTGTGGTTTGGAGTTTTACCTCAGAGGTAAAAGGGGACAGTTTGAAAGAACAGTTCTAGAAAGTGAATTTGATAAACTCAGTTAGCATGGGGAGAGGTTGAATCAATGGTAGATTAATATCAACGTCAATTACACGTGTTTCCAGTGATGTAAGAAGCATCTGGAAATTAGCAGAAAAACCTTGACCATTTGGGGTGATATTTCCCCCTTCATGCCAAAATCATAATAGTTTTCTTTTTCTTGTGGCAGTGAAATCACAGACCTGGGTTTATCCGGTACTTTTCTTCCTGGGGATCCAAACATTTCCCCAGATGTTGTTCTATGGTTTTCGTACCCAGTGCTCTACCCCTATGCAGGGCCACCTATGCAGACCTCTGTGTTTTAGTGGGAAGAGAGTAGCTCTCGAGCCAGTCAGTGACCAGAGAGCTGGTTGTACCTGGGCCTGTTCTCTTCCAGCCACGTGAGCCTTCTAGTCTGCAGCCTAGACTTTATGTAATGAAGTAATAAACTTCATGTAATGTTTTCAATGAAATTATTATTAAATTGAAGTTTCTAAGTTATTTTTATCAAAAAGAAAAATTACATTCACATCAAAAGCAAGTAAACCAATACTGCCCACCCTTTCCCCTCCTCACATGAAAACAAAGATCAGTGAAAGTCTTTTAAAAAATACTTTGGGTCCATTTCCACTTTCAAGGTAACCTGGTGGCTTCTTTTCTCAAGCCCTCACACAGGTATTCAGGAATACCAGGATGGTGTGCCAAAGATCCCAACAGCTTGTATTACGGTGGAAGATGCAGAGATGATGTCAAGAATGGCTTCTCGTGGGAGCAGAATTGTCATTCAGCTGAAGATGGGGGCAAAGAACTACCCAGATGCTGATTCCTTCAACACTGTAGCAGAGATCATTGGTAGCAAGTATCCGGAGCAGGTGAGTGAAGGCAAGGGATGGGCTGTCTGGGAATAAGGTGTTGTGGTCAAGTTTTAGGGTTTTTTTTTGTTGTTTTGTTTGTTTGTTTTTTTGCGGTACGCGGGCCTCTCACTGCTGTGGCCCCTCCCGTTGCAGAGCACAGGCGCCGGACGCGCAGGCTCAGCGGCCATGGCTCACGGGCCCCGCTGCTCCGCGGCACATGGGATCTTCCCGGACCGGGGCACGAACCCGTGTCCCCTGCATCGGCAGGCGGACTCTCAACCACTGCGCCACCAGGGAAGCCCAAGTTTTAGTTTTTAGAGACAGTTTAGGAAAGAGAGAATGAGTCTGCAGAGATGGTCTTCATAGACTCCTTAAAGGCAGACACTTTTTTTTTGCCTTCAAAAGTTTACTACTTTGACCGAAGAAGGGCAGGACTAACTGAAGGACAGAGTATGATCCACTGTGTGGAAATTCAACTCCGAATAGTTGAGGGCAGTATTTGTCCATATGTGTTGTATTTCTTCCATTTGGAACCACTTGGCATTTGAGATCATACCAATAGTTGATAACATGCTTATTGTGTGACTTATCTTCCTTCATCCTTTCAAAGCTCTGTGAACTAAGTCTATTTTCTTCATTTTGCAGGTGAGGAAATTAACCTAAAGGAAACTCACTTGCCTAAGGTCCATACAGCTAGTAAATGGCTGAGAAAGGACTCAAACCCAGGACCTTGTGAATATTAATCCAAGCTATAGACCACAGTTTATGTGAAATCTTTAGAGGGTTTTTTTTTTTTTTTTTGAAACTTCAAATAGTCTTAGATGCGTATTCAAACTGTATACTAGCCGAAGCTTAAATGACTTCAGCAAGTTACTTATTCTCTAAGTCTTAGAGAATTTATCTACAAAGACGGGGATGGTGTATGTAAGGAACAGGATTACTGTGAGGGCTAGACTAGATAATGCATATCTGATAGCCTCCTACTATAGTGTTTGTCACATCACATGCACTCATTGAATGTCATGTCAGTTTACTTCCTATGACATCAAGTGTACAAAAGATGGTTTTTATAAGGTTTCTGGTACAAACCTTCTTTATTAGTAGTTATTGAAATTCTGAAAATAGCACTTAAAAATATAGCTGTTTGGGCAGTTGAGACTTTTATTTTGTTTAAGAATGTCAGTGGGGGCTTCCCTGGTGGCGCATCGGTTGGGAGTCCACCTGCCGATGCAGGGGACGCGGGTTCGTGCCCCGGTCCGGGAAGATCCCACATGCCGCCGAGCGGCTGGGCCTGTGAGCCATGGCCGCTGAGCCTGCGCGTCCCGAGCCTGTGCTCCGCGGTGGGAGAGGCCACAACGGTGAGAGGCCCGCGTGCCGCAAAAAAAAAAAAAGAATGTCAGTGGGATGAAGGAACAGGCACACAGTAATGGAGAAACAGTCCTTCTGCATGTATCCTGACTCAGGGCCTCTCTCACACTTAAAGGGTTGTGCTGCAGTAAAGATGCGTTTTATGTCTTGGGACCCTTTTCTCCCTTCCTAAATGACCTGCTCCCTGGACCTGGGCATGTGTCAACCCTGGGGTTACGGCTGCAGGGATAACAGAAAAGCAAGATCTCAGTAGGACCATGAAAGTCACAGTGTAGAGAAACTGTAGTTTTAAATGTTGAGAAAACAAATAAGCCCAGCCCCTTGTCTCTTTAGGAAACCGAGAACAACAGAAGAGCCAAGAGTCCACGTTTCAGGTACTGAGTAGTCAGGACCCTTAGAGTGTAATCCCCAGTCCAGGGTGGGAGGAGGTTAGGATTATATATTATCATTAGTCTGGATGAGCAGGCTGATTCTGGCCTAAGGGTGGGTGGCAAGGTGAGAGCGAGTTATTGGAACCTTAATCTGAAATGGCCAGTTGGTGTCGGGGTCTGAGGTCAAAGCATTAAAACAGAGGCGTTCTCAGGCTGCAGCTGCTGGAGGGTTGAGGTAGTGCTGGCTCAGAGCTTCCCGGGAACCGCCAGCATCTCCCAGCTGAGCGTGCTCGGGCCTCCTCCTCAGCCCTGCGTGACTGTTTTTCCAATCAGTTTTATTGAGGTATAATTTACATAAAATAAACTCACCAAATTTAAGTGTACAATTCGATGAGTGTTGAAAAATGTAATCCAGTAATGTAAGCCCAGTCATAGCAGAGAGTATTTTCATCAGCCCAAATGTTCCCTTGTGTAGTCCATCTCCTCCTCTACCCCCCTGTGCCCTGGGCACCACTGATCTGCTTTCTGGAACTATAGCTTTTTCTTCTCCAGAGTTTCATATAGGGGGAATTATGTAAGTGGGGTCTTCCAGGCTGGCTTCTTTCACTCAGCATAATGCTTTTGAGATTCATCCGTGTTGTTGTATCTGCTGTCCATGCCTTTATACTGCTGGGTAATATTTCACAGCATCACCTCAACCCTCCAGCTGCTGCAGCCCAAGACACATTTCACAGTGTGTTTATCCATTCACTGCTGATGATGGACATTTGGGTGGTTTTTAGTCTTTGACTGTTATGAATAAAGTGTCTGTGAACATTCTTGTATAAGTCTTGTATGGCCGTATGTTTTCATTCCTCCTTGCGTAGGTGCCTAGGGGTGGAATTGTGGGGCTGGCCTGAATCTTAAGCACCCTAATCTCTGTCAAGATGCTTCAACCTCTGTATTCTATGGGGGAAGCGCCTTCTCCGGGAGAGTGATGGACAGTTTCAGAGCTGTCCCAGGAATCAGGATTAAACTTTTACCTCTATCATAACGTTGCACAGCATTCCAGGGGTTAGTTATAAATACCTTGTTGCCTACATGTAAAAGATAGAAGATTAACAAAAGGTCTCCCACAAAGAAGTCACGGCATCACTTGCCCAGAAGGAATGTGGGTGAGTGCAGTGAAGTGAAGTCCATGTGGCTGTGTTTGGGGGGGAATCTGCCTTATAGCCTGCCTGGAACCATAGGGCATGTCTAGACCATGAAGGGAAGTGGAAAGCTTGTGTTCTCCCCTCCAGGTGTGAGGTGAGTTAATGAAGCTTAGTAAGCACCGTCCATCCCTGATAAAGCCTCCTCTGGGAACCCTCCCCTCATCCCACCACTTTATGCCATTGTTATGCTGTCGTCTCCCACCAGAGCTTGCAGATGCCCTGAGCATTCTGTTTACTTTCTTTTCTTTTTGTCCCTAATGCCTATCCCAGAATTTGGCAGGCAGTAGCTTCTCAATGCATATTTTAATTCAGTAAAATGAAGAGAAGAATAAAGGAAGAAAACAAGTAGAAGATTTTCTTAATCTCTATTCTCTTTACATCCAGAAGTTTTCCTGCCCATTTGGAACATTGGTTGTCCATAGGCACACTGGACATCACCCGTGAATGCAGCTCTGTATGGCTAAACTCGAGTCCATCAACTCCCTCACACCTAACACCTCACCTTGGTTCCTTGTCTCTGTTAAAGGAACCATATTTACCTATCAGCACAGTTCAGAAACTTCAAGTTGTTTTTCATTCTCTCCTCTTTGTTACTGTCCTACAGTCAGGAACCATATCCTATTCAGTCTACTATCAGCCTATTAAAAAAAAAATCTGTTCCTGTCTTGTCTTTACTGTCATTACTGTTCTAATTCAGGCCCTAGCTATTTCCCTCCTGACTTTCTTTTCTTCTGTTCTCTTTCTGCTTCTGCATTTTTGCAATGCAGTTCAGTTATCTTTTAAAACACCAATCTCAAAATGGTGTTTCCATGCTCTCAGGTCCCCTCTCCTGTTCCCTATAAGATAAAGGTTATGATCTAGGTAAATACTGAGGTAAGTGACCAGAGGTGAAGAAGACGGAAGAAAAGAGACCATGAAGGGGGATGTTTGGGGGGGTTAAATAGGAGGAAGTTATGGTTAAATAATATAGTACTATTTATAAATGAGCAGAAAATTAGAATGAAGAAAGAGGGAAAGGAAGTCTATGATGGAGATTCAGTACC
Source organism: Hyperoodon ampullatus (assembly GCF_949752795.1). NCBI lineage: Eukaryota > Metazoa > Chordata > Mammalia > Artiodactyla > Ziphiidae > Hyperoodon > Hyperoodon ampullatus. The sequence goes on from NC_136930.1 coordinate 40,213,866, forward strand.
AACTAAGACCCATTCTTTTTTTTTTTTTTTTTTGCGGTACGCAGGCCTCTCACTGTTGTGGCCTCTCCCATTGCGGAGCACAGGCTCCGGACGCGCAGGCTTAGCAGCCATGGCTCACGGGCCCAGTTGCTCCGCGACATGTGGGATCTTCCCGGACCGGGGCATGAACCCATGTCCCCTGCATCGGCAGGCAGACTCTCAACCACTGCTCCAGGGAAGCCCAAGACCCATTCTTTCATTGGCCAGTGAAGGAGTTCAGCTCTCCTAAACTCTGACAAACTTTTCTAAAATCATTCAACTTTATTTTAAATTATAAGTATGCTGAATGACATAAATGTTGGTCTTGATAGTTTAGGTTGACTAACTTATCCCTGACATGTCCTTGCTACCTTGCTCCTTTTTATACTAAAGAATAGCACTAAATAATGCTGAGCAAACTAGATGGAGTGGAAATTATTTCTAAAATTGAAGAGGAACCCAGCAATCCCACTACTGGGCATATATCCAGAGAAAACCATAATTCAAAAGGATGCATGCACCCCGATGTTCATTGCAGCACTATTTACAATAGCCAGGACATGGAAGCACCTAAATGTCCATCAACAGAGGAGTGGATAAAGAAGATGTGGTACATATATACAGTGGAATATTAGCCATAAAAAACAACGATATAGTGACATTTGCAGAGACGTGGATGGGCCTAGAGATTGTCATGCAGAGTGAAGTAAGTCAGAAAGAGAAAAACAAATATCATATAATATCACTTATATGTGGAATCTAGAAAAATGGTAGAGATGAACTTATTTGCAAAGCAGAAATAGAGTCACAGATGTAGAGAACAAACTTACGGTTACCAAAGGGGAAAAGGGGGATAGGATAAATTGAGAGATGGGGATTGACACATATACACTACTATATATAAAATAGATAACTAATGAGAACAGACTGTATAGCACAGGGAACTCTACTCGGTGCTCTGTGGTAACCTAAATGGGAAGGAAATCTAAAAAAGTGCATATGTGTATACGTATGACTGATTCACTGTGCTGTAGGGCAAGAAACTAACACAACATTGTAAAGCAACTATACTCCAATAAAAATTAATAAAAAAAAATTTTTTAGATAAAAAAATAAAAATGAAGAGGTTATGTTGAAATCACCATTATTCTTCCTGCAGCCGAGCGTCCTGGGTGACTTGAAAGTGAGCTAATGCTCAGGCAGTGGCTGATACTCTTGGGTGGTGATGCCCAGCACAACCCCTTACATGCACAGCACCTTGATGAAAGGGAAGCAGTTAACACGTAAAGAATCCTTCTGATTTGGCCTGACATCCATGGACAACATGTGAATTTCAGCTCTGGAAAAGTGAATATGTGATTAACGAAGCATTAACATATTTCAGAACCCTACTGCATAATCCAGACATAAGCCTTGACTGAATTAACCACAGGCTTTTTTTTTTTTTTTTTTTTTTGCGGTACACGGGCCTCTCACTGTTGTGGCCTCTCCCATTGCGGAGCACGGGCTCCGGACGCGCAGGCTCAGCGGCCACGGCTCACGGGCCCAGCCGCTCCGCGGCATGTGGGATCTTCCCGGACCAGGGCACGAACCCGTGTCCCCTGCATCGGCAGGCGGACTCTCAACCACTGCGCCACCAGGGAAGCCCATCCACAGGCTTTTAAAAGATGCCAATCATACAAATACTTTATTGGGTTTCAGTATGTGAAAAGGCAGGGCTTCCCTGGTGGTGCAGTGGTTGAGAGTCCGCCTGCCGATGCAGGGGACACGGGGTCGTGCCCCGGTCCGGGAAGATCCCACATGCCATGGAGCAGCTGGGCCCGTGAGCCGTGGCCGCTGAGCCTGCACGTCCGGAGCCTGTGCTCCGCAAAGGGAGAGGCCACAACAGTGAGAGGCCCGCCTACCGCAAAAAAAAAAAAAGAAAAAAAGACAGAATAAGAGTATTATAGACATAAATCCTACCCTCTTCCTAAAACCCCATGAGCTGGCTCCTCCAGGCACAGAATTCTCTCTCCACCTCTTCTGAAACTGTTCCTCTGTGATTTGGGCATGTTGTACAGGATTCAGCAGACCTTGAACACTTAGAGGGGGTGCATTTCACTGGGGGAAAGCAGGCCTCTGGAAGCCCTGACATTAGGCTTTGCAACTCCTTTCTCTAAGACAGCTTTTTTCCTGGGAAATCATTGTATCTGTGAGGCCCATCCATGGTTGAGAATGAGTCTGAGAGGGTGGAAACGAGAGTTCTTTGACTTCTGAGCTGATCCTCCCTGGCACTAAAATTGCCATGTTATTCTACTACCATTTATTAAACAGCTAATTTGCCCTGGAAAATTTATAGGAAACTTGTTGCCATCCATGAATAGGTTTTATTTTTTATTAAATCAATAGAGGGTATCCTACCTCTTAGAATAAATAGTCTTAGACAGGCAGAGACAGACAGATAAGGATCTTAGCAATTTAGTACCAATTCCCTGACTTTCAGATGAGGGAACTGAATCTGAGTGAGCTGACCAAGGAGACACAACAAATGCCTGATAGGACACATCTGTAATGTGACTCCAGATTTCCTGACTCCCATTTCTTTCTACCTCAAAGATACTCCATTATGCCTGGGCACACTTTAGCTGGATGGATAGCATTTAAATCTGTGGGATTTTGTTGATTCAGGATTCAAGTCATGCTAACCCTACTAAGTCATTACTTGTGTCTTTCTCTTGTGCTTTTTTCCTCTGATATCGCTTTCCTAGGCACGAAGAACTCTCAAATATACTGTCCCTTGTTGTCTCACAGCTTCGTTAGAGCACCCATGAGGGTCGTTACCAGGGAAACCCACCGGTGCTTGGTCCATTCCTCCTACTCATCCTCTCTCCATCAAGTCTGATTTGGGTCTCATTCCTCCTTAGCTCCTTGTCCCTTTGGAAGAGGGTCTGACGGATGCAGCACTTCTTCGGTGTTAGTGACGCTTCATGATGCCCTCTTCCCCTGTGCCCCTTTGCATACACCTTCACCCTCACCAGTCAGGTAACCAGGTGTTTTCTGTTTTAGCAAAGGACCACAAACAAAGCCAAAATAGATCTACTACCAATCACATCATTTAAAAAACACTTTTTATTTGGAAATAATTTTAGGCTCCCAAGAAGTTGCAAAAACAGCAGAAAGCTTGGGTGTATCCTTTGACCAGCTTCCCCAGTGATGACATCTTACAGAATTATGGCACATGAACCCAGTGGGGAAACTCTCAGAAGGCACTCCCAAGAGTGAGCTGCTTTCTTGGAAAGCAGGGGCTGCCTGTGGGCATCCTCTGTGTAGCCCCCAGTGTAGCTGGGGCCCCATCCTGATGTTACACTAGATAGTCCTTTCCCAGGCTTAGCTTATGATGCTTCCAGGGTCTCTCACTCAAACAAACAAGCAAACACAGAAGGAGGGCTGTGCTCAAATTGACCTGACGAGAGGGGAAATTACCTGGGACCAGGGGTACAGGGCACCTGTGGGAAAGAGACTCACTGAGAACAGAGTCTCTCATGCTGGCTTTAGGGCTGGCCCATTGCTATTGCTCCTCAGTGATTTCCTAGGCCTTATTCTGAGGTCTTGCTTAGTAAATGCAATATTTTAAAAATGTTAATATATTCAAGAATTCTTCTGAGGGAATTGTATGGAAAAGAAGAGTGTTTTGGATTTTTTTTCTTTTTTTGGTTGATAATATCCAAAGCCATTTTCCTAAAGCCTTGATGAGGGGAATTGTTGTTTTTTTTTAATCTAAGCCTTTTTCCAACAGCAGTTATTTTCAGGGATTCAAAGAACAATTTCAGTTTCATATGCCAGTATTATTTCAAATATAATGCAGCACTGTGCAGGCTAGTGGGAAACATTGAAATGAAAGCTCTAGCCTGTTCACCGGAGAATTTGCTTTTTCTTTTGTTTAGTGTGGGGCAGGGTTTCTCCACATCATCACTATTGATATTTGGGGCCAGATAATTCTTTGTTGTAGGAGGTTATCATGTACACTGTAGAATATTTATCAGTATCCCCCGCCTCTCCCATATTCCCCACAGCTGTGACCATCAAAGATGTCTCCAAGCATTGCCAAACGTCCCCTGAGGGACAGAGGTCACTGCACATTGAGAATCACTGGTGTGGAGCGATGGAAAGGACCCACTGGGTGGGTGTTGACAGGCCTTGGTTCTGGTTTTATTTCTGCCACAAATAAGCTGAGTGACCTTGGGCCACTTAATCCTTCAACTATAGAATGGGGAACTTTGTCTGGAAAAGCTCAAAGGTCATTTCCATCCTGAAAATTCCATTAGTAAAAAAAAATACTTGGTTATTATGAGACTGACAGTGCAGACTGTATACTCTTGGATGGGAGCCCTTTCACTCTTTCACAGAGTAGGGGTGTTGCTAGTGTTCTTTTCTTTCTTTCCTTTCTTTTTTTAAAAAAATATTCTCTGTTCAAATATAGTTAGAAACTCTTCTATTGAAAAAAGTTAAACAAATGCCATTTTTTGAGGCACTTCTTAGCCTTTAATGTGCTAATGTGCACTGGAAATCTTTTAAGAGGTCGTTTTGCAATATTCCCCAAACTTTCTGAGAAACAGGAGAAAAGAGGCATAAGATCCACTGGATAGTTTATATTTTGGTGTTTTTTATATTCTTTTTTCCCCCCAACTATTCATTCATTCATTCAACACACATTTATGGAGTATGGGGTGTGTGTCAAGCACTAGGGTTATAGCAATAGCACTGGGTGGACAGCACAGCACTGTGGTTAGAAACATAGCCTGTAGAATTCAAATTCTGCTTCTTATCTTATGTTGATAGTTTATTTTGCCTCTCTGACCCTCAATAAGCATTAGCCTTCTTTGGAGAGGGGAGAGCTTATGCAAAAGTAAGGAATTGAGAAATAGGAGGGGCGCATCAGGAGGTACTGACCACAGAGGCCTGGCATGCCACTTGAAGGGCCCGGCTTTATCCTTTGTCCTTTGTCCTTTGACAGCAGGGAATCACTGAAAGGTTGGGTTAGCAGTGGATTTTTCGTTTTGGTTCACTCTACCCACTGTATATATTCACAGGGCAAAACTGCAATTCAGCCAGGAGATTAGCTGGACTTGAACTGAGACAACTGAAATAGTGTTGGAAAAGATGAGAAGGATCCAGGAAATAGTTCGGAAATAAAATTGGCAAGAGTTGTTAAAGTTTGGATAGAAGGAGAAAAAGAAGAAAAAGTTCAGTTTGGGTGATTTGGAGAATTTATTCATTAATTCTACAGGAATTTACTGAGCTTCTACCATATGCTGGTATATTAATTTGCCCTCACAGCACTTGGGGTTTCATGGTAGAGACAGGCAGTTAAACAAGTAGCTGCCGTAACAGGTGGTAAATGCCATAATATGGTAGCAAAGTGGTATGATGGGGATAACCATCCTGGTCAAGGAGGCCAAGGAAGGCTTTCTGGAGAGATCCAACTTATTCCCACAGCACGAGTAGTTATCCATGAAGAGTTAACCTGCTAAAAGTTACAGGGATGGAGTTGGGATGGGGAATATTCCAAGCAGAAAGAGTAATGCATATGAAACCCAAAAAGTAGTGTTACTCTTCTTTTAAGGAATGTGATGTGACCTCCTATAATTTCCCAATCCATTTGATAATGAACCCTGTATTCATGGAACTGAGCTGTAAAATAACCTAAAGAAAAAGTCCTGGGGCTTCCCTAGTGGCGCAGTGGTTGAGAGTCCTCCTGCCGATGCAGTGGACATGGGTTCGTGCCCCGGTCTGGGAGGATCCCCCATGCTGCGGAGCGGCTGGGCCCATGAGCCATGGCCGCTGAGCCTGCGTGTCCGGAGCCTGTGCTCCGCAACGGGAGAGGCCACAACAGTGAGAGGCCCGCATACAGCAAAAAAAAAAAAAAAAAAGTCATGGCCTAGTTCATGTATATGTGTTCTTAAAAATACATTATTGAAAAGCTCAGCAATCCCTTTGGAAACTGCCTTAACACTGATGCTGTCAAGCACCCTGTTGAAGGAATAAACAAAACCTGATTGACCTGGTGGACAAACTCATTCCATACATAATTGAATAGTTAGAGGCTGTGCAGCAGATGCGGCTTTCCTTTCATCTGAATATGTAGTCTGATGATTTGTAAAACCTTCTTAATGGGTACAGCAAGTTATTCTGCCTGGGTGGGAACCATTTTTTCTCACTTAAGCAGCTGTTTAAACTTTCATAAGCAAAGTAATTATTAAATCTTTCATGAACATATTGGAACATTGGTTCACATCTTAACCTTGAGTTGGAAACTTTGGGGGGCTGGCGTTAGAGTTTTAAACTGGCAAATTTCATTTTCTTTCTTATTATAAACTTTTTATGGTTTAGCACCAGCCAACCTAAATCATGGTAGGAAAAATACATGTGTGGCAAGCATGAGACATTTCATTGTTTATTTTTCAAATTTCTGGAATGTGCTCATAGCTGTGCATGCCTCCGGGCTCATAAAGACAGCAGATGGAAATAGCTCAAGCCAGACAGGCTGTTTTAGATAGCCACCCAGGTAGGCAAGGCAAGCCTTAAAGAGTACTTTTTCCTGGACTCAATGTCATCTTAGTGGGTAAAATGGGACTTGCAAGCAGGAGGATGCCATCCTTCATGGGTTTGAACACCTTTCCCATATTAATGATGGAACCATTTCATAATAATCATAATCCTGTGATGAATAATAATACACTTAATGGAGTACTTACTATGTGACAGGCAGTATTCTGGATGCTTCTCATGTCCTATCTCCTTTGATCTTCATTATGACCTTGTCATATAATCAGTGCTGTTATCCCCATGTTACAGATGAACAAACAGGCTTAAAGAGTTCACAGAATTCACAAAGCTTCTGAGTGGCAGAGTTTAACTCAAGACTGTCCCTTCCCAGAGTGTGTACTCTTTCTTAACAATTCATTATCCCGTACGTCTTAGTAACTTTCTATTCTAGTTTGTGAAATACTGCATTTTAAAAGTTTCCTCTGTTTTACCCTAAATGAAAAGAAAACCAGGAGAACTGTCAGCATCATAGTGAACAACAACAAATGCTTATTGATTAGCTACTATGTGCAAAACTCTGTATTATAAGCTTGGAGATATTCTGAGGCAGAGAGGAGAGGAGGCACGATAAAGGGGCCCTTGCATGGTGGCTGATAAGTAAACTAGGTGGTAAATTCTGGAAGCCAGACTCTGCAAACACAGGGCTTGCAGTACTGACTGCATCCTGGCTGGATCAGTACTAATGTGGTCATACAGTACCTTGCAGTTTGCAGTGGACTCTCACCTGTATTATTCCACCTCATCCTAACAACAGGGCTGATGATTACGATTCCCATTTTGAAGACAAGGGAGCTGAGATTCAGAGGAAATAACTTGACTAAAGTCAGACACACATCTAATAAGTGGAAGATAAAATTCAAAGTTTGAATACTCTATAACTTCCTATAGTCACTGCCCAGATCTCTAGTTTATTTAGGGTAAAATAAATGCTTTAAGGATGTCCTAAAAAACAACCTAAAAATGAAAGTGTTCAAATAAATAATTATAATGCCATAAGAACAATCTTGGTGGTTTTAAAATATGCCTGCAAATTCTTTAATCTCCCTCTAAAAGATCAAGCTGGCCTCTCTTCCCCTATGTGTAGGCTGTACTTAGTGATTTACTTCTAATGAATAGAATGTGGCAGAAAAAATGGTGTGTGATGTTTGAGATTAGAACATAAAAGCAATGTGGCTTTCTTACTGTTCTTTCTCTTGGATCACTCGCTCTGGGAGAAGCCAGCTGCCATGTTGTAAGGATACTCAAGCAGCCCGGGGGAGAGGTCCACTTGGTGAAGAACTGAGGCTTTCTGCTATCAACCAGCCCAAATTAGCCAGCACATAGATCCAACAGCTCTAGTCAAGCCATCAGATGACTGCAACCCTGGCCAACATCTTGATCACAATGTTATCAGGCTCTGAGCCAGAACCACCGGGCTAAGCCACTCCCAAATTCTTGACCCACAAAAACTGTGTGATATAATAAATATGTATTGCTTTAAGCCACTAGGTTTTGGGGTTAGCTAATATAGCAATCAAGGAGTATAAGATACACAGAGAGGAATAACTGAGTCTGAGCTGTCAGGAAAGCTGGCTACTGAAAGTTGAGAGAGATGAGTAGGAATTTAATAGGTGGACCAAGAATTTATTGGGAGGTGTTCTAGGCAAAGAGAAAATGTGTGTAAAAAAGTATAAAAGTGTGACACTGCAAGGCACATTTTAGAAACTGCAAGTAAAGGACAAAACAAATCTCACAACTCAAAAATCATAGCATTTGGGGTATGAGAATCTCTTTAAGAACTTACTATATTACGTGATAATGTAGTAACTAATGTTCCTAAGAGTGAGTTGAGTCTACAAGAAAATTCCATTTGTACTATTTAAGAAGATAGGAAAGCAATTAAAACACTGAAGTATTTATGTCAAAAATTAAAACAAAAAAGTACTGTATAAATCCTTAGTGAAAGGGGGAGTTCAGGCTATCCAGAATAGGTACCTCCCTATGTTGTAACTTCACTAGAGTATCTGGGTCTGTGTTTTGAAAACTTGAAGCTTAAATGTAGGGCCAAGAAATAGCTAATGAAGAACACCTGGATTTTCCCCAGGCTTTTGCTCCTCCAGTTCTGCTACAACAATCAGGTAGAAATTAACATTCTATAACCAACTATGTGTTTTGCTTGGCATCATGATAACCAACTGAAATTTTATAAAAGGGAATAGCTCAAGTCAACCTGTTATTCTATGCTATATCTCATTCACTGACTATTTATTGAGTGCTATCCATGTGTTACCCACTGTGACAGTCTCATAAACCAAACCTTTATATTTGTGTTGCAGAAATCTCTTTGAATCCCAGTTCCAGCTCCACTGTTTTCTAGAGTTAATAGCAGCCCTTGGTAGAAGGACTCCATTTATTGTTTAAGTTGGACTTTAATATAAAATTAATACCTACTTATTTACTGTATGCTAACACATATATATGGAATCTAAAAAAAAAAAAAGTGGTCCTGAAGAACCTAGGGACAGGATAGGAATGAAGATGCAGACATAGAGAATGGACTTGAGGCCACGGGGAGGGGGAAGGGTAAGCTGGGATGAAGTGAGAGAGTGGCATGGACTAATATATACTACCAAACGTAAAATAGATAGCTAGTGGGAAGCAGCCGAATAGCACAGGGAGATCTGCTCTGTGCTCTGTGACCAGCTAGAGGGGTGGGAGGGAGGGAGACGCAAGAGGGAAGAGATATGGGGATACATGTATATGTATAACAGATTCACTTTGTTATAAAGCAGAAACTGACACACCACTGTAAAGCAATTATACTCCAATAAAGATGTTTTAAAAAAATTAATACCTACTTATTTGAAAAAAAAGAGAAAAATGAAAAAAATTTGACTCAGAAGCACACTAGCTCAGAAAATTGCTGTCAACATCTTGCTGCATGTCCTTCCCTGTATTTTCTTCTATGAATATTTTATACAGTTATATTTTATAGATGGTGTCAGATGAAACTTTTGTTTAACATCAGGCAAAATATCCCTTGAAATAGAAATTTTAGTATCTTTTAAGTTATTTAAGTTATTCTAACAAATGGGTATTTTATAATTTACTTAACCTGTTATTAGATGTTTGGTTATACATGAATCTTTCAGTAAAAATGATGCTATAGCTAAATAAGTATGCAGCTAAGGAATTTTGAAGTTGTCTTTTGAACTGTTTATGGGCTTTGCTACCATGGGGTAATTTTAAATAATAATCAATGGGAAGCTTAGGAAAGGATTAACGTGGCTTCTCTCTCTGCCAGAAGAGCTGCCTTTGGAAAGTTCTAAGATGACTGTGTGGCCATGTGTGGAAAGTGCCATCACAGTTATATGATTGGAGGAAGAACGTTATTATTCTATGCACATTCTTGACTCTTAATTTAGGGTTAAACTAACTTAATTTAACGTCATGTGAATTTTTAGCAGCAATTATGGCCAGTTAATGCATGTTCTTCTTTAGTCATGCCTCATCTCTTTGCAAAATTACAATATTTCATTCCAAATTTATTCTGACCAGGTTAGTAAGTAGCACTTTCTCCTATTTTTCCTCAGTGTTTATATCAGAAGACTTTTGAGTTTATACTATAAACCACCATTTGTGTATTTTCATAATAAGCCTCTAAGAAGTGGGCCTGGATATGAGAGCACAAGACACAATGCAAAACGGGGTACTGGGTCCAGACTTTTTTCTTTTTTTTTTTTAATCCTTCAGGGGATATTGTGTGGACAATAGAGATGCCATCTTAATATCTCTGTTCTGGTCTTTCTCCTCTCCATCTGTCCAGTATACTGCCACCCAACCAATATTCCTCAAGTATGCCTTTATGCTTATTCCTTAAGTATGTCTCTGTCTACCATCTATTTTAAAAAGTCAATGGCTCCCAACTTCCTGTAAGATAATAGACAGTATTCCTTAAATCTGTCACTTAAAGACTTGCATCTACAAGCTATTATACTGGTCATACCTTTTCCCACAGGTAATCTGTGTTCTGGAAGCCCAGAAGATTCTCTGTCCCATGTGTTTTTTATCACTTCCCTGTCTCTTTGCCTTCCCCATACTGATCCCCTTTTCTGCATCCACCCGTTGAACTCTTATCTACTCTTTCTAATTCACTGTTTAATTGAATGATTCAGTAACATTAATTTATTTAATAAGTATTTACTGAGCACCAGTTGCATGACAAATGCCACCTCCCCAGAAAAGTCTTTCCAGTTAGGATAGTTAATCTCAGCCCTATGCAATGTTTCTCTCTTCAGAACTTCCATTGGTCTTTTTTATGCTTCTCTTTTGTCACAAGTCTATACCTCATTGATGTGTATACAGTAAGCACTCAAAAATTCTTTTTGAATTAAAGAAAAAATGAATGGGTAGATGAATGAAAGAAAAGTTTTGCCTTCTCTACTAGGAGAAGCTAATGACTAAAATAAAATGGTTAAACTGGGATAGAAATTTAAGATTGTTATGTGTTTCGAATCTATGAAACACCCCGATATGGTTTCCATATTGGATCATCCCAACAGAAAAGGGAATGTATGGAATCCCCATCTTATGATTTCCAGATCAGTGCTTTTTTTTCCATCATGCTACCACATTCTACATTATTTAGATATTGTTGTCAAAGGCAGTCTTACACTTTGTCATTGCTTTTCATTATAAGACATAGTGTTTTAAAAACATCACTAAATAGGAAGATTCTACTTTCAGAGGACCAATCACCTATTTTAGCATTGAAAAAGGCAAATATATTAACCTGAGTGGTGAGAAAAACATAGAAGATTAAGTAACTTGGAAAAACCATTTATTCTGAACAATGAGTAAGAGCTAGGTACCTTGATTAGTTCCTAATAGAAGTGAGCCATCAAAACAATCATCATAACCATCAGCTTGTGTTCACCATGTGTCAGGGATTTTCCTGTCTGGTTTCTCATCTCTTCCCAAAGAAATCTATGAATCAGGTACTTTTTATCCCCTAATCTTATGGATAGGGACTGGGAATTTTAAAGAGATTAGGCAACTTGTCCATGCCCACTGGATTAGTAAATGTGAGGGGTGGGCAGGTTAAACCTTAGCTCTATGACTGATGAATAAGACTCTGGGCTTGATTTTCTTTTTGCGGGAAACTATTGAAATCACAGAAAGGGGAAATCTCAAGCAACTGTGCTGTTCCTAGTGGTTGGAGGTTCCACTGGAATCTGTACACCATACTGAAGCAGAGTCGGTAGAGGAGCTAAGAATAAGTGGCGGACTCTAGTTAAGGAATTAGAGCTTGAGAAAGATGTGTCTGCCCAGGATTCCTTCTTTTGGGAATGGTCCTTCTCCCAACAGCTCTGCTTCCGGTGGACTGCCAGCTCCCACTACTAAGAACTGCAAACCTGAGCAGAGACACACAGGGACAGAGGAGGTTGGGGCTGAGTCATCCATGATGTTGCCCTGCACAGTTCAGGATCTCTGGGCCTCAGGTTTTCCTTCTGCAAAATGGGGTTCATGTGCCTCACTGAGTTGTTTGAGGGTTCAGTGAGATATTGTCCTTGAAAGCTTTAACACAGAGTTGTTATTCAATGAATTATGGTTACCACACTTTGAGATTAGTAGTCCTGGGAACACTTCTTTTTTCCTCTAAAGAAGGAAAAGCAGAAGTAGACTCTTACTGCTGAGGAGACAGCATACACAGAATTATTAACGGTGCTTGAAAAGAACATCCAACCATTCACATGATGAGTTAGCAAAAGATGCTCAGGGGGACCGTGAACTCTGGGATGATGCACTGCGGCTTTGTTATAGTACTGCTATTAAAACTCACAGTGCTTCACTCTTACAAAATCAATGGTCTCTTGGGGGTGAGGGTTTGGAGGGGGACATGGAGGGAGTAAGAAGGATTGTAGTCTATAAAGGAGTAGCCATCTAGCCATCCCGTGGCCAAGACCCTCTTTTAATGAATAGAGTTATGGTGAGACTCCCGCATGTTAATCAGCGTTCAGCTATGGGTGGTGAGAACTTCAAAAGGGAAATGGTGCATATTGGATTTGATAAGAATATAGAGAATTATAAATGAGATGTCCAGGAGGCATCTGTGTTAAGGAAACCTAGGATCAAGACTTTGTATATTCCAGCCGATGAAAGGTTGTGGGCAATTTTAGGGTGCTGTGATGGGAAAAGAAAGGATCCTGCTGGCTGGTGGAACACTGATGTGAAGTGATGGGGGAGTTTTGATCAAATGTGTATCTTTGATCTTTAGCATAGGGGCTTGGAGAGAGTATTAGAAGCCATAGGTGCTGCTACATACCTACTTAAAGTGACTTTTTGTTGTATTATTTCAGATTTGAACAGTTGCTAATTTACCAGCCATTGTACAAAAAGTAGGCCGTTTGGAATTTCGAATGCATCTCCAATAGAAATGAGGCTGAAAATGATTGTTTAATTCATCTTCTAGCATTAGTTGTACCAGAACAAGGTACAAGGGTAAGAGAAAGTCAGTATGAGAGCGCAGGATGATGGAGGAGACTTACCTCTATCATCTAGGGACTTTGGGCCAATTCTTGGCAAAAAAAAAAAAAAAAAAAAAATGAAAGAAAAGAAATGATGTTATCTTTGATAGCCCCTCTTTTTTGTCCTCTTCTTCCAGTTCCTGGTAACCTTTCTCACGAACAGAATCCTCCTGTTGCAAAACAACCCAATGAAACAGGTATTATCCCAATGATATAACTGAGAAAAATGAGGTTTGGAGGGGTTTATGTAACTTGCTTATGTCCATATAATAAGTAAATGGGAAAAGTCAGGTTCATAATCAAGTATGTCTTTAAAACTCATGAACTCCAATATTTTTGGCTTGGAATGTCTGAGTTAATAGACCAACATTAACAAAATAAAGGATTGTAGAAGGAATATGGGATGGAGTGGGGTGTGGACAAAGGAGAGGTGAGCTTGGTTTTAGATATGAAGATTTTGAGCTGCCTTGGGATAGCTATGTCCTGCTGTCTGGTCACAAGAGAAATCTTGGTTTGTTGCCCAGTGGTGGAGATGGCTATACTTGGAGTGTTTCATTTGCTGCAGAAGAGTGGAGGATAAATAGGTGAATACATCGACAGAGACAGCTGGCTACCTAGGTAGGTATGTAGGTAGATGCATAGATGTTTATTGGCGAATTGGGTGTTTGGAAGTTGGGAAGTATCTGCAGTCACTAGTCAGTATTCCTATTGCTTAGCAACTGTATTTCCTCATGTAGCTATGACAGATAGAACTTTCATATTTATTTTTTGTGCCTAAGGGCTGATAATGCCGCCTGTGAATGATGCATAAGTGACAATTTTGTATTATGAGCATTGCTCTGACTCTTGGAATCAGAAAATCTCAAGGTTGGAAAGGAACTTAATATTCTGTCTTGGATTTGCTGTATATGCAGACTTTGCTTTACATCTGCATGAAATCCTTACTGACACATCCCAGTCCTTTAGATAGCTCTCTCTACATGAAAGATCTCACTTCTGAGGTGAAATCTTCCTACTTGTAAGCAGATATTCACCAGTTGTTCCTAGTTCTATCCGTAGAAGACAAATCCCAATATCTCTTCCACATGAGAGCTCATCACATATTTGGAAACAGCCTCCATGTCTCTCCTGATTTTCTCTTTGCTGGGCTGAGTTTCTTCTCCAGCTCTTCAGCGTTTCCCTGGGGGACCTCTTCCTTCAGGGAAGGTGTTGGCCCAGGTTCTGGGAATGCACTCAGCAGATGGCCTCCAGTGTCATCCCCTTCAGGGATTGTTTCACTGGCAGAGAGCCATTCATCCAAGGTCACACCCTGTCCTGGAGTGGTCCACATCCAGTGACCGATTCATATGAGGGTATGAAAGCCTGGTTATGTCAGTCCAATATGTGACAATTTTGGCAAGCCATTTTAGTCTTACGGCTGCCAGTGGGGTCAGGTGAGGCCATTGCTGGGCTGCATTACAACTTGACTTCTCCATCTGTTCCTTCATGTGTCCTTCCCCTCCCTTTCTCAGGTGTTCAACCCAAGGGCATAAACAGTCTGCATGTCAAACTCTGGTGCAATCTGCCTTCTGGGGAACCCAATCTATAATGTGTGGCTTCAAGTCTTCTCATGAACCATTCCAATTTGTTTATGGACCTAGACACTTTGGTAGGGCTTCTGGAGTGTATGGGTACCTAGTGTAATCTTTTATATGATCATAATACTTTTGGCTTTGAAGAATATTTTAAATTAAGTTTCATTACTATAAGCTGATATAGTAGAGAGAAAAATTTTTCAGTAGAGGTGTCTTAACTTAGGTACCCCCTCAAAAGTAGGGCTGGAGACAGGGATTACGTGTGAGTAGTTTATTTTGAGAAATTATCCCAAGGAAAAGAAGTGGAAGACTGGAAATAGTAAAAGAGGGAAAGCCAACCTAAGGGCTCATTATTGAGCTACTCACCACTATGGGCAACTGGGGTACACTCTCCCTGTGACCCTCTGAGAAGCGAGGTAGAGTTGTCTGCCAGAAGATGAAAGAGGAGAGCATTTATCCACCAGCTCCTGATCCCCATTGGTCAAGACTTGCCCCATGAGGTGTTAACTCCCTTTCAGGCCCAGGTTTGTGAATGTCCCAGAATTGCTGAGAAAGTGCCTGTCACCTTCCCAGGAGGCAAGCACTTGAAGGCCCTGGGCAGAAAGCGAGAGATTCCAGGCGCAGCTGAGGTGAGCTTCTGTCAGGTTACACCTGCACACAACTGGTTGCTGCAGCACTCATGGGTCTAAAAGTTGGACCAAGAAGATGTGAGACAGGGCACAAGAGGGGACCCACAGAGGGTGATAGCCACAAGCAATTGCCTTGTGGTTCTGTGATTTTCTTTGTGTGTGGGTTTTATGAAGGACAGAGTACATGGGACTGGATTTTCTCCTAACAAGTTTCTAGAACAATTTTCAAGCTTTTCTTCTCTGATCATAAGAGGTAGAGAAACTTTCTCATGAATTGAAAGTAGTGAAGTGGTTGCCTACTCATGATTAGAATACTGAACTTGGCTAGTTAGACGTATTGACAGTAAAATATCACAAAGAGAAATTACAGAAACCGCTTTATAAAGGTCCACATATTCCTCGTGCTTGTCTATCGATAGTGGACATTTATTGCTTGTTATTTTGACAATGGTTTGTCTAAGAGTTCCTTTAATGTCTTTGATTTAGCATCTCTGTGTCCACTACATTTTGAATGTCACAGAGTTTTGACTCTGATGGTGTTAAGCCATGTAGCAGTTTACTATTAAATCAGGGTGCGGAGTAAGGGAATTGGGAGGTAGCTTGGAATCCAAATGAAGATCACCTTTCATGTGTGGACTAAGGCACTGTTTTAGCATCATATCCTATATAGGTACTGCTGTCTCTTATAAGTGAATTAGCCACTAGTGACTCAGCTCTGAAATGGTTAGTCACAGCGATCTCCGTCATTTCATAGCTGTAATCCTTCATCGGCAGCTTCCTAATGAGCTCATCTTTGAGATGTCAAGTGGCAGAGCTATGGGCTTTCTTCATGAGATTTGAGAGGTGTAGTCAGACAGCCAATTAGCATTTTTCTTTACTTTGGGAGAGCTGTGAGTCCCAAGACCTGCATAATATTGTCCTGGTAGTACTTGCGCTGTCTGAAAAAACATGTTAAAAATTTCATATTTTTCATCCCAGGAATTTGGCAGTAACAGAACTGAGCAGGCCAGGACTGAGAACCTGGTGACAATGGAGAAGCTGATGAGAACTGTACATCGACAACAGGAGATATCCAAGAAGGGGAAGGTCAGTTAAGGCAAAGGGAGACAGACCGGGTTAAGTTCATGAAGCTCATCTCAGAACCAGGAAGCTAGCAGGAGACTGGGTGGAAAGAAAGAGATGGGGCCCCAAGCCAGTGGGCCTAGGAAATCAGATATCCGACTGTGGAACCGATGTCTAGTGACAGCAAATGTTTTTTCTGTGTCCCTTATTACGTGTCCGGTGCTGTTCTAATCGTTTTGTGTGTATAAGTAATTTCATTCTCACAGTAAGTCTCTGAGGTAGGTGTGCTTATTATGGTATGAGGTAGGCTTGATCATCCACACCTTTTTAGCAGATGAGATAATGGAGGCACAAAGGGGTCAGAAAACTTGTGCAGTGTCACATAGCTCTTAAGTGGTTGAACCTGGCTCCAAACCCAGGTAGTCTTTTCCCAAAGTTCATGCTCTTCTGAATATTGCTTATTGCTTACATACCTGCTTCTGAGGCAGAAGCTTCTTATATATTATAACTCTCCTTGATGAAAAGCCAAGACTGAATATGTGGGAGGGGAGGAGATGGGTATGTCAGACACACGTTTTCTATGCCTTTGCAGATCCACCTGGGCCAACTGCATCTTGCACTCACAGCCCAGGGAATCACCCGATCAACTGCCCTGGGAGGAATGGGCCCTTGCCCTTGCTTGTCACTATGCTGCTTGGCCAGCCACTCCCCTCCTCAGAGGTTCTGGCTCTTGCTGCCACTTCAGGACCTGGATGAGATACCAAACCATGGGGCCTGGGATGAGGCCCCAGGAGCATCAGAAGAACCTGGATGATACAGTCCAGAAATGCAGGAGTGTTAACTCCCTGTGGGGTGAAATATGACCAGAGGAAAGCAAGGGGCAGGCGGGAGGTGGCCAGAGAGCTCCCATCACCTGCTTGTGCCCCAGCAATGACTCTGAGGCACAGGTTTTTCTTTCTAGAACATCTAGACAAGTCCCTTGTGTCAAGTGGATTCACCTGCCTGAGGACCTGTGTCGCCCTGTGGCTTACGCTGAAGTGATAGTCATACTTCACTTGGCGTTGCTTGGCACTCTGGCCCCCCTTCCCTTCTTTATAACTCTTGCTCTTCTGGGTTTCCTGCCTCCTCCCACCCCCCAAATTATTAAAGCCAAGCTAAGGAAGTGGGCCTGGGCTCAAAAGTGGGAACAAATAGAGGAGTCTCAGCAATACTTCATCGTTCAGTGGCAAAGAGGACATTGACTCTTTGAAAAACATGTTTAGCATAAACTGGAAGTTGATATCATGACTAACAGTAAGTGTCAGTACTTAGGGAGTTCATTTTACCACAATGTGAACACTTGCAAAGGAGGAGGGGATGTTAGGAGTGAAGCTCTTCTGTCCCTGAATAGGCTGATCAGAGATCACATTTGCTTTACTGTCTGTTACACCTGTCTCCCACTCCTCTTCATGTTACCAACAGCAGAAATAGCCACCGTTTTCTCAACTCTTAAATATGTGCCTGACGCCATGCTAAATGGTGCATAGTTTTTCATTTACTCCTTTAAGGTACTCAGAGAAGTGACTGTGGAGCAGCTAATGAGTGCTAGAATCAGAATTCAAGCCCAGGGCTGCCAAACTCGGAAGCCTATACTCAAAACTGATACCTTCTGCTGTCTTCTACAAAGTTCCTTATCAAAGGAAGTTATTTGAAGCAGGGAAAAGCCACACGGAGAGAAAATATGGTATGAAAGCATCTTATTCCCTTTGTTCTAATTTGCTCCAAAAGCAGCTTCTGGTGGAGCCAGCTGCTAGTGTTTGGGATGTCCTTGCCTCCCAGGAAGAAGTGCCCATTCCTGGGTAGCAGATTGTTGATACATCTCAAGCCAAGAAGACATCCCACTGTAAAATAGTAAGTGGGCCCTATGGCTCCTTGATCATGCTTTTAAGTATTGGATTGGCATGAATCTGTCCTCTAAGTCTGCCTGGCAGAGCCAAACCCTGAACGCGGTGATCTTTTGGAGGTCACCCAGCCCAGAGCAGCCAGCAAACTTCCTCCTCAATACCTTTCTTTTTTTTTTTTTTTTTTTTTTTTTTTGCGGTACACGGGCCTCTCACTGTTGTGGCCTCTCCTGTTGCGGAGCACAGGCTCCGGACGCGCAGGCTCAGCGGCCACGGCTCACGGGCCCAGCTGCTCCGCGGCATGTGGGATCTTCCCGGACCGGGGCACAAACCCGTGTCCCCTGCATCGGCAGGCAGACTCTCAACCACTGCACCACCAGGGAAGCCCCCCTCAATACCTTTCTTGATAGGTGTCCTTAGGGGAGCCAAGTTTTCTTTAAAATTATTCCTTTGACTCTAAAGCTCTTACCTCTCAGCTTTCCCTTCTCAATACATCCCCAGAGTTTTGTGTTCATGCGTAAACAGGACCATGTTTGCCATGGAAGCAAGTTGTGGTACAGAAGATCCCCCCAGAGGAGAATACAAATAGCATTTCATATTTTATTTTGAGACGTCTCACCACTTTTTACCCTTCTAGTAATGTTTTTGTTGTTGTTTAGCTTTCCTTTGTTTTTGTTATTTATTGTTGTTTAAATAATGGAGACAAAGGCCCTTGTTGAAAGTCTTGAGATCTGGGACCTGACTGCAGCTCTGACTTACCAGCTGTGTGTGACTTATCTGTCATCTAGTCCTTGGGGGACTCAGTTCATTCACCTCCAAAACGGGAGAGTTGGGTGAGATTATTTTTTCCCAAACCATGCTGATCATCAGAATCACCACTGATGTTTTTAAAAAAGGGCCCCATCTTAGACCTATTCACAATCCAGTGAAGGGAAGAGAAAGGAGAGGAGAAGGAGCAGACGCCCAGAATCCATAATGGCAACAAGCCCCCGAGGTTATTCTGATGCACAGTTGAGGAACAGCCTTATGCAGTACTGAGGGTAGCACAACTCCAGGGGTGCCGTCTGCTTGTATGAACTCCACGTACCCTGTTCCCATGGACCAGGATGTGACTGGTGCCCCTTAGAGTTGTGTGACGCAGCAGCCCTGTGGGAGCTGATTACTGCAGATGGTCATTTCCAAGCATGGGTATTCTTTGATTTTATGGCATTAGAGAGGAGTGAGGTGTTGAATGGACGGTGGCCCAGAAGCATATTGTTAACCATGGAGGCACAGTAGCTATGACAATAGGATAGGCAAGTGGAAGGCAGCTTAAGAACAGCTGATGAACATTGCCCCACGGGAAACTGGTTATCAGATTCTCTCCCACATTACGTCTGGCACCCATCTGAGATGAGGAATAGATCTGTGAAGAAAGCAGGGTATCGAAGGCAGCTTGGCCAAAAAAGGTGGGCCTTGGGTCAGGGTTCACCAAACAGGGTTGAGTGGAGGAAAAGAGGTAAGGCTTTCTCCCAGCCTAGAGAAGCTTTTAGTTGCCAATTAAGTTCTCTTCTTTGGGGGTTCTTTGGCTTAGTTTTCCCTTTATGTATTGTGAAGTTCCTTTTTTTTTTTTTTTTTTTTTTTTTTCCTGTGGTACGCGGGCTTCTCACTGTTGTGGCCTCTCCCGTTGCGGAGCACAGGCTCCGGACGCACAGGCTCAGTGGCCATGGCTCACGGGCCCAGCCGCTCCGCGGCATGTGGGATCTTCCCAGACCGGGGCACGAACCCGTGTCCCCTGCATCGGCAGGCGGACTCTCAACCACTGCGCCACCAGGGAAGCCCGTGAAGTTCCTTTTGAAAAAATAATCCAACCTTTTCTTAACCAAATTAGAAAAAAAAAAAAAGATTTGTTTACACTTAAGCCTGTGTAGAGATATCACAGTAACTGCCAGAAGCCAGGTTATGTTGGTAAATAATCAGGGACACAAGTGCAAGTTTAAAATTCTGGCGGAAGAAAGTTGGGATTCAGTTTTGATTACATTAAATGTTATAAATGAATTATTTTTTCTCACAAGCTAAGAAGACGTTTCTGAGCTGCCTTGAGGTATGTCCATTATCTAGGACAGTATTTTGCTTCATTTGCATGACAATCAGTTGAGGCACTTGTCAGCAGTGCAGATTCCTGCCAAATCTCTAGCCAATTCTGATTCAGCGGGTCTAGAGGGGACACCTGAGCTCTGCATTTCACATGAGCATCCAGGGACCACATTTTGAGAACGCTGTCCTAGGCAATGAGAGGAAGGATGGTGATGTCTGTCCCAGAATAGAGGTTTGTACTTCTTGGGAATTATATTAGCTCCTCTGAGCCTTAGTTTCCTTTCATGTAATAGAAATAGATACTTTCCCCTACTAAAATCACAGGTCTTAGAAAAATATTTCAAAATAAACTGTGTAAATAAAAGAGATGGCTAATTACTTAGAAAAGAAGTCTACATGAGTAAAAGTCTATTTCATGGGCTTCTGTAAACCCACCTCCCACCGCCAGCATGGAGCACAGGAATATGTGTATGGAAGGTACCCTAATCTGATCTAGGTTGCTTAGAAGCCTTTGAAAGATTTCTAGAATATCAAAATGAAAAAAACTGCTCATAGTTATATCTGTATGCTATTAGAAAATAGAATCTGCCAAACTAATGTAGAAGGAGAATTTGCCAAGGCAGATTGAGATAGGGAGTGCAGTAGATAAGGAAAACAAACACTGACCAAAGAATTATATTTATACTATATTTTGTCTGTGTAATATATTTTGATCCTATTTGGGGAAGGTATTAGTTAAAGTCTAGCTGCTGTAAGAAACTCCACAATGTAGTGGCTCAAATATCCAAGAGACTTATTTGTTGCTCAGGGCGCAGGCTAGTATGAGTGGTCCATGTCTGCTGAGTAGTTCTCCTCCCCGTTGTCATTCAGGGAACAGTTTCCTTCCATCTTGTTGCTCTTTTATAACCTAGGGCCGTGTCATCATCTGTATTATAGCAGCTGGCTTGTCAGCTGGAAAAGGGAAAGAGAATGTGGAATATCTTACGGTTCAGACCTGAAAGTGGCCCATATCACTTCCATTCACAAGCCACTGACCATGCCTAAGTGAAAGGGAGGCTGGGAGATGTAGCCTTGCTGAATAGCAACATACCCAGCTATGCCTCTATTATGAATGCTATAGAAGGAGGGGAGAACAGAGTTGGTGACTATCTAGCAGTATCTGCCACAGGAAAGGTATATGGAACTTTAGAAGTGGAGCCAATCACTGCTCTTCCTGGCTTCACTAGTTGGCTGCTATGCTGTGGAGTATCCTCTTTCCTTTGATGTGCTGTTCCCATCCTGTCTAAAACATCACTCCTAGCATCCAACTATGCCTGTGTGCTATTCTGGGCAGTGTGGATGCTGGCATTCCTTTTTCTCAATTTTAGGTTCTCCTCCTGTATCCTATGCAGGTCATGAGAAAAGACTTGTCGAGTCCTGTCGAACAGTTAGTAAATGTGCTGTTGGTTGGAAAATGTTGGCAAAAGCACTGGTTTGAATTGTCTTCCATTTGCTTTTCTTTTTTTTTTTTTTTTTTTTTGCGGTACGCGGGCCTCTCACTGTTGTGGCTTCTCCCGTTGCGGAGCACAGGCTCCAGACTCGCAGGCTCAGCGGCCATGGCTCACGGGCCCAGCCACTCCGTGGCATGTGGGATCTTCCCAGACCGGGGCATGAACCCGCGTCCCCTGCATCGGTAGGCGGACTCTCAACCACTGTGCCACCAGGGAAGCCCCCATTTGCTTTTCTGACAGCTGTGACATAATGAATCTCAAGTGTGACTGTTGTCACATAATCGGAGGCTCTGAACATTAAGGACGTTTTCTTAAGGATCATCCAAGCAGAAAATGAGTTCACAGTTTTTCAACATTTTTACCAATGGTTCCCAAGACTCCACCTGTCCCTGCACTGTCTTTGTTCTATACTACCTCCTTATTGAATTTCTCACTCTCTCTCTCTCCCCCTCTCTGTTGGAGGTGGGGCAAAGAAGTTGGGGGAGAGAATGTTCCAACATGACAATATAGTTCAGAATTCTTAGTTTGTTCCTCATTATTTTGTGATGTATAGCACTGTTCATAGTAGGAAGGTCTTATAATTAGCTGCCTTGGGATATTCTAAAGGTGAAACCACTCCGCTGCCATGCACCTTGCAAGATTAGTGACTTAGACTGGAGGCTGGTAGGTGACAGACACTGTTAAGGAGGATGGGAGCAGATTGATGTGAGTGAGAGCTGCTGCCGGGATAGGGATGTTGGTTCAGAGAATGACCTGCCGCCACTGTGGGAACTGGATCCCTGTGAGACTGAGGTGTGACTCCAGTGAGATGAAATTAGTTCAGAGAAGAATCTGAAGGCAGGTTGAGCTGAGAAATTGTTCAGGAAGCTCCGATTACTAAAGGCAAAAACACTCGTGTATAAATGGAGAATGGGAGATAGATTACTTTCCTAACAGCTAGCTGACATGGTCGTTAAAGCTTGTCTTACTGGAAAAATTATACAGCCATTTCTCCCTTCAGTTTTTACACACACACACACACACACACACACACCCCACATATACACATATATTTTGGGGGAGGGGTGGTTTGTTTTATTTTTGCAGCAGAATTTAATAGCCTCTTATGTTCTCCAGATCTAGGCTGCCGGCCACGTTCCCACAGCATTCTGGAATTCTTCCCTCTACCATCAGCCTTCCCTATCCCCCAAGTGATTTTAGTGATTCTCTAGTGCCTCACCAACTGCATTTGCATAACTCGGTGAATGTTCCATCTTGAATTTTGTGTTTTGCCACTTGTGATGGCAATTTATAATAAAACCAAGATGTGCCCTATTTTGTGTCCAGCAGTGAATGTGTCCAGGAGTCTGCCTGTGATGTGCAGTGTGCCTTCAATGAAGGGGCAGCTGTGATGTGAATGGATTTGTGATGGAAAAAAGGGCCTTAATTTCTCGGCCTCTTTTCCCATGGATATGAAACTTTGTTATGGTAAACTGAACCTCTGATATCATATACAACTGTGCTGGCATTCTAGATTGTTTTAATGGCCACTCCTTAGTGCTTAATACTAAGCATTACCATCTGTTTCTTAATTATAAATGCAGCAGGAATTCACAATTACATCAGTAATGGTGGAAATAAAATGGAGTTAGAGGCCTTGTACTTAACACAAGGCAGCCTTCCTGTAACACCCTTCTTCTGTTGCAGACATTGGTCAGAGAGGAGAATTCCTCAGTGATTTTTCTCTGTTTTCTTCTCAATATACGTACCATGAGCTTATCATGCTATAAATTCAGCAATTTTCTCTGAGCGAGAGAAAGAGCTGTTTTTCTGTCCATGGAGCTGGGATGTGTGGGCAGATCTTTCTCACAGTATTGGAAGCCAGTGGTATGATTGTTCTGCTGTTATTAGCCTGTGTTTTTGTGAGAAGCTAGCCCAACGACATGAGTCACATCCATCCCCCAGAGAAGAGTTGGGAGTGGACATCTGAGGAGCTTTGATCAGCCCACTTGTAGACAGTTTTCCTGTCCCTGAAAAACAAGGGAATATTTGTGGAGGGAGTTCATGTAGGAACTGAAGAGATATTTAACTTTGCATTACTTAGGCTTTTATTTTGAATTAAATGGAAAATCACCAAGTTTCAGACTCATGGTATTTTAGAATTAAAAGAAATCCTTAGAAGTCACCTCGATCAAAGCCCTGGTCACTCTACTTTTTCTGTGTGGTACTTGACCAGGTTGAGCATGTGCTTTGGAGTCAGCAGAGCAGGGTTTGAATTGGGAGCCACCAGGTGTGCTCTGTGTTCTTTTCACTAAGTTCTCGGTGTCACCGGTCTCTTCATCTGTAACAGTGGCTACCATGACACTTCTTGTGAAGCCTACTGTTTGGATGAAATGAGAGAGAACATGGAAATCCTAGCCCATTGTGTGGCCCATAGTTTTCTTCCCTTTTTTCCATTCACATTTATGACAGATGAAGAAGTATTGGTTCAAAGAAGTTAAATGCCTTGTCCAGTGTTGTACATCTGGGGAACAGCGACCTGGAACTGGGAGTCATGTTTTCTAAGACTTTTTCTCACTAGGTCGTATCTAGACCTGTTGCTGCCTTTCCCTTCCTTGTCACCCATTGTATTTTATACAATGATAACCTTAATCGTTATCACTTGTATGATACTTTTTAATCTGTAAAGTACTTTTTAAAATGAATGTTCGCATTTAATTTCAGTTGGTGAAGTAGTGTTATAATCCTATCATTGCTCTTACTTTACAGTTGGGGAAATGGATACTCTGAAAGGCCAGGCATCTTGTTGGGGGGTCCCTGAGGACTGAGTGAGGACTTGAGCCCAGGTCTGTGCACCTTCACCGTGTGGGCTTCACTCTGTTCTAAGTGGACGCTCACTGTTGTGCCAGTACGTGGAGGAGAGGACTGAGAGATGGAACAAACAGGAATCAATGTTATTATCTATAGTTTAGTAGCTGCGGTTAGGACTTTTTAGGATGAGGATGCTGCAAGGAGACCAAAACAGTTTTCTTGAGTTATATTAATATTTTAGTGACCCATGTGCTTTCGAGCCACCAGACCCCATGGGTAAATACAGAGGTCAAGCAAGAGACAGTAGGCTTCCATTGGAAGGAATTAATTATAAAACCAAACCAAAACAAAACAAAACGTACAAGACGGGGCTTCCCTGGTGGCGAAGTGGTTGAGAGTCCGCCTGCTGATGCAGGGGACACAGGTTCGTGCCCTGGTCCGGGAAGATCCCACATGCCGCGGAGCGGCTGGGCCCGTGAGCCATGACCGCTGAGCCTGCGCGTCCGTAGCCTGTGCTCCGCAATGGAAGAGGCCACAACAGTGAGAGGCCCGCGTACGGCAAAAAACAACCCCCCCCAAAAAAACGTACAGGACAGCAACCAGGAAAGGCCCTTGCTCCAACATGTGAATGAGTAGTTTGCTTCTTCAGAAATGCAGCTCATAAATGAGGACACCATCTGAGTCATTTGTTCCTGCCAAGTTCAGGTTCAGGCCAGTAAGGGTAAAGCTGGTGCATGTTCTCAAAAGGGCACCTGAGAGCTCAGCAGGAGAACAGTCTGCGGGCCTTGTACTTACCTTTTTGTCCCCGTGCCCTATCAAATGAGGAGTCCCTTTGCACTTTCCCAGTCCCTGGGCCATGTGTTTTGTCTGTCCCTCACACTGTGGCTAATGATACTTGTTGGTAATGACATGGCAGCGAGTTTCACTTACATCTGGCCTCTTCTGTGTGAGGCCTGTGCTCCCCCATCCTGCTGTCACTGAGCCATCCAGGCCCACCATATAATAAGCAGACTTACTGAAAAGCAGCTCTTTCCGGCAATAAAACGAAATCTTTTCATCTCAGAAACCCTTCTATTGACCATATGTAGAAAACCACGCACATTTAAAAAATGTAAATATTGACATCCTGCGGTTTTCCTAAGTAACCTGATTTAGTCTGATTTTACCATTATTTCTGCTATTTCGGTGGGCATTTTCCCGAATCTAGGTTTATGAAGCAGCACAGGGGCAGCATTACTCAGAAGGTAACAGCACGGGCTGTAGAGTCAGCCACACCTGGGGCCGAGTCGTGGCTCTGCAGCTTAACTGCGATGTCATGGGAGTTCTCTGAGCCTCACTTTCCCCATCTGTAAAGTGACAGTAATGGTCTCCGCCACCTGCTGGTGCTGTGAGGATCAAAGGAGCTGCCCCGTGCAAAGTGCTCTAATTCAAGAACAGCATTTTGCCTGGCCTTGCTCCCCAGAACCAGGTGAATGATTCACTTGTGATGTTTTTTCCTCATTAGGAAGCTTTAGCTAGACAAAGGTCATTCAGGATTCTTTTTAACATTTGAAATGCATTCATTGTATGGAAAAGATTAAAAAATATTATTTTTAAAGCTTTGTACCTTACTTCAGAAGCCAAGTCTTATAACATCAGTAAGTTTTCACTCCAGGTTACTTTCATTTCTTATCTTTTCACTCTGAGGGAGACAGCAAGAAAGGCATTCTTTCTGTTATCTTGCAAATGAATGTGAAAATATCCTTTATGTGCCAAGTACATCTCTGTGAGCATATTGTTTGCTTTAATCTAGTTTTTTAATGTCAGAAAAATCTCTAAGTTCCAGTGTAGCAATAATAACTACAAAATGCTTATTAAAAAGTACATTAAATGATAAGGCTATTTTTGAAGACATGGGGACATATAAACTGGTTACTATTGTTTCATAAATGTATGAAATCAGGCATGTGCCAAATTTGTGACTTTATGTAGGGTTTTCTTTAGGGTTTTACGGAAATAATGCTAAAGTAAAGGAATGTGAATTCCTCTGCCAGTTCTTTGAAGGAAATGACAGAATCTGACCTACCTCGAAGGAGTACTAAGAGAAACAACCCAGTTGTATTGCTGCAGGCTTAGAATCTTTAAATAGTCTCAGAGATCAAATCTGCCTCAGCTACATAGAATGATTCCATATGCTCTGCTCTGAACCCTCCTCTCTATCTGTAAACAGGCTGTTTTAGAGCCCATGTGAGTAGAAGCAGCGGGACAGAAGCTCTCTGATGAGGAGAGCGTGCAAGCTGTGCCACACACAGATGGCTCCTCTGATCATGACATCCCCGACCCTGCGAGGCCAGGGCCCGCTGTCTCCTCCTCCTCTTTCCTCTTGTTCCTCTCCTCCCATAACATACACAAGCTACCATTACTTTCCCATATGAAGAGGACTCTGTATTAAACCCTTTGATTCTACTAAATATGCAGAAGCGTTGAGCAAGGCAATCAGGCAACCACATGTAGCTCCAGATGTACCTTACATATGGGCCATTGTCCACGCTGCTGGCAGGGCTGGCAGCATTTTAAAGAATGGTTATAACACATATTGTCCATTGCTTTTTGCTCTGGCTTTCGAAGTCTTGCTGATCCAACCACAGCATCCTTATGTTGTTTCCAGGAGAGCAAATATCTGTCTGCTCTCAACTCGTGAACTCCATGTGCTTCTCTAGCACAAAGTGGTGGAGAAGTTAATTCCAGATGAGAGGGAGGGGCAGTGGGCTTTGCCATAACCCTACTCGTGCATGGAAACGGGGCATGTGTGGGGTGTCAGAAGAGGAAATTAAGTGGATTGGACTCTCCTCCCTCAACTCAGGGCTTTGGACCCTCACCCGTTATAAGCTTTCAAGCTGTATGGGATGATACTTTCCAATTCCTTTTCTAGTCAAGACTCCGAATTGTGATTTCAGGATGGAGAGTAAACTGTCTGTATTTTGTGAATGTCCTATTTCCCATCTCTGAGAAGAATTCCTCATCACCTAAAATTTCAAAGAGGCAATTCAAGGGACGTTGTTTTGGTTGTCCAGCTATTTATAAATTATTATTGTTCAGTCTAAAGTCTTGCTGATTGCTGAAAACTTTACCAAAAAAAAAAAAAGAAAAGAAAGAAAAAATAACAACCCAGTATTATGGTCATTTACTTCTCAGCCATTACTTTGCTGTGTGCGCACCCACATGATTACCTTGAATGCCACTGAAAAGAAATCACAAAATAATGCTTCCTAAACACATGTTAGGTTTACAAAGTGATTATAAATGGCTTTTAAAGAAAAGTACTTTTATTCCTTTCATTGTGTTCAAGCGTCTCTACATAATTGTGCCACGTGTGTGTTTGGGGACCGTGGTGGTAAGTTGGGGGACATAGCCAAGACAAAACTTAATTGTTTTTCAACAAACAAATTGTATTAGTGCTACTTATACTTTCATTTTTAAATTTGACAAACATTTATTGAGTACCTTCAATGTGTCATAAGGAAACTTCACCTCTCGTTGGGTTTGAGGTTTTGGTTTTTGTTTTAATTAGTTTTGTGAAAGGAGACACCATCCCTAGGACTTTATAGCTATAAAAAGGCAGCTGTAGTTACTCACTACAACCTAGATATGAGGAAAAAATAGTTTTGATTCATTCTTTGAATACACCCTTCACAGAGTGGTTTATAGCAAGGGTAGTAAGATCTTGAAAGGACTAGAGCAGGGCCCTGTACAGAGAGAGCTCTGGAATCCTCTTGTGGTACTTTCAGCAGGTATTGCTGGTAGGAAATTAATAGATATACACACTGCGAGGTTAGCTGGCATTTTATCCATCCTTTGAACAGCTTTAGGAAATATAATTGACTTGTGCTCAGAAATCTGAAATGCAGTTTTTGCCATAGTAATTTTCCCTGCAGCTTTGCCATTTTATTTTCCATTAAACTTTTTCATTTTCAGTGAGGGGAACATAGCCCTTGGTTCTGCTTTGTCATTTTGGGATGGTTTATTTTTAAATTATAGTAAGGGATTTTTGGTCAGAATTTCACCAAGCTAGTTTCAAAGCGACTTTGCTGACTCCAACTAGCCATAAATGATCCCCACCTCCAGCATACAGAACAGGAGGTGGCATGCCAGGATGCCAGGAATAAGGCAATTGCTCAGATGGAATAACACTTGGCAGATTGGAGGAATTTGTTGATGTAAGCCTGAATTGTGGGTTAGAGACTGACTTGTGGGATGCATTTCTGCCAATTATGGTCCATTGTGCAGTCAAAAATGGGAAAGATTACTTACTGCAGCTGGCTCTTTGGCATTGAAATCACTGATGGAGTAATCAGAGGGAAATGTTCTAAGTTGTCAGAAAAGATGGATTGTGACACAGGAGGCTGGTTTCCTGGGTTATCTGCTTTACCTGCCTCACGTAACATAAAAGAGGAGAAGAACTAAAGAGCCAGGAACTGCTGAGTGGTCCTTAGCGCTGACTTGCCCAATGATATGTGATGCCTGAAGTGCCCTTTCCATCCTGCCCAATGCAGGGACCTATGATTTTTAAGAGTCGGGGCCTAGGAGGGTTCTTTTCCAGTATCCCTCCTGTGTGCAAGCCTCTCTGCGCACCCGGGAGGTGGAGACAAGCCCCCTGAAGTGTTGGTAACATCCTTCTCTAGAATCATGCGCATCGTGTACCTAGAAGTCTGCGGCTAAAGGGTGAAACACAAAAATATCCAGAGCTGTTCACTGGAAGCGTCCCAGTGACTGAATATACTTTTTCTTTTTCATTCATGGATTTGTGCATATTCTAAAAAAAAAAAAAAATCACTCTAAAAATAAGGTTTGCAAAAGAAGAAATAAGAGAAAACACACCACCCACCCATGTAGACAAAATGGGCTACTCTCTACATTGATGAATTGTAAGTCACCTACTTGAGTTTTCCATACTTATTTCTCACTGAATGCTCCCTTCCCAGAGGACCTCACAGTTGTTTGACTCTTTCTCCTCCATCGCTGTGCTGCCGGTGTTAAGGATGGATCTTGAAGATTCCTCTCTCGAGGGCCCCACCTCTCTGCTTTGTAACTTGCCAGCTCTGTCCTCTATTTCAGGATGCTTAGGTCTAAATACGCTGTTTGCCTCAACCTTCCCTTTGCATCTTAGGTTCCCTGAAGAAACAGCTGTGGTTGGACAGCTGATATTTTGGCCTACGGAGCATCTGCTTCCTCTTCTTCTGGAAATACCTTAGTTACTTGGGGGAACTTACTCTCCCACTTTGCATGCAGGCTAAGTAGCATCCCAATTAAGATATTCTGATCTACTCTGCCTGAAAGTGGTCACGTGATTCATATGAGGTCACCCAGACTCTCTATCTCTGTTCTAAGAATCTGAGCTTTGAGCAGAGTTCCCTTTAGAATGAAAACTCATTAGAGCTGATTTCTCTCAAGGGAGTTCTCTGAAGAGAAGACAGGAGATCCTGCTGCCTGCCTTCGAGCTTCCTGCTACCTGTCCTTTGTGAAGCCTAGCTGGGTAGCTTTACCTAAGATTCTGTGAGCTGCCCCATATCTTTCCAATAAATCCCTTTATTTTGTCCCAACTGGCCAAAATCGGCTGTTGTTTGCTGGCAAACTATCCTGATACATACTGCATCTTCACTGCCGATTTATGTCATGATTGCATGCAGCATGCTGAAAGCATAGTGTAGGTTGTTGCCTACGGTTAAGAAAGTTTCAGAATTCAAAGGGATCTTGGATATGAATTTAAATAATATTCTCCCTTATGCTGCTTCATTTCTCCCAAGAGTTTTAGAAACTTGTGAGTTTAAAATGGAGAATTAGAGCAGAAATTATGGAAATGTGTGACTATTATCTTTTTTTAAATAACCTTGTTATTTCAGAACAGTTTTAAATTTACAGAATTATTGTGAAAATAGTGCAGAGTTCCCATATAGCCCACACCCAGTTTCCCCTATTATTAACATCTTACATTAGTATGGTACATTTGTCATAATTTGTGAACCAATATTGATGTTGATCTGTACATCATTCATATTTCTTCAGTTATCCCCTGATGTCCTTTTTCTGTTCCAGGATCTTATCCAGGGATCCACACTACATTTAGACATCTCACCTCTTAGACTCCTCTTTGTGTGATTGTTTCTCAGATTTTCCTTGTTTTTGATGTCCTTTACAGTTTTTAAGAGTACTGATCAGATATTTTATAGAATGCCCCTCAACTGGAACTTGTCTAATATTTTGCTAATGAATAGACTAGAGTGATGTGTTTTGGGGAGGAAGACCACAGAGGTAAAGTGCCATTCTCATCACACCATATCAAGGGTACATATTAACAGCATGACTTATCACTGTTGATGTTGACCTTGTTTGACAGTTTTCTCCACTTTAAAGTTATTTTTTTTTCCCCTTCCATATTGTATTCTTTGGGAGGAAGTCACTATGTGCAGCCCACACTTAAAGATTTGGAGAGTTATGCTGTACCTTCTTAAGGGTGGAACATCTATGTAAATTACTTGTAATTCTTCTGCACAGGAGATTTGACTATTTTTCTTTATTTATCTATTTACGTATTTATTCAATCATTTATTTGTGTTAGAATGGATGCATAGATATTTATTCTGTACTTTAGGTTATAATTCAAAACTACTTTATTTATTTTTTTGCTCATATTGTTACAACTTTGGCCATTGGGAACTCTTTCAGTTGGCTCCTGTGTCCCTTTGACAGACTCCCATTATTGTAGTGCGGGTTGTTCTTGTTCTTGTTTTCAGTCACCTCCTTGCTTTCTGACACTACAAGATACTCTAGGCTAATCTTGCATATTTCTTGCCCCAGTTCAAGAATCAGCCATTTCTCCAAGGAACCCTAGTTCTTTTTATTGGAGAATGACATTAAAAACAAAGATCTGGCCCTAGGTCTGCTTGTTGCTATTGGGGTGTCATTGGTTCTAGGTCCTCTCAGCTGACAGGGCAAGGAGTTATGTGTTTATATACCAAACCATGTGTATATACATATCCATAAATATTTCTGTGTATAAACATCTGTATCTATATTACGCTAAACGTGATTCATACTGATGTCTCCAGCTCTAATCCTTTACCGTGTTTCCGCCTTATCCACTTGCTTTTCTGTAACCTCCCACCCAACAATGAGAAAACTGGCTCATTGGTGGCACCAGCCACCATCCATTGAATTAATTGTTCAATTCCAGTGTACATGTTTTGTTGTTTCAACATTGTTAACTAGTACCCCTGTAGAAAACAACTTTATCAACTAGAGTACAGTGCTTATAGTGCAGTTCATTTTACAGTATGGACTCTGCTCATTTCCAGAGTTACTTAGGTGAACACCTATTCCTCCACCTTCTGCAGTGGGGTTGTTTCACATTATTATATATATATATGTATTTAATTGAAATATAGTGGACTTACAATATCATGTTAGCTTCAGGGATACAACATAGTGATTTGACATTTAAATACATTATGAAATATCACCACAATCAGTCTAGAAACCATCTGTCCTCATACAAAGTAATTACATTATTATTGAACATACTCTTTATGCTGTATATTACGTTCCAGTGACATATTTATTCTGTAACTGGAAGTGTGTACCTCTCAATTCCCTTCACCAATTTCACCCTTCCCCTCTGGCAACCACCTATTTATTTTCTGTACCTATGAGTCTGTTTACATTTTTTGTTTTGTTTTTCAGATTTCAAATATAAAGTAAGATCATATGGTATTTGTCTTTTTCTGTCTGACTCATTTCACTTAGCATAATGCCCTTGAAGTCCATTCATGTTGTCATAAATGGCAAGATTTCATTCTTTTTTATGGCTTAATAGTATTCTAGTGTGTGTGTGTGTGTGTGTGTGTGTGTGTGTGTGTGTGTGTGTATCACATCTTCTTTCTTCACTCACCTATTGATGGACACTTAGGTTGCTTCCATATCTTGGTTATTGTAAGTAATGCTGCAGTGAACATAGGGGTGCATATATTTTTTTGAGTTCGTTTTTTTTGTTGTTTTCTTCAGGTAAATACCCAGAAGTGAAATTGCTAGATTATATGGTAGTTCTAGTTTTAATTTTTTGAGGAACCACCATACTGTGTTCCATAGTGGCAGCACCAATTTACAATTCCACTGACAGAGCATGAGGTTTCCCATTTTTCCACATCCTTGCCAACACTTGTTATTTGTTGGCTTTTTGATGATTCTGACAGGTGTGAGGTGGTATCTCACTGTGGTTCTGATTTCCCTGATGATTAGTGATGCTGAGCGTCTTTTCATGTGCCTACTGGCTATCTGTATGTTTCTTTGGAAAAATGTCTGTTCAGATCCTCTGCCCATGTTTTTAATTGGTTGTTTGTTTTTTTTATCTTGAATTCTATGAGTTCTTTATATATTTTGGATATTAATCCCTTATTAGATATATCATTGGCAACTATCTTCTCCCATTCAGTAGGCTTCCTTTTTGTTTTGTTGAAAGTTTCCTTCACTGTGCGAAAACTTTTTAGACTGATGTAGTCCCATTTGTTTACTTTTGCTTTTGTTTCCCTTGCCAGAGGAGGCATATCCAAAAAAATATTGCTAAGACCGATGTCAAAGAATATACTGCCTATGTTCCCTTCTAGGGCTTTTATTATTTTCAGTCTTATATTTAAGTCTTTAATCCATTTTGAGTTTATTTTTGTATATGGTGTGAGAAAGTGGTTCAGTTTCATTTTTTGGCATGTAGCTGTCCAGTCTTCCAAACACCATTTATTAAAGAGGCTATCTTTTCCCCATTATATATTCTCATCTGCTCTGTTTTAGATTAATTCTTCCAGTCCCTAATCATGGTATATCTTTCCATTTGCTTGTGTTATCTTCAGTTTCTGTCATCAATTCTTATACTTTTCAGAGGACAGGTCTTTCACCTCCTTGGTTAGATTTATTCCTAGGTATTTTATTCTCTTTGATGCAGTTGTAAAGGGGATTATTTTCTTAATTTCTCTTTCTGATAGTTTGTTGTTAAAGTATATAAACACAACAAATTTCTGTATATTAATTTTGTATCCTGCAACTTTACTGAATTCATTTATAAGTTCTAATAGTTTTTTATTGAAGTCTTTAGGGTGTTTTATATATAGTATTATGTCATCTGCAAACAGTGACAGTTTTATTTCTTTCTTTTCAATTTGGATTCCTTTTATTTCTTTTATGGTCTGATTGCTATGGCTAGGATATCCAATACCATGTTGAATAAAAGTAGCAAGAGTGGGCATCCTTATCTTATTTCTGATCTTCGAGGAATTGTTTTCAGCTTTACACCGTTGACTATGAAATTGGCTGTAGCTTTGTCATATACAGCTTTTATTATGTTGAGGTATGTTCCCTCTCTACCCACTTTGTTAAGAGTTTTTATTATAAATGGATGTCGAATTCTGTCAAAACTTTTTCTGCATCTATTGGGATGAATATATGATTTTTCCCTTCATTTTGTTAATGTAGTGTATCACATTGATTGATTTGAGGATATTCAATCATCCTTGCATCGCTGGGATAGACCCCACTTGATCATGGTGTATGATCCTTTTAATGTATTGTTGAATTCAGGTTGCTAATATTTTGTTGAGGATTTTTGCATCCCTGTTTATCCGTGATATTGGTCTATAAGTTTCCTTTTTTCTTTTGAGTGTGTTTATCTGGTTTTGGAATCAAGGTGATGCTGGCCTTCTAGAATGAGTTCAGAGCATTCCCTCCTCTTCAGATTTTTTGGGTAATTTGAAAAGCAGAGGTATTAGCTCATTCTTAAATGTTTGGTAGAATTGTCCTGTGAAGGTTTCTGATCCTGAACTTTAGTTTGTTGGGAGTTTTTTTATTACTGATTCAATTTCATTAAGTAATTGGTCTGTTCAGATTTTCCCTTTCATAATTTTCTTATTTCTAAATGTGGCCTGTTCTTTTCCACTTAGAGAAGTCCCTTTAACATTTTTTTTAAGGCTGGTTTAGTGGTGATAAATTCTTTTAACTTTTGCTAGTCTGTGAAACTCTTTATATCTCCTTCAATTCTGAATGATAACCTTGCCGAGTAGAGTATTCTTGGTTATAGATTTTTTGTTTCATTATTTTAAATATATTGTGTATCTACCTTCTGGCGTGCAAAGTTTCTGCTGAAAAGTCAACCAATTGTCTTATAGGAGTTACCTTATATGTAACTAGTCACTCTTCTCTTGGTGCTTTTAAGATTCTCTCTTTCTCATTAATTTCTGACATTTTAATTACAGTGTGTCTTGGTGTGGACCTCTATGGATTTGTCTTGTTTGGGACTCTCTGTGCTTTCTGGACCTGGAAGTTTTCAGCTCTTATTTCTTCAAATAAATTGACTGCACCTTTCTCTCTCTCTTTTCCTTCTCAGACCCCTATAATGTGAATAGTAGTCCCAGAGGTCCCTTAAACTATCCTCATACAAAAAAATTATTTTTTCTTTTTTCTTTTCCGTTTGGGTGATTTCCACTACCCTATCTTCCAGATTGCTCATCTGTTTTTCTGTATAATCTAATCAACTGTTGATTCCTTCTAGTGTATTCTTCATTTCAGTTATTATATTTTTCAGCTCTGATTGGTTCTTTTTTATATTTTCTAACTTTGTTGTAGTCCTCTCTGTGTTCATCCATTTTTCTTCCAAGATCAGTGAGCATCTTTATGATCATTACCTTGAACTCTTTATTGGGTAGATTGCCTATCTTTGTTTCATTTAGTTCTTTTTCTGAGTTTTTTTTCTTGTTCCTTTGTTTGGAACATATTCCTTTGTCTTCTTGTTTTGCCTAATTCTGTGTGTTTATTTCTATTCCTGATCTTGGAGAAATGATCTTATGTAGGAGACATCCTCTGGGGCCCAGCATCATGCTTCCTTCTGGTTATCAGAGGTAGATTCTCCTGGAGTGTTTCCTATATGGGCTGCACGGACCCTTCTCTTGTGGTGGGGCCAACTATTATAGGCATGCTGGTAGTGAGACTGGGCCCTCGTTCAGCCAGCTGTGAGGCTCTGCAGCTGCTGTGGACCCGCTGGTGGGCGGCACCAGCTCCTAGCATGACTGGCCGTGTGGCCTAGCTGTGTGTGGTTGCTATGAGTTTGCTGGTGAGCAGGGAAGGCCCCTTCAATAATACTCTGGAAGGAGCTTTTCAAAATGGCACTTGCCAGTGCCAGTGTCAGCACGGTAGAATGAGATCCCAAAAAATGTCTGCTGCCAGTGTCTCAGTCCCCAAAGGGAGTCTCAGCTGCCTCCTGCCTCTCCAGAAGAATCTCCAAGATCAGCAACCCAGGTGCCTTTCAGACTGCTTCCTCTGCATTGGGACTTGGTGTGTGTGAGGTTTTTCACATGCCCTTTAATAGCAGTTTCTATTTCCTATAGCCCCCCAGCTCTCCTGAACATAAGCCCTGCTGGTTTTCAAAGCCGGATGTTCTGGGGCCTCATCTTCCTGGTACAGGACCCGGGGTTGGGAAGCCCAATGCAGGGCTCACTCAGCCCCTTTGCTCCTTGGGGAGTGCTGCCCCTCCTACCCATCTCATTGTGGTTCCTTTGTTATATCTTTAGTTGTAGAAAATCTTTTCTGATAGTGTCCTGGTTGTTCTCATAGAAAGTTGCTCTGTGAGTAGTTGTAGTTTAGGTGTGCCCATGGAAGGAGGTGATTCAGGGTCTTCCTACTCCGCCATCTTGATTCCTTCCCAGCCACACAATTTTAAAATATAATCTGTTTAAAATTATGTTTTATATTTATCCAAGGACTAAATATATAGCTAAAAAATAGCAGGCCCCTCCTCTTACTCCATCTTGGCCTGTTTCCCAAGAGCAACACATTCACCTGTTAGCTATTTGTATCCATAATTCTAAATAATGTGCTTTACAGCTATCTATTGAGACATCAATTTTAAACAATGTCCACTGATTTCCTATTATTGTAGATGAGGATTTAACTTTATTTCACCTCCTTCCCCTGACCAATTGCTTCATAACATAGTTATTACACAGTTTTTTAAATTAAATCAACTTAGTTTTTACATTATTTATTTTCTTGTTAATTAAAAAAAATCCTAGAATTAGTAGTTAATTCATTTTTTGTACCTATAGCTGTCTTGCAGTCTACATTTTTTCCCACGTGATCAAACTTATTAAATAATTTTCAGTTCTTCTTAGCACTCATCCTCACCTCCCAGGACCCTCTGTTTTCTGGAATACTTCATTGAGAATAAGTATGCAGAGCCAGGAATAAGGTCATGGGTATCTGGGAACTGGATAGAAAAGGAAAGTGGGGGCCTTATTGTTTTACTTTCTGAGTCACCCTCTGTGAGACTTATGCTCCTGTTTGCTGACATTTGGAGAAGGCAGGTTGCAGTTGCTTGAGTGGGCATGAAGAGTAGAAACCTGGGTGTGTACCAGCTTTTCATAAATACTTTGAAGCAAACTTCTTGCTTTTAGTACGACATCTCACCCCTGCTTTAGAGGTACCTGATACCTCTAATTCCTGAACCTTCTGTTGGTTCTCTGCAGTAATGTAGCTTGGTTCTCTTAGGTATACTGTCTGCAGGCACATGGGCTCCTCTTGCTTTACTCTGACAAGTCAGTAAGAATTCTACATCTGCTTTACACCTTCGGTTAATGTGTTTCAGTGTTATAGATGTCTTTAAATTTCATCAAAGATGGGGTTTGTGTTTGTATTTCGTGGGCTATGGGTTGTTTTGTGGGGGGTGATTTTGAATAGAAAAGGGACCCCCAACTTAAACAAGAGGTCTTACACTTGATCTACATTTTCTATGACCCCCTCTAGCCTCAGCTCATGTTTTCTCTTTGGAAAAGATACTCCTGACTCCTCCAAGCAAAGTAGATTACCTTGTTCTTGGCTTCCATGGCATTCTGACTGTCTCTCTCAGGGCACATGTCATACAGCACTCTGTTGCAATACATCTGTTCACTTTCCCCACTAGGGCAGGGACTACATCTCACTCGGTGTGTACCATGAGCCTTGCACTGCCCTGACTCTGCTAGGTATAGTCAATACCTGCTTATTGAATATAAAAATAAGTGAACAGCACTGTGTTTGCTGCATTAACTGTGAACAGGCACTAAAAGCTCTGAAACACATTATAGTTGCTCGGGCATCATTTGAGAAGTTAAGGGATAATGTTGGGGTGTACTAGAATCTTACATTCCCAAGTATTAACTCAGTTTTATGCCCCCAAACTGTACTGCCTCTGGGAGGTATTCTGGGGTGACCTGGAAGAATTGTAGGAAACTGAGGACACAATAACTGGGGAGATTGCCAAAAGAACTAGATTCTTCTGATTGGGTAGACACATCTCTCATACTTTAATATCATTTCTGTGTAGATTTGCTGTGATGTTCGTATGACCTAACCTTTAGAAAGAATCCCTTCAGCAACAAAAGTCCAGTTAGGGCTAAGACAAGAAAGCCACATGAGGTAATTAAGAATATGGGCTCTGGAGTTAGACACACCTAAGTTTGAACCTTAGCTCCTTCCCTGCCCAAATGGGTAAGTCATTAACTTCTCTGGGCCTCAGTTTCTCCACATTAAAGTTGGGGTAATAATACCTATTGTTGGTTTATGAGGGTTGTATGAGGATAAAACAAGATAATGCATATAAAACACTTAGCATAATACCTGACATCATAAGCTTTCAATAAGTATTACCTATATTTGTTATTATCTATCATGACAGTTAATATAATGCCAAGCACGTGTTGGGTAGTTGTCTAAGATTACTTGGAAAAGTTTAGGGAAAAAAATTGGGGGGTGTGGTTTGGGGATGGGGCACTGGAGATTTTGCAGTCTAAGCAGGCAGCGGTACTTTCTTCCCTGAATCCTGTTAAGTTGAAAGATTGTGTTCTAGCAGCCAAGAAAAAGAGCAGCTATACGAATCATTTCTTATGATCTGAAGTCCATTAGCTACTCCATTTAGCTGTTAATGTTGTGAAGTCGTTGGTGTAAGTCATTGTGTTATTCGGTAATGAACTTGTTTTCTTAACAATTATAATATATTGTTCTCTCCAAACGCTATCATTTACCTCTGGCATTCTGCTAATTAGTCAGTAGATCAGCCTTCAGGGTTGTTTCAGTATCTCATCCTCTCACCACATTTTTATATTAAAACGTATTTAGGGCTTCCCTGGTGGCGCAGTGGTTGAGAATCTGCCTGCCAATGCAGGGGACACAGGTTTGAGCCCTGGTCTGGGAGGATCCCACATGCCGTGGAGCAACTAGGCCCGTGAGCCACAACTACTGAGCCTGCGCTCTGGAGCCTGCACTCTAGAGCCTGTGCTCTGCAACAAGAGAGGCCGCGATAGTGAGAGGCCTGTGCACCACGATGAAGAGTGGCCCCTGCTTGCCACAACTAGAGAAAGCCCTCGCACAGAAATGAAGACCCAACACAGCTAATAAATAAATAAATAAATAAATAAATAAATAAATAAATAACCAAGCATTTGAAGCCCTTTAAAAAATAAAAATAAAAATAAAACGTATTTAGTTGGTGTTATAGGCTAAATTCTCTTCTCCCCAAAGACATGGAAGCCCTAACCCCCAGTACCTCAGAAGGTGACCATATCTAGAGATAGGGCCTTTAAAGAGTAATTAAGTTAAAATGAGGCCTTTAGGGTGAGCCCTCATCTAATATAATTGATGTCCTTCTAAGAAGAAATGGGCACACAGAGAGACCAGGGGTGCACGTTCACAGGGGAACAACCGTGTGAAGAGATAGAGAGAAGGAGACCATCGGCAAGCCAAGGAGACTGGCCTCAGGAGGAACCAAACCTGCTGGCACTTTGATTTACACTCATAGCCTGTGAGAAAGTGTGAGAAAATAAATTTCTGTGGTTTAAGCCACCTACCCTGTGGTATTGTGTTATGGCAGCCCTAGCCAACTAACACACTTGGCATTGAGTAGCAAAATTCACTCTGGAATTTCTGATTTTCTTTTATTCCTTGTAGTTTATAAAGCACTTATCACACACATCATTTGAATCTAAGTCAGCCCTTAAAATAAGTGTTATTATTTACTCCATTTTACAGATGAAGTGCTTGTTCAGAGTCTGTACAAACACAGAGCTGCTCAGGGCGCGGGTAGAATTGGAAGGCAGGCTATTCAATTGAAATCTCCTTCTCTTTATCTCTCCCCATTACCATGAGTGTAGAATGTGCGCCTGTTTCTTCCTAGTGTAGTTTATGCACTGGATTTGTTATAAGAGAGTTTTGACAGGTTACCACTGGTGGGTTACCACTGGTGGGTTATCCACTGGTGACGGTAGATTTCAGCCTAATGCTGGGATGAAGATAACAGCAAACTTGCCAAATCTGAAAAGAGTATTTTTATTTATTACTCAGCTTCCAGAATCTAATGCCTTTCAGTTTTCTGTCATTGTTCCACTGAAAGTGAAGAATGGAATACTGACATACTTTGTTTTGTTTTGTTTTTGTTTTTGTTTTGCTTTGAAGCCATTCTGTGGTTAGATCAGCTTTTAGCCATTCATTCATTCCACAAATAAGTATTGAGCACCTGTTATGAGCCCCGAGTCTGGATACCTGCTTTTCAAGTAGGAGTTGACATGTTTGGTGTGGAGGGATGTGGTTGAACATAAAACTGTTGGCTCTTGAGTCAGGGAGGTTTCTCCTTTTCGTGAGATTACACTGTTGGTTCTTTGCTGTGTTGAAAGTATACCTTCCCCCGCCCCAAAATTAAACTTTCAACGTTTTCCTTCATTCTCAGAAAGATTTCTATGGAAATTTGAAGAAACTTGCCTCAAAATAATATAGTAAACCATCTGATATTATTGGCCTTATACAGTCTTAGTTTATTATCATAGTCATTCATCATTAAAGCTGTAACTGTTTGCTCATATGTGGAAGAATCTTGGGGGAGAAAGTGAAGAGATGAAGGGGACATTCAAGTAACAACTTTGATTTGGGATTTCTTTCCTGTTATTTTTAGGCTGCAATTTAAAAGAAGTTTGTGTGCATTATATTTTTTTCACTAAAAATTTTACCTCAAGAACTGGAGAATGCTTCTGTTTCCTCCCTAAGAGTAGCAATCATTTTTTTCAATCATATTTTTAAATTAAATTAAAATTTTAAATTTCAGAGACCTTTGTTATTCTTGTGAGACAACACAGAGTATGTAACTTTAATTCTCTAGCCATCTAATTAGAAAGATGTTTCCTAACTATGATCAGTATTGGAATTGGTCCAGAGCCCATATTTATAAAACAGTAACTATGACAACACATTCTTCCTAACCAGGATCAACCCTTAATATTTTCCCAACTGTCTGTTTTACAAGATGACATAAGTAGTGGGTTTGGGGGAGAAAAAAAACAACTTTGGATGATAATCAAAATGCTTTTTGCAAACAGAGGCTTTAAATCTGTTTGTTCAGCAGCATGTGATTTGGACAGTGGGAGCTCATCAGACAGCAAGGATTAACCCCCTAATTTATTTCTCTTTTTCCTTTTGGAAAGGGATAGACTGCTATGAATTCCATGTACTCAGCCTGAGCTGCCAAACAGAATTGGAGACTGACTAGTAGCCGAAACATGAGGCAGGGATAATTCGTTGTTTTTCTCTTCTTCATGACCCTATGCAATAGGGTTTTGTTTTGTTTAAAAAGAAGTAAAAATATATTACAACTTTCAAATCAATGTCTCTCTGAACCTAAAAGGCTTTTAGATATTTCATCCTTTTCTGATTAAATAGGACAGTGCTACTTATGTATCATAATTTTAACCAAATTCCTTACAGTTACATCCAATGCAGAAATGCCTCTTAAAAAGTGAATACTTAACACAGATCATAATATGCTCAAAAAGCCAATTTCTTTAGATGAATGCATACGTGGTTGGTGTTGATTAGACCACCCCATGGTGTGCAGAGAGCTCAGAGCACCCAAGGCAGGGTCAGATCAGTCCTCTGGTGCTTGACTGGGTGATGAATCCTATAAGATTAGCTGACCTGCAAAGTTGAGGTAGTAGCAGGGCTATGCAGCTGAGACCACTCCTTAACACTGACCCCTCCCCTCAGTCCATTTCCATATGTCTCAGTGAGGATAAATTCCCTGTAGGGATAGGGGAGTTGGAAGATCTGCCTCTACCAGAGCATCTCCATCTTTCCTTGGTCCAGAAGTAAGTAGAAGGTAGTAGCCAGCAAACTTTTCGATGATATCTCCGTGAGCCATTGCCACTGGATGCTGAAGTCATCTTAGCCAAGACTGAGCTACAGGGATAAAGACCTCTCAGTCCAGATCATACCAGCCCTCATAGTGGCACAGGGCACACTTAACCAGGTTGACTTTCTAATATTCTTTATTCCCTTGGCTTCTATATTATCCTCACTTGATTTTTTAAAGTATCATCTCTTTGGAAATCAGAATTCTAAACTGGAGGCTAAAAGTAATGTATTAAATATTAAACTGAAGCTGTTAAGATTATGATGCAAAGAAGTATAAGGAAACGGTATAAAATATGAACTTGAATCATCAGTGGCTATCCAGTTAAATACATGGTCTGGGTATTAAGAGGGAGTACCTTTTTAATGTCCCCAAGTTAACTATCAACCAATGAGGACAAGAGTCAGCAGATAAAGCTGTCAGCTGTGCCCCATGAAATACTCCTTCTTATCCTTACACTGGCACAGCTCTTCCATCAGAATCATTCAACTAGATCCTAGAAGCTGGCCAAGGGGAACAATTCAGTCTCCTTCTTCAACTTCTATTTCTCTCTCTTTCCTTCAAATGTTATTGTTTCCCATGGCTCCAGTATTAATCTTATTATTTTTTCTGTTGTCCCCAAT
Source organism: Hyperoodon ampullatus (assembly GCF_949752795.1). Lineage (NCBI taxonomy): Eukaryota > Metazoa > Chordata > Mammalia > Artiodactyla > Ziphiidae > Hyperoodon > Hyperoodon ampullatus. The sequence goes on from NC_136930.1 coordinate 40,256,317, forward strand.
AACATACTCTTGTTTGTCTGTCCATCCACCCATTCATCTATCCATCCATCTTTCCATTAGTCCATGCATCTAACCATCCACCCATCCATCATTTATTGAATAACAACTGTGTGCATGCAAGGCATATTCTCAAAACATTATTTCCCTGGCCAACCTAAGAAGACAATGAAATGTTAGGTGCTCTTATCGTAGTTCGATTCTTCAAAAGCAGAACCTATAATAAAGAATTCAGTGCAAGTAGTTTATTTGATAGGTGATTCCAGGAAGCCGAAGTGAAGTAAAGTGGGAGAAAGAAAGGGGGAAAAAAAACAATAAAGGATGCATTAGGACATGGGTAACTGCTATGGCCAACTGGGCTCAGTCCTGCTGGGGATTTTTTTAGAAACTTTGTAGAACACGCTTCAGAATTATCCTACTGAAAAATGGGAAGGCTGAGAGGTTTATCCACTGACTCTTGTCCTTATTGGTTGAAAGTTACCTTGGGGGCATTAAATCTCTGGCATTTTTTTAGGATTCCCTCCTTGTAGTCTTTTAATGCCTGAGAAAGCCCTTGGGTATAAAAGCAGAGAAGAGAGGCATGAACAGGTTCTGTTCACCAAGGCTACAAGTGAGCCCAGAGGGGGGCCCAGAGACTGTGGGATGAGGTATCCATAGCATCTGCATCAACCTCTGTGGCCATCCTAACTGCCTTAAATAGAAATGCATGAGAGTTTTCCATTTTCCAGTAAAGTTTACCAGAGTGGACATTTACTCAATTTCATGTGCAGAAACACAGCACTATGTTTAGAATTGGACTTACTCATTTCCTGAATATATATAGCTTCCCTTTTCTCTACAACCTCTTTTCAGCAGATTTATGCAGACAAGAAAAATATTACAACCGAAAGCACCACTGCAAATTTCCCTGTGCTGACATTAATCATGCCCATTCAGTTTATTATCTATCATTTGAAAAGAATATTTCACAACTCTTGTGCGATGATTTTTTTTTTTTACAAAGGATGGTTACATCCATGTAGCATAACTCTTCTAATGGTTAATGCAGTTTATTTTATCACCCATTCACTCTCCAATTATGGTGTGTTAGTAAGCAGACACTATACATGGAAAGTTGGGAGAGAAATATTTGATTCAGCCCACTTTTCAGAGAAAAAGAGATGGGTATGAAACCAGACTAGATATAATGACTTATTTTTGCATGCTTGTTTGGTGGGCTTAATTTACCACGTACCATTGAATTCATTAAATAATAAGGAAACTTCTGTGTTTATTAATACTTTCAAGTGTCAGTGTTTGAATGTCATCTACCTTGGGTCCATTAAAAAGATGTTTACTAATCCTTTGTAATTGAATTGGCCTTGTCATTTTTTTTTTTTAAACACAGCCACCCACCCTTTTGTTTAATCATTTCTACACTGCACATCCCTGGGCTGAGGACAGAAGTAATTGTGAGTAACTAATATAGGGGAAATATTATTGAATGCATGAAAGAAATTAATTTGGAATTTATATCTAAGAACAAATGCCCATGAACTCTAACAAAAATTAGTAAATTAACCTTCTTTTGGCCTTCATTTGTGGATGCTCTATAGAGCATAAACACATGTTATATATAACATGTTATATATAACACGTTATAACATGTGTTTATCAAACACATATACCAAGTTATACCAGGAATTCCTCTCTTTTCCTCTCCATTTATTCAAATCTTACCCAGTGTTTAAGGCCCAGACATAAATTCTCCTTTAATGAATCTTCTCCAATTTCTTCCAATTCAGTGCTTCTTATACTTAGATACAGTTGGGGAGCTGTTAAAAATCTTTTTTTCCCAGGCTTCCCCCCAGATTACTTAAATCAGAGCTGCTGGGGGTGGTATTCAGGCCTTTGCATTTTTAAAAGCTCAGGTGGTTACAATGTGCAGCCAAGATGGAGAACCACCATCCTACCTGGATATGTTTGCTCCCTTCTGTGAAGACCCAGGAAACCTTGTTTATACCTCTTAAAGACAGTTGTACTTGCCCTTGTAGTCTGAATCAAAGTACTTTGAAGATGGACTATCCCAACCACTCTTCCAATTCCTAGATACTTCTGACAACATTCTGGTTGTCCAGCTTGAATGCCCCCAGTGACATGGAAGTCATTCCCCAGTGCAGGCTAATCCATCTTTGGGCAGCTCTGAACAGTTCAGATCCAGGTCTATCTCTTTGTAGATTCAAACTACTCTTCCTGTTTATACTGCTTTAGGGAAAATAAACCTTCCCCATAAGTTTTTTTAAAATATTTGAACAATCCATTCACTCAAAAATAAATTTAAGGAATGACTACTATGTATTGGGCACTGGGCTACCTCAATGGAAGTAAACGTACAGATTCCTAGGAAGATTTGAAAGTCAATCTTCACTTCTATGAGTAAATTCTGTTTTGTTTTAATATGCCACATTTCTTACATAAAAGGTTATCTAGGCTAGAACAGTAAGAAACCAAATGGGCTTAAGCTTAAACATGAGAAACTTATGTAGCAGAGTTATGACTATGAAACTTTGGGAACAGTTTACTGAGTAAGGCTGTGGAATCTTTTCTCAAAACTTTAGATATGACATAATTTCATGTGACTCCATTTATATACCGCCTTGAGGGCAGAGGGCAATGTCCTAAGTTACTTCTCAGAGTTCATTCTGAGTCATTTTACGTCCCTAAATGAAGCCAGGCTGAATGATTAAGATACTTGACTTTTGATAATTTGGGGGGAGGGGAAGATGGACAAGATTGCTTCCCCTTGCATTGTTCCCCGTGATGCCAGCAGCTAGCTGGGGTCTCCCAGGAGAATCTTGGTCCAGCAGTGCTTGGTCACGCCAGTTCCCTAACATTGAAGGTTTTGCTGGGAAACGAAGCACATTAAAGGCAGGTCTGGGTCACACTAGCCTTACATGGGTTTCCAAGGCTTTTTCAAGGAGAGGAAGGCAGGGCTGCTGAGCCGTGAAGCTCTGGAGGCTCCATTCCCATTGTTGTGACCCCAGTGAGTTGCATTCGTAGACGTCAGGAGAATGGCGTCCCCAGAGAGTGTCATGAGGTTGCACTGGCCCTAGGGCACAGTGGAGATGAGCATCCATGAGAGAACTGGTACTGGAGAAGTGTTGAAACTCTATGCTGTCCCATCAGAGGAAAAGTCAGGGGTCCCAGGGACTCTTTCCTGGGAACCAGAACATGGTTCCACTTAACCCCAACCTAGACACACATCAGAGAGGCTTTTTATACTCCAGAAACCCACCTAGCTAAGATGTTCCCACCATCATCCTCTCTTGCCTGCTTAGACCCCAGGTCCTCCTCTCCTTCAGATAAACCCAGCCCCGAGATGATATGAATTCCTTCCAATTCTGTTTCTCAGTGCAATGTAATTTGCACTCTGGTGATGAATTCTGGCTTATTCCTCCAACCTACTCTGCTTTATCCCATGATATACATCATGCCAGGAGGTAGTTGTGCCCTCTGCAACCGCATTGACCTTAAAACAGACACAGGCAATGAAAACATGTAGGGCCGGATCAGCAAGTCCTGTACAGCTCAAGGTCATCATGGTGTTCTACAACCAACTAATTACTCAATTCATTTTGTGGGTTGACCATACCCATCTCTTTTTCTCAGGAAGCATTTTCTAATATCATAAGACAGGAAGTGAGTGAAAAGTGCTCTTTCAGTTTCAAACCCTGGAGCATTTATGCACTAATAACCTTCCTCTTTTGTGCTTTTGAAATGAACGTAAACCAAAGCAATTAAATTAAATGGAGTTAACATTGGCATGGTGGCATAAATCAGTTGTCAGGAAATTCAATATTCAGGGGTTAACGTTCCTTTCGTATGAGCTGTCTAGTGCTTGCCTACTTTGAATTAAGAATAAGCCAAAAGTTAGGTCTTGGTATAAGAGAGGATTACATGAGAGAGAGAGAGGTGCTGGCCTGGTGTGTTGCCTCAGATACACAGCCCTGTGATTTGTGGGTGATGCATGTTTATCAGATGTTTATCTTTTGGCCGGCTACAGGCCTCTTAATCAGGTTTTCCTGACTATGGTATTCTGAACGGGCAGACATGGTTAGGCAGTTTACCTCTGTACTCTGCAGTTCCTGAGCAGACAGCAAACACCCCTGCGTTTAGACTGCACCCACCCGGGCTGTGCTCTGAAGAGCCCCCAGGCTCTCCACATCACTGACTCTCCTGCTGAAAAGCAGAAGTCTCTTCACTTTGTTTGTGGGCTGAAAGCTGCTTGCAAGATGGGCTTCTGAAGTTCAGGCCCTGATGAAGGGGAATGATGCTGCAAGTCCGAGGGCGGCAAGTCAGAAGAAACCATTTGCTTGGATTGGTGTCTGATTTTAATTTGAGAAGTCCAGGGCCTGAAGGCTTTCTGCTGAGTCTGAAAACAAACAGAAACCAAACCTCAATCCAGGTCGCTTTCAAGGAATTGTGAATTATTTCAAAACCTGTATTTTTCTTATACCTTATTCCCAGTGAGAAGATGCTCTCCCCTTCCGGCCTCATTTTGGGGCATGACTTTGTAATGAACTCTTAACAAGCATTTCTCTTAGATCTTGGGCAGCCTTTTGAATGATAGAAGATCACTCTGACCTAAATGAGTGACAGTTTAAAATCCCAAGTGTGCTCTTTCTTTCTGTTTATTGGCGAGGGACAGGGGACTAAGACTTCCTAGAGAGAACCTTTCCAAGGCAAAGAAATAAAATGCACAACATCCATTTTGTTCCCATGAGGAAGGCCTTACTGAAGCGACCTGTTGTACTGGAAGGAATGTAGCAGGTAGGATGTTTTGCTTTGCTTGAACGTGGCATGTCATTCTGTAAAGAAGTTGTGCTCGGGGCTCTTTTGACCTGCTTTATGAGAGTAAACAAAAATGCTTGTCTTTCTAGGCTTTCTTGTATGCTTCCCCGAATGCCAGTTTCTGAGGTCCTATCCTAGAGAATCGGAATTCAGTCCCCTCTCAGGTTACCCCTCTTTGGCTTAATTTCAGAAATCCAAGTGGATATTCCTACAGTTTTCTTCAGCATGGTTCAAAGCATGGCTTCTCACCGATTCTGACTCTCTCTCTGAAACATGCTTAATTTTTCCGACATGTGTCTTTACACTGTAGAGTTTGGGTTGCAAATGTACTTTCACTCTATTCTCTTATTTTCAGGAGTGTGTGTATAAACACACAAATGAGTTATACTCAGGTACAGTTACTCGTGCTTGCTTCCAACTGAAAGCATCCACTGAAAAATGTGGGTAGAGAATTCACTTAGGTCTGTGTCTCAGAGGCAAAAGTTTCTTTACAAATTGCTATGCTTTGAAAACAGCCTTTTCTGTGTTCTGAGAACTCAAGGGGCACTGTGTTCAGGTCAGGAGGGTTATCAAGAAACACCCTCGGTTGGAGCGTCAAAAACCAAGAGGGGAGAAAGCTTTTCCTTCCCAAACTTCACTGCTACGAGATCAAGAGGGAGATACAGGTTTCCTGAAACGTATTCAGAAACTATAGGGGTTTCTATGACAACAGAAATGAACAGGGAAAATACAGTGTTATCTTCTCTCCTTAAGAGCCTTCAGCTTCACATGAGCCCAAGATCAAGGAATCAAATACATAGAAAGTCACAGAGCAAAGAGGGACACGTATTTCTTTTAGCTCAGCAGATGGCTAGCAATTGGAACTCCTTATATCTTCATTGGATGAGGAGTTAAGAGAACTGTTACATTTTTAAAATATATAGAGGGAGTGATTTTTTTTTGGACGTATTGAAATGTTAATCCTGTTCACTTGTGCAGAGTTTGTTTGGAATAGAGAATCTCTCTCGCTTGCTGGCTCCGCATTTGAAGTCCATAGAATGACTGTTTCAGAGGTTTGATTCTTTGCCTAGCTGCTTCTAAAGTGTAAGTTGAACCCTCACAAACACAATTACCAAAAAGTTCTATCTCTGGCAGGAAGAATGGTATTCTTTGGAGATTTTTAGTTTTAACCATCTATTTTAATGGAGATATAACTTGCATGCACCCATTTCCCAGTGGTTAGATGCAAACAGTCTGATGAGCAGCCACTTCCAGATAAGAGCTCATTTGTGATACCAGGTTTCATCTGTTCACCATTATCTCTCCAGCATCTAGGAGAGTGCTTGATTCTAAACAGATATGCAGTAACTACTGGTTAGATGAATGACTGCTTATGGTGAAAGGAGGTGTCTGTGGAATAGGGTGATTCTGAATGCATGTCAGAGGGTATTAAGGCCTTTCTAAAAATGTTCACACCACCCTCCAGCAACCACTGATTTCTCACTGATTGGTTTATTCTTTAAAAATTGCCACAATAGATTAAATAGATGATTTTTGTCAACTCTTTCAGATTGTAGAGTCCTTCTGCATGGCTCAGTGAGGACCACTGGATGTTTGCAAAGAGCCATCAAAAGCTCTTGCCAGGGGAAATTGGTGGTTTGAGAGGTCTGGCTCAGGTTATGTTCTTTTACCATCTGTCTCTTTTTTTTTTTCTTTTTTTTTGAGGTATGCGGGCCTCTCACTGTTGTGGCCTCTCCCGTTGCGGAGCACAGGCTCTGGACACGCAGGCTCAGCGGCCATGGCTCACGGGCCCAGCCGCTCCGCAACATGGGGATCTTCCCGGACGGGGGCACGAACCCGTGTCCCCTGCATCGGCAGGCAAACTCTCAACCACTGCACCACCAGCGAAGCCCTGCCATCTGTCTCTTGGAAGTAGCTTTGACTTGTCTTTGACTAGGCCTCAGCAAAGTCATGAACACCAGATTTGGTGAGAAAATGCCAAGTGTGTAGCCCCAGTCACAGGGAGATAATTTTCCCCTGATGCTGCTGTTCTTGGCAGCCCAGGGCCAGTTTGTTCTTGCTCTGCATGGAAGTGAATGTGCCCTCCTGTAATGAGTGGGGGGAGGGGCCAGGGTGACATGGAAAGTGTCCTGTACCATCAGCAGAGGCTTCTTGTGAACTTTTGTCAACCTTATTTATTCCACAATTATTTACTGAATAAGCAACTGACAAGACATTGTCCCTGCCTCCAAGTTGCTTTTAATTCAGTGGAGGAGACAGAAAGCTGAGGTTTTCAAGGCAGTAGCTAAATGCTAAAAACAGAGAGGAAGCATAGGATGGAAGAGAAGCACTTAGGAGGGACGCTAAGCTCAACTAGAGGTGGTGGTCAGCAGTGGCTTCCTGGAGGAAGTGACTTCATCTGGAAAATAAGATTAATATCCACATGGCAAGGCGGGGAGGATTTAAAGTAATATCTTTATTACTTTATGGACATATACACACTACCAAACATAAAATAGATAGCTAGTGGGAAGCAGCCGCATAGCACAGGGAGATCAGCTCGGTGCTTTGTGACCACCTAGAGGGGTGGGATAGGGAGGGTGGGAGGAAGGGAGACGCAAGAGATATGGGAACGTGTATATGTGTATAGCTGATTCACTTTGTTATAAAGCAGAAACTAACACACCATTGTAAAGCAATTATACTACAATAAAGATGTAAAAAAAAATTCAGAGAAAAAAAATTTAAAAAAATAAAGTAATATCTTTAGCTGCTCTTTGCTAAGTACCAGTGATGCTAATGTGGTGTTGGTGGTGATGATGATGATAGAGAGGGAAAAAAATGGCCTCACAACTAGATAGTCCTAATTTGAAATCCTAGCCCTTCCTGTTCATAGCTCTGTGATCTTGGTCACGTCACTGAGCCTTACTGCACCTCGTGTCTGAGATGGGACTGGTGATGTGTACTTGCAGAATGGTTGTGATGATTACAGAAAATGTTCACAAGCAACCTAACACAGTGCCTCATACGCAGGAGGCATTCAGAAAGAAGTTGCAGGGGCAACAGGGTTGAAGTGAACTTTCAGTGAAAAGGCAACAAGAGGACGAGAAGGCAGCAGTAGGTGTCACTGGTGGATGTGGAGGGAAGAGCTCTGAGTGTGGAGGCTGGGGACCTAAGTTCTCACCCAGCATCTGTCACTGGGGGGCATGTCGTCTCTGGCATCCTCTGGGGTCTCCCATCATTGCAGCAAGGCCCCTCCACAAGTCAGGTAATTTTTAAGTGAGAGGAACACATAACAAGTGACCTAGGATTAAGGACCACAGAGAGATCACTGCGTGAAGCGATGCTGCAGGAGGCTTCATGGAGGAGAAGAGCCTTGGGCTGGGTGTCGAAGGTCGGGTAGGCTTCAGACAGGAAGTGCTAGGTGAAGAGGGTGTTCCTGGCAGGGTCTCAGTGGAGCAAAAAGGGCCCAATCACACATCAGTGTGGCAACCACATCCTTCATCTCCTAACCTCTAGGGCAGCCTTACTCCTGGAGGGAATGGTTAATACACAGGCCTTGACTTTGACTCAGAAGTGTCTTTCTTTGATAGTCAGGACTGGTTCAGGCAAATTTGTCAAGTTATTGAAGTTTGTTGCACGATCATTCATTTTCCTGTCAGCAACCCATCTTCCTTGCCTGTGGGTTCCCATTAGCTTAGCTAAACAAGCCCCCGACTCCCACCTCCCTTTGCAAGCATGCAAAGTATGCCTTTCTGTGGTTCTTCTCCCCACTCTCAGAAGTATGTCTGTAATCATGGTATGTCAAAGCTTAAAGGGAGCTTAGAGTTCATTATCATCCACCCCCCCCCATTGTTTTTATGAAGGGACGTGTCCGATGTTAAGTATTTAGGGATAGAGCCAGATCTTTGTGATCTCCAGTTATGTTCTTTTCCTTCCACTCTGCAGCTTGAGTTTTTCTCCACCATGCATTCTGATTAGGGCATCAATACCTATGTATGAATCAGAAGTCTTGGAGTTTTAAGTTTCAGAAACTTAGTGAGACTGGTTTAATAAGAGGGCAATGTCATGGCTCGTGTAACTAAAGAATTTTTGTAGGGCTGAATCCAGGTTTCTAGAACATATCAGTTGTTTGCCTCTCCTTCACAAGGCTCTACTTTTTTTGGTATGCTTCATTCTCAGGCAAACTGAGAAATGGGGTCCGATAGGCCTTAATAGCACCAGGCTTATATTCTACCATTTTAGCATCCTAAAAGAAATGGGGAAATTTTTTTTTCTGGCAGAAGTCCTGGATAGAACTTGCATTAGTCTGACTTGAGTCATTTGCCTCCTTTCACTGTGATGGGGGGTTGTCGGCCTGCGGTTGTCCAGCACTCACTAGGGTGCTGTACCAGAGCCAGGGGTCACGGTCGGTTTCCCCCAGACCATGGACTGAGAGTGGGGTAGAGATTGTTCCCAGGACAAAACCAGGTTTCTGTTTTCAAAAGCAGGGGAAATGGATGTTGAGCCAGCGTGTGTGAACCCACCCATGCATCAGCCACATAACCAACCACAGGCTGATAACGGTTTAAGGTTTTATATCCCTGGTAGAGTTTGCCTTCTTGTGAAGGCCTGTCAGTGTTCTGATGTGTATAACATGGGAATTTTGTGTACCATGGAAAGGCCTGTGAGGGGGTTGGAGAATATGGAGAGTTTGGATTTTAGGATTTTGCAGGATCTCCCAAATCATAGCACAAAGTAACAGTCTACTCCATCCACTTAAAAGTCTTATCCTGATAGTGGCCCAGGAAATCAGCCTGAGATGGAAAGGTCTCCACTGGTTAACCACATGTGGATGACTGAAAGTCGACTGTGCATCCCAGTTTGTTCTACCTCTTTTCTTACCATGTACTGCTTACCTCTCTAATGAGCATGGCCAATGTCTTATGAACCCAAGTCAAGTAGTGAACATCCAATAGAAAATTATAATTTTGTGTGTTGGTTTTATTCTTTCTCTCCTTTTTATGGTCTTTTGGTACACTTCTCATGTGCTTGGAGAAAACCCTGGACCTGTTTGTTAAGAATGAAGTTCTTGCATTCTCTTTGCCTGATGCATGTGGCAATGGGTACATATTAGAAGGAGTTAAGGGTGGTGAGGGGCAATCAGAAGGTGGCAACAATCAGTGTGGTGGGACTAATGAAGTATTTCTGGATGGAATTGAATAGAATTTTGCCTTAGGTCCTTTAGAAATCATTTTCAAGTCTGTTTTAATTCCTAATGTTCCCATATGATTTCTGACTCCTTTGCCTAATGGGTTCATTTATGTTTAAAAAAGGAACACCAAACCTTCATTATTTATTTTTCCTGATGCTTTTCAAATACCACAGAATTCTGTAAAGCTATCACAAAGACAGAGGGGGGCCAAAATTAAACATTCATTTTTGTTTCTTTGGCAAAGAATTCTTGAGATAATTCGGCACAGAGGAACCAGTACAGGTCTCTGATAGCTGTACCTAATGCTGATTAACTCACAAAATCTCTTGCCTGAAAACTATTATTAGAAATATGCAGAAATATCTAAATACTCCAAAGATCTCAAGAGATCTTTGGAAAATATTTCAGAACATTTAGAAACATCAGAAGTTTGAAAAACAAAATATCCCCACATATGTGCGTGGGGGTAGGGGATGAGTAAGGGACTATGATCTGTTTTTCTTCTCACCATTATATCACTGGCCCCTAGCACAGTAATTGGTGGAAGGGAGGTTCTCAGTAAGTATGTGATAAATCAACAGCTTCATCTTTGCAGGGACTCTTGAATATCCGTTGCTTTAAGTCATCAGAGTAGGCAAAACAGGGTGATCTATTTTGTGTTGTCATATCTATGGATCCCACAGCGTGTGGTTTCTTTTTTTCCTCCCTCCCTCCCTCCCTTCCTTCCTTCCTTCGTTTCCTCACTCCATCTCTTCCTTCTTCCTTTTCTTTTTCCCCTCCAGTATTTGCTGAATCCCTACTCTATGTCAGTGTCCCTTATGATACAAAGGTGACTAAGACTCAGCCCCTGTCCTCAGAGGTTGTACTTTAGTGAGAGAGACTCACAGCTAAATGGATGATTTCAATATATCAACAGTATAAAAAATATTATGATAGAGGAAGTACACAGTATCTATGGACCATTTAAGAAGGAAAGCACTTAACTCAAATTCAGGGAATCAGGAAAGCCTTCTCAGAGGAACTGAGTTTTGAAGGACAATTTGAGTTAACCAGACCTGGTTTTCTATGGCTGAGTGGGCCAGCCTGGGGGGAGCCTGGACCTGGGTTTAATCTCCTTCCTGGGCTCAGACAGGTGTTGGTGGCCACCCGCAGCCTCAGCTGCCCAGATGGCATCCAGTCTAGTGGTCATAGCCTGGTAGCCAAAGGGTTTTAACCACGGAGTTCATAGTCCAGAGAAGCATCCAAACCCTGGGTACCAAGAGGGGAGATAGTAGTACTGAAGTCTGTCTGGCCTTGGAGAGACACCGCCATAAGCATGGTTATGTGCAATTCTCATGCCCAGCTCAGTTCAGAGGACCTGGGGCCTCAGCCGTGGGCACACCGTGCAGGCCAGGAACCAGGCTTATAGCCCAGTTGTTGCCTGCACCTATAGTCTTTGGGTCCACCATTACCCATGCCTCTAGGAAGCCTCTGTGGAGCTACTCTAGCGTGTGTTTTTTCTTTCCCTTTTATTACTTAACTCCATAGAAGCTAACCTTGCTTCTGAGAAATCCTTTAAGTCTAAGGTTCACTGGATTACAGTGTCAGCATTTCTTATCAGCACCTACTGTGTGGCTGGCACCGTGCTGGGGACCAGGGATATAGAGATGAAGGGACCTGATTTGGTCCTTTAACTAAACTGCCCAGCTTTGCATTTAAAACATTATTTCTTCTGGTACTCGTAAAATTTGTTTTGCTCAAATACATGAATACTTGCCTCTTAGAAATAAGTTATATGATACAAAAATATAAAGGCCAAAACTGTAGTGTTTCCTTCTTTTTTTTGTTTTTTGCTGTACTCTCACTGTTGTGGCCTCTCCCGTTGCGGAGCACAGGCTCCGGACGCGCAGGTTCAGCGGCCATGACTCATGGGCCCAGCCGCTCCGCGGCACGTGGGATCTTCCCGGACTGGGGCACGAACCCGTGTCCCCTGCATCGGCAGGCGGATTCTCAACCACTGCGCCACCAGGGAAGCCCGTAGTGTTTCCTTCTTCCTCTAATTCTAGCTTCTTTCACCAGCATTAACCACTGATTACCTTTCTTGTGTATATTTCTAGTCCTTTTTCTATGCTTGTATATCCATGTATAATTGTATCAGTTGGGGTCCCAGCAGGAAACAGATGGTGGAATCAAATTAGGATAATTTGAGTTTAATAAAGGGACTATTTACAAAGTGTGAGATGGTGGAGGGAAGCCACAGGAGACAGTGTTTACTATCCCTAGCCCTGAAAGGGCACGGGGAGGGAGTTTCATGGATACCTGGACACAGGGAACGTGCTGCAGAAAGGACCCTCTGATGGTGCTGAGACCTTTGATGGAGGGATGCAGCCACACCTACAGAGAGGTAGCTGGGAATAAGCACACTGACCTCCCTCTTTTCCCTCCCTCCATTCTCCTGCTGAAGCTCCCTGTTGACTGAACCCTATGGGAAGCCAGGGAGCAGGAAAACTGATTGATGGGGTCCATCTAGGTCAACCTCCTCAGTCAGAGTGCAGGGTGGAGGGTGGGTTGGAGGGCCAAGCAGAAGGTATTTGTACAAATATATACTTATCACATAGTTATATGAGCTTTTAATATCTTGGCTAACTTGTTACAGAAATGGGAGTGTGCTATGGTATTGTTCTGTCTTGGTCTTTTGTTAACCTAAACAATGTGTCTTGATCTTTTCCGATCAGAACATGTGGATCTAATTAACTTATTTTAATGGCTGTGTAGTATTCCATCATATGCTATACCAGAATTTAAATATTTTATATATGTCACAGTTGATCTGTACAACAGAATATGTATCATCTGTGTACACTGTGAAGCCTAATAATGAAACGATCATCTGTATAATGAAACGGTCTCAACCTAACATCACTAGTCCCATTGACTCTACCTTGGGCTCCACTCCTAGAGTCTCTCTGTGTCCCCTCACGCTGAAAATGCTAGTCTCGATTTTTTGTGTTAATCCTTTTATGTTTTTTAAAATAGGTTTTCCATATATGTATCTCTAAACAATATATTATATAGTTTTGCTTTTTTAAAAGCTTTATAAAACTATTTTAATTGTATGTAGTCTTCCATAATTTGCTCTTTTAAAAGCATAGCATGCATTTTGACATGTGCAGCTGTGCTTCATTTATTTTCACATTTTATAATACTTCATTGTGTGACTATGCCATAGCTTACCTCCCCATTTGACTGTTGATGGACTTTTGGGTTGATTCCAGTTTTTGCTGTTTCAAACAGTGTAGTTTATGAACATATTTTTGTCCATGTCTCTTGGCACATATGTGCGAAAGTTGCTCTAGGGCATATACCTAGGAGTGGAATTTCTGGGTCAAGGGGTTTACACATATTCAGCTTTGCTAGGTGATGCCAAATTGTTTTCAATGGGATTGTGCCAATTTACATTCCCACCAGAAGTACGTAAGAGTTCTGGCTGTTCCCTGTCTTCCCCAATGCTTGGTAATTTCAGGTGTCTTAATTTTTACCACTAATACTTTTTTCAGGGATGCCGAGTGAAAGTGTAATGAGAGTCTGACTCTGTTATCATAATAAGTATTTTTAACCTGGGTATTCTAAAACATGAATTCTACTTTTCTCTGGAAAAATTGTTTTCCCTTTCCTGCCCTATTTGATTTCCCTCATTGTTCCCTGACAATTACACAGTTTAATACATTGAAAACAAATATCCCAAATGGGTTTTTTAATTCCTCCCAACTCTAAAATGAATGTGATACTGATAGAGCTCCACATAAAATTATGATTCATCAGCCAAAGGTTAGGGTTAGTCCCATATGGAGGACTTAGCTCACAAAGAGGGAAAAAAAGCCAACAGTTCTCTGTGGTCCCTTTATACGAGACTCCAGACCACCTTGACTTTCACAGCAAACTAGATTATGTGCTTTTTGAAAGGAATTGTGTCTCCCTCCATCTCTCTCTCACACTCTTCTATCTTTCTTTCCTCAAGTGTTCATTAACTGACTGGCTAAAAATCTAGTGGAAAAGACAAAGTAATATTCCTGAGTAGCTTGCAAATGGGATGATGATGAGGGGACAGGTGGCTTCTGGAGTACAAAGGAGGAAACTCGACCTCTGTGTCCCTTGAGTCCATCTCAGTTCCTGGGATGAGGTAGGCTTTACTGAGCATTTGTTGAATGAATGAATGAATGAATGAATACTACAAAGAGTTTTCAGTTCACTCGTAGTTTAGGAAGAACTACAAGAAGTTGAATTCCCATCAACTAGTCGACCTTTAATTACTGGAGTTAATCTTCTTTTGTAATTTAATACTCAAAGCACCTTACATGATCTCTTGATTGATTCCTTTGGGAGATGTGAAACAGTCTATCAATTTATTTTACTTAAGAAAAAATACCTTTGCATTCTTTCAAGCACTCCATCTTCTTTCCCCAAATCTTGGGAACTGGCATCAGCTCCTTATAATGTACCAGCATGCTTTTTCCCCTTTTCATACAAGTAAGAGCTTGTAATCACCCAGCATTTCTCTGACCTAGAAAGGCTGAGAAACTCACATTAATGAAAACACAGGGACTTACAAAATTGCTCTCAGCCCTCTCCCATAGAAGTATGTCTGGCGCTTGCTAATTAGCTGGATGGAATGTGGGTAATGGATGGAGTGCAGTGCTGGTGCTGCCTGCCGCAGATGGGCTTATGTAACTTTGAAATCAGGAAGCACATGCAGTGGGGTAGGGCAGAACTGCTTTTAACAAGCTGCTGGGATTGGCTGAACTCGTGCTGGCCTTGCACTCTTACTATTATAACCTTGATACCTTTCTCATTTGTAAACTTTATTTGCATTCCAGAGCTCAGCTGAATTTGCCTCGGTCCCTAGTTTCTTTCCTCTTTTGGCCTGGCTGTCTTGCATGTAAATCAGTTTCAGACTTTCAGCTGCCTAAATACTCCCCCAGTTTACACTCCATAACAAGTTCTTTCTCTGTAGGCTCCTGTCCACAGTGTGGCCGTGTACCTTAACACTGGACAATATGGCTGCTGTTAGTAGTAATGAGTTGGGATTGAGCATCAGCACGGGGTTGAGTCGACAGGGTGACTGAGACGCTCGCAACTGAGAGTTTCCTGGCTAGCGTGCTGTGGGACGCTGGAGATTTTGCCAAGCCACTCCAGGTCCCCCATTCCACTCCTGCCGGAGGTGACATTTTCCTTGCCCTACTAGGGACGTCACGAGCATAACTGAGATCCATGATTCTAAAACGACTGGAGTGAAAGTGTACAATACCCTTCTGTGCCCTCACAGTAGTGGAGCAAGCACAGTTTCACATGTATACGTGTATTGTGCATCAGATGTCCTCTTCTCATTCCTATGGATCAAATGTAACAATTTTAATTAAAAAAATACAAATGCAAGAAAACTGAACTGATAAAAAGAGAGAATAAGGCAGCTAACACTTAAAGAGGAAGATGTTTAGCCATTCAAGCTACTATTGAAATATTGAATTTCTTTAATGTTGATATATGTGCTAGAATGCTTTATTATCCTTATCCTTTCCCCCTTTCCTTTTCTCCAGAGAAGATAACTTATTTTGCAATGTCTAAATAGCATAGGAGTATATATATATACTGATTTATAATTTAGAGAAACAATTTGGTTACTCTTGTTAGCAGAACCTCATACAGCATTGTCTTTCGAAAGACTGCCTAACTTGATTTCACAAGTAAACCACAGAAAGCAATTATTTGGTACATTTTCTTTTTTTCCTCTCTCTCTCTTTTTCTTTTATTTTTTTATTTGGTACATTTTCTATATTCCATTTTCTTCTTTCATCCCTGTTAGGGAGGAGCTGAGTGTTTTTTTTCTTTCTTTCTTTTTGTTTCTTTTTTTCAAGCCTTACTGTCTTACCCTGAACTTATATGGTTGTTTTTTCAATGGAAATTTGATAATCTTGCCAGAAGCCACATTAAGGAAGGAATACTACAAAGTCATTGTTGGAGCCAAGTTCTCAGGATGGCAAGCTCTGCCCATTTGCCTCTTTTGGTCCCAGTACGATTTGTAGAGTTGGGTTCTCGGTTTGAGGCTGGGATAAGTGCAGGGATGAAGCAAATGAAAGGGACCCTTGGGATATAAGAGCGGTAAGCCAGAGCTCAACCAATCCACAGTTCCTCTAGTTGACACAGAAGATCCCTCACCAACAGCACAGATTTATGACTCAGTCCCACAACCTGAGTCAAATTTCTTGGACTGGTTCTCAAAATTTAGCATGCACAGGAATCATC
Source organism: Hyperoodon ampullatus (assembly GCF_949752795.1). NCBI lineage: Eukaryota > Metazoa > Chordata > Mammalia > Artiodactyla > Ziphiidae > Hyperoodon > Hyperoodon ampullatus. The sequence continues at coordinate 40,272,596 of NC_136930.1, forward strand.
CGGGTGATTAATAAAAATGCAGACTCTTCGGACCCATGCTCAGATTCAGATCAGTAGGTCCGGGATGGGACCCAGGAATCTGCATTTTTACAGATGTCATAGATGATTCTGATGCTGGTATTCTGAGGACCACACTTAGAGAAATGCCAACCTAGTGTATCTTATCATCTCTTCCCTTTTGCTCTTTCTCTGATTCAGGAAGTAACTTTGAATATGACCCTTTTAATGTCATCACTTGTAGCTGGGACCAGGAATCCCTGAGATGTACTTTTATCTAACATGGTTGAACTCTACCTGAGAGGGCATTAAATATATTACTTATGGGAGGTCTGCTTTCTGGAACTCTCCTACCAGACCCATGTACTGTCCTGTGGTTTGAATGATTGAAAGCTGGAGTCTTCAATTGAAAGCTGCTAGCCTTCCAGACCTACCCAAAGTCTGTTCCTTTGGAAAGCCCTCTAGTACTCCAGTGTAGAATAAGAGATACTCATAGGCTGGAATTTTAAATAGGAGAGCTGAATGACCTGGAAGTAAATTATCAAAAATTTGAAAGTTTGCCCCATATCATGGTTGGACCTATTTTCATAAATCTATATAAACCACTCAAGTAATAAAAGTAATACAAATAATTGACAATTGACTACCATGGACCAGGCTTTGTCCTAAATGATTTGCATATATTCAGATAATCCTCATAATAACCAATACTTTGTGTTATTATTATTCTGCTTTTATAGAAAAGAAACCAAGGCACAAGAAAGTTAAGGAACTTGTACAACTGGAGAATAGCAGTCTGGCCCTCTTGGTTTGTGTAAGTTAAAATGAAACGGTTAAGGAAACTAGGAATCTGAAGAAGCCTTCTTTTTCAAAAGAGAAAGGAAATAAATACATAAAGGACATTATAGGGCTACAGCCCAACCACTAGTGAGAAGTGTTGTAGACTTTTTTTTTTGAAGTTTTTCAGAAATGTATCTAGGCCACAGATGTAGTAACTGCAGCCTTTAATGCATATTGGGGTTAATTCCAGGACTTTTATTGTTACTCAGGATTTGACAGTGTAATAGTTATTTGTGTCACTAAGCCTTTTAGGCTGGAGAATTTTGTACATTAGTAGCTGTTAAAGATCTTATTGCAGAAATTACTGCCATGATTATGGAAACCCTAATTTAACCCACATTGATCATATGTTTCTGGCATGGTCAAGAAGTTTTTTCCAATTCAAGTAGCTTTATAAAGCATATTTAAGGGATGACTCCAATCTCTCTGTAGTTATACAGCCCTTCTGTTGGTCCTGCTGGAATCCCTTTGGAGGATTTTTGTTTGTTTGTTTGTGTGTTTTTGTTTAGTGTTCTGGAAAGAAGAGATAGGAAGACAATTGACATTGCTAAGTACTGAATTCTGGAGTCCTGTCTATGATCAAAATGTCCCCTGGTCCCACCAGTTGAGTGCTGATGTGGGCTCATTCATGCCCAGTTTTGCATCCTGTGACCCTTGCTTGAGGAGCCAGGTCTCTGGGCCTCCCTACAACGTCCCTTCAGGCAGTTCTTGGAGTTCCCCATGGTACCGGCCTTGTTCTCAGTCCCAAGTTTGTTCATGACCACCTGTTTCTGTTTCCTTGTTAGTATATCTGTAGATAAAGAAGTTTGAATATATAATCAGGGATAGTGAGGAACAGAGTCCTATGCTTTATCATTTCTTTCTGAAGAGAGGTTTTGTAAAAAGAGGACTGGGACAAAATTCCTTCTTCAAGAGGTGTGGAGTTTTTCATATGTCAACCGCTGTAACCTTTTGAAGGTTTAATGAAATCAGCAAATATAATCCAACGTACAAGAGTGGATGTGAACCAAGTCTATTATTGTTGAACAAATGGCATTAATTTCCAGTGCACGTGTGGACCTGAGTTTTAAAATATTTGTTTGAAAAATGTCAAGCTGCTCATTGTTTTAGAATATTTGAGCAGCTTCCCAGTATGCTCTTTTTAAACAGTTGTACTTCTGAAAGGTTACAGTGTTCCCGTATTTACTCTTCAACTTTAAAAATTCTTCCAGTGCCATTGGGTAGTGGGGAAATACCTCAAATTCCTCTTTTTAATGGTTTAATGGATTGCATTTCCTAGAGGGTATAAAAATTCTCCTTCACTTTCATCAGTAGCCTTAGGCTAAGGGACTCACTTTACATTCCAGTGCTTGTCATTCTGTCACTGGGTGGAGAAGTTCTCTTTAGTGCCCCCCAGAAGTTATAGAATTAGACTGCTTAAAGATAACAGAGAAACTAGTATCACCTGTGTCTAGTGTCAGCCCCCCAGGAAGGAAAGAGCTCAAGGGAGAACTAATACTCAATGAGTACTCTAAGGTAATGGAGATTATAGGATGAGCAAGGCATCCATGGGCCCTGCCATCCTGGAGGTCATGGTTGCAGTTCAGCCAAGGTCATTGTGGGCAGAGAGCAAAGAAATCTCCAAAGTGGGTACAAAGAGGTCCTTGAGGATGTTGGGAAAAAATATAAAACTTAGGTTTATCTCATTTCAAATTTCTATTCTTATGGATATTTCATAACGCACATAGTATGTTGGTGTTGTGAAGCATTCTTTGTAATATACTTAATTTTTTTTTAACATATTTATTGGAGTATAATTGCTTTACAATGGTGTGTCAGTTTCCACTTTATAACGAAGTGAGTCAACTATACATATACATATATCCCCATATCTCCTACCTCTTGCGTCTCCCTCCCATCCTGCCGATCCCACCCCTCTAGGTGGTCACAAAGCACGGAGCTGATCTCCCTGTGCTATGCGGCTGCTTCCCACTAGCTATCTATTTTACATTTGGTAGTGTATATATGTCCATGCCACTCTCTCACTTCGTCCCAGCATACCCTTGCCCCTCCCCATGTCCTCAAGTCCATTCTCTACGTCTGTATCTTTATTCCTGTCCTGCCACTAGGTTCTTCATAACCTTTTTTTTTTTCTTTTAGATTCCATATATATGTATTAGCATACAGTACTTGGGTATTTGTTTTTCTCTTTGTGACATACTTCACTCTGTATGACCTACTCTAGGTCCATCCACCTCACTACAAATAACTCAATTTCGTTTCTTTTTATGGCTGAGTGGTATTCCATTGTATATATGTGCCATATCTTCTTTATCCATTCATCTGTTGATGGACACTTAGGTTGCTTCCATGTCCTGGCTATTGTAAATAGTGCTGCATTGAACATTGTGGTACATGACTCTTTTTGAATTATGGTTTTCTCAGGGTATATGCCCAGTAGTGGGATTGCTGGGTCGTACAGTAGTTCTATTTTCAGTTTTTAAAGTAATCTCCATACTGTTCTCCATAGTGGCTATATCAGTTTACATTCCCACCAACAGTGCAAAAGGGTTCCCTTTTTTCCACACCCTTTCCAGCATTTATTGTTTGTACATTTTTTGATGATGGCCATTCTGACTGGTGTGAGCTGATAGTGATCAAACTCATTGTAGTTTTGATTTGTAGTTTTGATTTGTAATTCTCTAATAATTTGGGATGTTGAGCATTCCTTCATGTGTTTGTTGGCAATCTGTATATCTTCTTTGGAGAAATGTCTATTTAGGTCTTCTGCCCATTTTTGGATTGGGTGGTTTGTTTTTTTGATATTGAGCTGCATGAGCTGCTTATAAATTTTGGAGATTAATCCTTTGTCAGTTGCTTCATTTGCAAATATTTTCTCCCATTCTGAGGGTTGTCTTTTCATCTTGTTTATGGTTTCTTTGCTGTGCAAAAGCTTTTAAGTTTCATTAGGTCCCATTTGTTTATTTTTGTTTTTATTTCCGTTTCTCTAGGAGCTGGGTCAAAAAGGATCTTGCTGTGATTTATGTCATAGAGTGTTCTGCCTGTGTTTTCCTCTAAGAGTTTGATAGTGTCTGGACTTATTTAGGTCTTTAATCCATTTTGAGCTTATTTTTGTGTATAGTGTTAGGGAGTGTTCTAACTTCATTGTTTTACATGTAGCTGTCCAGTTTTTTCAGCACCACTTATTGAAGAGGCTGTCTTTTCTCCACTGTATATTCTTGCCTCCTTTATCAAAAATAAGGTGACCATATGTGCGTGGGTTTATCTCTGGGCTTTCTATCCTGTTCCATTGATCTATATTTCTGTTTTTACACAAGTACCATACTGTCTTGATTACTGTAGCTTTGTAGTATAGTCTGAAGCCCGGGAGCCTGATTCCTCCAGCTCCGTTTTTCTTTCTCAGTATTGCTTTGGCTATTCGGGGTCTTTTGTGTTTCCATACAAATTGTGAAAATTTTTGTTCTAGTTCTGTGAAAAATGCCAGTGGTAGCTTGATAGGGATTGCATTGAATCTGTAGATTGCTTTGGGTAGTAGAGTCCTTTTCACAGTGTTGATTCTTCCAATCCAAGAACATGGTATATCTCTCCATCTGTTTATATCATCTTTAATTTCTTTCATCAGTATCTTACAGTTTTCTACATACAGGTCTTTTGTCTCCTGAGTTAGGTTTATTCCTAGGTTTATTATTCTTTTTGTTGCAGTGGTAAATGGGAGTGTTTCCTTAATTTCTCTTTCAGATATTTCATCATTATTGTATAGGAATGCAAGAGATGTCTGTGCATTAATTTTGTATCCTGCTACTTTACCAGATTCATTGATTAGCTCTAGTAGTTTTCTGGTAGAGTCTTTAGGATTCTCTATGTATAGTATCATGTCATGTGCAAACAGTGACAGCTTTACTTTTTCTTTTCCGATTTGGATTCCTTTTATTTCTTTTTCTTCTCTGATTGCTGTGGCTAAAACTTCCAAAACTATGTTGAATAATAGTGGTGAGAGTGGGCAACCTTGTCTTGTTCCTGATCTTAGTGGAAATGATTTCGGTTTTACACCATTGAGAACGATATTGGCTGTGGGTTTGTCATATATGGCCCTTATCATGTTGAGGTAAGTTCCCTCATGCCTACTTTCTGGAGGGTTTTTTTAATCACAAATGGGTGTTAAATTTTGTCGAAAGCTTTTTCTGCATCTATTGAGATGATCATATAGTTTTTATCCTTCAGTTTGTTAATATGGTATATCACATTGATTGATTTGCATATATTGAAGAATCCTTGCATTCCTGGGGTAAATTGCACTTGATCATGGTGTATGATCCTTTTAATGTGCTGTTGGATTCTGTTTGCTAGTATTTTGTTGAGGATTTTTGCACCCATGTTCATCAGTGATATTGGCCTGTACTTTTCTTTCTTTGTGACATCTTTGTCTGGTTTTGGTATCAGGGTGATGGTGGCCTCGTAGAATGAGTTTGGGAGTGTTCCTCCCTCTGCTATATTTTGGAAGAGTTTGAGAAGGATAGGTGTTAGCTCTTCTCTAAATGTCTGATAGAATTCTCCTGTGAAGCCATTTGGTCCTGGACTTTTGTTTGTTGGAAGATTCTTTATCACAGTCTCAATATCAGTGCTTGTGATTGGTCTGTTTATGTTTTCTATTTCTTCCTGGTTCAGTCTCGGAAGGTTGTGCATCTCTACAAATGTGTCCATTTCTTATAGGTTGTCCATTTTATTGGCATATAGTTGCTTGTAGTAATCTCCCATGATCCTTTGTATTTCTGCAGTGTCAGCTGTTACTTCTCCTTTTTCATTTCTAATTCTATTGATTTGAGTCTTCTCTGTTTTTTTCTTGATGAGTCTGGCTAATGGTTTATCAATTTTGTTTATCTTCTCATAGAAGCAGCTTTTAGTTTTATTGATCTTTGCTATTGTTTCCTTCATTTCCTTTTCATTTATTTCTTAATCTTTATGATTTATTTCCTTCTGTGGACTTTGGGGTTTTTTTGTTCTTTTTTCTCTAATTGTTTTAGGTGTAAGGTCAGGTTGTTTATTTGAGATGTTTCTTGTTTCCTGAGGTAGGATTGTATTGCTATAAACTTCCCTCTTAGAACTACTTTTGCTGCATCCCATAGGTTTTGAGTCGTTGTGTTTTCACTGTCATTTGTTTCTAGTTATTTTTTGATTTTTTCTTTGATTGCTCCAGTGATGTCTTGGTTATTTAGTAGTGTATTGTTTACCTTCTGTGTCTTTGTATTTTTAACAGATTTTTTCCTGTAATTGATATCTAGTCTCATAGTGTTGTGGTCAGAAAAGATACTTGATATGATTTCAATTCTTAAATTTACCAAGGCTTGATTTGTGACCCAAGATATGATCTATCCTGGAGAATGTTCCATGAGCACTTGCGAAGAAAGTGTATTCTGTTGTTTTTGAATGGAATGTCCTATAAATATCAATGAAGTCCATCTTGTTTAATGTGTCATTTCAAGCTTGTGTTTCCTTATTTATTTTCATTTTGGATGATCTGTCCATTGGTGAAAGTGGGGTGTTAAAGTCCCCTACTATGATTGTGTTAGTGTTGATTTCCCCTTTTATTGCTTTTAGCATTTGCTTTATGTATTGAGGTGCTCCTATGTTGGGTGCATTAATATTTACAATTGTTATATCTCCTTCTTGGATTGATCTCTTGATCATTGTGTAGTGTCCTTCTTTGTCTGTTGTAATAGTCTTTATTTTAAAGTCTATTTTGTCTGATATGAGAATTGCTACTCAAGCTTTCTTTGACTTCCATTTGCATGGAATATCTTTTTCAGTCCCCTCACTTTCAGTCTGTATATGTTCCTAGGTCTGAAGTGGGTCTCTTGTAGACAGCATATATATGGGTCTTGTTTCTATATCTATTCAGCCATTCTATGTCTTTTGGTTGGAGTATTTAATCCATTTACATTTAACGTAATATCAATATGTATTTTCCTATTACCATTTTCTTAATTGTTTTGGGTTTCTTTTTCTAGCTCTTTTCCTCCTGTTGTGTTTCCTGGCTAGAGAAGTTCCTTTAGCATTTGTTGTAAAGCTGGTTTGGTGGTGCTGAGTTCTCTTAGCTTTTGCTTGTCTGTAAAGATTTTAATTTCTCTGCTGAATCTGGATGAGATCCTTGCTGGGTAGATTAACCTTGATTGTAGGTCTTTCCCTTTCATCACTTTAAGTAGGTCCTGCCACTCCCTTCTGGCAGAGTTTCTGCTGAAAGATCAGCTGTTAACCTTATGAGGATTCCCTTGTATGTTATTTGTTGTTTTTCCCTTGCTGCTTTTAATATTTTTTCTTTGTATTTAATTTTTGATAGTTTGCTTAATATGTGTCTTGGCTTGTTTCTCCTTGGATTTATCCTGTAAGGGACTCTCTGTGCTTCCTGCAATTGATTAACTATTTCCTTTCCCAATTTAGGAAGGTTTCTACTATAATCTCTTCAAATATTTTCTCATTCCCTTTCTTTTTCTCTTCTTCTTCTGGGACCCCTATAATTCGAATGTTGGCGCATTTAATGTTGTCCCAGAGGTCTCTGAGACTGTCCTCAATTCTTTTCATTCTTTTTTCTTTATTCTGCTCTGCAGTAGTTATTTCCACTATTTTATCTTCCAGGTCACTTATCTGTTCTTCTGCCTCAGTTTTCTGTTATTGATTCCTTCTACAGAATTTTTAATTTCATTTATTGTGTTTTTCATCATTGTTTGTTTGCTCTTTAGTTCTTCTAGGTCCTTGTTAAACGTTTCTTTTATTTTCTCCATTCTATTTCTAGGATTTTGGATCATCCTTACTATCATTACTCTGAATTCTTTTTCAGGTACACTACCTATTTCCTCTTCATTTGTTTGGTCTCATGGGTTTTTACCTTGCTCCTTCATCTGCTGTGTCTTTCTCTGTCTTCTCATTTTGCTTAACTTACTGTGTTTTGGGGTCTCCTTTTTGCAGGTTTCAGGTTTGTAGTTCCTGTTGTTTTTGGTGTCTACCCCCAATGGCTGAGGTTGGTTCAATGGGTTGTGTAGGCTTTATGGTGGAGGGGACTGGTACCTGTGTTCTGGAGGATGAGGCTGGATATTGTCTTTCTGGTGGGCAGGACCGTGTCCAGTGGTGTGTTTTGGGGTGTCTTTGATCTTATTGTGATTTTAGGCAGCCTCTCAGCTAGTAGGTGGTGTTGTGTTCCTGTCTTGCTAGTTGTTTGGCCTAGAGTGTCCAGCACTGTAGCTTGCTGGTTGTTAGTGGAGCTGTGTCTTAGCATTGAGATGGAGATCTCTGGGAGAGCTTTTGCCGTTTGATATTACATGGAGCTGGGAGGTCTCTGGTGGACCACTGTCCTGAACTCTGCTCTCCCCCATCAGAGGCACAGGTCTGACACCCGGCCAGAGCACAAAGACCCTGTCAACCACATGACTCAGGAGAAAAGGGAGAAAAAAAGAATGAAAGAAAGAAAGAAAAAAATAGTTATTAAAATTAAAAATATATAATAATTTTTTTAAAAAATTATAAGTAATAAAATAAAAGAAAAAAAAAGAAGAGAGGAACCACACCTAAAAACAAATCCACCAATGATAACATGGGCTAAAAACTATAGTTAAAAAAAACAAAAAAAAGAAACAGACACACAGAACTCTAGGACAAATGGTAAAAGCAAAGCTATACAGAAAAAAATCACACAAAGAAGCATATACATACAGACTCACAAAAAGAGAAAAAGGAAAAAAATATATATATCATTGCTCCCAAAGTCCACCACCTCAATTTTAAGATGATTCGTTGTCTATTCAGGTATTCCACAGATGCAGGGTACATCAACTTGATTGTGGAGATTAATCTGCTGCTTCTGAGGCTGCTGGGAGAGATTTCCCTTTCTCTTCTTTGTTTGCACAGCTCCTGGGGATCAGCTTTGAATTTGTCCCCGCCTCTGCGTTTAGGTCGCCTGAGGGTATCTGTTCTTTGCTCAGACAGGACGGGGTTAAAGGAGCAGCTTATTAGGGGGCTCTGGCTCACTCAGGCCAGGGGGAGGGAGGGATATGGAATGCGGGGCTACCTGCGGTGGCAGAGGCCAGTGTGACGTTGCGCCAGCCTGAGGCGCGCCATGTGTTCTCTTGGGGAAGTTGTCCCTGGATCACGGAACTCTGGCTGTGGCGGACTGCACAGGCTCCAGTCAGGGGAGATGTGGATAGTGACCTGTGCTTGCACACAGGCTTCTTGGTGGCTGCAGCAGCAGCCTTAGTGTTTCATGCCCGTCTCTGGTGTCCACGGTGATAGCCGTTGCTCGTGCCCATCTCTGGAGCTCGTTTAGGTGGTGATCCCAATCCCCTCTTCTCCCGCACCCCCAAACAATGGTCTCTTGCCTCTTAGGCAGGTCCAGACTTTTTCCTAGACTCCCTCCCGGTTAGCTGTGGTGCACTAGCCCCCTTCAGGCTGTGTTCATGCAGCCAACCCCAGTCCTCTCCCTGGGATCTGATATCTGAAGCCCGAGCCTCAGCTCCCAGCCCCCACCTGCCCCGGCTGGTGAGTGCTGCTCAGCACCGATCCTCTGTGTGGGCGTCTCTCCTGTTTGCCCTCTGCACCCCTATTGCTGTGCTCTCCTTTGTGGCTCTGAAGTTTCCCCCCTGCCACCCCCTGTCTCCACCAGTGAAGGGGCTTCCTAGTGTGTGGAAACCTTTCCTCCTTCACAGCTCCCTCCCAGAGGGGCAGGTCCTGTCCTTATTCTTTTGTCTCTGTTTTTTCTTTTTTCGTTTGCCCTACCTAGGTACGTGGGGAGTTTCTTGCCTTTTGGGAAGTGTGAGGTCTTCTGCCAGCGTTCAGTAGGTGTTCTGTAGGAGTTGTTCCACATGTAGATGTATTTCTGATGTATCTGTTGGGAGGAAGGTGATCTCCATGTCTCAGTCTTCCGCCATCTTGAGGGTATCTCTTGCCAATGGCTCTCGGGAGAGAATTCGGAAGCAGCTGCGACTCCAAAGGCAGCCCCAGGCTGGCTAAAACGGTTCCTGGTGTGGAATCTGAGACCCGCAAGTACCCAGGCCCAGCCCAACCTCGCTCAGGTGAGAGGGAGGAGGCCTCGCCCCCAGGTACCTGGCTTCTGAGCCACAGACTTGGCCTCCCCATATGTTGTAGACATACACAGATCTGCTTCAGGACTGTCTGTTCTGTTCCACTGATCTTAGCTGGTATCTTTAAGAAAGATTGACAACTATATTTTAAAAATCTAATCCTATCTAACCAGGAAATTGATTTAATCGGAACACTGCATTCCATAAATGATTTGATTGAGCATGTTTTTTCCTCAAGATGAAAGAGTCCCCAGCAGCATGGTTATTTTTTGCACGTAAATCCAATTTAGCACCTTTTCAAGTTAGGTTTGAAATTGGAGGAACTTACATTTCTGAAAGATAAGCTGTTGTAATGGTACAATGTTCCATAAAACACAAAACACAGCCCTGCTCTTTAACTTGTTCACTTGTCCCCATTTCATCCTATTTACACTGTGTGAATTCTTCCTTAACTGGTTTCCACGTGTTCTTAACTGTGTCCTCTTCTTGACAAGGTTCTCCACACTATTAGTTTGCTTTCAGATTCCCCTGAGTTTGCTGTCTGTCCATCACTTGTGACACTGTGAATTGCGGTCAGCCCAAGTGGCTTCCAGGTGACTTGCCTTGAGCAGTGGCTGCTCATTTCATGTGCTGCTGCTGCCCGGTTGATGCCACCAGTACCACAGACTGTTCCCATTAGGGCTGCTTTCAATGATGTTGGCTTTCCAATTGACTGTGAAACGGTCTATGTCTGCTTAGATCTTCTGTTTATCCAACTCCTATTCCATTTGATTCCATCTTCAGTGTCCATTCCTTCCCCAGTTTTCCCTGGTAGATAGATTTTTTTTCCCAGAAATGATCCCTCCCTCTTTGTTCCCTTCCACAGGACTTCTATGACAATTAGACATTTGCATTACTTTCATCTCCAAAACAAAATTATTTGATGACTGTCTATGATTAGAAAAACAATTCTAGAAAATCTCATTTTAGTTTGCTATATCAAATCTTTCCTGGGACTTCTAGATCTAATATGTTGCATTTCCTTACTTGAAAGGGAATTGTTATCATTTCCAGATGGATTTGTTTATGAGCATTTAAGTAATTTCTTTAGTTTCCTAAATCAGCATTTCCATTCATAATTCCTAAATTCAGATTAAACCAGTATTTCTGGTACTTCAAGTATTTCCTAAATGTGGTTCCCTGATTCACTGTTTTGCTGAATGCTCACAGGTTGTTGTGAAGAAAGACTTAACCACTCAAACTCATTCCAACCCCCAGGTCTTTGCATCAGCTGTTCCCTTTGGCTGGAGTTTTCTTTCCCAGATCTTCACGGAGCCAGCTCTTACCATTTAGATTTCAAACTCTACTTTCTTGGAGAGGTATTTTTCTGGCCAATGAGCCTCTCACCATTCTTTGACACATCATTCGATTTTATTTTTTCACAGCATATGTCACTGTCTGGAGTTATCTTTGTTCACTTGGTCATCACCTGTCCTTCAACTAGAATGTAAGTTCAGAAGGACAGAGGCCTTATCTGTCAAGTTATCTGTCAAGTTCATTGCCTTATCTGTCAAGTTCATAGTATGTTGTCTAGCAGTGGATTGATAAATGCTTGCTGAATGCATGGATAAAACATTTTGGAAATGGGTAAAGCTAAACAGGTTTCTCTAGACTGTATAGCATTTTCTAAATATATTTAGATAGATAGATTGATAGATAATTGGGGGAACTCAGAAGGGATGGAATATGCCCAGATTAACCTGGGGTATAATGATTTACTGCATATATACAAGGACATATGGATGGTAGGTATGTAATTTCCTTTTTAGCTTTGCAGTAATTAATGGTCCCTATACTTTTAAGACTGTATTATAGAATAGGCTTAACCAGAGGGTGCAGGAGACCCCTCCCTCCCCTGTCCCTCTCTTTGTGTCCCCCTCATTTATTGCCATCCAATGCAACTCACCCCTCTTGAGTAGGTTTTTGAGCCAATCCAGGTCAAAGGTAAGCTTCTCTCATGTCTGATTACCTATGTTACTTTGACTTAGGAGATGATTTTTTTAATATATATATATTTTTATATATTTTTAAAAATTTATTTTTATTTTTTTTGCAGTACACGGGCCTCTCACTGTTGTGGCCTCTCCCGTTGTGGAGCACAGGCTCCGGACGCGCAGGCTCAGCGGCCATGGCTCATGGGCCCAGCCGCTCTGCGGCATGTGGGATCCTCCCAGACCGGGGCACGAACCCGTGTCCCCTGCATCGGCAGGCGGACTCTCAACCACTGCACCACCAGGAAAGCCCAGGAGATGATTTTGAGATAATTATTTGTAACCATTGAAACAGAGCTGGTTTCTCATGACACATGGCATGAGCCCTAACAACTCTATTCCTGAGGCTGCTTTCCTAAGGAGAAGCCTGTGGGCAGGGCAGGCACTTAGTGCTTCAGGGCTCCTGTCTGGCACAGAAGACAGAATGCAACACAGTCCTACATTTCTGTTTTACTGTTGGCTTTGTTTTCATTTTCAATGGTTGACTGTTTCACGGATACTACAGTAGTGTGTGTATTTGAAATAAAAATACGTAAACTGTGGTGCCGGGGTACCGTGCTGTTAGGCTTTCTAGATGTGGGTAGCGAAGCAGGAGTAAATGAATTAGTGTGCTCATTTTCTGCTCAACTTAATTCTTTAATCTTCAGGCGACAGCCTGGAGTTGGTCATTCCAGATGACATGTCTATGTGAACAAATCTACAGACCCCGCCATGTGTATAATCAGAAGTATTATGGATTTTATTTTTTCATAGAGAATGACTAACTTACATTTCACATTTTGGACCAAAGCTTTATTATCTGTTTGTTTTCTAATTTTATCTATTAAAATTGAAGGATGTTTTGCATCATGTTTAATAATTTGTTTAATAATTTTGCATCCTATTCATGAATCAGATTGGTCTATAATTTACTTTATTGTACTGTCCCTGTCTTTTTTTTTTTATTATTATTATTTTTTGCAGTATACGGGCCTCTCACTGCTGTGGCCTCTCCCATCGTGGAGCACAGGCTCCGGACGTGCAGGCTCAGCAGCCATGGCTCACGGGCCCAGCCGCTCCGCAGCACGTGGGATCCTCCCAGACCAGGGCACGAACCCGCGTCCCCTGCATTGGCAGGCGGACTCCCAACCACTGCGCCACCAGGGAAGCTCCCCTGTCTTTTTTTTTTTGGTATCAGTATAACACCTTGATAAATGAGGCGGCTAAGTCTGAGGATGCTCTATTCCTTTTAATTGGGTGAAACACCTGTAAAACCCATTGAGTCTGGTGGATTAGTTTGTGTGTGTGCGAGAAGGGGAGTACTTTCTGAGTCTTGATTGAATTTCTTAATATTTATTGATATTTCCAGGTTTTCTATCTCTTCTTGAGTCACTTTTGTTGATTTTTCTTTTTCAAGAAAATTAATCCTTTGATCACCCTATCTATAATTTTTAAAAATTGTGATACAGTCTTTCCACAAATTAATCTGGAGTGGAGGTTTTATTTCAGTTTCTGGTTTTGTGACATTTTTAGCACTATATTCCTTCATGTGTTTTGGAATTTGGGTTTGCTGACTTATTTTGTGTAGGATGTTTTAAAATTCAGTTTGTGTTATTATTTGTATTGTTTTCTCTCCCTCTGGGTTCAGTTCTCTCTCGAGGTTTTATGATTGCTTTCACCTGGCCTGCAACACTGCCAGTCGAGAACCAGGTTTTATTATGTTGTATCAGCCACCCTTGCTAGTGGTGATAATGAGGATCACATAGTCTGTTACAAAGCCAGCACAGGTGGCTTGATTCAGTGCCTGGTTCTGATTCATGTCTTTGTCCATTTCTCCTCCACAGGCTCAAATGTTTTATAAAGCTTTACCTCTTGGCATCTTTCTTTTGTTTTCAGCCTCCTCTCCTGAGCTCAACCCTCTTGCTTGCTTCCACACAGTTAGCCTGGCTTAGGTCTCCCTATTTCCAGTGAAGCAATTTTAGGTTCTGTCTGCCTACAGGGACAGAATGCCAAGCAGTCATGGCTGGCTTCTGTATCTGGAGCCCTGCAGGTCCCCTGGCTTCAGACCCACTCACTGCCTTGTGATTCTTATCCATTTCTAGTCCACAGAGATATTTATCTGGTTTTTGGAGCCAAATTACAACCTTTTGGTTTTCCCTTTTTGTATTTCATCTCTAATTGCCACATGTTTGGAACAGAGGAGGCTCATGAACATGTGAATTTGCTGTACCGTGTTGACCAGAAGTCTCATAGTTAACTTTTTTTTTTTTTTTTTTGCGGTACGCGGGCCTCTCACTGTTGTGGGCTCTCCCGTTGCGGAGCACAGGCTCTGGATGCACAGGCTCAGCGGCCATGGCTCACGGGCCCAGCTGCTCCACGGCATGTGGGATCCTCCCGGACCGGGGCACGAACCCGTGTCCCCTGCATCGGCAGGCGAACTCTCAACCACTGCGCCACCAGGGAAGCCCCTCATAGTTAACTTTTAAGCATGACTTTATTTCTAGTCCTAATTTCTTGTCCATAGCTCTGTATGGTTCTGACCTTTGAAGAACACATTAAAGCTTAATCTTTTTTTAATGTGCTCATTGTTTATACTCATCATTGAGAGAAAGGGAGTTACGTTATCCATTATACGTAGTTGAGAGTAAACTTCTTTAATGAGTTTATGTGACTAAATTGTAAATGTCAAAATAATTAATTGGAAATTTGTTTTAATTGTGTATTGATCACAAAAACTAGTATCTTTCTTTGTAAGGGACTGAACTAGCTTGATTCTGAATCACATTTTATTACTAAATAGAAACAAATCAACTGTTGATTTGTTGATTCTCTACCATATTTCAAGCCCTGTGAGAAATACATGTGAAGGATGCAAACTGCCACTAAGAGAGCTTAGTGTCTCTTGGCTGAGGGATGGGGATGGAAGGCATACTCCTTCCCTCTCCCCAGTAGAAGTGCATCAAATCAGGGATGGGAGCCTTTTTATTTTCAGACTCTGCACGCTCTTTCCCTTTCCCAGCCCCCTTCCACCAGGGGAGGGTACTATTCTTTGCCCCCCAACTGCTTGAGAATACCATCAGAGAGAGCCATTTTTACTAAGAACAGACACCATTTCAACAAGACATTTTGATAACAGTTAAACATGTAATTAAATGCTAAGATGAATGATTAGGAAACTAGATGGATGGAGCCTGCACTTGGTGCCTGGCAATGCATTAAGCCCTTTCCTCATGCTTGCTGTTACATCAATGCTGTGGACAGTTGTTAATGTTGGTTTTTAGATACATGGAAATGGGAGATCAAAGAGCCCAAGCAGCTTGCTGAAAGTTCCTGGTGAGTGAGAAAGGTAGACTTCAAATCCCGCCCTTCTACCTCTAGAGCCAATTATCTTGACTACTCTATTGCAAGACGAGGAACAAAGACAACGTTGAAATATGCTGTACCTCATCGCAGTTTACTGAAGGAAACATATGGAGATTAAAATTCATAAATTGTTAAGAGTATGGAGTTGAAAGAGATGAAACAATGCTCCTTTGACAAGCCAGTTAGTTCTTTCTTTGATCTTTAAACAATGCTACCCTTAAATTTGTCTACAACAACATGAAGAATTGATATCTGCCCTTTGTCATCCACTCCCCATTCTTGGTGATTTTTATACCTTCTCTACAGAGATTATGCTCAAATGTGATGTCAGGATATGCTTTTTGTTCCCATTTCTACATGAAACATGCCAGACTTTTGATGCTTTCTCTAAGGCTGTATTCTGGACTCTCTCCCTATATTCTAGGCCCCCCGAGGAGAAAACTATTGTGCAGCCCATCTTGCCAGCTCTGTAAATGCAATTGACAGTGGAATCACTCATTCCATTAGCCACTGCCAGGACAAAACTCACCTCTGGTACGTGGGGCAGCATCAGTTCAAACACCTGAATTCATTTTCACCCCGTGCTACCTGGTTACCTAGTAACTGCAGAGTTATTTAGAGAGGGCTGCATGTTTGTGATTGCTTGAGCTCTAACTTTTTTTTTCCCCTTTGCAACCTATTATTGAAATGAAAATGTAAGTTAGCTATTTCATGGTATATGGATGTTTTCAAATTGAGTAAGTTCATGCTGTTTTAAATTAGGCTCACCAAACAACATTTTTAGAATATTTGTCGTATTTCTAAATAACATGTGCTTGTGATTGATACTCCCTCTAATTCAAACTGGCAGCACATGGTACCCTAAACCTGTGCCTGCTGCAGTGGGCTGTGTGAAATCCACTTACGCACTCCAGCTTCCCAGCTGAGTCTTTCCTGGAGAGAATTGTTTGCAGCGATCGAGGTCATCTTAAAATAATTACAGCATAATCAATAATGGCAACCATTTACGGTGTTCACTGCTCTGTGCCAGGGACCATGACAGTGATGAACATGTTATTTCATCTCATTTAATTCTCAGAATACTCTCTAAAGGTTTGTATTATTATTCCAACTTTACAGCTAGGGAAACAAGGTTTAGAGAGGTTAAAGAACTTACCCATGTCAAGCTGATCAGGATAAATTGTTGAATAAACTCATTAGACTATGTGTTAAGGAAAAAAGTAGCTGATTAATTTTTAGCACAGTCAAGTAACAGGTAATGCATTAGAGAAAAGCACTCAAAAGTAGGCTAGGAGGCTTCCCTGGTGGCACAGTGGTTGACAGTCCGCCTGCCGATGCAGGGGTCATGGGTTTGTGCCCCTGTTTGGGAAGATCCCACATGCCGCGGAGTGGCTGGGCCCGTGAGCCATGGCCGCTGAGCCTGTGCTCTGCAATGGGAGAGGCCACAACAGTGAGAGGCCCGTGTAATGCAAAAAAAAAAAAAAAAATTAGGCTAGGCACTATTTCTTATGAAGCAGGCAGAGGGATATGATGGCAATAACCCTTGGCTCTGGGTCAGAAGCTCTGGGTTTGATTTTCAGACCCTGCTGCTTGGGCAGATCACTTTACTTCCCTGTGTAAAAACAGAGTGTTGGCCATAATCTTGCTCTAGTAGAGTATGAATGTAGGAGCCTGAAAAGAAATCCAGAGTCAGGTAGGTTTCTTAATTTGTG
Source organism: Hyperoodon ampullatus (assembly GCF_949752795.1). Classification (NCBI taxonomy): domain Eukaryota; kingdom Metazoa; phylum Chordata; class Mammalia; order Artiodactyla; family Ziphiidae; genus Hyperoodon; species Hyperoodon ampullatus. The sequence continues at coordinate 40,289,582 of NC_136930.1, forward strand.
TAATTCTAGGCAATTAAAGAGACTAAATTCTGGGAACTATCAGGTAGGTTGTTGTAGTTTCTCTATAATACACACAAAAAGTTATGGCATCTGTATGTTACAAGTTTGATTGCCACATCTCCAAAATCCAGTGGAATTGGAGAAAGTTCAGAAGGAACTATCAAAATGGTATGATGAGACTGTTATGAGTGTAGCAATCTTTATACCCTGCAAAGAAAAAAAAATAGCTCATTTAGAAATGTCTACAAACTCATAGTTTTTATGTATTATGTACTTGAGAAGGTAATCTTAGGGCAGATAAAGGGAAATACCATGTGGGGTTGATAGACTTATGGAATTTTCTACCCATGGATGCAAAAAATGAAAATAACTTGGAGAAAATTTAATCGAATGAAGAGATGATGGTCCATCATGGATTATTAAAGGAAACCATAAGAGGTGGAGCTCACCCCAAAGGATGATATTGAGAGTGATCATATTATTATGCCCTCCCACTGTATGCCCCTAGGTTCCAGTGTAAGTCGATGCAGCCAGAAGGCAATTTTTTTTTTTTTTTTTTTGTGGTACGCGGGCCTCTCACTGCTGTGGCCTCTCCCGTTGCGGAGCACAGGCTCCGGACGCGCAGGCTCAGCAACCATGGCTCAAGGGCCCAGCTGCTCTGCGGCATGTGGGATCTTCCCAGACCGGGGCACGAACCCGTGTCCCCTGCATCAGCAGGCGGACGCTCAACCACTACGCCACCAAGGAAGCCCAAGAAGGCAAATTTTAAAATCATAAAATGTTCTTTTTAGTATGGCATATTTCCTTAATAATAAACATTACTAGTAATATAATTTAAAATTTTTGTTTTCGATCCAAAGAAAAAACATGATAATAGAAATTTATAGTACAAAACTATATTAGTATCATAGGATTATATCACTGAATCATGGCCAAGATAAGCCCATTTTTCCTTTTAGAATCATAGAGTCTTGGGGTTTACATTGCCTTTTGGTGACTACCCAGCTCAGCACCCCGCTCCCACTCTCACCTCAGGCCAGGTATCCATTCTTTACCTGACAGATGTCCCTTCTGCTTCTGCTGGAACACTGCCAGTATTGGCAGCTTACTCCTCTGGGGGATTCTATCCCCTTGTTGGAACACTCAGATCTTTTCTTCTACTGAGCTGAAACCTATCTGCCTATGCCCTCCACTCACTGGCCTGGTTTTACCTTGTGGGCAAGTTTGCTCTTCTTGTAGATGAAGCATTTAGCCCTTTGAAGCCTTCTCTTCCTCAGGGTGGCATATTCAGTTGCTCTTCAAATATAAAATCCTGACAGCTCTTCTCTGACCACAGTCCTTTTTGCAGATCTGCTTAGGTATCTACGTGCGGAAAAAAGGAGGAAAATTGTTTGATTAACTAGAATAAAGTGTGAGTATTTTACTTCACATAATCAGAATCCGATATTTTTATCAGCAAACCCTAAAGTTTTGTTAACTTTTTTCATAGCTGAGACACACTATTGGCTCAGTATGAATAGGCCCACCTGAATTTTCTGGTTGTCCCCAAATGAATTACAATCAACCCACCACTTCAAATTGCAATGTGGACCTTCATATTTATCCTGCTGAATTATCTTATAGACTATAAACTATTATTTCTGCTTCAGGATATTTTTGGGTCTTGATGATTTGAGCCAACATATTAATGATTCATCTTATATTCTTGTCATCTTAAAATTCCTAAACATGTTTTTAAGGTATTGATGGAAATGTTGAACATGATTGTACCAGTTAAGCAAGTGCTAACATTAAGAATTTAGTGAGAAATATGTGACTTATATTGATGCTTGTATTTCTCTTTATCTTGCTCTAATTTTATAACCTATTTAAATATACTGTTTGTGCTAATAAATACAAGTTAAATTAATAAATACTTTTTTTAACATTTATTTATTTATTTATTTTTGGCTGCATTGGGTTTTTGTTGCTGCACGTGGGCTTTCTCTAGTTGCGCGGGCAGGGGCTACTCTTCGTTGCGATGTGCTGGCTTTTCATTGCGGTGGCTTCTTTTGTTGTGGAGCACAGGCTCTAAGCATGCGGGCTTCAGTAGTTGAGGTGCATGGGCTCAGTAGTTGTGGCTTGCGGGCTCTAGGGCATGCAGGCTTCAGTAGTTGTGGCACACGAGCTTAGTTGCTCCACAGCACGTGGGATCTTCCCAGACCAGGGCTCGAACCCATGTCCCCTGCATTGGCAGGCAGATTCTTAACCACTGCGCCACCAAGGAAGTCCAAATACTTGTTTTTATTAGCATTTTTGTTTCTTCAGAAAGAGGACAATTCGGGAGAAAGAGTCCATCTTCCCCCCTCCCTCCCTTCCTTCCTTCCTCCCTCCCTCCCTCCCTGCCTTTCTTCCTTTCTTTCCCCAAGGTATATGATTAACTCTTCAAACCACATGGCTACAACCAACATTTAACTGATGAGAATATAATCTCATGAGAAGTCAAAATATTTAGGGGACCATAGATAACCTCATAAGTGTTGACATTAAGAAATCTAGGCCCACAATGTTATAATAATATCACAATATCCATTTATGGAGAAAGTGAATGTTCTTTTAACATGATATTCTTTTTTTTTTAATTAATTGCATTTTGGAGAGAGAAAAGCTAAACTATTCATTATCGTTTTGTGGCCTCTGTTAAGTTCTGAAAATTACCTTGTATTCTCATTATGTTCTTTTTTCGATAGGCGCTCCTCATGAGCCCTCGGACGCTAGGGCCCAGTTTTATTCCTTTCTGTTTAGCAGGTCTGCCTTTACCAAACATTATGCCATTCAAGGGGCTCCTACTCCTTACCCCTGAAGTTCACTCTAAAGAGGGCAGAGGATAATGTTTCTGTGCTGTGCAAAGTGTGGCCATACTTCAAGTTAGCTTTGGACTTGGAAGAAATCACTTCCCGAAAATTCCTTTTGAGTTGTGATGCACAAACATCATAAGGTTAACCCGCTCTTTAGCTTTTAATGGCTTTTGATTCTTGTGAAACTAAAATTGTCACTTCTCTTTTCCATGTAGATGTGTTATTTGCCTATGAATATTGAAATTAAGCTGTGATTTGTTATATCTTAAATGGAAAGGGAGAGTTTTTCAGTTTGTGTAAATATCTATAACATATACTTTTCCCTGGATCTTATAACATTTATATTAGTTATAATGGTAGTTAAGATATCTATTCTGGTTTTTTTCCTAGGGCATGTAAATTCCAATAAAAAATAAGACAAAATCAGGATTCATGGGCAAAACAGTATTCTTCTGCACAAGGATGCGAGAATATAAAATGTTCAATATTTGCAACATCTTCCTCCTAAAACAAAATATACCAATGGAAATTTGGCTTCTCCCTAGAGTCTTAATACAGAGATTATTAACTGCAATGATCTAGCTGATAGAATGTGAGGTCAAGTATGATGAGAGGACTAAAGACCAGGAAGTACTACGCTTGGACAGCAAGGCTGTGGCTCATGCAGACATGGAGCCTTTCGAAGTAAGCTTGGCTCCTTGACACTCTGTCCTGAAGCTAAAAACTAGATCGTTGAAAAGCCCTCTATTGGGAATTCCCTGGCAGTCCAGTGGTTAGGACTCTGTGCTTCTACAGCAGGGGACACAGGTTTGATCCCTGATTGGAGAGTTAATATCCCACAAGCAGCATGGTGAGGCCAAAAAAGAAAAAGAAAGAAAGAAAAGGAAAGTCCTCTATTTGGGGTATCTATAACATTATTTGACTACCTTTTGTTTAAGCTATAATTTATGCATCAAAATTAAAGTTGTCTTCAAGTGCTGACATCATAGGAAGCCATGCAGCTACCCCAGAGTTCACTGCCAAGTCTTGGGGCACGGGATGGTTAATTCTGATTCCTCCTTACCACTGTGGTCCATGGACATGTTAGGCAGGAACCAACGAATAACTTGAATGTTTGAGGTAGAAATACTTCAGGTAACTTTTCTTTAAATTACACAGGCTCTCATGCCTGGGTAGTACTTCCAAAGCCTCCTTCCCATTTCTGAGCTTACCTGGTCTTAGCCACATCCATGATGACATCAAGCTCCATGATGACATCAAGCCCCATGAACATCAGAACATGGGAACACATTTCCTCTTAACTTTGTCATGTGAACCTCAGCAACCTGACACAAGCCTGGGTTCACATCTTGACCTGGGTTGACTTTCTCTTTTCTTCCTCTGCCTTTCTGAAAGCTTCTTTGCCATACACCTCCCTTCTGATCTGTTCACTACTTCACCTTCTCTTCTGTGATAGTCACCATTTTGCTTCCTTCTCTTCCTCTGTCCTTTCCTCTCCCCCTCTCCTTCCTTCTTTAATTCCTTCCTCCTTTCCTTCCTTCCTTACTTCCTTCCCTAATCATCACAATTAAAGTAACTAAAAATCCCCCATCCTCAGACTAAATTTCTTTCTATTAAGGAAAAACTAGACAGAAGTAAATCGATATACTAATCCATGCTAATTTGGCTTTCGCTTTATGGGAACTGGTGGTAGAGAAGGAATTATTGTATAGCCTCCCAGAGACTGTGCTTTTCAGAATGATGACAATCATTTGAATAGGTAAATCCTGGCCTGTTGTTCAGTTTTTTCTCATGACTCAGAACTGGAGCCTGCAGAGTATTTTATAGACTGAGGCTTTCAGCTGATCTTGCAGACTGACTTCTGTAGAGAATGTTCAGACGATCAGAGAAGTTTCAATAATTGAGAAAGTTTCCACAATCAATAGACAAACAAGCATCAAGAACAGTACTCTAAGCTGCATAGGCTTCTGGGATTTTAGAAACCATTAGGGGACAAGAAGAATCTTTTAGCTTATAAATCTAAATGCCCCCCCCCCAAAAGGTTTAAAAAGTTCCTTTAAGTAGGAAGCATCTTAGCCTCCATTTTCTATAATGAAAGAGTGATGCTACCTCTGTGAGCTTGTCTAAGTTGAACCATGAAAGAGTCTGTAGAATATCAGAGTGCCACATGCCTCTGTTCTTTCTTTTTTTAATCCTATACACCACGCCTAACAGAATCCTGGAATATAGTGGTGAGTGAATGGTTGTAAGAAAAACGAAGTTCTAGCTGGGCACTGTACCATAGTTGGATTCGACCATGGGAAAGATGGTCATTATTGAGGTAGAAGTTGCCTAAACTCTCTGTCTCCCTCTCCTCCCCTGACGAAGTTCAAATACAATGTTGTAAGTCAACTTTTCTACTCCTCTCATCCTCTTAAGTCAGACAACTTATCCTGTGGTTGCTTAGACCAAAGGAGAAGGCATGCAGGAGCATAGTTCTTTCACTTAAAAGAATGTCATCTCCAGTTGCAACCAGTGATGACTTCTGGATAAAACCCAGTTGCCTCCGTTTAATCAGAATGAATTCCTTCCACAGATATTCTCTGTTGTGCCCCATCCACAAATCAATGTTTAATCAATTTCAGCCATTTCTTCCAAATACACCGCAACCACATTTTCTAAATCTACCAGAGGCTTGGTTTTTGTGAGTCACAGATAAATTAGGCCCCTCTTGTTTTTTTCTCTGAGATCAGTGCAGTAATGTGCTCAGAGAATTCAACCAGGATTAGGCATGATCTTCCCTTTATGAAGCCAATCTGAGTGGCCTGCACAGTAGGGGGGGCCCTCTAGGAGTGGAAACAGCCCCTTTCAGGAGCAGCTTTGTGATGTGTGAGCATTTGGACAGATGGCCCACTTTCTTGCGAAAGAAGCATGTATCCCACAAGCTGTCAACACCCAACAGCTTCAGTAAATAAGGTTTGATAATAAGAAAACAATTCAAGAGGAGCTCAGATGTTTGCTGTTCTGTCTCTGAACACCCTGTGTGTCAGGAGCCCAGCTCTATTCTTTAGACTACCTAGTCTGGTCGTGGTGAGGATGCTATTTGTTCAAACATGTCCCCTTTTGTCTGTTCTAGGCAATAGCATGATACATTCGGCAACTGCCCTCTGAAAGCCAAGGCTTTGTCTCTGACAGGAATCATGAAACAGATTTCTTAAGAAGTGCCTGTCCACCTGTGTTTAGATTCTAAATTGTGGGAAGATCTAGGAGATGCTCAGGGAAATGTCTGTTGAGGTTATGGAGACTTTTCAAAGGACAATTTCCCCCTTTAAAGTGGTTTGAATAAAAGAAGAATTCTTGAAAACTGTTATAGAATATTGGACTAGATGGAACCTTGAAAGGTTTTTATTTATTCCTTCTCTGTTAGCTTTCCTTCTAAGACCTAAGAATGCGTTCTATTTTAGAAATCCTCCAAGGAATGGAATTTTCCATAACCTTTCCCCTGTTAGCCATTTTTTTAAACTCCTACAAAAGCCTTCCATCAGAAAATTCTTGATCGTTTATATGACCCCTAATGCTCACTGCTGCAGCCAAAACCTGGTTCCTATGCCTTATATTCTGCTGCACATATCTGCCAGAGAAGGGACCGGTCACAGCTGAAGTCCATTATGAGATCACTTCTTGACTTCTTCTCTAGGCTAAATAATGAGAGATTTTCCCTCCTCTTTTTGTAGGTCATATGTTTCAACTATTTAATGAATTTTATTGTTGAAAATTTGATCGGGGATTTCCTATGTCTGGAAATGCATTGGGTCTTGAACTCTAGCCCTAATACTCCTCCCTGCTAGCTCTTTTCTTTCTTTAAAAAAAACATCTTTATTGGAGTATAATTGCTTTACAGTAGTGTGTTAGTTTCTGCTTTATGAAAAAGTGAATCAGCTATATGTATACATATATCCCCATATCTCCTCCCTCTCGCATCTCCCTCCCACCCTCCCTATCCCAACCCTCTAGGTGGGCACAAAGCACCAAGCTTATCTCCCTGTGCTATGCAGCTGCTTCCCACTAGCTCTTTTACATTTGGTAGTATATATTAGTCCATTAGTGCATGCCACTCTCTCACTTTGTCCCTGCTTACACTTCCCCCCTCCCCATGTCCTCAAGTCCATTCTCTATATCTGTGCCGTTATTCCTGTCCTGCCCCTAGGTTCTTCATAACCATTTTTTTTTTAGATTCCATATATATATATGTGTGTGTGTTAGCACACGGTATTTGTTTTTCTTTAACTTACTTCACTCTCTGTGACAGACTCTAGGTCCGTCCAACTCATTACAAATAATTCAATTTCATTTCTTTTTATGGCTGAGTAATATTCCATTGGATATATATACCACATCTTCTTTATCCATTCATGTGTCGATGGACACTTAGGTTGCTTCCATGTCCTGGCTTTTGTAAATAGAGCTGCAATGAACATTGTGGTACATGACTCACTTTGAATTATGGTTTTCTCAAGGTATATGCCCAGTAGTGGGATTGCTGGGCCGTATGGTAGTTCTATTTGTAGTTTTCTAAGGAACCTCTGTACTGTTCCCCATAGTGGCTGTATCAACTTACATTCCCACCAACAGTGCAAGAGAGTTCCCTTTTCTACACACCCTCTCCAGCATTTATTGTTTGTACATTTTTTGATGCTGGCCATTCTGACTGGTGTGAGGTGATACCTCATTGTAGTTTTGATTTGCATTTCTCTAATAATTAGGAATGTTGAGCATTCTTTCATGTGTTTGTTGGCAATCTGTATATCTTCTTTGGAGAAATGTCTATTTAGGCCTTCTGCCCATTTTTGAATTGGGTTGTTTGTTTTTTGATATTGAGCTGCATGAGCTGCTTGTAAATTTTGGAGATTAATCCTTTGTCAGTTGCTTCATTTGCAAATATTTTCTCCAATTCTGAGGGTTGTCTTTTCATCTTGTTTATGGTTTCCTTTGCTGTGCAAAAGCTTTTGAGTTTCATTAGGTTCCTTTGTTTATTTTTGTTTTTATTTCCATTTCTCTAGAAGATGGGTCAAAAAGGATCTTGCTCTGATTTATGTCATAGAGTGTTCTGCCTATGTTTTCCTCTAAGAGTTTGATAGTGTCTGGCCTTATATTTAGGTCTTTAATCCATTTTGAGTGTATTTTTGTGTATGGTGTTAGGGAGTGTTCTAATTTCATTGTTTTACATGTAGCTGTCCAGTTTTCCCAGCACCACTTATTGAAGAGGCTGTCTTTTCTCCATTGTGTATTCCTGCCTCTTTTATCAAAGATAATGTGACCATATCTATGTGGGTTCATCTCTGGGCTTTCTGTCCTGTTCCATTGATCTATGTTTCTGTTTTTGTGCCAGTATCATACTGTCTTGATTACTGTAGATTTGTAGTATAGTCTGAAGTCCAGAAGCGTGATTCCTCCAGCTGCATTTTTCTTTCTCAAGATTGCTTTGGCTATTTGGGGTCTTTTGTCTTTCCATAAAAAGTATGAAATTTATTGTTCTAGTTCTGTGAAAAATGCCATTGGTAGCTTGATAGGGATTGCATTGAATCTGTAGAGTGCTTTGGGTAGTAGAATCATTTTCCCAATGTTGATTCTTCCAATTCAAGAACATGGTATATCTCTCCATCTGTTTGTATCATCTTTAATTTCTTTCATCAGTGTCTTATAATTTTCTGCATACAGGTCTTTTGTCTCCTTAGGTAGGTTTATTCCTGGTATATTATTCTTTCTGTTGCAGTGGTAAATGGGAATGTTTCCTTAATTTCTCTCTCAGATTTTTCATCATTAGTGTATAGGAATGCAAGAGATGTCTGTGCATTAATTTTGTATCCTGCTACTTTACCAGATTCATTGATTAGCTCTAGTAGTTTTCTGGTAGAGTCTTTAGGATTCTCTATATATAGTATCATGTCATCTGCAAACAGTGACAGCTTTGCTTCTTCTTTTCCAATTTGGATTCCTTTTATTTCTTTTTCTTCTCCGATTGCTGTGGCTAAAACTTCCAAAACTATGTTGAATAATAGTGGTGAGAGTGGGCAACCTTGTCTTGTTCCTGATCTTGGTGGAAATGGTTTCAGTTTTTCACCATTGATGATGATGTTGGCTGTGGGTTTGTCATATATGGCCTTTATTATGTTAAGTTATGTTCCCTCTATTATTACTTTCTGGAGGATTTTTATCATAAATGGGTGTTGAATTTTGTTGAAAGCTTTTTCTGCATCTATTGTGATGATCATATAGTTTTTATCCTTCAATTTGTTAATATGGTGTATCACATTGATTGATTTGTGTATATTGAAGAATCCTTGCATTCCTGGGATAAACCCCACTTGATCATGGTGTATGATCCTTTTAATGTGCTGTTGGATTCTGTTTGCTAGTATTTTGTTGAGGATTTTGGCATCTATGTTTATCAGTGATATCGGCCTGTAGTTTTCTTTCTTTGTGACCTCTTTGTCTGGTTTTGGTATCAGGGTGATGGTGGCCTCGTAGAATGCATTTGGGAGTGTTCCTCCCTCTGCTATATTTTGGAAGAGTTTGAGAAGGATGGGTGTTAGCTCTTCTCTAAATGTTTGATAGAATTCTCCTGTGAAGCCATCTGGTCCTGGGCTTTGTTTGTTGGAAGATTCTTAATCACAGTCTCAATATCAGTGCTCGTGATTGGTCTGTTTATATTTTTTATTTCTTCCTGGTTCAGTCTCGGAAGGTTGTGCTCTTCTAAAAATGTGTCCATGTTTTCCAGGTTGTCCCTTTTATTGGCATATAGTTGCTTGTATTAATCTCTCATGATCCTTTGTATTTCTTCAGTGTCAGTTGTTACTTCTCCTTTTTCATTTCTAATCCTATTGATTTGAGTCTTCTCCCTTTTTTTCTTGATGAGTCTGGCTAATGGTTTATCAATTTTGTTTATCTTCTCAAAGAACCAGCTTTTAGTTTTATTGATCTTTGCTATCGTTTCCTTCATTTCTTTTTCATTTATTTCTGATCTGATCTTTATGATTTCTTTCCTTCTGCTAACTTTGGGGTTTTTTTTTTTTTGTTCTTTCTCTAATTGCTTTAGGCAGAAGGTTAGGTTGTTTATTTGAGAAGTTTCTTGTTTCTTAAGGTAGGATTGTATTACTATAAACTTCCCTCTTAGAACTGCTTTTGCTGCATCCCATAGGTTTTGGGTCATCATGCTTTCACTGTCATTTGTTTCTAGGTATTTTTGATTTCCTCTTTGATTTCTTCAGTGATCTCTTAGTTTTTTAGTAGTGTATTGTTTACCTTCCATGTATTTGCATTTTTTACAGATTTTTTTCCTATAATTGATATCTAGTCTCATAGAGTTGTTGTCAGAAAACATACATGATACGATTTCAAATTTCTTAAATTTACCAAGGCTTGATTTGTGACCCAAGATATGATCTATCCTGGAGAATGTTCCATGAGCACTTGAGAAGAAAGTGTATTCTGTTGTTTTTGGATGGAATGTCCTATAAATATCAATGAAGTCCCTCTTGTTTAATGTGTCATTTAAAGCTTGTATTTCCTAATTTATTTTCATTTTGGATGATCTGTCCATTGGTGAAAGTGGGGTGTTAAAGTCCCCTACTATGATTGTGTTAGTGTTGATTTCCTCTTTTATGGCTGTTAGCATTTGCCTTATGTATTGAGGTGCTCCTATATTGGGTGCATTAATATTTACAGTTGTTATATCTTCTTGGATTGATCCCTTGATCATTATGTCATGTCCTTTTTTGTCTCTTGTAATTGTGTTTATTTTAACCTCTATTTTGTCTGATATGAGAATTGCTACTCCAGCTTTCTTTTGATTTCCATTTGCATGGAATATCTTTTTCCATCCCCTCACTTTCAGTCTGTACTTGTCCATAGGTCCGAAGTGAGTCTCTTGTAGACAGCATATATACGGGTCTGTTTTTCTGTATGCAGTCAGCCAGTGTATGTCTTTTGGTTGGGGCATTTAATCCATTTTCATTTAAGGCAATATCAATATGTATGTTCCTATTACCATTTTCTTAATTGTTTTGGGTTTGTTTTTGTAGCTCTTTTCCTTCTCTTGTGTTTGCTGGCTAGAGAAGTTCCTTTCACATTTCTTATGAAGGTGGTGTGGTGGTGCTGAAATCTCTTAGCTTTTGCTTGTCCATAAAGGTTTTAATTTCTTCATCGAATCTGGGTGAGATCCTTGCTGGGTAGAGTCATCTTGGTTGTAGGTTTCCCCTTTCATCACTTTAAATATGTCCTGCCAGTCCCTTCTGGCTTGCAGAGTTTCTGCTGAAAGATCAGCTGTTAACCTTATGGGATTCCCTTGTATGTTATTTGTTGTTTTTCCCTTGCTGCTTTTAATATTTGTTCTTTGTATTTAATTTTTGATAGTTGATTAACCTGTGTCTTGGCGTGTTCCTCCTTGGTTTTATCCTGTATGGGACTCTCTGCCCCTCCTGGACTTGATTAACTCTTTCCTTTCCCACTTAGGGAAGTTTTCAACTGTAATCTCTTCAAATATTTTCTCATTCCCTTTCTTTTTCTCTTCTTCTTCTGGGACCCCTATAATTCGAACGTTGGTGCATTTAATGTTGTCCCAGAGGTCTCTGAGACTGTCCTCAATTCTTTTCATTCTTCTTTCTTTATTCTGCTCTGCAGTAGTTATTTCCACTGCTTTATCTTCCAGGTCACTCATCCATTTTTCTGCCTCAGTTTTCTGTTATTGATTCCTTCTAGAGAATTTTTAATTTCATTTGTGGTTTTCATCATTGTTTGTTTGCTCTTTAATTCTTCTAGGTCCTTGTTAAACGTTTCTTTTATTTTTTCCATTCTATTTCCCAGAGTTTGGATCATCTTTACTATCATTACTGTATATTCTTTTTCAGGTAGACTGCCTATTTCCTCTTCATTTGTTAGGTCTGATGGGTTTTTACCTTGCTCCTTCATATGCTGTGTATTTCTCTGTCTTCTCATTTTGCTTAACTTACTGTGTTTGGGGTCTCCATTCGCAGGTTGCAGGTTCATAGTTCCCGTTTTTTTTGGTGTCTGTCCCCAGTGGCTAAAGTTGGTTCATTGGGTTGTGTAGGCTTCCTGGTGTAGGGGACTGGTGCCTGTGTTCTGGAGGATGAGGCTGGATCTTGTCTTTCTGGTGGGCAGTACCGTGTCCAGTGGTGTGTTTTTGGGTGTCTGTGACCTTTTTATGATTTTGGCAGCGTCTTTGCTAATGAGTGGGGTTGTGTTCCTGTCTTGCTCATTGTTTAGCATAGGCTGTCCAGCAATGTAGCTTGCTGCTCGTTGAGTGGAGCTGGGTCCTAGCGTTGAGATGGAGATCTCTGGGAGAGCTTATTCCGTTTGATATTATGTGTAACTGGGAGGTCTGTAACTGGACCAGTATTCTGAACTTGGCTCTCACACCTCAGAGGCACAGGCCTGACACCCCACTAGAGCATCAAGACTCTGTCAGCCACACGGCCCAGAAGAAAAGGGAGAGAAAAAGAAAAAGAAAGAAAGAAAGAGAGAGAGAGAGACAGAGAGAGAGAGAGAGAAACAAAGAAAGGAAGGAAGGAAGGAAGGAAGGAAGGAAGGAAGGAAGGAAGGAAGGAAAGAAAAGAAAGTTTTTAAAATAAAAAATAATTAAAAAAAAAATAACATAATTAAAAAGTAATTAAAAAAAAGAAAAAAGAAAGAAAGAAGAGAGCAATCAAACCAAAAAACAAATCCACCAATGATAACAAGCGGTAGAAACTATACTAAAACAAACAAACAAAAAAACGGACAGACTGAACCCTAGGACAATTGGTAAAAGCAAAGCTATACAGACAAATCACACAGAGAAGCATACACATACACACTCACAAAAAGAGAAAAAGGAAAAAAATGTATATATATTGTTGCTCCCAAAGTCCACCGCCTCAATTTTGGGATGATTCGTTGTCTAATCAGGTATTCCATAGATGCAGGGTACATCAAGTTGATTGTGGAGATTTTATCCGCTGCTCCTGAGGCTGCTGGGAGAGATTTCCCTTTCTCTTCTTTGTTTGCACAGCTCCTGGGGTTCAGCTTTGGATTTGTCCCTGCCTCTGCATGTAGGTCACCTGAGGGCATCTGTTCTTCACTCAGACAGGACGGGGTTAAAGTATCAGCTGATTAGGGGGCTCTGGCTCACTCAGGCCAAGGGGAGGGAGGGCTACGGAAGGCAGGGTGAGCCTGCGGCAACAGAGGCCGGTGTGACATTGCACCAGCCTGAGGTGCACCGTGTGTTCTCCCAGGGAAGTTGTCCCTGGATCATGGGACCCTGGCAGTGGTGGGCTGCACAGGCTCCCGGGAGGGGAGGTGTGGATAGTGACCTGTGCTTGCACACAGACTTCTTGGTGGCTGCAGCAGCAGCCTTAGCATCTCATGCCTGTCTCTGGGGTACGTGCTGATAGCCGCGCCTCGCACCTGTCTCTAGAGCTCGTTTAGGCAGTGCTCTGAATCCCCTCTCCTCGTGCACCCCAAAACAATGGTCTCTTGCCTCTTAGGCAGATCCAGACTTTTTCCTGGACTCCCTCCCGGGTAGCTGTGGCGCACTAACCACTTCAGGCTGTGTTCATGCCGCCAACCCCAGTCCTCTCCCTGGGACCTGACCTCGGAAGCCCGAGCCTCAGCTCCCAGCCCCCTCCCGCCCTGGCGGGTGAGCAGACAAGCCTCTCAGGCTGGTGAGTGCTGGTCGGCACCGATCCTCTGTGTGGGAATCTCTCGCCTTTGCCCTCTGCACCCCTGTTCCTGTGCTCTCCTCCGTGGCTCTGAAGCTTCCCCCCGCTACCCCCGTCCCTGCCAGTGAAGGGGCTTCCTAGTGTGTGGAAACCTTTCCTCCTTCACAGCTCCCTCCCAGTGGTGCAGGTCCCATCCCTATTCTTTGGTCCGTTTTTTTCTTTTGCCCTACCCAGGTACGTGGGGAGTTTCTTGCCTTTTGGGATGTCTGAGGTTTTCTGCCAGCATTCAGTAGCTGTTCTGTAGGAGTTGTTCCACATGTAAATGTATTTCTGATGTATTTTTGGGGAGGAAGGAGATCTCCACGTCTCTCTCCTCCGCCATCTTGAAGGTCTCTCCTGCTAGCTCTTAAAATAAACCAAATAAAATGAGACGAAAAGAATGAAGCAGCTGCAAACGAAACAAAACATCACAAAAGCAAAAAATAAAACCACCAGGTAGTTGTCTTTCTGGTTTATGATTGAGCAAGACATTTATAAGATGAAGCATGCTTCAAAGGAAGTGAGCATCTCATTTATTGAAGATTGATCAACAAGAACTTGGACAGGTTTAGATAAATATGTATACAACTCACAATTTAAAATGCAGACTGTGAAAAGCTAGGCATGCTGAGAAGGTAAGGATGAGCCAATACTAGCCCTTTATTAGTACAGTTGGCCCTCTGAGTCTGTGGGTTTCACCTTCACAGAATCAACCAATTGCAGATTGAAAACATTTGGAAAAAAATTCCAGAAAGTTCCAAAAAGCCACACTTGAATTTATTGCAAGCCAGCAACTATTTACATAGCATTTACATTGTACTAGGCATTATAAATAATCTAGAGATGATTTAAAGTATATGAGAGTTTGTGCATAAGCTAAATGCATACACTACACCATTTTATGTAAGGAACTTGAACATCCATGGATTTTGGTATTTGTTGGGGGACCCTGGAACCAAACACTCTGAATATATTGAGGGAGGGATGGCTGTGTTATCTGCTACATATCTATAACTTCTAGTTAACCTGGGCCTTTGGGGACCATTGAGCTGTTATATTGCAATAGCTTTCAATATGCTGCTAGATACAACTATTTTAGATTTTACAATTATATTTTCTCTCTAGTTGGTTTTTAGGAAGGGATACAACCTTTTGCATGTTTTAGTAAGAAAATTATGATTTTAAGTAAATGTAGACATTTTCCATATTTTTCTTTTCTTTGCAACAGTTGAAATAGAATGAGATAAATCTGACCTTTAATGTTTGTTTGAACTCACTTAAAAAACTATCTTTGATAACTCTTGCTATTGTTTAATATAGCATTCATTCAAAAGACTTTAGCATGTATGTACAATCTAAAGAAGAAGAACGAAAAGTTTACATGTGTTCTCACTCAGTTTCAGAGATAGAATGCTACCAGTGCCTTAGAAGCCCGCTGTGTGCCCATCTATGATGATTTCCCCCTCTCTGCCCTAACCCCATCTGATATAAATGATATCCTAATTTTGGTTTACCATTACTTTGCTTTTTCTTCATGATTTTATCATCTCTGTATGCATTGCTAAAGATTATATTACTTAGCTCACTGAATTTTGAAATTTATATTATGGAATCATACTCTTCTATTTCTTTTGTGATTTGTTCTTGCTTTTTCTTTCATATTTCTGTTTTTATATTCATTTATACATATTTATATATGTAGCTATAGGTAATTTTAACTACTTTATCATATTCCATTGTATGACTGTACCATAATTTACCCATGTTATTGTTGATAGACGTTTGGGTTGGTTGTAGTTTGAGGCCTTATGCTTGTTTCTATATGACCATTTTGGTACATGTCTCCAAGAGCCCAACTGCCAGAATTCTTCTAAATTGCACCTAAAGTGAAATTGTTGGGCTGTGAGATGTAGTCATCCTAAAAGGATATGCCCAATTGTTTTCCTAAATGATTTTAACAATTTCCTGCTCCTGCCAGCAGTGGATGAGAATTCCTATTGCTTAGCATCCTTGCCACGACTTCATATTGTCAGATTTAAAACTTTTTACCAATTAGATAGGTGCAAAGTGCTATCAAGGATTTAATTTACATTTCCCTGATCAATAATGAGTTTGGTCATTTCAAATGCTTGATGGCCGTTCATAATTTCTTTTCTGTGAAATGCCTTTTACGTGAATTCTGAGAAAAGTCTTTCTCTGATTGTTTAAATATCTGGGCTATATCTGGGTCTGGTTCTATTGAGTACTCTATTTCCTGATAAAAATTCTTTTTATTTCTTGCTTATTTTATAACTCACAATTTTTTATTGGAAGCTGGATATCATCTGTAAGAGAACAGTAGAGCCTGAGGTGAACAGTGTACATGTTCAAAAATGAGAACGCCTCTTCTGTCAAACCATTAGTGTGAGGGTGGTACATTCCATCTATTTGGAGTTTAGCTAGGTTCGGATTGTATCATTTCTATTCTTGCTTTTGGTGCTCACATACTTCAGGCTGCTGCTGCTAGTCTGTTTTTAGTGTAGGAGTTGGGTTGTCAGAGCAGTTTTCTCAGTGCCTTGCTTCACCCTCAGCTTTCAGCAGTCTTTGTATGCCTGCACCACAGATGGGGTCTCTATGTGCCCTTGCCCTTCCCTTGGCTGTGAACTGTTACTGCTCTGCTTGTTACACACTGGAGGCTCCTGGCAGGGACAGGATGGTTTCTTGGTGCTTCTGTCCCTCAGTCTTAGCCAGGCTTTATGTGCCTGAGCTCAGGAGTGGGGCTTTCTCATTTGTTTATTTTTTGTTTTTATTTTCATTACTCTAGGAGGTGGATCAAAAAAGATATTACTGCGATTTATGTCAAAGAATGTTCTGCCTATGTTTTCCTCTAAGAGTTTTATAGTGTCCAGCCTTACATTTAGGTCTTTGATCCATTTTGAGTTTATTTTTGTGTATGGTGTTAGAGATTGTTCTAGTTTAATTTTTCTACATGTAGCTGTCCAGTTTTCCCAGCACCACTTATTGAAGAGACTGTCTTTTCTCCATTGTATATTCTCACCTCCTTTGTCATAGATTAGTTGACCATAGGTGTGTGAGTTTATTTCTTGGCTTTCTATCCTGTTCCATTGATCTATATTTCTGTTTTTGTGCCAGTACCATACTGTTTTGATTACGGTACTTTGTAGTGTAGTCTGAAGTCAGGGAGGCTGATTCCTCCAGCTCTGTTTTTCTTTCTCAGGATTGCTTTGACTATTCTTTAATGAAAATAAAAACAAAAATAAACAAACAGGACCTAATTAAACTTAAAAGCTTCTGCACAGCAAAGGAAACCGTAAACAAAATGAAAAGACAACCCACGGAATTGGAGAAAATATTTGCAAATGAAGTGACCGACAAGGGATTAATCTCCAAAATATACAAACAGCTCATGCAGCTCTATGTCAAAAATCAAACAACCCAATGAAAAAATGGGCAGAAGGCCTAAATAGAAATGTCTCCAAAGAAGACATGGCCAAAAAGCACATAAAAAGATGCTCAACATCACTAATTATCAGAGAAATGCAAATCAAAACTACAATGAGGTATTACCTCACGAGGTCAGAATGACCATCATCAAAAAGTCTATAAACAATAAATGCTGGAGAGAGTGTGGAGAAAAGGGAACCCTCCTACACTGTTGGTGGGAATGTAAATTGTTACAACCATTATGGAGAACAGTATGGAGGTTCCTTAAAAAACTAAAAATAGAACTACCATACGACCCAGCACTCCCACTCCTGGGCATATATCTGGAGAAAACCATAATATGAAAGAATACATGCACCCCGATGTTCACTGCAGCACTGTATACGATAGCCAAGACATGGAAGCAACCTAAATGTCCGCTGACAGAGGAATGGATAAAGAAGCTGTGGCACATATATACAATGGGATATTACTCAGCCATAAAAAAAATGAATTAATACCATTTGCAGCAACATGGATGGACCTAGAGATTATCATACTAAATGAAGTAAGTCAGACAGAGAAAGACAAATATCCTATGATATTGCTTATATGTGGAATCTAAAAAAATGGTACAAATGAACTTATTTACAAAACAAAAATAGAGTCACAGATGTAGAAAAGAAACTTATGGTTACCAGGAGGTGGGGGGAGGGTAAACTGGGAGATTGGGATTGACATATACACACTACTGTATATAAAATAGATAACTAGTAAGGACCTACTGTTAGCACAGGGAACTCTACTCAATGCTCTGTAATGGCCTATATGGGAAAAGAATCCAGAAAAGAGTGGATATATGTATATATATAACTGATTCACTTTGCTGTACAGTAGAAACTAACACAACATTGTAAATCAACTAGACTCCTATAAAAATTTTTTTTTAATTAAAAAAAAAAGAGTGGGGCTTTCTCAGCATTTCTGCCCCTCCCCCTGTGAAAGCCAAACTCTGCCATGAGTCATGGGGATGCATACCGCGTCCCTTACCCAGGGGCAACGGAACTCTTTACATCAGTGCAGAATTCTGGGCGTGGGCAAGTTTCCTGCCCTCGCCTGCAGACAGGTGTCAGTGCAGGGTGGGAGTGCAGTTTCTACCCTTTTTCCTGTAGCCACCTTTGCCTAGTACTGCCCTGCAGGACAGTTTTCTCCTCTCCCCCAGGGGGAGATGGCCTCGGCTTCGTATGAGAGAAGGGTCCTGGAAGTAGGTGTATTTGCTGCCTGCTCCCGACAGCACCTGGTCACATGTATCCCTGCACCACGAGGTGGGCTCTCTCAGGGCTTCTGCCCTGCTCTTTATTTCCTGTGAGCCCCTGATGGAAGCTTGTGGAAACGATCTAGAAAATAGGTACCCAGAGCCCCTATGTGGGAGGTTCCCAGGGATTCTAAACTCTCAAGTTAACACACACTCAACCCTTTAAGAATTTGTTAACATTTCAGTTGTCTTCATTCTTGCTTTTATGACTGTGGCCTCTCCCTCCTGACGCTGCTAAAGGCAGACAGTTCATGTGTCCCACCTCTCCTCTGATGAGCGCGTTATCCTCTGCAATTCAGTTCCTCTGGTTGAATTACAATCTCAGATCTCTGATGGGCCCAAAAATGTTATGATTTTCTAGATTATCCAGATTTCTCTTATTGTTAGAGTAGGGGCAGAATTCTCCTGTGGCTATCTACACCTTAGGAGGAAGCTGACTGATTTTTCCTCTCCCTGCCACTGTCCTCTCTATTCCATTCCTCTGCCTTGCTTTTCTTCATAATACTTAAAACTACCATTACATTATATTTATTTATTGCCTGTCTCCCTCACCAGAATATAAATTCCATTAAGGCAGAATATTTGCTTGTTTTGTCCATTTCTGTATCTCTGACACATAAGAGAAACTCAGTAGAAGCTGTTGAATAAATGCATGCATAAATGCCCAAGACCATGACATTTTCTCCAGGATCTTGCATTAGCTTGTTTTCATAAGAATCTACTTCTTCTGATACCGTTCTCTTTCCCTTGTTCTGCCATATTTTTCATATGTACCATTTCAATTGTGTTCTTTTTTTTTTTTTTTTTTTTTTTTGGTACTTGGGCCCCTCACTGCCATGGCCTCTCCCGCTGCGGAGCACAGGCTCCGGACGCGCAGGCTCAGCGGCCATGGCTCACGGACCCAGCCGCTCCGCGGCATGTGGGATCTTCCCGGACCGGGGCACGAACCCGCGTCCCCCGCATCGGCAGGCGGACTCCCAGCCACTGCACCACCAGGGAAGCCCCTCGATTGTGTTCTTATTTATCTTTTAATCAAGCAAATCGGTTTGCCTTCAGTATCTCCATATGTCCCAATAACAAACGAAGCGGGGGCTTGTCCTTGGGCTGCTGTCTCTCTACCTTTCATTTAGTGTATCTTTGCTCTCAGACCCACAGCTGACCTGCAGGTGTTTCTGTGCCACTGCCAGTCTGATTCTGCATCCTCGCAGGCTGTCATCCAGTGCATCTCTGCCCTACTGGAGAAGTTCCCCCCACCCCCAAGACCTGAGCCTTTGGTGGTCAGGGCTAATGTGTGCCTCACAAATAGCAAACTCTGTATTTCAGAGCATCAGGGTTCCCTTTCTGCCTTCCTATTTGTTTTGTTGTGGCTGCTCTTGGCTCTTGCTGTTGTTTGAATAATTTTTACTCTTTACTGCATTTGGAAGAGATGGTGGTGAGATGGAAGCTGGAGGGCAGGGGATTGGTCAGTGCTCTGCCTGCCTCGGGGAGCAGCACATAAGGAGGGTAGATGAGGGGGCACCCCACTTCTCTGTTGGTTCTAGGCCATGTTATTGCTCTAGGGGCTGCACATCTGGCAGCAGAACTGGTGCATTCCCTTATCTTTTATAACGTGATCCTTTTTCATAAGTCTGGAGTTTACTGTGTCTCTGAGTTGTCTGTTTTTGTTTTGTTTGCTTAAATCAGATCCAAATATGTTACAAGTAATGTTCATTTCTGCCCGACCCTTTGTTTTGTTTTTCTGGGTTATCCTTTGTGAGGCGGCATTAAAGCATGCTAGCCAGACACCCTGTTGAATGAGACCTCCTGCACTACTATTTTCGAGGTGTAGATTGAAGCTTTTATGATTAGGAAAATTCAAGTTCATTAAACATGGCTACTGAATTAGAAGTAGCTTTTTGTCATCACCTAGTCTTTAAATCAGTTTATATTAAAATTACTACTACCCCATGGTAACCCCCAATATATTCTGTTTTTGTAAAAAAAAAAAAAGTAAAACAAACTCTCTTCCATACCACTGTGCCAAAGACCTCATCCTATGGGATATCATTTAGTTTCCTATCATCAAACCATTTCCATCTTTTAACTGTTAGTTTAGGTAATAATTCTGGATTAGAGAACAGAGATATTTCAGAAAACATAAAGAAATATAATTGTAAAACAACCTCAGTTATTCTGAAGGAAGTCTGAAGGTTAAAACAATAGCTGCCTTGATTTAATTACTCATGTGTTATCTGAGAAAAAGTTGATTAAAACAGATTTTGACACTTTTTATCCATTGGAACTTTAACTTCATTGGGAAAATGGTTCTGAAGGTGGTGAGAATGTTGACTAATTGGCTTGTTCATCCCACATGGGATTACACCACTTTTTGAATCAGAATTTCCTGCTATTGCAACACGTTTTTTTCTTTTCTTTTTTTTTTTTTTCCTTAGAAACAATCCATTTGGATTCATTACATGGCTATTTGTTAGTCTGGGGCATTGTACTCGTTTATGACTACAATGAAGTCATAGTAAGCTGGGTCTGCCTGTATATAGAGTCAGTGGGAGATCCTGCAGCTGCTCAGGGAACGAGGCAGTGCAAGGGGTCACCCTGATATTTTAAACCCCAAATCCTGCTTTCCCAAAGTCCTGGGGCATTTTCATGTTAATCATCAAGAAGATTTGTTCAACTTCGGTTTATTTATTTACTGTATGCTGTATGTAGAATCAATCTGTTGAACTTGGTTTTTTTAAGCTTTTTTATTGAACTGTAATATTCTCAGAGAACATGCACAAATCCTAAGTGTATAACAAGATGAACTTTTACCAACAGAGTGCACCTGTGTAACCAGTACCCAGAAAAAAGAACGTGACCAGCACCTGGTCAGGAAACAGAACATGACCAGCACCCAGCAGCTTGACTCATGTCCTCGCCCTGTCACTACCCCTCTAACCACTCTCCTGTTTTGCTTGTTTTTCTATCTTACATAAATGGAATTATACACGATGTATTATTTCTTTCATTCTTCATTATGTTTATGAGATTTGTGTATTTATTGTGTATTGTATTTGTTCATTCACACTGCCACGCAGCGTCCCATTGACCAATACAACACACTATTCATTCTGCTGTTGACAGGCATTTGAGTAGTTTTCTTTGCAGGGGAGATGGGAGTTATTATGAATACTCATTGAATGTTCTGGTACTTCCCTTCTGGTGAAAGCATTCATATGCATCCATTCCTGTTGGAGTATAGCTGGGAGTGGAATTGCTGGGTCCTAGGGTGTGTGTATGTTCAGATTTAGTAGATAAGCTAGTTTTCCAGAGTGGTTGTAAGTATTTATACTCACACTTGATGTATGAGAGTTCCAGTTGCTCCACCTCCTCACCAATACTTTCTATCTTTTTCATTTTAGCTATTCCAGTGGATATGTACTGAATGTGGTTTAATTTATATTTCCTTGATGATAATGAACCTGAGCAACTTTTTTTTTTCTGCTTTATAAAAAATTTAATCAGTTATACATATACATATGTTCCCATATCCCCTCCCTTTTGTGTCTCCCTCCCACCCTCCCTATCCCACCCCTCCAGGTGGTCACAAAGCACCGAGCTGATCTCCCTGTCCTATGCAGCTGCTTCCCACTAGCTATCTACCTTACGTTTGGTAGTGTATATATGTCCATGCCGCTCTTTCGCTTTGTCACAGCTTACCCTTCCCCCTCCCCATATCCTCAAGTCCATTCTCCAGTAGGTCTGTGTCTTTTATTCCTGTCTTACCCCTATGTACTTCATGACATTTTTTTTTCTTAAATTCCGTATATATGTGTCAGCATACAGTATTTGTCTTTCTCTTTCTGACTTATTTCACTCTCTATGACAGACTCTAGGTCCATCCACCTCATTACAAATAGCTC
The DNA here is from genome assembly GCF_949752795.1 of Hyperoodon ampullatus. Taxonomy (NCBI): domain Eukaryota; kingdom Metazoa; phylum Chordata; class Mammalia; order Artiodactyla; family Ziphiidae; genus Hyperoodon; species Hyperoodon ampullatus. Next base: position 40,311,789 of record NC_136930.1, read on the forward strand.
AATTTCGTTTCTTTTTATGGCTGAGTAATATTCCATTGTATATATGTGCCACATCTTCTTTATCCATTCATCCGATGACGGACACTTAGGTTGTTTCCATCTCCGGGCTATTGTAAATAGGGCTGCTATGAACATTTTGGTACATGTCTCTTTTTGAATTATGGTTTTCTCAGGGTATATGCCCAGTAGTGGGATTGCTGGGTCATATGGTAGTTCTATTTGTAGTTTTTTAAGGAACCTCCATACTGTTCTCCATAGTGGCTGTACCAATTCACATTCCCACCAGCAGTGCAAGAGTGTTCCCTTTTTTCCACACCCTCTCCAGCATTTATTGTTTCTAGATTTTTTGATGATGGCCATTCTGACTGGTGTGAGGTGATATCTCATTGTAGTTTTGATTTGCATTCCTCTAATGATTAATGATGTTGAGCATTCTTTCATGTGTTTGTTGGCAGTCTGTATATCTTCTGTGGAGAAATGTCTATTTAGGTCTTCTGCCCATTTTTGGATTGGGTTGTTTGTTTTTTTGTCATTGAGCTGCATGAGCTGCTTATAAATTTTGGAGATTAATCCTTTGTCAGTTGCTTCATTTGCAAATATTTTCTCCCATTCTGAGGGTTGTCTTTTGGTCTTGTTCATGGTTTCCTTTGCTGTGCAAAAGCTTTTAAGATTCATTAGGTCCCATGTGTTTATTTTTGTCTTTATTTCCATTTCTCTAGGAGGTGGGTCAAAAAGGATCTTGCTGTGATTTATGTCATAGAGTGTTCTGCCTATGTTTTCCTCTAAGAGTTTGATAGTATCTGGCCTTACATTTAGGTCTTTAATCCATTTTGAGCTTATTTTTGTGTATGGTGTTAGGGAGTGATCTAATCTCATACTTTTACATATCCCTGTCCAGTTTTCCCAACACCACCTTTGAAAGAGACTGTCCTTTCTCCACTGTACATTCCTGCCTCCTTTATCAAAGATAATGTGACCATATGTGTGTGGGTTTATCTCTGAGCTTTCTATCCTGTTCCATTGATCTGTCTTTCTGTTTTTGTGCCAGTACCATACTGTCTTGATGACTGTAGCTTTGTAGTATAGTCTGAAGTCAGGGAGCCTGATTCCTCCAGCTCCATTTTTCGTTCTCAAGATTGCTTTGGCTATTCGGGGTCTTTTGTGTTTCCATACAAATTGTGAAATTTTTTGTTCTAGTTCTGCGAAAAATGCCAGTGGTAGTTTGATAGGGATTGCATTGAATCTGTAGATTGCTTTGGGTAGTAGAGTCATTTTCACAATGTTGATTCTTCCAATCCAAGAACATGGTACATCCCTCCATCTATTTGTATCATCTTTAATTTCTTTCATCAGTGTCTTATAATTTTCTGCATACAGGTCTTTTGTCTCCTTAGGTAGGTTTATTCCTAGATATTTTATTCTTTTTGTTTCAATGGTAAATGGGAGTGTTTCCTTGATTTCACTTTCAGATATTTCATCATTATTGTATAGGAATGCAAGAGATGTCTGTGCATTAATTTTGTATCCTGCTACTTTACCAAATTCATTGATTAGCTCTAGTAGTTTTCTGGTAGCATCCTTAGGATTCTCTATGTACAGTATCAAGTCATCTGCAAACAGTGACAGCTTTACTTCTTCTTTTCCGATTTGGATCCCTTTTATTTCCTTTTCTTCTCTGATTGCTGTGGCTAAAACTTCCAAAACTATGTTGAATAAGAGTGGTGAGAGTGGGCAGCCTTGTCTTGTTCCTGATCTTGGTGGAAATGGTTTCAGTTTTTCACCATTGAGGACAATGTTGGCTGTGTGTTTGTCATATATGGCCTTTATTATGTTGAGGAAAGTTCCCTCTATGCCTACTTTCTGCAGGGTTTTTATCATAAATGGGTGTTGAATTTTGTCGAAAGCTTTTTCTGCATCTATTGAGATGATCATATGGTTTTTCTCCTTCAGTTTGGTAATATGGTGTATCACGTTGATTGATTTGTGTATATTGAAGAATCCTTGCATTCCTGGAATAAACCCCACTTGATCATGGTGTATGATCCTTTGAATGTGCTGTTGGATTCTGTTTGCTAGTATTTTGTTGAGGATTTTTGCATCTATGTTCATCAGTGATATTGGCCTGTAGTTTTCTTTCTTTGTGACATCCTTGTCTGCTTTTCGTATCAAGGTGATGGTGGCCTCGTAGAATGAGTTTGGGGGTGTTCCTCCCTCTGCTATATTTTGGAAGAGTTTGAGAAGGATAGGTGTTAGCTCTTCTCTAAATGCTTGATAGAATTCGCCTGTGAAGCCATCTGGTCCTGGGCTTTTGTTTGTTGGAAGATTTTTTATCACTGTTTCAATTTCAGTGCTTGTGATTGGTCTGTTCATATTTTCTATTTCTTCCTGATTCAGTCCTGGCAGGTTGTGCATTTCTAAGAATTTGTCCATTTCTTCCAGGTTGTCCATTTTATTGGCATAGTGTTGCTTGTAGTAATCTCTCATGACCTTTTGTATTTCTGCAGTGTCAGCTGTTACTTCTCCTTTTTCATTTCTAATTCTATTGAGTCTTCTCCCTTTTTATCTTGATGAGTCTGGCTAATGGTTTATCAATTTTGTTTATCTTCTCAAAGAACCAGCTTTTAGTTTTATTGATCTTTGCTATCGTTTCTTTCATTTCTTTTTCATTTATTTCTGATCTGATTTTTATGATTTCTTTGCTTCTGCTAACTTTGGGATGTTTTTGTTCTTCTCTCTCTAATTGCTTTAGGTGCAAGGTTAGGTTGTTTATTCGAGATGTTTCCTGTTTCTTAAGGTAGGATTGTATTGCTATAAACTTCCCTCTTAGAACTGCTTTTGCTGCATCCCTTAGGTTTTGGGTCATCGTTTCTCCATTGTCATTTGTTTCTAGGTATTTTTTAATTTCCTCTTTGATTTCTTCAGTGATCACTTCGTTATTAAGTAGTGTATTGTTTAGCCTCCATGTGTTTGTATTTTTTACAGACCTTTTCCTGTAATTGATATCTAGTCTCATAGCATTGTGGTCGGAAAAGATACTTGATACAATTTCAATTTTCTTAAATTTACCAAGGCTTGATTTGTGACCCAAGATATGATCTATCCTGGAGAATGTTCCATGAGCACTTGAGAAAAATGTGTATTCTGTTGTTTTTGGATGGAATGTCCTATAAATATCAATTAAGTCCATCTTGTTTAATGTATCATTTAAAGCTTGTGTTTCCTTCTTTATTTTCATTTTGGATGATCTGTCCATTGGTGAAATTGGGGTGTTAAAGTCCCCTACTATGATTGTGTTACTGTCGATTTCTCCTTTTATGGCTGTCAGTGTTTGCCTTATGTATTGAGGTGCTCCTATGTTGGGTGCATAAATATTTACAATTGTTATATCTTCTTCTTGGATCGATCCCTTGATCATTATGTAGTGTCCTTCTTTGTCTCTTCTAGTAGTCTTTATTTTAAAGTCCATTTTGTCTGATATGAGAATTGCTACTCCAGCTTTCTTTTGGTTTCCATTTGCATGGAATATCTTTTTCCATCCCCTTACTTTCAGTCTTTATGTGTCTCTAGGTCTGAAGTGGGTCTCTTGTAGACAGCATATATATGGGTCTTGTTTTTGTATCCATTCAGCCAATCTGTGTCTTTTGGTGGGAGCATTTAGTCCATTTACATTTAAGGTAATTATTGATATGTATGTTCCTATTCCCATTTCCTTAATTGTTTTGGGTTCATTATTGTAGGTATTTCCCTTCTGCTGTGTTTCTTGCCTAGAGAAGTTCCTTTAGCATTTGTTGTAAAGCTGGTTTGGTGGTGCTGAACTCTCTCAGCTTTTGCTTGTCTGTAAACGTTTTAATTTCTCCATCAAATCTGAATGAGATCCTTGCTGGGTAGAGTAATCTTGGTTGCAGGTTTTTCTCCTTCATCACTTTAATTATGTCCTGCCACTCCCTTCTGGCTTGTAGAGTTTCAGCTGAGAGATCAGCTGTTAACCTGATGGGGATTCCCTTGTGTGTTATTTGTTGTTTTTCCTTTGCTGCTTTTAATATGATTTCTTTGTGTTTAATTTTTGACAGTTTGATTAATATGTGTCTTGGCGTATTTCTCCTTGGATTTATTCTGTATGGGACTCTCTGTGCCTCCTGGACTTGATTAACTATTTCCTTTCCCATATTAGGGAAGTTTTCAACTATAATCTCTTCAAATATTTTCTCAGTCCCTTTCTTTTTCTCTTCTTCTTCTGGAACCCCTATAATTCGAATGTTGGTGCGTTTAATGTTGTCCCAGAGGTCTCTGAGACTGTCCTCTGTTCTTTTCATTCTTTTTTCTTTATTTTGCTCTGCAGCAGTTATTTCCACTATTTTATCTTCCACCTCACTTATCCGTTCTTCTGCCTCAGTTATTCTGCTATTGATCCCATCTAGAGTATTTTTCATTTCATTTATTGTGTTTTTAATCGATGCTTGATTCATCTTTAGTTCTTCTAGGTCCTTGTTAACTGTTTCTTGCATTTTGTCTATTCTATTTCCAAGATTTTGGATCTTGGAAATAGAATCTTGGATCATCTTTACTATCATTATTCTGAATTCTTTTTCAGATAGACTGCCTAGTACCTCTTCATTTGTTAGGTCTGGTGGGTTTTTATCTTGCTCCTTCTCCTGCTGTGTGTTTTTCTGTCTTCTCATTTTGCTTATGTTACTGTGTTTGAGGTCTCCTTTTTGCAGGCTGCAGGTTCGTAGTTCCTGTTGTTTTTGGTGTCTGTCCCCAGTGGCTAAGGTTGGTTTAGTGGGTTGTGTAGGCTTCCTGGTGGAGGGGACTAGTGCCTGTGTTCTGGTGGATGAGGCTGGATCTTGTCTTTCTGGTGGGCAGGTCCACGTCTGGTGGTGTGTTTTGGGGTGCCTGCGGACTTTTTATGATTTTAGGCAGCCCCTCTGCTAATGGGTGAGGTTGTGTTCCTGTCTTGCTAGTTGTTTGGCATAGGGTGTCCAGCACTGTAGCTTGTTGGTCGTTGAGTGAAGCTGAGTGTTGGTGTTGAGATGGAGATCTCTGGAAGATTTTCGCCGTTTGATATTATGTGGAGCTGGGAGGTCTCTTGTGGACCAGTGTCCTGAAGTTGGCTCTCCCACCTCAGAGGCACAGCACTGACTCCTGGCTCCTCAATTTGGGATGATCTGTTGTCTATTCATGTATTCCACAGATGCAGGGTACATCAAGTTGATTGTGGAGCTTTAATCCGCTGCTTCTGAGGCTGCTGGGAGAGGTTTCCCTTTCTCTTCTTTGTTCTCACAGCTCCTGGGTCTCAGCTTTGGATTTGTCCCCGCCTCTGCGTGTAGGTCGCCGGAGGGCGTCTGTTCTTCGCTCAGACAGGACAGGGTTAAAGGAGCAGCTGCTTCGGGGACTCTGGCTCACTCAGGCCGGGGGGGAGGGAGGGCCACGGGGTACGGGGCGAGCCTGCAGCGGCAGAGGCTGGCATGACATTGCACCAGCCCGAGGCGCGCCGTGCGTTCTCCCAGGGAAGCCTTCCCTGGATCCCGGGACCCTGGCAGTGGCGGGCTGCACAGGCTCCCGGAAGGGCGGCGTGGACAGTGACCTGCGCTCGCACACAAGCCTCTTGGCGGCGGCAGCAGCAGCCCCAGCGTCCCACGCCCATCTCTTGGGTCCGCGCTTTTAGCCCGTCTCGCGCCCGTCTCTGGAGCTCCTTTAAGCAGCGCTCTTAATCTCCTCTCCTCGCGCACCAGGAAACCAAGAGGAAAGAAAAAGTCTCTTGCCTCTTCGGCTGCTCCAGAGTTTTCCCGGACTCCCTCCCGGCTAGCTGTGGCGCATTAGCCCCCTTCAGGCCGAGTTCTCGCCGCCAGCCCCAGTCCTCTCCCTGCGCTCTGACCGAAGCCCGAGCCTCAGCTTCCAGCGCCGCCCGCCCCAGCAGGCGAGCAGACAAGCCTCTCGGGCTGGTGAGTGCCGGTCGGCACCGATCCTCTGTGCGGGAATCTCTCCGCTTTGCCCTACCCAGGTACGTGGGGAGTTTCTTGCCTTTTGGGAGGTCTGAGGTCTTCTGCCAGCGTTCAGTAGGTGTTCTGTAGGAGTTGTTCCACGTGTAGCTGTATTTCTGGTGTATCTGTGGGGAGGAAGGTGATCTCCGCGTCTTACTCTTCCGCCATCTTGAATCCTGAATCTGAGCAACTTTTAATATGATTATTAGTAATTTGTATTGATATGTCCTTTTTTTGTGAATTGTCTGTTCAAGTTTTTTGCCCATTTTTCTATCATTTGACTCTCTTTTTGTTACCATTTCATAGGAGTTCTTTATATAATCTGGATATGGGACCTCTGTTGAAAGTATGTATGGTAAATATTTTCTCCTCTGTGGGTTGCCTTTTCATTCCTGTAATGAAGTCTTTTGATGAACAAATATTCCTAATATTTTTAAAGTCCAATTTATTATTTTTTCTTTTATGGTTTGCACTTTTTTGTCCAGTTTAAGAAATCTTTGCCTACTCTAAGTTGACAAAGCTGTTCTATGCTTTCCTCTAACATCTTTATTTAAATTTGTAATTCATCTGACTTGATATTCGTATACTACATGATCTAGAGATCAAGACACATACTTGCCATGTGGATATCCTATTAACCCAGCATCATTTTACTTGGTTTTTAACTTGTTTAAAATATGTCCATACATGGGGAAGGGGAAAGGGTAAGCTGAGATGAAGTGAGAGAGTGGCATTGACATATATACACTACCAAATGTCAAATAGATGGCTAGTGGGAAGCAGCTGCATAGCACAGGGAGACCAGCTCCATGCTTTGTGATCACCTAGATGGGTGGGATAGGGAGGGTGGGAGGGAGACACAAGAGGGAGGGGATATGGGGATATATGTATAGGTATAGCTGATTCACTTTGTTATACAGCAGCAACTAACACAACAATGTAAAGCAATTATACTCCAATAAAGATGTTAAAAAAATAAAAATTAGAACAAAACAAAACACAACAATAAATAAATAAAATAAAATATGTCCATAAAATTTAGTTTCACTGAAATATTTTTTATATTTTCCTGGAGAGAATTACTAATGACTCTTGAAAAAATTTAAACCTATGGTGATGTAAAATTTATAATATAATCAACAGATTTATTGAACACATAATTGAGATATTTCTTAAAGGTTCTTCTGTTTAAGTAGACTCTAGTTTGTAACTCCAGCATACTTATTTATTCAACACCAGAGTGATTTATAATGCACAAAGCACACTAATTAAAAACAAATAAATTATTCTCACTTTTTCATTTGAATTGAATTCAACACATGTTTATTATTTGTCTGCTAGAATTTGGGACAGTTGAGAATATGGTTGAAGTTTTGAGCTCCATTTTTTTGTCATTTAGGTTTTAAGCCATATAAGAAAGTTGTCAAACATCTGTCAGTAATAAACCATTTTTCTTTAGTATTCAAAATTATATTAATAAAGAGAAGTACAAGGTGAGAAGTTTTATTACTATTAAGATGACCTTACACCTCTATACCAAGTTTTCCACTAGTAATGAGACACATCTTTTAAAAAGTAAAAATAGAAAATATAAAAGTTTCATTTCTGTATTTGGAATGCCTATGACTGCTTCTTCTTTGATGTCATTTCTGCTTAGTTTTATTTTTTTTCTCTTTTTATTATTTTTTCTAGGTTGTACTGGTCAGTGGACATCTGGACAGCTGGGATGTCGGGCAGGGTGCGATGGATGATGGTGGAGGAGCCTTTATATCATGGGAAGCACTCTCGCTTATTAAAGATCTTGGTAAATATTTAGTAAGTCTTTAACTAATGTGTGAGAGTGTCAGTGGTGACATGTTTAACTCAATACACAAAATGCTCAACAGATTAGTTATTATGCAATGTTTAAAGATCCTCCTGAGGTCTATATGTTTTTTGTCAGTTGATTCCCAGAAAAAAACTAATTTGTCCCCTTAAAGAAAGAAATTTTTATTCAAGTGTCCACCAGACAGCCAAAGTATCAAATATGATCAGCCACTGGGGAAAATGAACAATCAAATAAAACTGTAGCAAATGCAACCACATCAGCTAGAGTTTATGTAAGGAAACCATAACCAAGTGGAAAGAAAAATCAGCAGCTCCCCCACTTCCTTTTCCTTGTTTGTCTTTAAAGACATCATCAAGCTGTTAGGATAGCTTTACTGCAGTCGTCTTTCCATGATAGAAGTCAAGGAACCAAAGTAGGCCTGAAGGAATGATTCTTTTGGCCACAATAAGGAATCTAGAATGAAAAATTGGACCTTCCAGGTTAACCTAGACATGGGACAGGCATCAAAAGGAAAGACTAATTGTGAAAACAGTTTATTTTGATGACCCTATTTACAAACAAAAAACATACATTTCCTCTTTGTGTGCTGGTCAAAAGGTGGATTTTGAGCGAGGTTAGAAATAATGAAACAGTCTGAAATGAGACTTCTGTGTCTGAATCAGACCAGTGGTGGTTTTGAAAATGCTTCATCAGTAGAACGTTTTATATTGTAACTGTGGAGTAACCTTGGTTTCAGATGTAGTAAAGATCAGAACATTCCTTCTGGTGAAGGTGTTCCATTGCTTACTTAAGTACACATGTGTTTAAATTCATGCTTTTCCTCTGGCTTTTAATGAACGCTTCTAATCCTAAATCAGCCCATTAAATAATTGTTCATCTTAACTAGACTACTGACATTGTCTTGGTCGAGGCAAATATTTAGTGTATCATTTTGCTTTATGTCTTACTTGTGTTTTAAAAATGGAGAAATGGGAAGGTGATTGTGCATGTTTTTAACTTCTAAAGAGGCCAGTGTCTCTCAACCTTGGCATTATTGGCACTTGGGGCCAGATAATTCTTTGTTGCGAGGTGGGTCCCGTACATTGTAGAATGTTTAGCTGCATCCCTGGCCTCTACCTACTAGATGCCAGTAACACCTTTCTCCCCCAGCCCCTAAGCTGTGACAAACAAAAATGTCTCCAAACATTGCCAAATGTCCCTGGCAGGTTGTGGGCGGAAAGGGTGGCATGTAAAATTGACCCACTAAAAGAAGCTATTAAAAATTTTCTAGGAGACCTGAATACAGGGTCGTTTTTTAAAAAATGAAACAAACTAATTGGAAACCTTACATTGTATATACTTATACTTTTAACATCATTACCATACTGAGCACCTACTATGTGAAAGCATTTTGTAAAACTTGGGCATACAGAGAGGTTTAAAGTATGTCCTCTGTTCTTAAGACCCTTAGAATATAGTTGAAGACATACATATGCACCTACACACATAGTTATCAATAAAGATATGATATCAAGTCTGCTTTTAGAATTGGGTAAGGTTTGAGAGAGATAAATTGCCCAGCAAATAAAACTGAAAAACAGTCATTCCTTCAGAGGAGATCTGGGAGGCTCCATATGTGAATGCTCTCCTCCTCTTCCCCTAAAAAAAATATTCCCTTGGCTATCTGTTCTCTCTGTCCTTAACTTCATTCCAGAATGAAGTGTGTTCTAGAGATGAGGCAGGCAAATATCCAACAGTTTCCTCTTTACAGGGCAAAGATATTTATTTTAGAAGTTAATTTTATTCCCAGGTGTTCCAACCAGCTTGACAGGAGGCAGAGTGGTAGTGTAAAAAGAGAACTGGACCCACCTCAATTAGATTTTTAGGTCCCTCTGTGCCACAAGCTACTTTTTTGGCCTCGGGCAGGTCATTTGAACTCTCTGGACTTCTTTTTCTTCACCTCTGTTCAACTGTTAGCTTCCAGAGTATTTTTATCTGCTCTAGATTGGCATAAAAATTGTGTCTCCTCTACGCTTTGAATCTTACTTCTTTAGTACTCAGCATGGGACCCTAAATCACTGTTAATTGAGTTGAATTCAATTGCATGAATAAATGTCAAACACCATGCAAAGGTGAATTGAGTATCTTTCTCCAGCTCTGAAAGTATACTGACTTCAGTTGCCTTTGATAGCTAGTAATCAGCCTCCTTCAATTCAGGACTTAACTCTCCTATAGGTTTCTGAAAACCTGTGTAAACATATGAATTCAACTCTAAAATAAAGACTAATATTTCTTTTGAGTAGGTGTTAAGAGGCAGCATGGCATACTGTTAAAAAAACACTCTGGAGCCAGACTGCCTGGGTCTATCTCATAAGGTAGCTCTGAAAATTAAATAATCTATTCACATAATGTACTTAAAACAGTGCCTAACCCAACCCAGATACACAATAAATTTTAACTTTTATTATTTAATAAGCATGATCTGACAGTACCATAGTTTTTTAAACCCCACACCTGCTTTGCCTCCTAACTTAATATGTTAATTGTACTGATGTAACTCTAGGGCCAGCTGCTATTGTATCCCTAAATATCCTTTCCCTTTACTATTTAAGTCACCATCTCTTGTATGATGGAAATCCACTGACCCCCTCACTATTTTCCACTTTCATACTAGATTTTCAAGAGTCTAAATTTCTCCTGGCCACTTCCTGCTTAAGTTGAATGCCTAGAATCCGTGCTATACCTCATATCCTATGATTGCACCCACTGAGTCTTACTCTTTAATTTTAAAATTAAAATTAGATTGTGGATTTCTGTTTGTAGATTGTGTATGTGTTTTAATATGAAGAACTAGGTCTAACGTGTCACATATGCCTTCTAGATGAAAATTAATTATATACTTGAATAAGAAATAACACTTTGGGCTAGAGGCCAAGAAATGGGTTCATAATTATATTACTTACTTACATTGACTCCAAACTGTTTAGTTGGTAAAATATGAAAGCTCTATGGCAATCTCTTTTTCCAAGAAAAGTGAGACTCCTTTTGGCTGCTATTCCTTGCACAATATGTCATGCAGAATGCATGTCAAAGTCCCTCATGGGGCTTGTTAATTTGAAGTGTTGGTCCAGTGGGACTTTCTGATATTTAGAAATATTGTTCAAAGATTCATTCTTCATGTCTCTTCTCCTTTATTCACTTCTTTCACTACTTTTATAGATTCACTCTTTTGCCCAAGCCATCAGCTAAAACCATATTCAATTAATCTAACAGAAGAGGTATTTGTGCTTTGCAAATATAACCAGTCATTCCTGAGTAACTGTCAACAGAAGGCTATTTGCTGTGAAATGCCATTGAATACTTTTTTGTGTTTGTGGTTTACTGGACTTGAAAGTGTTTATTTGAGATGTCATTTCCTGGAATGTTCTGGTGTCAGTGGACAAAGCCTATGGCCAAAGATCTTATGCTTCAAAATGTTCATTTGGCACTTGAATAATAAACCACCATCCATCCCCAAATTCTTCCAACTTTACCATTTTCCATGAAGTTAGAATTTTAAGTTTTCAGGCCTAAACAAATGGGAAAAATAATTAACAGTACTACCTGGTTGTTGAAATGTTGGATATGTGTGAAATATCTCTTAAGAGAAATTTAAATGTGAGCATCTTGACTGATTTTTATACAGCTTTAAGTCTGTATGTTAGAAAAATATTTTATTTATATATTTCTTCACTCATTCACTCAACACATATTTACTGTGTACTGATTGCACGTCAGTTGCCAGATACCTTGTAACAAAGAGGAATGAGACTGGTCCTTGAAGTCTTTGAAGTAGGAGGGACATTTAATTCAAAAATTGCAATGAAATTGTTGTAAGCTCTTTAATTGAAATATGTGCAAATTACTTCAGGTAATTGAAATATGTGCAAATTACTTCGGGCACCTGATAAAGGGAGAGACCAGCATGGCTTGGCTGGGTCAGGGCGCCTTCACAAAAGTGATATTTGAGCTTTCTTTTATAAAGATAAATAGAATTTCCTGAAGCAAAAGGGGCACAATGAAGAATTCCCAGCAGATTATAGAGCTTCCAGTCCTGTGTATCATTAAAAATGAGGAGAAAACTGTTGACAGTAACAGTCATGGGATTGGGGGGGAAGAGAGGGTTTGTGGAATTGCAGGAGATACTCTTTTTACCTGATATATAATATTAGATTTTTGTGTAGTAAGCATGTGTTACTTTAGTAATTAAGAAAAAACTCTCAAAAGCCAAAAAAAAAAAAAAATTTCTTGGTCTTGCCATCACCATAAACACTCTGTTAACAGGAACTACAGAGCCAGAGGTAGGAAGTAGGAAGAGTCATGCAGGAGTCACCAAGGCCCAGAAGTACACCAGGCAACACAGCCAAATGCATGCTAAGGCTTTGGTGTAGTTAGAGCTTTATGTAGCCATTTCTAATGCAGTGGGTTCCCTGTTAGAGGTGGGGATCCATCCAGGAAGAGGGTTTTCTTCTCCCAGGCCCTGGTCAAGCCTCTCTTGGAAAAGTCTCAGGAAGTCCAATCCAGAATAACTGAGTGAGGGAAATGAAAAACTTCTAAGAAATAGAAACCTAACGGATAGAGCTAGAGACAGAGCCTGAAGCCAACTTGGGACTAGCCCAGATCTAGAAAGGAGATTCCCATTAGAAAGGACCTCCTCTTATGGTCAAATAAGTTTGGGAAACTCCCTCTTGGTAATTCCTTTTTTTTTTTTTTAACATCTTTATTGGAGTATAATTGCTTTACAATGGTGTGTTAGTTTCTGCTTTATAACAAAGTGAATCAGTTATACATATACATATGTTCCCATACCTCTTCCCTCTTGCGTCTCCCTCCCTCCCACACTCCCTATCCCACCCCTCTAGGTGGTCACAAACCACCTAGCTGATCTCCCTGTGCTATGCGGCTGCTTCCCACTAGCTATCTATTTTACGTTTGGTAGTGTATATATGTCCATGCCACTCTCTCACTTTGTCCCAGCTTACCCTTCCCCCTCCCCATATCCTCAAGTCCATTTTCTAGTAGGTCTGTGTCTTTATTCCCATCTTATCCGTAGGTACTTCATTACCTTTTTTTTTTTTTTCTTAGATTCCATATATATGTGTTAGCATACGGTATTTGTTTTTCTCTTTCTGACTTACTTCACTCTGTACAACAGACTCTAGGTCCATCCACCTCACTACAAATAACTCAATTTCGTTTCTTTTTATGGCTGAGTAATATTCCATTGTATATATGTGCCACATCTTCTTTATCCGTTCATCTGTCGATGGACACTTAGGTTGCTTCTATGTCCTGGTAATTCCTTTATTCATCAAAAAACATTTGTTGGGAAAGTGATTCCATGACTCAAGTGTGCTTTGGGAAACATTGCTCTGGGGCATTACTGGTGTTGGCAGAATTGAGGAAGAATCCAAGAATGCTTGCTGAGGTATACTTCATGGAACTAAGTACAAATGGCCTTGGATTTATTTTCATTCTAGATTTTCTAGGCTGTCTTTGGGCTCTTGCGGTTGCCAGAATATTGACAAGATAGAACCATGTAATGGTTCCTTAACTGGCATGGTGGAGATTATTCTTATATTACTTATAAGAATATTCCTGAAGAGCATCTGTACCCATGCAAGTGCAAACTTTACCCAACAAATAACTTCATCTCTGTACTATCTGAGCCTATTTTATTAAGATAAATGTAGTATTATTGGGAATGTTTGACATATGCTAAAGGCTCTCTCTGCCAGGTTTTTCTGTGGCCCCCAATGCACTAGAATTTTGTAGGATTTATTTTTTCTAGAAGGACTTTTGATCTTAAAACATTCCACAAACTCTTCCCTGCTCCCATTTTGGATGCTCTTCCTCCACAATTATTTTGTGAACATAAGAAGGGAGTCTTACAGCCCTGGGAAAGGTTTCCTATTAAAATCACCTCAATATCTTTAGGAAATAATATGTCTGCTTCTGGAACTGTCCAAGAAATTAACTGGTTTCAAGTCTTAGAAAAAAATGTTTTCGCCAACATTAAATTTTATTTTTATTAATTTGAATTTTAATTTGTAGATGCTGGTTTGCCTTTTTTTTCCGAACAAATTTTGGTCTTGACTTTTTATAATTATATTTAGTGATGCAAATACCTAGAACAATGGAAGAATTAGAAACTAAGAATTTGCTTGCTTTTTCTCTTTTTTTCTAACTCCTAAAAGTAGGTTTATAGTCAGGGGGCATTTTTAGCTCCTTCTCTTGGTCTTTAGAGGATGATCTTCTCATTTTTTATTTAAATATGTTATTTCCTCTAGTGGCAAGGTATGTAGTGTCTGGCTTTACCTTAAGACCTGTGGTAGATACATATTTTTTCAGCTGGGAATTGCTGAGACTTTTTTTTTTTTTTTTTTTTGCGGTACGCGAGCCTCCCACTGTTGTGGCCTCTCCCGTTGCGGAGCACAGGCTCCAGACGCACAGACTCAGCGGCCATGGCTCACAGGTCCAGCCGCTCCACGGCATGTGGGGTCTTCCCGGACCGGGGCACGAACCTGTGTCCCCTGCATCGGCAGGCGGACTCTCAACCACTGCGCCACCAGGGAAGCCCCTGAGACCTTTTCTTGAGGTTTGAACACATTGTTAGTCTCACTAAAACACTTTGCATCTTTATATCTCATTCAGCTAACATAGACATTTCCAGTGGTGTATGTAAAAAGACAAATTGTGTGTAGACTGTTCTTCCAAGTATGTCATGAGATAAAGTAAGATTTGTTACAAATGAATCACTTAGAATGTGTTCTAACCTTTTAGTTTGGACGTGGTAGGGGAGATTCTGTAGTCCTTTCAAAGCCTTAGACTACATGAATATTGCTGTTATTATTTTATCATGTAGCTAAAACATACCATTTCTGTGTAAAAGGAGACAAGACCCAGGCCCAGTGGCATTCAGCCTTGCGATTCATTCCTTCCTGTATGACAGAATCTGGAGAGGTGGCAGATGAATGCTGCAAGAGGAGGGGTCTCAGGGGCCCCTCTGTCCATAGCATGTTCAGCTTCCTCCCCAACATCTGCTTTGATTTGGCCTGTATGCCTTAGAAAGTTAAGAAATGTGGTGTTGGTAAAGGAAATGGAAGCCTTAAAAGTTGCTACTATTTATCCTGGAGAAGAATGGCTATAGAAAGACTTAATAATGGTATCCATAGGGCCCCAGTGGATTTCTTTCCAGTCAAGAATGGGATCCATATAAGTCCAGAGCAGGGCTGCCTCGAAAATGTAGGCTACCTCATTAGAACTGTATCATCACAGTATTGTGCAACTTGGCTCACAAGGAGATCTCCTATTTCAACAATAAATATTGAACGCCTGCTTCATGTCTGGCAAATAAAATGGGTAAGACGCAGATCATTCCATCAAAGAGCTCACAGTCAGGCATCAATAGCTTCACATGGGTGGGAAGCAGGAGAAGAAAGGACACGATTAGAGCTCATGGAGGTACATAGTTTGAGGAGTGGAGGATGTTTTCGTAAATCTAGAGCCATAGGTGAGTGAGGAGTGGTGAGAATTTAGCAGATGAGCATCAGTTTGTAAAGGGCATTGGACACGAAGCTGAACTTTGGAGCTGGTGCTATAGGCAGTAGGAGCCGTTGAAGATTTTAAGCATGGGATTGACTTCTTCTAAAGATACTGGGTAGGCTATCCGTTTAACTTGTAAGGAAGTGGGATGAATAGAATGGAGACGCAGGAAAGTGGAGTGGGGAGATTCCAGCTATACAGAGCCTGAAGAACCACAGTTTTGGAGTTACTAAGCAAATTTTATTTGCCATGTGGCTGACAAACCAGCTAAATATACCAAAGAGGAAGTGACGGGGTTTCCAAGGATTCTGTGTTCTTCGCCTACACACTTCGCTGCATCATGCTAATGCTGCCTTTTGCAAAAGCTGTGGTCTGCTCAGCTTAGAATAAATTCTGTTCCAGTAAATGTGCCTAAAAACAAAGGTCTGCAAACAAACAAAAAAAAAGAAAATATATTATGAACATCTGACTGGAACTTTATGGTTAACTGGATTTTTTAAATGGTCCTGAGAGATAAGGATTTAGTTTAGTTCATTCTTAGGCACCACCAGCCCTGTGAACATCCCCAAAAGCAAGCTCTAGAAATGGAGAGTTTCTACTGGATGTGTGACAGAAATGATAAGCTAAATAAAGTATTAAATGAAGTTGACTGTTGTCACATTACTTATTTGTAATCCTGCTAATGCCATCCTCGCATTGGATAAATCATCAATGATGAACTCAGCCCATGTTCTTGCTTGACACCAGCATCTCCAGATTGTACCATGTGACCCAGATCTCATGGACTTTTTAACCCATGAACTCCTACTTCCTTAACCCCTAAATAACTCAAAACCTGTAGGCAAATGAAAGGTAGCATGGATAGTAGAATAGCATACACTCCACGTTAGAGTATCTTGGGGTCAAATCCTTCTATGCTACTTAGTATTATGTTGTACAAATTTTTTAACCTTTTAAATCTCAGTTTCCTCTTCCTTATAATGGCAACAATTTATCTTGAATTGTTATAGGATGATTTGAAGTAATTTAGACACTGTCTGGTCCCCACTAGATCATCAGTAATAATAACTCTTATTATTAACACCTGTTAATTGCCAAAACAACAAGGGTGGATATTCCAGCAGAGGGTATAATCTCAGGATCGACCTTGTCTCTCAAGGCTTGATGTCCGTATCTCTTTGCACAGTTGGGCTTGGTCAAGGCCATCCCTAAAGCAGAGAAGCCTTCATAATAAAAGAACAGTAGCTGGTTCTGATGAGCCAGACTCAAGAACCATCACCCCAGTATAGCCACCATTCAAGAGTATATATAGGGACTTCCCTGGTGGCGCATTGGTTGAGAATCCACCTGCCAATGCAGGGGACATGGGTTCGATTCCTGGTCCGGGAAGATCCCACATGCCATGGAGCAACAAAGCCCATGAGCCACAACTACTGAGCCCACGTGCCACAACTACTGAAGCCCACACGCCTAGAGCCCGTGCTCCACAACAAGAGAAACCACCACAATGAGAAGCCCGTGCACCACAACGAAGGGTAGCCCCCGCCTGCCGCAACTAAAGAAAGCCCGCGTACAGCAACAAAGACCCAAGGCAGCCAAAAATAAGTAAATAAATAAATACATTTGTATACTAAAAAAGAGTATATATAAGGCTGATTCTCTCCTCATTGCTGTAGAGAAGGGTAGTTAATAGATGCTTCAAAAATGTGACGTGGAATTAAAGTAACACTGACAAGATCTGGGGATGGAGAGATCTTCATGTTTTTCGTCCCCTTTTCTCTCTCTGCCAGTGTCCTTAACCTAGTAATGCTGTATTTACAAAGACTTATAATATCCCCAAAGAAAAAAATAGTAAAAACAGGAAATAGCTGTTGAGGGCAACATAATTTACTACAAAGTAAATTGTTTGAAATATAGAAAAAAATCAAGGCAGAGAAAACAAAGAATCAAATCTAGTACTTACTCTTAACATTTTACACTGGTAACTGAGCTCTCAAGAAGTCTTTCTATTTTTTAATATAGTCAAAACCCCATAATTTCCAGGCATTCTCAGAGGATCCTCATGCATAGAAAACTGAGGACAATGACCACTGATGCTTGTATTATTGTTCTTTCTCTGTAATAATGGCATCTTTTAAAAGAAATACATTATAATGTAATTTAAAGTATTCCGAGTTATTGCCTTGGTTAATGTGTATAGGAAAATATAAGTCAGGAAGTGTTTCAAAGGCTATACTTCTGTTCGCATCACCATAGACCATCTATCCACTTAGCCATCCCATAGTCAGTTGTTTCAGGCAGCACGTTAGAACAAGGGAAGATGTTATGAAGTGCTTCATACTGGAATTACTCTTTTGTGAAAGATATAAGTGTGAGTTCATCTTTTATAGTTGAATAGTTTTAGATGAAATCATTTGAATGTCATTTTTAGACACAAATGAGGAGTTAGAGGAATTTTCAAATTATTACCTTTCTGGAACTTTACTATACGTTGTTACAAAAAACAGTGATTAAACTTATAAAGTAGGGATTTTTGATAATAATGCAAAACATATATCAAAAGAACACCATATGTTTTCACTTAATATAATAAGACATTAATTAAACAATATATCAGCAAACATTAACTGAACATCTGGGAGAAAAGAGAAGAGAGCCAATATATATGGAATATCTCCTATGCACCAGTTACTTCGCATGAGCTTTTTTCATCCTCAGAAGAGCCCTCTGAGGTATATCTTGTTATGTCTGGCAGGTCACTGGACCTATCTGAGCCTTAGTTCCTCACCAGTAAAATAGATGACAATATGTTTGCAGGACTGTTACATGAATCAAATACAATGTAAGCAAATGCATATCTATCAGACAAAGATGCAAAGATGAAAAATCCATGACACAGATGTTGAAGATAACTGTAGTGGCAATGCTGCCACTGATGGTTACCATCTCACTGACCTGGAATTCAAATGGAGCACTTTGGTGGAGAAGTGATTTGGGAGGTAGGGATACAAGGTAACCTTAAAGTGGCTATAGTAAGAAAAAACTTCAATAATGTCCTACAACGTTTTATAACAGTAGCATCATTTTACTAATTACAAATGTGTAATATTTCTTTCTTTTTTTAAAAAAAAATCAACAGTAGCAGTAAATACTCTTGCTTTAGGACTTAAATGAAGGAGAATCAAAAAAAAACAAAAAAACAAAAAATGATTTCTCATCCAGGTCTTCTTAGAATGATGTGAAGATGAGAAGAGATGCTTCCTGACTTTAGGATGAAATAATAACAGCATTTAGCATTCTAGAGCATGCTGTTCCAAGCTCTTGAGCTACATGCTGGATATGCAGTTCTCAGAGTCTGGAAGGTAGAAATTACTATTATTCCTTTTACAGATGAGGGGCCTAAGGCTGATGCTACTTACAAGTTACAAAAGTAGAAAATCTTTTATTTCTTCTTCTTAATGTTTCTCTTCAATTTTCTTCTTTGCCCCTCCCCCCTTTTTAAAAAAAATAATTCAAATATTTGGAAGCGGACATAGAATAATAAACACTAACAATCCTCCACCCAAATCTCATAAATGTTAACAATGTCAAATATTTGTTAACAGTCCTTAGTTTAAAAGAAGTTAAAAATTACCAATACAGCTGAAACCTGTTTTGTACCTCTCCACAATCTATCCCCTTCTCCCCTTGCAGTTGTAACCATGTTCTGATTGTTGTAACATTGTTCTGTAAGGGTATTTATCCAAAAACAGTATTATATCATTTTTGTGATTTTGAATTTACAGAGATGGTATTAGTCTCTTCCATGTGTGGGCTTATTGTGTTTCATTTATTTCTTCTGTCTTCTTCAGGTGAATGTTTAGTCCACTAATGTTCAGTCTTTCTTATTTTCTAACATTTACATTTAAGGCCATACATCTCTTACTAAGTAATGGTTTAGCTACTTTCCTCAAGTTTTGGAATATGTCTTAATGGCCATCCAATCTAAACATGTTAGGATTTTCATTATGATTCTTCTTTGACTCTTTAATTGTTATAGCTTTCTTTAAGTTTCCAAAAATATTAGTTACTGGGTTCCAGTTTTGCTGCGTATTAGTTGTTAAACATGGTTTATGTAATACTGATTCTTTGGTATTTGTTGAGACAAAATTTTGGTTTATTACTTGGTCAGTTTTTTTTTAATGTGTTCTTATGGCTTGCAAAGAATATGTAACCTCCTTTTCTGGGAATAGCATTCTACATATTCTTTCATTAGAGAAAATGTATTAATTGTGCTGTTTAAAACTACTATATCATTACTAGTTTTTTATCTGGTTGCTCTATCAGTTTTTGAGAGCAGTATATTAAAATCTCCCACTAAGATTGTGATTTTATAAATTTCTTCTTGAATTTCTATCAGCTTAATTAGTTTTGTATAATTTGAAGCTTTGTTGCTTTACCTGGTTGAGTCTAAACACCTTCTTTATCCTTAATGTTTTTTCCCTGTAAGTCTATTTTATCTTATATTAGTACTGTATCATGACTACCTCTCTTTTGGTTACTCTTTCTTTTTCTATTCCTTTACTTCCAGCTAATCAAGGTCATTGTGTTTTAGTTGATTCTGTTGTAAACAGCATATAGTTAGATTTTTAAATATTCAATCACACAATATCAGTTAACGGAGATGTTTGTTCTGCTTCTCTTTATTGTGGTTACCTATATTTTAGTAACTTTCTAACTTTTTTCTATTAAAGCTGCCTTTTTTGTTTCTTTTTTCTCCTTTTCAGTTTTTTTGCTTTCTATTGGATTCATTGTTTTTTCTTACACTCTCTTCCTATTTTTCCCTCCACCATTTGGAAATTTATTCATTTTCTTCCTATTCTTTTAGTGGTTATTGTTAAAGTGTCACATGTATATTTGTTTTAATTAAATAATACAGCAATCATAAATTGCTCCAGTATATGCACTCCCATCATATGTATCATGTATATTCTTTGTGACTAGTGTTTTAGTTATGCCTTGTTCCAAACCCTCCCCAGATTTATTACTTGGTTATTATTATTTTTTTGGTTTTGTCACTTACTGGCTATATTCCTGTTTAAGTGTGCTATGCCTCAGTTTCTTCATATATATAATGGGGTTACAATAGCATCTACCTATAGGTTTATTATGATAATTAAATGAGTTAGTTCAGTTTCTGGCACACAATAACTTCTCAGTGAATTTTAGCTGTTATTATTATTTATAGTCAGTATAAGTAATATTAGATTGCCACCATGTTTACTGACATTTTTTATTATCTATTATTCCTTTCTTCTGGTTCAGTTACCTTCTTCCTAAAGGGGACCCCATGGTAGTTCTTTTTCCTTTTTTCATCTAGTGAAACTGAACTTCTCTACCCATTAAACACTCACTCTTCCTTCTCCACTCCCCTCAACTCCTGGCAACCATTCTACTTTCTGTCTCTTCCACTGAGTTTTTAACTTAAACTACATATGGGTTAAGTCATAGCTTGTCCCTTTTTGTCCTGCGAGAGTTGGGTATGGAGGTGCCAGCACAGCGAATCCGCTGTACTTGGGTTTGATCTCTCTGCATCTCTGAGATCTTACCCCAGCCTCCCAGTTACTTTCTCAGCTTAGGGTTTTGAAAACCCTAAGTTACTGCAGTGTCAGCTTTTACATTCCGTTCTAGCTTAAATTCCCTTATTGCTTCTGGGATCTGAGGATTTCTGTGTCTTTCTCTTTCTTTTTTTTCCTCTTTCCCTCCCTCCCTTTTTTTCCTCCCATCCTTCTCTCCCTCTTTCTCTCTCCCTCCCTTTCTCTTTTTGTAAGTTAATGCTATGCATTAAACAATAGATTTTTAAATGCATACCTTCTAAGCACTTAATACATATTTATATGAGAAAGGGTCTCTTTGGCATCACCTTGAGCAGCCAGAAGTCTTTTAGTCCTTTTCTAAGAAAGCAAAACACCTTTCATTCAGCCTGGTGCTTGGCATTTGGAAAAAAGAAGAACTGGAAAATCAGGATGGTGACCTGTCTATGGCATTTATTGTCATGGAATAATGAGAAAGGGGCGAGGAGGAAAGCATGGACGGCCAAGGCCTATAGTCCCCAATCATTTTACCATCCACCTTCCTTTGTGTTTTCATCTTTATTTGCATGCTTTGCAAGGTTTTGAAGAAAAAAAAACAAAACCTGTTAACTAATAATGATTTATTTTCAAACTTTGTTAATCATGAAACTTTATAACAACCATACTTTTATCATGAGGTGACCAGTGTTACTATTATCAAGTTGATATTCTTCCAGCCAAGAGCAAAGAAATTAAATTGTCAATTTAACTTACAGAGGGAACCATTTCACATATAAAGGTATAATTTTTCCTCTGTGTTTTTTAGAGATTGGCTTATAGACCCTCTCTCAATCCTAGATTTGTGGAAACACTGGCATAAAGGTACTGGTTAGAGCCCTAGAAAGAGAAAAGTCATTCTTGCCTACCCCCTTCTCTCTCAAGGTTTAGTTACTGTTGGCTGGTCCTGAAACTGCCTCTGCAGTCACTGCTAATCCCCTCCTTTACCCAATTCACAGCATCTACAGAGGTTGGAGATGCAGCTCCTAAGTGGTCTAAGCACAGGTGTATGTTAGTTTTCAGAGGATGTTATTTGGACTAGCAGGAAGATTATCACACAAAATCATCTCGTTGCCACCCTTGAAAAAATGACCCCAACTTTCATATCAGATTATAAAGTCCTGGGCCATTGAAGAAAGTGTGTTCTTATCAGTGATTCTGCCAGCTTTCGTAAATGCAACTTACATAATCAGCCCTCACTTAAGGATTTTCAATGTGGGTTTTTGTCTATTTATTCTTTCAGAATAGTGCCTTAGAAAAATCTGTACTGATTTTTCCTGGCAATTATTAAGCAGGTCTCTTCCATCCCCCATCTCCCAACCCCCAACGACCATCATTGAAGAAGAAACAAATCCCTAATTCCAAATCTAAGCCACTCATAACATTCACAGCTGAGCTTACTCAGAAGCTGGCCTGTCACTGAAGGACAGTGGGCAAAACACTAGTCACTGGAGAGCCTGAGGAGACAGTGGGCAGGTGAATCAGGAAGCCACCAGGAGGAGCAGCCATTTCTCTGTTGCTTTCTGTACTTAGAGCATATTTTTAAAATGGACTTGCTAGAGGGATAAACAATACACTTCTATTATCCAAACTTTTTATTTATTTATTTATTTATTTATTTGTTTATGGCTGTGTTGGGTCTTCGTTTCTGTGCGAGGGCTTTCTCTAGTTGTGGCAAGCAGGGACCACTCTTCATCGCGGTGCACGGGCCTCTCACTATCGCGGCCTCTCTTGTTGCGGAGCACAGGCTCCAGACGTGCAGGCTCAGTAGTTGTGGCTCACGGGCCTAGTTGCTCTGCGGCATGTGGGATCTTCCCA
Source organism: Hyperoodon ampullatus (assembly GCF_949752795.1). Lineage (NCBI taxonomy): Eukaryota > Metazoa > Chordata > Mammalia > Artiodactyla > Ziphiidae > Hyperoodon > Hyperoodon ampullatus. The sequence goes on from NC_136930.1 coordinate 40,334,588, forward strand.
GACCAGGGCTCGAACCTGTGTCCCCTGCATTGGCAGGCGGACTCTCAACCACTGTGCCACCAAGGAAGCCCTATCCAAACTTTTGAATCACACTTCTGGCCTTGTAATTTACCTGATTTGCTTCTATGTGCCGTTCTGTTTTTCATAGTGAAGAAAGGTCATTCAGTGAGGGATAGGTATATTAGTGAGGACACTTAAGGGTATACATTTAAATCTGGGGAATATGGATAAAGAGAATGGAATGGAGAGTGATGTTGGTCACTGTTGGTCAGTGGCCTGGAAGGAGTGGGTGTAGGTCCCTGAGCGGGCACAGGTAGAAGTCATGTGGGAAGTGGGAACATGTGCGTCCTCCAAGCCCCTCCATGGGGGCTGCTGCCTGCTGTGTATCTTCAAGGGTATTTTATGCGACATCTACTGCAGGTCCCTAAATCTGCCATACTATTTCACCTCTCCTCCTTCACCCCATCTCCAATATGTTATGTGTACCCATTGTTTCCACTGTCAGACTTGAGCTCCTTAAGCATGACTTTTCATCTTTGCATGTTCCACCCCCAACAGAAGATAATATCAATAATAGTGTCTGTCAGATTTCGCAGAACTGACCCCACTCCAATACTTTGGGCCAGGAAAGTGAGAAGTTCAGAGGAAAGGTTGCTTGGGGAGTTGGGGAGTCAATCCACAGAGGCCCTGGGTCTCTTTCAGAAACACAAGACTGGCAAGGAAGCCAACTATGACTAAAGGGGAAAGAAAGAAGAGAGAAAGAAGCCAGAGGTGCAACCTAGTAAAAATGTAGCCTGGCTTGGGGAGGCCCAGCAGCGTGAAGGAATGAGTTTGGGGTAAATATCATGAAGTTAGGTAGGAAGACCACATCCACGTCTGTTTGATCTGGGCGCCATCATTACACTGTCTCTGGATTTTAGCCTTTTGTTTATCAGTTAGTCTTTGTTTAATTGTTTAATCATTTTTCTTTGGTCCTTCCTAATATTAACTTAGAAAACTTCTTTTAATGTAGGCTATGTTCAGTCCTTTTTGCTCTACACATGTTTAAAGTGACCTTTATTTCCTCTTATGGAAAAAGATAGATTTTATTGAATAATTTTTTCAAGTGGTGAGATTAGTTGTGGTCACAGTGGCAAATTCTTCATAGTTCTCCAAGTGCTATAAAAAGTAATGACATGAAGTGAATTCCCATGATGGGAGTTGTCCTGTCATTGTGAATTGCTGTGATCATCTTTGAAGTAATATTTCTTTGCACACTGTCTGTCAGCAACTATGTAGAGTTTGTTTTAGATTCAAAAATGTGTGAGAAGAGTTGATCTACATACAAGAGATTCAGACCTTTCTTGTTGTTGTTTTTGGCTCTGGTTGCTGTTCACTAGTTCAGTTTTGGGGTAGTTTTGTTATGTTTAGCTGTCCTGAAGTTTCATGTTCAGATGCAATTTTTACATACTCTTATTTTCCCCTTCATTGACTGAAAGATGGGTAGAGAAGAGAAATAATCTTTTATCTTTCCTCAGTGATATTAACTTCATTACATTCACTTTTTAAAATAAATCTTACACCTCCTACTCTACGTAAGTCCTATTTCTAAAATTTTGTTATATATATTACTTAAGACTGATCAGCATTTGCCCCTTTCTACTTCATACACATCCAGGGTTTTTGTTTTCTTTTCAGATCTTTCAGACTGGGAAAAATGTACTATTTGTGAGCAGATGATTTAATTTCAATAAATGCCTTTTTATTTCTCTTTCCCCATGATTTACTGCTTGAAACCGTGAGAAACATCCAAGTACAGATGCTGTTTTCCAGCTTTGATGAAACCTTGGTTGTTGCCCTCACAAACTTGGGAAGATTTATCTCATGTGACTCAGTGGTGGAAGCAGTAATATTAGCAGTTGAAATCTTATAAGACATCACAAAGAAAGGGAAACGTTGGTCATTCTGCTTCTTGTTAAGAACAGCTAGCAATTCAAAAAGCAGTTACTTGCTAAGGGGGGGAGATAAAAATGATCAAACAGACATGCCTCCTCCTTCAGTTAAATATGAACTGAGGATACTGCATAGTAGTAATAAAAATCAAAGTCTTAGAAGATTTCCTTTGATGAGTGTGTGTATATGTGCTTATTTTTATTTGGTCTTCAAAAATGGATTTGCTTATGTATTTATTCTCTTTGAGGGAAATACATCTAGATCAAAATAGTTTGTTTGCACAATCCTTGGTTTATATAGGAACCTATTTAAGATGTCATGTTTTCCCTGGCTGTGCTGAGACGAAGACAAGATTATCTGCTGTGTGAATTCCGTCCGCGAGAGACAGACCCTCGCCATGCTCGCCGCACGATTCCTCTCTGCGGCCAGGCGGCAGAGGTGATTCCTGTCACTGGTCACTGTGAACCCTGCATACAGAAGGCAGGCCCTAGTTCTGAGGCACTAAATGAAAACTGCCACAGTGGCCATTGAATAATTTGTTGGTGAGGAAGCACTTTCAAGAGGAAATGACTCTGAAGAAAGAAATGTGCGTGACCAGTTTTATAGGATGTGCCTGGTGAAGCATGTCTTACTATCAAAAGCATGTGCAGCAGAAGAGAAAAGAAATGAGCATGTGAGCTGGATTTCCTCAAACCCCACCACCCCTGGACGGTGCGTCCTGGGAGGAAAAGAATAGTGAGCCTCAGCATCTCCATGTGGAACCACCCAGACTTCCTCCTTCTGGTTTAAGGAATTCCAGGGGGTCTCAACTGTGCTAGAAAAAATAATAAGACATGTTCCTGTTTGTTCTTTGTGACCTTGGTTTTCTGTCTCCCACTGGACCTTTAGCCAGAAGTAGGACCCCCATAGCTTTGAAAATCAAAAGATCAGAGTTGCTAGAGCTGGAAGGGGATCTTCATCCAGTGGAACAATCTGATTGTTCATGGGAAGCCCAGGGAGAATGAGGCTTGTGCCAGGACACAGACCATGGTTTGTGTCTCAAGCCAGGTTTTCTGACTTGTGGCCCTGGGTGGGCTGTAGTATACCCACCAGCTGAATCCCATTGCTCTCCAAGACACATCTTCTGCTTCGCAGATGGGCCACTGTGTCCTCCACAAAACCCCCTCGCTCCCACCCCTGCACCTTTGCTGACACCATGTGCCCTGCTCAGCCTGCCCTTCTCTTCCAGCTCATCTAGTCAAACACACCACATCCCGTAACACAGAGTCAATCCCTTCTGAAGCGAAGGCTTCACAGTTCTTCCCACCCAAATTAACCTCTCCTCTCTCTGGACTCCTTCGGCCCATTTTTATTCTCTGTTTCATGTTTGATCTCAATTTCCTAATCAGACCACATTCTCCAATGTCTCAGTTTTTGTCTTCTGCACAGTAGTCCCCCCAGCACCTACCGCCAGGCTGAGAACACGGCAGACTCCCGGCCTCTAAGCTGGCGTATTGAATAGTCAGTCTCCTGTCGGGCAGGTAGAAGAAAGAAGCACAGCCACACAGAACTCAAGTGCACTCATGTTCAGGTCCTCTTCAGAATCAGTCTCCACTGGTCAGACATTTCCAGCACCTGTCTCAACAACCATTTTTGTTTGTCCCTTTTCTCCAGAGATGGTTCTAAAAAGAGCTAATTCTTATTGTTGAGATGGATGTCTCCCAAAGGCCTTGCCAATAGTATAGTTGTGAGGTTCACAGTTTTGCCTAAAGCTCCTCTTTTAGGAGGGATGGAAACTGCAGGATGGGTATTATGGTAAATGCTCAACATAGACATCTACTGACTGGGTGACAGGTGAGCCCTAGGAATGTCATAGGTGTCCTGATGATAGAAAGATTTTTTTATGGAAATTAATAAAGACCATAGTTAGCCTAAGCAGAAGTTCTGTGAATCATAGTGCAATTCAGAGACATGCTTTCTACCTCCTTTTTAAAACCCCTCCTAAAACAAGAGTCCTGTGGTTTAAAGCCAAGAAAGGGGAGGACTCGAGGTCAGCTCCAGAATCACCTGTAATTTATTTACTGTTTTCTCGTTCTAGTTTGTATTCACCATATTCAGCTTTCAATAGACTCAAAGCAGTGTGTCTTGATAGAAAGTGGTCCTTAGAGGCAGACAGCCAGGCAGTATAGCAATATGGAAAGAGCCCTGGATGACAAATATAAAGGCCCATGTTTGAGGCCTGACTGTGCCACTTACTGGTTTAAAAACGATATTCAACGCCTCTTACAAGTCCCAGCTTCAGTCTTCTTGTCTGTTAAATATGAGTAAGAATCCTGCCCTAGGTCTAGGCATGGTCCACACATATAATGATTTCTTGACATTTCCTTCACTGCCGGATTGTCAGCTATACATGGGCAAGGTCTATATGTATCTTGTTTACTGCTCTATCTCCAGAATTTGGTCCATAGTGGGGTATGTACTATAGTCATTGGTTGGTTGATGAAGTGACAGGGAAAAGTTTAAAGCAATTATAGGCTGTTACTGTGATTCTTGTTATCTTTGATGTTCTTGTCCTGGCTCTGTAGAGAGTGGTAGTTTTTAGTTTGGGTTCTCATTTTCCACTCTCAATGACTGAGAAGGCACAAGACTCACAGCAGATCAACAGAACAACTACTGACCTTTGGTCGTAAGTGAGGACCTTCGAAAGTTCATGATATTTCTTTGTAGATTCTTCCCTAGTCTCAGTACCTGGCACACAGACTAGAGGCATTTGACTTTCACTCAGGTTTGTTGTAGGTCCCTTGATGCGTGGGTGCCAGCGATCATCAACAGGGGGATGACCCTCTCTGCTTATCAGCAGTAGCTGCTTTTCTTCTGATGTTTTTCTTCTTTGGTCTTTGGTGTTTGACTATTTTTAGTGGCAGAGATAAGCTTCTCATAGTGCTGTACTAAATGCAGCTTCTGCCTGAGGGTGCACACGTGCCTGGGGAGGCTCTAGCTTGTCCAAGCGAGCTCTTATTTCAAAGCCCCTCCTACAGGTGGGCTCTGAGGCCTGGAAGAAAGCAGGCCTTTGGCATCAGACAGGTGTGCATTTGAAAGCTTCATGTAGCTGATTGCCTAGTAAGGAAGGGAAATGTTAAAGAAATAATTCCAAGTGTGAGGAAAGCCTAGATATAGGGTAGGTATTAGCAGATGAGAAAACTGAGGCTGAGAGAGACAAAGAAGCTTTGCTCAAAATTTTTGAGACAGTAAGTGACACAGTCAGGCCTCCTTATTATAAAATAAAGATAACAGTCGTATCTTCTACAAGGGATGTTGTGATGAATCAGTAAGGAAATATGTCTGAAAATATTGGGCACAGAATCTGGCCCAGAGTAAGTATTTGGTAAAGGTGAGTTTCCACTCACTGTCTTTCCCTTCATTTTCTTTTCCATAAATTAACCTGAATGAAAAGTGGCAGAATTAAACGTCAGTCCTGGAACGGCTCACCTGAAGTGCTTACTCTCAATTCATATTTATCTTTCAGATTGCTTGTTGTACCCACATTTCCTGTTAACACAAATTAGAGGGAGTAACATGACCTTCATTTGTTGACAGAGACACAAGTAGGCAGAATACAGTGATGAATCTCTCAGTTCAGGCAGGAATTGAATGTTGCCTGTGGGGTAAGCTAGCTCTGCCACCTGCATTGACTATACATCATCCCTGGAAATTAACCCATCTTCACCATAGTCACTGAGATGGAAACAAGGGCCTGTCCATTGAACATCACCTTCAAATGGAAAGAATGAACGTTTAGCACAGTATATGCATCTACACCTATAATCACACTAACACAAGTGTTTTAAGGTATTGTGTTTCATGAGTCAGTTTGTGTATGTATTATTTGTTTCTTGATAAGAGTCAAACAGAAGCTAATAGTTTTCTAGGAAAATATAATGATTACGAAATTCAGGAGTCAATGTCCTGATTCACAACCACTTTTGCTCACTTTAGTACAAACTTATGCATCATCAGGCATGTTGGTATAAGAAAATAATGATATAAGCCCTGATCCTTACAGGTACAACAGATGCAGTCCTTTTTAAATTTCAAAAGCATTATTATTCACTAAAATAGATCATTTTAATTCAAAGGAATGGTAGATATATGTATAAATAAGTTACATATCAACAACGTTTTGTTCTCTTTATTTAAGACATTAGTGCCAATTTAGTCTTTACTGTTGAATCTATTAATTCAAATAATATCTATCAGTAGGTATATGAGCTAAGCCATAAGCATGTATGTAAAATTTTATGTAAGATAATATGCTTGTATACATACACAGCAAAACCAATAATTACACATTTAGGTGTGGAAACTAATGATCAGTGCCTCTTCATAAAATTAATATATTTAGGTTCTACACTTATGTATTATTTCATAGTATATCAATAAGAAGAGCAGAAACCACCTCAGATATTTCAAGCAGGAAGGGATTTAATTTAGGGAATTCAAGCCAATGAAAGAAGAGTTAATGCTTACCATTGTATTGTTCTCTCATCCTCTCTTGCTATGAGGTTGGGAACTTATGATGGTCCTGGCCAAAGGACTGTGGAGGAGAGTGAATTAATTTCCCAGGGCTAAAATAGTTAAGAGCTTGTATGCCTCTTCTAACCCTTACTGCCTCTGGGAGCAACCCTGGAAGCTATATAAGAAGATGGAAATAAAAAGGTGGAAGAATCTGGTTGTCTGAATCACCAGATAGAAAAGAGCTCTCATCAACCTGTATTTGGATTTTGCATGAGCAAAAGTGAACATTACTGGACTAACACAGAGAGATTTGAGAGTTTTGGCTGTCTGTTGAGGCAGCTACGGTTGATTGCCTTACAGATAAAGGGATTTATAAAAGTATTGGAAGGCCTGGGAGAGGGAATATCAGAAATGCAGCTACTCGTATTCAGAAAATCTTGAAGCACAGGAACTACAGGAAACTTTCACCAATGATTTCAGTTCTCCCCTGCATTGAAATGAGTGATTTGTAGGAAGATGCTTGGAAGCTGTTGGCAAAAGCTCACATATGCTATCAATCAAGGCCCAAGTGACTATCCCCCTCAAAGGAGTAATAGTGGTTTCTATTTTTCGTTTGTCTGTGAAATCTCACACGAATGAAGCTCATTGTTTTCATCTCATCTCATAACCCTGGTGGCATACGTTCCTGGAAATGTAGTTCCCAGACTTCTAATCCCTATAATACCAGGGAGAGTGAAGAAGGAGAAAATGGTGTTGAGTTGCAAAAAACAATTTGGCATACATAAGTAGCCCAATTATTAGGGTGATGATATGTCTCAGTTTATCTGGAACAGTACCAACCTATTCCTGTTGACCCAGAGTAATTATTGATAGTGCCCTGTTTCAATCACAAAACTTACCCAGTTTGGACACTAAAGTATATGGCCATCTTCCTATTATTAACATGATAAAAATATTTCACTTGTTTCCTCTGCAGACACTAAAGATATATTAAGTGCTAATCATCGTGCTAAGCAATGGAAACATTGATAAACAAAGGCACACATGATCCTGACCTTCATGGAATTTAGAATCTGGTTTAGTGAATGATAAGGGTGTAAACAGGGCACTAACTCTAAGGATGGAGCAGAGTAGACATATTTGAAAGAGGTTGAGGAATTAAACTGTACAGTCTTGATAACTAATATGCATAGTGGTTAAGCCTTAGACTCTTGAGTCAGACTATCTGTATTTGAAAACCAAGTCCACCACTTATTTGCTATGTTGGGAAGTTGCCAACTAATCTCTGCCTCAGTTGACTAATCTATAAAATGGGGTTAATAATAATTGTCATGAAAATTAAATGAGATAACTTTTAAAGCTTATAAGAGTGCTTATCATACAGTAAACACTTAATAAATATTTGTTATGATCACAATAATGAAGAAGAAGAAGGAGGAGGAAGAGAATGAGGAGCTTTTCTTTTGTAATGACTGAATATGAGAGAAGTATCTAAGAAACTCACAGGTTTCTGACTTTGGTGTCTTGATGGATGGTTGTGTAACATAGTAAATGCAAAGAACCAGTTCTTAGTTTCCTAATCTTTTCTAATGTCTTTTTAGTCTCTATTTCATTTTTTTCTGCTCTAACATTTGTTATTTCCTTTCTTATACTAACTTTGGGATTCATTTTTTCTTCTTCTTATAGTTCCTTAAGATATAAAGTTAGGTTCTTTATCTGAGACTTTTCTTGTTTCTTGAGGTAAGCATTTATTGCTATGAACTTCCCCCTTAGAATGGCTTTTGTAGCATCCTATAAATTTTGGTATGTTGCATTTTCATTTTTATTTAACAAACCTTTAGCTAGACTTACCAAGAAAAAAAGAGAGAGGACTCAAATAAATAAATGAAATGAAAGAGGAGATGTTACAACTAATACTACAGAAATACAAAGGATCATTACAGACTAATATGAACAATTATACACCAACAAATTGGAAACCTAGAAAAAATGGATAAAAATCTAGAAACGTACAACCTACCAAGACTGAATCATGATGAAAGAGAAAATCTAAACAGATCAATTACTAGTAAGGAGATTGAATCACTAATCAAACTGCAACAACCTAATCCCCCAACAAACAAAAGTCCAGGATCAGATGGCCTCACTGGTGAATTCTACCAAACATCCAAAGAAGAATTAATACCAATCCTTCTCAAAGTTTTCCAAAAAATAAAACAAGAGGGAACTCTTCCAAATTCATTTTATGAGGCCAACATTGCCCTGATAGCAAAACCAAAGATTTCACGAGAAAATTACAGCTCAATATCCCTGATGAATTGGGGCTTCCCTGGTGGCACAGCGGTTGAGAATCTGCCTGCTAATGCAGGGGACACGGGTTCGAGCCCTGGTCTGGGAAGATCCCACATGCCGCGGAGCAATTAGGCCCGTGAGCCACAACTACTGAGCCTGTGCATCTGGAGCCTGTGCTCCACAACAAGTGAGGCCGCGACAGTGAGAGGCCTGCGCACCGCGATGAAGAGTGGCCTCCGCTTGCCACAACTGGAGAAAGCCCTCGCACAGAAACGAAGACCCAACACAGCAAAAATAAATTTAAAAAAATATATCCCTGATGAACACAGATGCAAAAATCCTCAACGAAATATTGACAAACCAAATTCAACAATACGCTAGGGCTTCCCTGGTGGCGCAGTGGTTGAGAATCTGCCTGCCAATGCAGGGGACACGGGTTCAAGCCCTGGTCTGGGAAGATCCCACATGCCGCGGAGCAACTAGGCCCGTGAGCCACAACTACTGAGCCTGCGCATCTGGAGCCTGTGCTCCACAACAAGAGAGGCCGCGACAGTGAGAGGCCCGTGCACCGCGATGAAAAGTGGTCCCCGCTTGCCACAACTAGGGGAAGCCCTCGCACAGAAACGAAGACCCAGCACAGCAAAAATAAATTAATTAATTAATAAACTCCTACCCCCAACATCTAAAAAAAAAAATACGCTAAAAGGATCATACAATATGATCAAGTGGATTTATTTCAGGGATGTAAGGATGGGTCAACATCCAGAAATCATTCCAGGTGATAGACTACATTAACAAACTGAAAGATAGAAGTCACATGAGCAACTCAATAGATGCATAAAAGCATTTAACAAAATTTAACGTCTATTTGTGATAAAAAAAATTTCAACAGGGCTTCCCTGGTGGCACAGTGGTTTAGAGTCTGCCTGCCGATGCAGGGGACACGGGTTCGTGCCCCAGTCCGGGAAGATCCCACATGCTGTGGAGTGGCTGGGCCCGTGAGCCATGGCTGCTGAGCCTGCGCTTCCGGAGCCTGTGCTCCACAACGGGAGAGGCCACAACAGTGAGAGGCCCACGTACCGCAAAAATAAAAAAAAAATTCAACAAAGGGGATATAAAGGGAACATACTTCAACATAATAAAGGCCAAAGATCAGGTACAAGACAAGGATATTCACTCTCATCACTTTTATTGAAAATTTTATTTTTATTGGAAGACCCAGCCACAGCAGACAAGAAAAACAATCAAACAAACAAAAGCGATATCCAGATTGAAAAGGAAGAAGTAAAACTGTCACTATTTGCAGATGACATGATATTATATGTGGAAACCCTAAAGAATCCATCCAAAAAAAAACCTGTTAGAACTAATAAACAAATTCAATAAAGTTGTGGAATACAAAATCAATACTCAAAAATCTGTTGCATTTTTATACACTAATAATGAACTATCAGAAAGAGAAGTTAAGAAAATAGTTCCATTTACAATTGCATCAAGAAGAACAGAGTACCTAGGAATAAATTTAACCAATGAAATGAAAGACCTGTATATCAAAAATTACAAGACAGGGGCTTCCCTGGTGGCGCAGTGGTTGAGAATCCGCCTGCCGATGCAGGGGACACGGGTTCGTGCCCCGGTCTGGGAAGATCCCACATGCCGTGGAGCGGCTGGGCCCATGAGCCATGGCCACTGAGCCTGCACATCCTGAGCCTGTGCTCCACAATGGGAGAGGCCACAACAATGAGAGGCCCGCGTACCGCAAAAAAAAAAAAAAAATTACAAGACATTAATGAAAGAAATTGAATAAGACACAAGTAAATGGAAAGATATTCCATGCTCAAGAATTGGAATTAATATTGTTAAAATGTCCATACTACCCAAAGCAATCTACAGATTCAATGCAATCCCTATCAAAATTCCAATGGCATTTTTCACAGAAATAGAACAAACAATTCTAAAATTTGTATGAAACCACAAAAAGACCCCAAATAGCCAAAGCAATCTTAAGAAAGAACAAAGTTGGCGGCATCATGAGCCCTGATTTCAAACTATATTACAAAGCTATAATAATCAAAACAGTTTGGTTTTGGCATAAAACCAGGCACATAGGTCAATGGAACAGAATAGAGAGCTCAGAAATAAACCCACACATATAGAGTCAATTAATTTATGACAAAAATGCCAAGAATATACAATGGAGAAAGGACAGTTTCTTTAATAGGAAAACTGGACAGCCAAATGAAAAGAATAAAACTGGACCACTATCTTATGCTTACATACACAGAAATTGCTTGAACTGGATTAAAGACTCGAATATAAGCTCTGAAACCATAAAACTCCTAGAAGAAAACATAAGTGGTAAGCTTCTTGACATATGTCTTGGCAACGATTTTTGGAATCTGACACGAAAAGCAAAAACAACAAAAGCAAAAATAAACAAGTGGGACTATACCAAACTAAAAAGCTTCTGCATAGCAAAGGAAACCATCAATAAAATGAAAAGGCAGCCTACTGAATGGGTGAAAATATTTGTAAATCGTATATCTGATAGGGGGCTAATATCCAAAATATATAAAGCACTCATACAGCTCAATAGCAAAAAAGCAAACACTCCAATTAAAAAATGGGCAGAAGATCCAAATAGACATTTTTTGTGAAGAAGACATACAGATGGCCAACAGGTACATGAAAAGATACTCTACACTGTTAATCATCAAGGAAATACAAATCAAAACTCCAATGAGATACCACCTCACACCTATTAGAATGGCTATTATCAAAAAGACTAGAAATGACAAGTGTTGGCAAGGATGTGGAGAAAAGGAAACCCTCATGCACTGCTGTGGGGATGTAAATTGGTACAAGCCACTATGGAAATGGTATGGAGGTTCTGCAAAAAATTAAAACTAGAACTGCCATATGATCCAGCAGTACCACTTCTGGATATTTATCCAAAGACAATGAAAACATTAACTTGAAAATATATATGCACCCACATGTCCATCACAGCTTTATTTACAATTGCCAATATATGGAAACAACCTAAGTGTTCACTGATGTATGAATAAATAAAGAAACTGTCACAACACACACACACACACACACACACACACACACACACACACACACAGTGGAATACTATCCAGTCATAAAATAGAATGAAATCTTGCTATTTGCAGCAACATGGATGGACCTTGAGGGCAGTATGCTAAGTGAAATAAGTCAGACAAAGAAAGATAAATACCATAACCTCTCTTATATGTGGAAGATAAAAATAAATAAATAAATGAACAAGCTCTTAAAAATAGTAAATGCAGGGGAAGCTGATTTATGTGGGGGAAATAATGCATACAGTTTGGATAAATTACTAAAAGTATAAATACAGGAAAAGCCAATTTAAGTGGGGGAAAATAATACATTCAGTTTGATTATGTTGAGTTTGAGGGACCTGTGGGGTATCCAAATAACAGTGTCTAATAGGCAGCTGAATATCTAAATCTGGGGCTCAGATAGAGTTCTGAGTTGAAATCTAGATTTGTGAGTTTTTAGGATCTTAGATAGTGGTTGGAACCAGGGAAATATGGGAGATCAAATAGTGTATTCAGAATAAGAAAAGAAAGGACCATTACTTGGTATCTAGGGTAGGCCTGTATTTGAAGGTCAGAGGATACAGGCCCTTGAAAAAGACAAGAAGGAATACAGCCAGATATGTGGAAGAGAACCAGCAAGAGGTGTGAAGGAAGAGCAGCGTGGCCGACAGTGTTAAGTGCCAAGAACAACTCAAGAAGATAAGAAGAGAAATGAGTTCAATGAATCCAGAAAGTGGGGGCTATTGGTGATTTTAGAAAAAATAAATTCAATGGAGTAGGGAAAGTGGAAGTCTGATCACAAAGAGTAGAGGTGAGAATGAGAAGAGGATGTGGAGGTAATGATGCATTAAACTTTGCTTCAGGTCACTTGACTTTGAAGAAAAAAAAGGGTCAGCTGGTGGCTGGGGCCTCTTTAAAAACAGGGCCTATGGGATCATTTGGCCCCAGAGCTACACAAAGGATTTGCAGACCAGGAAATGTTTTAAATTACATGACCTTCAAAGTTCTTTCCATCTCAAAGTGTTTATTATTCCGTGATTCTCTACTTAATAAGTTCCCAGGTTCAGCTTTTACTTTCACAAGGTGATACCTGTAGACAAGGCATAAAATCTGTCTTATCCTAGCAGATTTAAGTTAGAATTTAATTTGATCTTATGAGTCTTTTGGGATATATATTTTAGAGTTCAAACAAGTATCCAGACCTAGTATATTTATGAATAGAGGTCTCAATTTTTTAGTATCATATTATTTAATTCCTTTACAATCTACTCTTTGTTTCCTCTTTTCAACCAGTTGCTTATGCTTATTTGGCAGTTTATCTTTTTGACCATTATTTTTCATGCCCATGTTTCCAGCTTTTTGCAAAGAATAATTATTAAATCATTAGGTCATAGCATTGGATGAGGTTTACTGAATGATAATTCTTTTCAAAGACTTTAACATTTTCCCCCAGAGCCTTAGTTGGTTTATTGACTAGAGTAAAGCAGTTAGTTTGCTACTAGTGGAATAAGGTAGACTAAGCATCTGGAAATATTCTACCAGGAGGAGCCAATGGCCTTGTTTTTTAAAGGCCCCAGGTCTCCCGTCACTCACCTCCAGTCTTGCTAGGGCATAAGAGAATCAGAATTTATGGCTGCGTCATTATTCAGGACTGCTACCTTTTATCTGAGATCTTCTGTTTGGAAAGTCTCTTCAAATGTTTTCTTAGCCTCAAGGGAAAAGTTTCTCCCAGAGATACCTCAGTTTTGATCAAGAGCATTCAGAAATCCCCTTTTAGTTTTTTCTCTACCAATTAAGTTCCTCTTAAACTCATAAACATGGTTCCACTCTTTTACTAGAAAGCTCACGTTAGCTAGAAGAGTCAAAGTTGCTCATGTGGACAGACCCTAGGGAGCTAGGAAAAGGTTATTTTCCTCCAGAGAGTTGAAGATATATAATTTAATTTTCCTCCGGTTTTGACCAAGCTTATATTTTTGCTGACTTTATATATAATGTAGCCTATCCATTTCAGTTAGGGATTGGTCTCTGTTGTTCCCATTTAATTAGAAATTTCCAAATTGTTGCTGTCATTTTCTTTTCATGCAGGTGTATAATGCCTTTTTATAATTATGGTATTAAAATATTCCATTTCTTTAACTCGAAACAACATTAGTTGAAAGATGCATCTTTTGCTGTAAGAGGTTTTCGTGAGGAAAAAAAAACCTTCTCAGTGAATGTATACCTTGATCATAATTCTAATTCCCAAAACTTAAATGTTAAAAAATATGCCCTTGTAGTTGAAGAGTTATGGTATTAATGATCATTTCACTTGACTGAGCCTTTTCATTTGTGGGATTCATCATTACTTACTATTCATCCATCTATTCTTCATGCATCTATTTGACCCACAGTTATTGAGAGCAGTGGTTAAGTCTTAAGCTCTGGCTAGGCAATGGACAATGAATACTACTTCGGGAAAGTTAGCTTTTTGAATTTGTAAATCAAGTGATTTATCATATGTCTTAAGCTATTGTATTTCTTAAAAGTGTATTCAACACTTTTCTCTCAATATTTTAAAATCCAACTTAAGAAAAATGGAAATTATATGGTGGCTTTCTCACATAATCTCCATCACCTCCATTTGTCTGCTTATGCCATTCCTTCAATCTTACATTCCCTTACATTGTCTAGCAACCTGGGTTTATATCCATTTACAGCATGGTGTGCTACCCCAGCCATCATAGGGTGGCATGATTATGGTGGAAAGACTTGAAGATAAGAAACAAGTATGTCTAAAATCTTCAAAAAATAAAAGAATGAATATCATCCATTAAAAAAAAAGAATAAGAGTTTATGAAGTAACAACTAAATGGTAGAAACTAGAATGAAACTAGAATGTTCAGACACAAAACAGAGCCAATTATAATTATTGGAAATAAAAATGTATAGTCATTCAGATTTTTTCTTTAAAAAATCTCAACAGAAGGAATAAATAGTCAAAGAGAGAATGCTGTCAGAGAGAGACTTTATGAATTGGAACATGTAAATTAGAAAATTACCAAATTTCATAAAAGAAAGAAAATTAGAATTGAAAATATTAAAGATTTTGAAATATAACAAATACTCCAAGTAAGAGAGAACAGAGAGAAAATTACTGAATATTTTCTAGAAATAAGGCAAGACATGAGTATTCATATTCACAAAAGTTCAAAGAATGCCAAGCAATATTACATTTTAAAAACTTCTTATGTTTACATTATAATGAAGCTAAAGAACATCAAGGGCAAAATGTTTGCTTTTTTGAATGGTGAGATGTGAGATAATTCTGAAGCTTTCCTTGTTACTAGAGGTATATTCTTGCATCGTCTTACGATAAAGCTTTCTTCTATATTTAGTTGTTTGCTTGCCATCATGTATTCATTATACTGTCCTCCAGCTCATTTTACTTTGCTGCTGTTCTTTGCTGTTTATTGGACAACCCAAAAACTATATTTATTAAGAAACTTTCAATAGGTAATAAATAAGAATAGTCTATGGAATAAAGGATTGTCTTTAAAGCATCACATAATCATACTAGAATAACAATAGCTTACATTTATAGAATGTTTACTATTTATGGGACACTTTTGTAAGACTTTTCTCATATAATCTTCACAATATCCACATGAGGCTAGTACTACTGTATCATCTTCATTTTCCAGATGAGGACCCTGAGGCATAGTTAGAGAAGCTGAGTCACTTGCCCATGGTCATGCAGCTTTAGCTAGTATGGTCAGTGGTGCAACCTAGATTTTAACAAAGTCAGTCTAATTCTAAGCCCAGATTCTTTTATGGAAAATATGAGCCTTTAGGAAAACTACGGGCTGTCTTTCTCAGCAGCCTTTCTCCTGTGGGGTTGTATTCTAGATCGTTGACATTGATGGAATTCTGATCCCTAGACAAGTGATTGGTTGTTTTATAATAGTTCATTTTTTCAGATCCACATGTGGCCAAGATCATCCAGGCTACATAGTCATAAGTACTGTCCTAGCCGGTCTAGTTACCCCTATGATATGTATTTCTGGGGAACCCTTTAGGCTCGTGAGGCATACAAATTACTTTCCTTTTGTTGAGCCCTAAGAATTTTCTGTTGCCAGAACTTGAAAGCCTTCCCAAGCTGCCCAGTAGATTCTAACAGAGAGGCGTTTCCTCTTTACTCTCTTATCTTTCTCTTGAAAGCAGATGCTGGTTCTACTTCTGAGTTTTATAAGGTTTGGATGAGAAGACAAGTTGAGTTTTCTATTCAAGTTGCAAGAGAGGCATCCACAGAAGACCCGCAAGACTAGGAATCATTAATAAGTCGAAAAATTGACTGGTCTTATAGTTTACAGGTCTGACTCTGATTCCCTTTTCTGCAAGCTAAAATCTCTATGATTGTGGACACCTCAATGAAATTCTCTTATCTTAGCTATTGTATCAGTAAAATTAATATAATCATAGGCACCAAGTTTTGGGAAGGATCAACTGAGAAAACTAATGTTAAAATCTTTGGAACCACCTCAGAGCACTGTATGTGGTTTAGTTGTTATTAACCTGAAGTTTTTGTTTTAGATGAATATAATTGGTCTGCAATTCTTTGACTTTACTTCCTAGGACTCTACCCACTATATATACTTATACACACCTATATACTCCTCTTGAAGCCTGAGAGCCTTGGCCTCTTCTTCAGCAGTAACCAGCTTTGCTGCACTTTGAGGCCCCATCGCTAGATTCCCACTGTTGGGTTACCTCTCTTTCATATCCCTGGTGGCCTGGGCTACATAACTCAATCTGTAGTCACCTACATGCTTTGCCAAGTGAATGTGATGACTAAAGGATTTGGTAAGGGCCTGAGATAAGCCTGGATACATATTGACAACTTCTGCTTGGGAGGGGCCTTTAAAATTGCACTGTTCCTTACTATGCCAAACCAAGTGGGGGGGAAAATAATTCTCATTGTTAGAGGGGACATTCATGGAGCATCTACCTTAAATCTTATCACTCTGTGAGATACTATTATGTTATTTTGTCGATGATCATTATCACCGTTATCTAGGATATATGCACCTGTCTTTATTACTCAGACTTCGGAAGGAATTTTGGTATGTGTTTTATGCAATATTGAATTTATAATGTTAGAGATAGAATTACATTTTGGATTTAACTATCCTGACATCTTTTTCTTTAATTCTCCTAATTCATTTTTATTCTGTGATATCCAAAGCCATCCTTTGAACTGTTAGCAGGAAGAGGATTGAGGATTAAGAAGGACAGATAGTGAAATCACAGAACTTAATTCAAAATACACGAAAGGATTCCAATGAAATTATAGCCAATAATATCCTTAATACATAAAGCATTCAAACAAATCAATAAGAAAGAAGTCCTGGGACTGCAATAAATAAATGAGCAAAGGACCACAATATATGATTTGCAAAAAAGGTTAAAGTGTTAAATCTCAGTAGCAATCAAATACATGTAATTCAAGATAATGAAATAACATTTTTTTGCTTTTTAAATTAGTGATTTTACAAAAAGAATACTGGTAAGAGCACAACAAAAAGGCATTTTTATACCCTGTTTATAGGAATATAACCTGATACCAACTGTTTGGACAGCAATTCAGCAGTATATATCATAGAGGTAAAATTACCCTTTGACTAATTCTACTTCTCATAATCTATCCTCAAAAAAATTCAAATTCCTGAAAAAGCTTTATGTTCAAAGATAGTCATTACAATATTATGTATAATATTAAAGTTGGAAATAAATGAAAAGTATAACAAGTGAAGAACAGTTAACTTATGCTTCATCCTTATAATGAAATATTTTGAAATAGAAATAGCAATTTAGAGAGACTATGAAATAACACAGATAAACATCCAGGTTGTAATGTAAAATGAAAAATGTACATGTGTAATGGATCAACCTAAAGCAATTTAAAAGCATTGTGAAAGAATTGAAGGAAAATACCAAAATGTTAACAAAGATTATCTCTTGTTAATAGAGCTGCGACTATTTTTTCCCACATTTTCCAAACTTTCCATGATTAATGTAATTTCTTCTATTTTAAGAGAAAAAGGAAACTTATTTTTTAGGAGAGAAAAAATACAATCAAAACAATTTCTTTGGTGCTGGGGAAAGGATATCCGCAAACGTGGTTTGAATGGGAAGGCTTGTGAATTTTTTCTCTAGCAACTGAGCATTTATGATCATTTCATGGGATTAATTTAAAATCCATTTTGAATAGCCAGCAAAGACAAGTTCTCCTAAGTTTACACTTAGAAGTGTGAAGAAGATAGCGAGAGAGAAAAGTTTCATCATAGCTTAGATCCTAAACTAAGCTAAGCAGCTTTTTGATGCTTATGCAAAGTACATTTGTTGCCTTCTAAATATTTGTCCTATTTGAAAAATTCCAGCTCTGATTTCTTAGACCAAATTGCAGTTCAGCCAAATGTAGCTGCTTCTACCCTATAGGAGTTGGTTATGACCATGTCTCTCCCTTTCCTAGAACCCCTAGGAACAAACAATAAAAAGTAATAAAAACAAAATATTTATTAAAATGTAAATAGCATGGCTGGATCCCTGACATGTGATGCCAGCAACCTCGCTGGCAGCCCGGGAGGACCCAGGCGCCCAGGGGTCCGACTTATCTGGTCGCAGGGCAGTGCAGCCTGGAAGCTGACAGGCTCTGAAGGGAGCCTTTTGTTACCTGACCTCTGTGTCAGGTTGCTGGCTCATTCTCCTGCATGGAATAGTTGAAACTTGTCTTTCAACTAAATAGAGTACATGGGGGCAGAGATGCTTTTTTCCTTCGGCAACCTAAGTATATTAGAAAAAAAAAAAAAGCCACTACAAAATAGCAAAAAAGCATGAAATATACATTATGAAAAAGCAAAAAAGAAAACCAGAGCAAAGCTTATTCAGCCTTGATCATTAAAAAGCACACTTCTGCTCCCAATCCTGTCTCCTACCCCCACCAGAGTTTGTTTGTGCAAAGAGTTTCTTCTGTAGAACACCAGACACGCCCCAAGTGTACTGAAGTCTGTAACAGCTGGTTCTAGAATGAGAGGGGCTTCTCTTGAGAGAGACAGAATCTTCTATTTCATTGGGAGTTTTACACAACAGTTTTCTGTGTGGCTTAATTTTTGGCATCCAACTGTTTTGACAGAAGCTGTGTAGTGTTTTTTCAGCCAGATCTTTGATAGTGTCTTCCCACGATGCCCCTGGCAGCTGATGAAAGCAGGCCCACCCTGCAGAAATGCCACAGGTACTGCCTGGGATAAAATGACACACGAATACCTCTGAGAACTTGCTTGCCTCCTGACTCATATTTTATTTTCCATAAAGAGGCTGTTTTCAAAACTGACAGTGTCTGTAGCCTGATAATGGAAGATAATGATTAGCATACCAAAATAGGAGTCATCGTGGGGCTATTTGACACTGTCCTTAGAAAAATCCTTTACTTGCTCAAAAGCCACAGCAAAGAACAATTTCTAAATGACAAATGTGTATAAATTTTCAAAGTGGATTGTGATTTCTCAGGCAGCCAGAGCAGAGTTATGCTTCACAGTCTAAGGTGATCTAATTCTTGAAATAAACTTCATTCTGGGCCATGGCATGTATTTTCTAGATGGGAGGAGAAATTGTTATTGCTTATAATAAAGAACAGGCTGTTTTTCTTCCTTGGGAACCTCAGGGGGATGAAGCAAGTTTTAATACTATAAAGAAGTGGGCTGCGAAATACTGGGATAAGTCTTGTTTATTTAACATTTAATGCCCGTAGTCTGTTAGGTGCTGGAGAGATTCACTTTGGTGCTGTTATTTAATGCTGGAACAGTAAAATAGTCTGACTTAGATTAGGCAGTTGACTCAAAGTAATCCAGCTTCAAGGCTCAAAAATGAACGAATCGACATGGTTATCACACAAAGCACTTGAACATATGTGTGGCTGTGTGCTGGAGTAGTGAGCCATCCTCCCTGCTTAGGTCCTTGTGAAGTCCAGACCTTGAGGAAGTGGCCTGACATCTCTATTTTTTTTAAAACCTCTTTAATACCAGTTGTCATTTGAAGAATTTAAAGACAAAATTACTTGCCCAGAATGATTTGATACTTTGTACCATTGGTTCCCCAGTATGCAAAAGTAGATTTAAGCAACATGGTAGTGAGTCAGGCCAAGGAGAACTGTGAAGCTGGATCGATAGCCCAGTAGATCCTGAAATACTGTTGATTTATGCTTGGACATTTTAGACTGTCTGCTTATACAAATTTGTACAAATGTACCTTCAACTTGCAGCCAGTGTGGGCCTAGTGCCAACAGAATAGCTCCTCTCCTTGACTGGGTTCCTCACTTTTCAGTTTTCCGACTGGCTGAGCACATATTTTTCTTATTGGAGTCTTGTGAGTGTGTATCGATGATAGCATGTTATCGTCTTCATCAGATGCCTGTGCTGCTTCCCTCAATACTAATCCCCATGTGAGTCAGCCCCAGCCCACCAGGCTCACTGAAGGGCCCCCATACAGGCTTCAGCCATGGGCTTTGGGATCAGAATGGCCTGGGTTCAAGTCCTGCTTCTGCCATTATTGTATATGTGACCACAAGTGAATTGCTTCCTTCACCTCCCTGAGCCTCAGTTTCCCGATCTGTAAAATAGGAAAAATAATACCTGCATCCTTGTGTTCCTGTGAGGATCAGTTGAGGAAACTTAAAGGAACTAAAGCACATAAAGTGTTTATCAGACTGCCTTAGCACATCGTAGGCACTCAATAAATGCTAGCTTTCTTTTCACTTTTTACTTTACCTCATTAGCAAACATCTCTATTCTCTAGTTAGTGTTCTCCTGTCCACATCAGGGTGAGCATGACACCATGGAAGTCTGCCTGGTTTGTATTTCAGGTGTACAATGTGGTAATTTGATGTTTGTATAGAATACACTGCATACAGAGTTATTATAAAATATTGGCTCTATTCCCTGTGCTGTACATTACAGCCTCGTAACTTATTTACTTCTTCACACACTGACCTGGTCGGCTCTGAGGTCTAGGCTGTGGCCCTGGCTTTGGATCCCAGTCAGTCCTGTGCACAACATCTCTTTACAGTCCAGGGTGGAAGCCTCCTAGCCACCGCACACTGGCAGCCTCACACAGCCAGCCGCTCGGGCCCCCGCAGATCAGCCCCTGGGCACTTGCTCCCCGTGTGCACAGGCTCTGTACTGGCCTTCTAACGACCACAGCACACACCTTCCAAGGCCTCAGAGAGCCAGGCCAGATGGGCACCTGCATTTCTGGATTCTTGGAGTCTCTGTTTGACAAATTCCAGCATTCTTTCTACTTGGTCCAGACACTTTCCTCCTCATCTCCTCCATGTCACATCTGATTTTTCCTTATCATAGAGGATGGATGCAGGGTCTTAGGAGTGAGTGTGGCTTGCTGACAGCTGCTCCGACCAGGGTGGTGTTGGCAGAAGGGGCTGGGAGGGACAGGGTAGTGTGTCCCCATCTTGAGTCTGTGGCAGTGCTGTTTATGGTCAGCAGTGTTTATTTAAGGAATTATTTATCTACTGGGGGGAAAAAAAAGATGTTCTTTATTCTATATAAAAGGAAACAGAGGTTACCATCTGGTTTTCATCTTTTGAAATGGGACTTGAGAATATCTATATCATATCTATATCACTATAGCCTAGTCATTTCCTTTCTGGATTTTCTTAATTCTCAATTCGTTTTCTTTCTTCTCTTCTTTTATTCTTTTGTTCCTTCATTCATTCATCTGTTCATCCATCCATTAAAACAGGTGAGAGATCAGGCCCTGCTAAATTATAATGGAAGGTGACGACTTTTCTCAGAGCGCCATGTGCAGCGTATAGTGGGGGAATAGGGATGGTGGTGGCTTAAAGCCTGCAGCTCACAATGTGATCTGTATAATTTCTGTGCTTTCTGCAAGCAGCAGGCTGGTGGCGTTTGATTTGCTGTTATGCTTTGTGTCTGCCTTTTGTACCGCTTCTTTCCTTCCCCACACTTTCCATTTATCTCAATCCTTGTTTTTCTGAGGAAGGTTGCACTGGAAACTTGAGGGGTTAGAAGGTGGGGACCTAATGGAAGTGAATAGAGAACTTGAAAACAGGCCTTGTTCTCCACCGTGATGATGCCTGTGACCTAACACTGATGACTCCATATATAGTATTGAAGTTCAGGCCACTATGGTCTCCCTATGCCTTTAGTAATTTGTCCTAAATGATTTTTGGCTTTCGTTTGTCAGAGAATGTTCTCAACGTAAGGGAGCCTGGATCAGGGTGGTCTAGTTGAGTAGGCCCAGACACTGGGTTCATATCCAGCCTCTAGCACTTATCAACTCTGCAACACAGTGCAAGTCACTTATATTATTTTAGCCTTTGTTTCTTACCTGTAGCTTGGGGATAACAGCCCCGGGTATTATAATACTCCCAGGTACTATAGGATTGCTGGGAAAATTAAGTGAGATAATGTCTGGAAAGAACTTAGCATGGTGTTTGGCACAGTGGTTAATACCCAGTAAATCCCGTTCTCCTCTCTCCCCCAGCCTCACCTCCTCACCAGCTGGCCAGCTGTCTCTAACACAGGAGCAGTGGAGCTGCAAATACTTTCACTATGATGGAATCACTCTACACCAATCCACTCCTTGATCACCTTTTTGCCCTCCCTCCAGATTTTATTTTTCACAATAACCTTGACAGTAATATTTTCCAATTTTAGAAAAGCCCTTTGATTTTTGTCTGCAGATAATGTATTTTGTTAATTTTTCCAAGTGGATGCTAGGCTTTTTTAGATCTTAGATTTCATTTCAATATTTTTGGAGCTCAGGTCCCCAAAATGCAGGTGACTCTTCAGCAACCCACACAGAAGATGAGGTATTCTCTTTCTCGGCCTCCTACTTACTTTGAGTTGGTGATGATTTTTGGACCCAACAGTTCAAGACTTTTGTTATTCCTGTTGCTATAAATCTGGATACTCAAGTGTTGTTCAGCTTCTGCATGTCTTAGTGTCTGATTGCTTATCTCTGTCAACCTAGAAGGTATCCTACTTTGCATTGGTCCCCTGGTCCTCACCTCTACTGACCAAACACATTTATCCAACCAACCGTCTATAGCCATATTCCTGCCACTCTGTCTCTTGAAATTGGACAGTTTTAGATGGAATTTGAAGGCACTAATGTGGACCTCTGAGTAATGGGACAGATACATCAACTTCGTTAGAATATATTCTCTAATGTGAGAATTTCACCTAAAAAAAGACAGAAGAAGGCAGAGGTTGCACAGGATGGGTCAGATCTTTCCATGCAGCTTATTGCTTGAGAAGGCAGTAGCCGGATGTGGTTAAGAGCATGGGTTGGGCATCAGACAGTCCCAAATTAGAATCCCAGCTCTGCCATTTACCAACTGTGTAGTACTGGGCAAGTGACTTCATTTCTGTATCTCTCAGTTTCATTATTTGTAAAAAAGGAAGGCACTATTACTTGCTTTGCAGGATTAAATGAAGTCATGTTTCTGAAATTATACGATACAGTGTCTGGAGACATCTCAGCACAGTGGCTGGCATGGTACTGGTACTGAGTGCCCGTAAATCTTGGTTCCCTCTCTCCCCATTCTGTGCCGAATGTTGGCCATCTCTAAAATCACATTGGTGAAGCTGTGATTGCTTTCACTGCTACGTCACTGCTCTCCTCCAGTTCTTTTCTTCATTACCTTTCTGCCCTATCTCCCAATTTTACCCTTGAACCTAGTTAAGTCTCTCTCTGGTGTAACCTCATTTTCCATCCAGAGCAATGATAACTTAATTTCTAAAAAACCGGTTTTCTTTAGATAAATTCAAAGTACCTACAACAATGATTATGATTAAAGGTGATGACAATGATGATAAGAATAGTGTGGGAATTTCTTATTCACTTTGTCTTATAGATTGTAAGTTTCAAAGAACATGACTGTCTTTTTCAGTCCTAAACCCCTCACTCCTGGACCAGGAATAGTTGTTGAATGAATGAGTCTGATATTTCAAGTAGCTTTGACTATGCCATTTCTGCACAGTTAATCCAAATGAGTATTTGTTGATTTGTATGTTCGCTTCTCCTATTACAGAACGTTCTTCCTTTATGGAATAGAATTCTTAAACATATGCTTGTGTTGATACCTCCAAAGATGGACCATGCTGATGTGTTTTTTTTGTTGTTTTTTTTTTTATGTTGGGGGTAGGAGTTCAGTAATTTATTTATTTTTGCTGTGTTGGGTCCTCGTTTCTGTGCGAGGGCTTTCTCTAGTTGTGGCAAGCGGGGGCCACTCTTCATCGCGGTGCGCGGGCCTCTCACTATCGTGGCCTCTCTTGTTGCGGAGCACAGGCTCCAGACGCGCAGGCTCAGTAGCTGTGGCTCATGGGCCTAGTTGCTCCGTGGCATGTGGGATCTTCCCAGACCAGGGCTCGAACCCGTGTCCCCTGCATTAGCAGGCAGATTCTCAACCACTGCGCCACCAGGGAAGCCCCGCTGATGTGTTTTAATAAGCGTCATATGTGCACATTAAATATCAATAAGTTAGAACATGACAGAAAATAATGTTGTTGAAATGTCACGGTCTACACAGGGAAAAAGAACTCTAGTAGGTTGATTTTAAGGTTTGAGGACACGGGGTCCTGGGAAAAGTTCTGAGAATGGAGGCATCACATTCCTTCCCACACTTAGCACATAACTCTGCATGGGTTTAGTTTCATTTCAGAAGTGAAGTATTCACAGACTCTGAACATGCCTTGTAAGCTTGGCCCTCAGAGGGCAGCAGTTAAACTTGGAGAGTCTTTTTAAGATGACAGTCTGCTGAAGTCTAAAGTAAACTTTTACAAGTGCCTATAAATACTTTAACAGACTATATAAAATTTCTCCCTTACCCTAATGGCTTTTATATGTAAGATGTGACATAATGACCTGGAAAAGGAAGAGGACCATGGGGGGCTTCCCTGGTGGCGCAGTGGTTGAGAGTCTGCCTGCCGATGCAGGGGACACGGGTTTGTGCCCTGGTCCAGGAAGATCCCACATGCCGTGGAGCAGCTGGGCCTGTGAGCCATGGCCGCTGAGCCTGTGCTCCGCAACCGGAGAGGCCACAGCAGTGAGAGGCCCACGTACCGCAAAAAAAAAAAAAAAAAAAAAAAGAGGCCCATGGGGTCATATAATCCATTACCTTGGCAATGTGAGGTGCATAAATTACAAAGCATTAATTTCACGTAAATACCCTGAGTCTTCTCTAAGTTTTCTTTTATCTGGAGAATACAAATATGTTCACACTTTTCATAATTGAGGAATGAAAATGTTTGAGATAAACAGCACATCTCCTGTAAGGACAAAAACTTCTCTAGAGAACAAGTCAATCTCATGTCCCTGTGGGTAGAGTTCAGTATTTGCAGAGTCATCAATTATAATATTCTGGATTTAACAGAGATTCAAAGATTCCAGTCTATTTCCATGTTCCAAACCTGTCCAAGCCCAGCTTTATTTCCAGGCTTTACTCTCCCTTAGGCAAATGTAACTGATAACTGATTTAATGTTTTAAAATGTCCTCTGTCCAAAAGTTCTTTTTACAGATCTAATCTATATCTGTCTTGTTTCAATTTGAAACAATTTCCATTGGATGTGCTAATGCATTCATCAACAGATATGTATAGGGTTCTCTGATTTACCAGGGGCTGTGTGTGGAAATCAAGAGCAGAAAGTACATTAGTCATGACTAATTGCCAAATGATTAGTACAGAAAAGAGCAACTTGAGGTTCAGAGGAAGAAGACTTTCTTCTTCCACTTGGAGCAGGAGGAATTGGAACTGGATCTTGAAAGATGGTTGGGATATGGGTAAATCAAGAAAAAAAAGGAAAGGCAAAGAGGATGGGAAATAAATGGTGGAAGGAAAAGCACAGAGGTAGGAAGAAAATGAAGAGGCCAATTTGCCTGGAAATGAGGCTTTGGGAAGGGGAGTGGAAGAGGCAAGTCTGGAGGAGCAGATTGGAACCAGTCTGCATAGGTCCTCAAATGCCATACTAAACAGGACAGACTCTGTGCTATAAACTACTGGCCTCAAAAGCCAGGCACTATGTAGGACCATCATTTGGGTACAGGAAAATGTTTATTCTCTATCTAAAACAAGAAATGTTAATTTCTTACTAATATTTCTTGCATGTATCGACAATATTGTATATGTGTCATTTATTCATAAATATACGTACATGTGATGCATGCTCAAATGTTTTACTGGTAGAGATGCATATTCAAAAACGTTTAGAGGCAGACTACTTCTATAGATGATGACTGATTAAAGATTTTCACTTAGCCAGTGACATATTCAAAGCAGTATTTTAGGAAGATAAATCTGGCAGCAGTTGTACAGAATTGGAAGAAGCAGTTAGTTGGCAACTGCAGCAATTCAAAGGGCTTAAATAATGGTAACCACAGTGGGAATGGAAGGAAGAGGGAGGGTACCAGAGACATTTTGATGATCTTGTTCCTTTCATGGTGAGATTTTCCCTTAGCAAGAGCAGTCAGCAATCACTTTGGGAGCCAAGGATGGAGCAGTGCTCAAGAAGATGAGTTTTTTGGCTCAAAACCAATTGCAAAAATGTATTGATACTACCAAATGTGTCGTGGTCTGAACACTGAAACGTAAATGGAACCAAGAAGAAAAATTAAGATTAATATATTGGTCAAAAACAAGCTTAGATAACTTTGCAAATCATTTTATACACAAGGAAAATCTTTAAAAATGTAGATAACATCCTTTCCACCATAACCCTACAAAAGAGCACTTGGGGGCTTCCCTGGTGGTGCAGTGGTTGAGAGTCCACCTGCCGATGCAGGGGACGCGGGTTCGTGCCCCGGTCTGGGAAGATCCTACATGCCGCGGAGCGGCTGGGCCCGTGAGCCATGGCTGCTGAGCCTGCGCGTCCGGAGCCTGTGCTCCGCAACGGGAGAGGCCACAACGGTGAGAGGCCCGCGTACTGCAAAAAAAAAAAAAAAAAAAAGGCACTTGGAAGGGTTAACAGGAGCAGCTTAAACATGGTGCCTTCATTATAAAACATCTGTGCTTCATATCTGTTGTTTGGTATTGAAAAGGGATCCCAGAAATGTTCTTACCTCAGTTGCTTGTTGGAGATGCATTGCTTGTTGATAATCTCTGATTCAAGTACAAACACTTCTGTGCTCCCTCAGACAGCACCACCTTCACAAGAAATGAAATTTAGAGGATCATATAGGTGAATGTGAATTTGCAAGAGAGGTCTTGATTCTTGTACTTGATTTATCATCATTTCTTAACAATTGCACTATTTGTTTAACTTCCCCACTTGATGTTTTTGCAAGGTAGAACTCTTAACGGAAGTGTGATTCAGAGTTCAAATCTATCATTAAGCAGGTTTCTCTATTACCCCCTTGCAGATAAAAACACTCTAAATAATGATAGGGAAAAAGAAATAGTATGTTTTAAAATTCCAGCTAGATCAAGCTTGTGATCCCTACATGATACTAACATTATCTTAGGAATATATTACTGAAAGAGCCCTACTATCAGGCATTTTAAATAAGAAAAACAAATTCACATATTTTAACTCTAGTCAAGCATCAGATACAAACTTAACATTTGTCTCAGTCAAGTTAAACTAGACTACAGATTGAGTGTGCATGTGTGTGGTGTAATTATTTTGGCTGAAAATGAGTAGAATGTAGTATTGAAAAATAAATATGATGTATTGACAGACATAAAAATTAAGGAGATAAGATTAAAAGTTCCACATTAAGTAGAAGTGAATATTCTCATACACTGCTGGTGGGAATATATATTGGTAAGCTTTTTTTAGGGCATTGGTGACATGTTTCAAGAGCCTTAAAAATGTTTATACTATTTAGACTTATTATTTCTACTTTTAAGAACTTGCCCTGAGGATAAAAACCTTAAATATCCAACAATAAGAGAATAGCTAAAAAAATTAAGAATCACTTTCTTGAAGATTATTGATTATTATTATAGATAGAGGCCACATATGCCATGATTTTTAAGTGGAAAATGTAGTATAAAATTATATATAAAAATCACTCTTTATATTTGTATACAAATGCATGCATACAAAAATTATAAGGAAATAAAATATGCTTATATGTTGTTTTTGTTTTCTAATTTTTTTATAGTTTTCCATTTTTTAAAGGATATATTGTTTTATAATCAGAAACAATATTGAAGTAAAAAATTAAAGAGAGATGTCAGAGCTTAAAATGCAGATACCTATAATTTAATACAATTAGCTGTTGGAAAGATTTCTGTGACCATAATATATTTATTTAATGACTTGATCAACAAGAGCTATTGATGTAATAATTTTGACTAGATCCGTCTGTGCTACAAAAGTAGGTAAATGTATTAACGACTGAAGCAAATGTAGAAGTTGAAGCACATCTAATTAACTAGGCTACTGGGCTTTGGTTTCACAAAAAGAGCATATCTTAACTTTCTGAACTGAAGAGTCACTAGTATGCTTTATTTATTTATTTATTTTTCATAACACCTTTATTCGAGTATAATTGCTTTACATTGTTGTGTTAGTTGCTGCTGTATAACAAAGTGAATGAGCTATATGTATACATATATCCCCATATCCCCTCCCTCTTGCATCTCCCTCCCACCCTCCTTATCCCACCCCTCTAGGTGGTCACAAAGCACCAAGCTTATCTCCCTGTGCTATGTGGCTGCTTCCCACTAGCTATCTATTTTACATTTGGTAGTGTATATATCTCAATGCCACTCTCCGAAAAGGTAGTAGCTGTATTTATACTTATATAAATATATTTATTCACTCATTCATTCATCCAGTCAGTCAATAAACAGTTTTTCAGCACTTGTTACACATCAGGTACTGGACCAGGGTTATGAAAAAGAGAAATGAGTGTCTCAGAAAATTAGTGATCTAGTAGGGAGATCAAGTATGGTTGAAAGTGAACAGAGAGATCTGTGTGAAGTTCTAGAAGAACACTGAGAAAGGAACAACCAACTTTTCCCTAGAGTTAGGGGAGACTTCCCAGATAAAGTAATGTTAGTGATGGGCTTTGTCGAATGAATAGGAGTTTGCCAGATGGAAAAGTTGAAGGGGCATTCTAAATAGGAAGAAGAGCATCTACAAAGGACCAGAAATCTGAGATATCATGGCATCTCAGGTCAGGGACTGGTAGGAAATGTGATGTGGCCGGAGCTTAGGATGAGAGGTAGAAGCAGGATGATAAGGGTGGAAAACTGGATTAGGGCCAGAAATGGCCTTCACACCATGGTAGTCACAGCATTTCTACTTCAGCAATGATTAATAGTGCTTTTCCTGGCTAATAGAATCCTAATCATTATAATGAGGTAGGACTGTTCGCTTTGAATTATGGAAATTATAACTGTTATGACCTGCTCCACAAACACAGGTTATAAATATGATCACATCCTTCAATCTCCTTTAGAGTGAATCATCCAAGCCTCTACAGGCCTTATTAGCAGGAAGTCTGTTATCTCCTCCTGAGGTCTCTGGGACTTGACTCAGGGCAAGTGGGTCAGTCCTCCAGAAACCTGTGGCTGGATCCACCTGTGACTACTACTCCTTCTGGCTGCTGCATGGCACTGTTTGCAGCCTTAAGTTACAGTGGTGCCCATTTTGGGGAACAAGGTTACAACTCCCTTTGTTGATATTCCCATCCTCAGTTCTCTAAATCATAACCTCTCTTAGGGTTGCTGGATCTGAAGGAGCTTCTGGACTTGGCCACATGCTAGACTACAATTAGCCCTTCCCCCGAATCTTAGGCCACTGTGTGGAGCCCAGGTCAATAACCCAGACCCCTTTCTTCAAGATCACTTTATTTTAGTGGTTTCCAGGACCTTCCCTGCCCCGGGACTTTAGTCATTGTCACCCTGACCCAACAGTTCTCTCATCCCCAGTCCTCTGTCCAAGGAAGCAGGGGTGAGGACACTGGGCTTTCCTCCCAGAAGACCCTTGGCTCCTCTTACACTCTGATTTATCTCCTGCCCAGTGTCCAGGTTGTTCCTCCAGATAGCTCAAGGGGAAGCGGCTAGCAAGGTGGAGTTTTAAAAAGCTCGTTGCCCTGCCCCAAAGCCCCCCAAAACTGTCTAATTGCTTTATATTTACATGGCTAAGAAGGATACAAGTGATTCTTCCAAGAACAAAAGATCTTCCTCCAAGTGATTTTCTGTTCCTGCCTATAAAGAGTAGTAGTTGTAATTTACTTCACTAAAATAATGAATCTTTGTGTAACTGTGCCCCCTGTTTTAAAAAAATCAGTGACAATGTGCTTATGTATTATATAATGAACTATGTAACTTGTCCGAGGTGGAAATAGGTCGCAACCCCAAAACCCGTATGCTTAACCACTATGCTTACTGCCTCGTCTCATTCAGTTTATATACTAATATGTCATGATTTATTCTTTAATTTAGATACTGCACTTATACTAGTCAAGTTTATTGCAGTATTAGCCATCTCTAAATGCAGCACTCTTTTGAATTGTTGATAAAGGAGAGCTGGACAGCAAGTGTATTTATGAGCTAGAGCATATATGTGGAAACTGAGTATATTTACTGTAAGAAAAAATTGTGTTTTCTCTACAAAACTGGTGTCAGAACGGAGAAGAGTACTTATACATAGTTCTGACAGTACTGAAATGGAATAGTAAACAGGCATTTGGGTTAATACACTTTGTTAACAAATAGTGTTCTTTAGAATTCATGATTTGGGAAATCTATCTACAAGGCTGGATTAATCTAAGTTTATTTTATTTTGGCCCACTCTTAGTGCAAGTGCAGGACAGTCAGTTGACCTTTTCAATTTATTGCTTTAACTCTCAGACTACTTATCTTTAAATTTGATAATAACAAAAAATAAACTCCAGCCAGATTGTTTTCACCTTTTCTCATAGGCACTATTTTCCCAATAGCATTATTACTCTCCTCAGTAAAATGAAAGTGAAATGCATGTGTCTTATTTCATAAACAAAGACAAAACTCTGACATATTATCTGTAGTTTATGTTCTTTTAGAGAAAAACTGTAATGCATAAAATTTTGTTGTGCTATCTGAAGCTCTTAATAAAAATTCCAGGAGGTCAAGAGATTTCTGGGCAGTTGCATTACCTTTATGGGGTAACTAATTGCCTATCTTCTGACAAAACCTCAATGAGACCTGACTCCTAGCCAGCTCAGCCTGGAGTCCTCCCTCCCACCTCCAATTCTAAGGTTTATTTCATGTGCTTGCCTTAGGCTGGTGCTGTAAACCACTGAGCCAGGGCCACAGCTGTGAGCTAGGATTACTGTGGAGCTATTCATTTGCCCTAGTTTCACTACAAGATGAGATCCCTGCATTTGACCTTGTATCACTTTGTTGCGTTGCTCTCATTATTATTGTTTTATTGTTGTTGTTGTTGTTATTTTTGTTACTTTATATACTTAAAATGCCTAGCTTTGAAACCAGTTTGGATTTGAGATACACAATAAATTCTATTATTTTAAAATGATAAATGCAGACATCTTTGTATCAACTTTATTTAGTTTTCAGATTTATAAAGCTTTTTTACTTTATCCAGAAACTAAAAATTCTGATTGGCCTTCGATTTTTAAAGTGAGGAAACAATTTCTATTTATTTGGATTTGGATATGCTCTATGTTGGAATGAGGGCCTATTCCGTGCTGAAAGAAGTTATGTGGTTTTCTATGAGCTAGATGAAATTTGTGTTTCTCCCTTGGCTGGGTATGCATTACGTATAAACAAAGATGTTCTACGGTTCCTAGGGAAGAAGAATGAGGAAGATGCCTCCTTCCTGGTTCTCTCACAGGATTTCCCGGGAAATCATTGGCACAGACTGAAGTCCATGGAATGATGTAGAGTGAAGCTAACAGACAATTCTTGAAAGCCTACTATGCGCCAGGAACTGTGCTTCCTATATATTTGCCTGGTCTCATTTAATTTTCTTAACAAAATCATGAGGTCATTCCCCTTTTCCTTATTGTGTAGATGTGGAAACTGAGGCTCAGAGAGATTGGGAAACTAATCTAAAGTCAAAGAGCCAGAGGTGGCAGAACAGGAAATCAAACAATGTTTATTGAGATTCCACAGCCAACACCTTTCTGTGCCCCATGCTGCCTGTCTGTGGACTCAGGTGGCCTGGGAGCTCCAACTCCACACTAAAGTCAGGGTCTAGTACTGAATGAAGTCCCATGCATTTCTCTTAGGTTCTAAGGACAATCAGAATGTCAGAGTGGAAAAGAGACTTTGCAGCTCAGTCAGGTATTTGCTTAACCACTGGTTTCCTAACCTCTTCTGTTTGGGCCTTAACCTTGAATGCGGAGTAGGATGGGGACTGAACTTCTCCAGGGCTGGGAGGTGGCTCTGTCTCCTGAGGGCCAGCCATGCACCAGCTATGCTGTTGTTGTTTGGAGGACTTAGCATTCTTCACTTCAAGCCGATTACTTTTTTGTTATCTTAATATAACATCATTGGTTATCTGGCTGATTGAAATGTGAAGGAGACTAATCCTGTACGGTAATGATTTGCAAGTAGAACACCAAATCTATGGGGATATTCAGGGCATTTGCTTTTAAAAATTGATTTTTCTCTAACTTGTGCTAACTGTCCCTTGATCCTTATTTAGAGAATTCCATCATTTTAATAACTTGGTACTGTTTTGCTGGTAAATGAGGAGATATGTAAACAGAAAGCTTTTTCCCCTTCTTTATGGATCTAAAAACATGTTCAGAATTTTCATTTGCAGAACTTTATCTCTTTTTATTTTTTTTTCTATGTTGCAAGCAAAATGTCATTTGATTTAAATTGACACTAAGCACATTTCTGTTAGAGGAGCCAGTGACTATGGTCTTTAGACATAGACTGATCATATTTCTTAATCCAACAGCAGTTTAAGTTTGTGCTATGAATGTGAGTTGGTGGTTTGACTCTGTGCAGCCGGCAGTGGGTACTTCACGATTCTTCTTTAGCAGGGGCTCAAATGACTTTGGAAGATTGTCCTGAGTATTTAGATGCCCCTTCTCTCTATGGGTAAAAGTGTGTGCTCTGTGCCTGGCTCTCCATTATGTAGTTTTATAATTCATTCATTGAATGTCTGTTGCATGGCAGACACAGATTGTCTTCATCACACCTCATTTCATCCTCACAACCACCCGGGGAAGTTGTTACGTTATGAGCATGTAATATTCCCTCCACTCTTTAGATAAGGAAGCTGAAGTCCAGGTAGATCTATTTCCCAGTGGTTACACAGCTAGTGCATATTAGTAGCAGGGCTCACCAGATCTGTCTGCCTTTTTCAACTACAACATTTTGCCTGGAAATGAGCTAGCAGGAAAGTTTTAGGAAATGAGGTTGGGACAGTGGTAGAGGGCTTTGAATTTTACTAGTGAGGCACCACACTTTGGATTAATGTATTCATTCAAGACCTATTTATTGGGCACCTAATATGTGCCAAACTGTCTGGGCACTGGGGGCATCACATTGAATCACAAAGCTTAAATACCTGCCTTTGAGAAGCTTACAGTATGGCTCTTGAAGGTTTTGAACAGAGAAATGACATGCTCTGGTATAAGTTTTACAAGAGTCTTGCTGACTGCAGTGCACACCATCAGCTGCAGAGGGGCACAGGCTGAGGCAGAGAGACCAGTTAGGAGGACTGTTTTGCAACAGTCCAGGCAAAAGAAGGTGGGGCTTGGACCAGCGTGGTAGCAGAGGTGAAAAGTTGGATTCTAGATGGACTTAGAAGAAAACACCAATGGGATTTGCTGAACAATTGGATGTGGACATTGCTTGTCTAGGCTTTAACTGGAACTCAGGTTGGCCTGCCTCCTAAACCTGCGCTCTTTTAATTATGTTAAAATGCTCAAGTGTAAAGTAGCTTCACAATATTCAATTTAGTGAGAAACATAGCTCCTTTTCAATGCCTTGGCACTAGGCTTGTGAAGGCAGAATACTGGTTGGTGTCCAGAGGAGGCAGGACAGAGCTCCATTTCCCAGGAGCATTTATCATCCAGGCTGAAGTCGACCAGCCCCCTCCCTTGAAGAAGGCCACGTGCCTGGGTGGCAGCAGTTGGTTATACTCGACGTCTGTAGTGTGTCCATCTCGGAGCCATTCAAAGCCCTTCCCTATGGTTTCCCTGCAGTGAGGCAAGAGGACAGATCTTATTAATAAGATTTAAGCCCAGCTTCTCATGTTTCTGCCTTTGTTATTTCTCAGAAACCACATCATCAGGTCCAAATCAGAAATGAGTTTTAATTCTTGGTCAAAAAGTGGAACTTTTAGCATACTGTTTGACCATTGTAGTTAGCTTTTCAAAGTGGATACAGTCACTCAGTAAAAATGGTTCTAGATACACCAGATCTGCTAGTAGCTTTAATAACTGCAGGATACAAGTTTGTATTTCCCAAGTCAATGAAATTGCCACCAAGCTGTTTGTGTGGTAATGAGATGAATAAAATATCATTCTCATTCAATTCATTTTCATTGACCTTAAGTGAATGACCTTATATTTCCAAGAAGGAGGGGAACATGACCCTAGGTAAACATAAACATTGCATCTGCTTCACAATCATTACATTACTAAGGACAGAATGGGCAGCTAGCTATACTTGTGGATTTAGACTAAGAAGCAACCCCCGACACACCTTGTCTTAAAGTAGAGGCAAATGATTGGGTTTCAGTTAATCATTGGAAGGCCTCATGATCTGTCTAGAGCCTAACTGCATCTTCTGGATGCAATCTAATATCCCAATGAACTTGGCCATCCATTGGGTCCTACTGGGCAGGTTGTCCAGTTAAGGATATGAATAGAGGCTCTCAATTCCTGGCTGGCAGACCGTATTTATCACAACCCCTTTCTTCATTAACCTGCCCTAGAGATCAGCCCTGAGGGTACTCCTTTGTTTTGTCAGCCACACCCTAAATCAGGCAGCCACACCAGCAAGAGATGAATGTGCACACGTCTGATTCCCTCCTGCCTCCAGAATGCAGATAAGAGGCCCTGCCATTTTTCAAAAATTCAAAGGCAACTGAAGAATCACTTGTTTTATTTTCTTATTTTTCCCAGGGCTGCGTCCAAAGAGGACTCTGCGTTTGGTGCTCTGGACTGCAGAGGAGCAAGGTGGAATCGGTGCCTTGCAGTATTACCAATTACACAAGGTAAGAGAGCAGCCATGGACTGCTGGGCATTTGCACATGTAATATCAGTGTAAATACAGCAAAAGCACTGATGCTTTTAGTTTAAGAATTTCCTCTATTGTCCTGAAGACTCAGCAATACTTTGCGGTATGCTGGCCCTGGCAAACACCCCTTACAGAAGTCTTCATCCAGCTCCATAAAGGAGAATGCACTGGTGAGCTGAGGGTGCTGGGATGGAGCTGAATGATTTTCTATTTCTACATTAGTCTGTAGCCTTAGGAAAATTACACCTGCTATGTGGCCATTTTCCTAAACTCTCTAGTTCTGCTATATTCATGTATGCCAGAGAAATAGTAATAGGTTAACATTCCCTGTTGCTACTGAGTCCACCCCCATACCCCAATGTCCCAAATCCTCCTGGGAGCGCTGGTATTTGAAAGCCACATCCTGAGACCTTGAGTCAGCCAGGAGCATTGATAATGGCCATGGGAATAGCAGCAAAGAGAGGTCTCAGACCTGGGAATGTGGAGGACAGTGTGGTTTGACAGTGACCAATATAAGGCAAAAGTGAAGCTTGAAGCAAGAAGGTGATAGTGGAAGATCATAAATAGAAATAAAAGACGACGTTTAAGACAGGGACAGGGAGTCCCAAGGCAAAAGAAATAAAAGCAAAAATAAATAAGTGAGATCCAATCAAACTTGAAAGCTTTTGCACAGCAAAGGAAACCACCAACAAAACAAAATGCAATCTACGGAATGGGAGAAAATATTTGCAAATGACACAATCGACAAAGGATTAAGAGCCAAAATACACAAACAACTCATACAACTCAATGTCAAAAAATGGGCAGAAGACCTAATAATACATTTCTCCAAAGAAGACATACAGATGGCCAACAGGCACATGAAAAGATGCTCAACATCTCTGATTATTAGAGAAATTCAAATCAAAACCACAATGAGGTATCACCTCACACTAGTCAGAATGACCATCATCAAAATGTCTACAGATAATAAATGCTGGAGATGGTGTGGAGAAAAGGGAACCCTTGTGCACTGTTAGTGGGAATGTAAATTGGTGCAGCCACTATGGAAAACAGTATGGAGGTTCCTTAAAAAACTAAAAATAGAGCTACCATATGATTCAGCAATCCTACTTCTAGGCATATATCCGGAAAAGATGAAAACTCTAATTCGAAAAGATACATGAACCCCAATGTTCACAGCAACACTATTTACAGTAGGCACGTTATGTATATAATCCCATGATCAACTGGGATTTATCCCAGAGATGCAAGGATTGTTCAATATATGCAAATCAATTAGTGTGATACACCATATTAACAAACTGAAGAATAAAAACCATATGATCATCTCAGTAGATGCAGAAAAAGCTTTTGACAAAATTCAACAGCCATTTATGATAAAAACTCTCCAGAAAGTGGACGTAGAGGAACCTACTTCAACATAATAAAGGCCATATACAACAAACCCACAGCAAACATCATTCTCAATGGTGAAAAACTGAAAGCATTTCCGCTAAGATCAGGAACAAGACAAGGATATGCACTCTCACCACTATTATTCAACATAGTCTTGGAAGTCCTAGCCACAGCAATCAGAGAAGAAAAAGAAATAAAAGAATACAAATTGCAAAAGAAGAAGTAAAACTGTCAATGTCTGCAGATGATATGATACTCTACATAGAGAATCCTAAAGATGCCACCAGAAAACTACTAGAGCTAATCAATGAATTTGGTGAAGTTGCAGGATACAAAATTAATGCACAGAAATCTCTTGCATTCCTATACACTAATGAAGAATAATCTGAAAGAGATATTAAAGAAACACTCCCATTTACCATTGCAACAAAAAGAATAAAATACCTAGGAATAAACCTACCTAGGGAGACAAAAGACCTGTATGCAGAAAACTATAAGACACTGATGAAAGAAATTAAAGATGATACCAACAGATGGAGAATATACAATGTTCTTGGATTGGAAGAATCAATATTGTGAAAATGACTCTACTACCAAAAGCAATCTGCAGATTCAATGCAATCCCTATCAAATTACCAATGGCATTTCTTTACAGAGCTAGAACAAAAAATCTTAAAATTCGTATGGAGACACAAAAGACCCCAAATAGCCAAAGCAGTCTTGAGGGAAAAAAAAGCTGGAGGAATCAGACTCCCTGACTTCAGACTATACTGCAAAGCTACAGTAATCAAGACAGTATGGTACTGGCACAAAAACAGAAACATAGATCAATGGAACAAGATAGAAAGCCCAGAGATAAACCCACGCACCTATGGTCAACTAATCTATGACAAAGGAGGCAAGGATATACAATGGAGAAAAGACAGTCTCTTCAATAAGTGGTGCTGGGAAAACTGGACAGCTACATGTAAAAGAATGACATTAGAACACTCCCTAACACCATACACAAAGTTAAACTCAAAATGGATTAGACACCTAAATGTAAGACCAGGCACTATAAAACTCTTAGAGGAAAACATAACACTCTTTGACATAAATCACAGCAAGTTATTTTTTTATCCACCTCCTAGAGTAATGGAAATGAAAACAAAAATAAACACATGGGACCTATTGAAACTTAAAAACTTTTGCATAGCAAAGGAAACCATAAACAAGATGAAAAGACAACCCTCAGAATGGGAGAAAATATTTGCAAATGAATCAACGGACAAAGGATTAATCTCCAAAATATATAAACAGCTCATGCAGCTCAATATTAAAGAAACAAACAACCCAATCCAAAAATTGGCAGAAGACCTAAATAGACATTTCTCCAAAGAAGACATTCAGATGGCCAACAAGCACATGAAAAGCCACTCTACACCACTAATTATCAGAGAAATGCAAATCAAAACTACAATGAGGTATCACCTCACACCAGTTAGAATGGGCATCATCAGAAAATCTACAAACAACAAATGCTGGAGCGGATGTGGAGAAAAGGGAACCCTCTTGCACTGTTGGTGGCAATGTAAATTGATACAGCTACTATGGAGAACACTATGGAGGTTCCTTAAATAACTAAAACTAGAATTACCATATGACCCAACAGTCCCACTACTAGGCATATACCCAGAGAAAACCATAATTCAAAAAGACACATGCACCCCAATGTTCATTGCAGCACTATTTACAATAGCCAGGTCATGGAAGCAACCTAAATGCCCCTCAACAGACGAATGAATGAAGAAGATGTGGTACATATATACAATGGAATATTACTCAGCCATAAAAAGGAACGAAATTGGGTAATTTGTAGAGCTGTGGATGCATCTAGAGACTGCCATACAGAGTGAAGTAAGTCAGAAAGAAAAACAAATATCGTATATTAATGCATATATGTGGAATCTAGAAAATGGTACAGATGATCCAGTTTGCAGAGCAGAAATTGAGACACAGATGTAGAGAACAAATGTATGGACACCAAGGGGGGAAAGCGGAGGGGGGGTGGGGGTGGGGGGGTGATGAATTGGGAGATTGGGATTGACATATATACACTGATGTGTATAAAATGCTTGACTAATAAGAAAAAGTAAATAAATAAAACGTAAAAAAATCATATGCTAAAACTTATTGCCTAGCTAGTTTTCAAAATTGTAATCAGATTAATAGCTGCCTTTATGTCATAGTTATGCTTATGAAGTATTACTTGAATTATTAATAATTGCTAGCCTTACTAAATTGTTGTGAAATATGTGAGACTATTTGTGGTTTGTGTATAAATTTTGAAACTAAAGTAGAACTTTATTGTGATATCTAAAACACACTTTCCAAGGAAACAAACTTCGGCTCAAAAAGGTCTATGTGCATTTTGGCAGGCATTACTAAGTAAAATAATTCTAACAGGAAGTACTGAGTTTTTCACTTTACATGTGTAATATACATGTACATTTATATTATTGATAACAATAGAATTTTCCTGCAAAATACTTATATAATTGGCTCCAAAAAAATTTATAAACTTATCATTTAGGTCATACAGATTTATAAATAAATTATTGTATGGAAATATATTTTGGAGTCAACTAGAATAGCAATCATTCCTGGTGTCCATACAGCGTGCCCGTAACAATTCATAGCATAAAGTCCTATAAAGGATGTGTACATATTATTCTCTTATTTTTAAAAAAATGCTACTTTGCATATTTTGATAAACTGTAAACTTTTCTCCTAGTGTTCAAGTTCTTTCCACTGTATCTTCACATTAGCACATGAAGTTGAGAATTATTTATATGCATATTGTTTGTGCTTTATGTTTATTGATTTGTTTATAAGTAACACACTTTTCATGCTAACAGTGTTTTATTGAGGTATAAGTAGCATAGAGTGATAAAATGCACAGATCTTAAGTATACAGTGCAATATATTTGGCAAATGTATACCCCTGTGTAACCATCGCCCAGATCAAGATACAGAGTGTTCCTGTTATCCTAGGAAATTTCCCTTTCAGATCAACCTCTGACTCCACCAAAGATAACTAAAGATAACTATTATACTGCTTTTTATAACCACAGATTGGTTATGCCTGTTCTTGAATTTCAATGATACAGTATATACTCCTAGGCTTCCTGCAATACGTAAACAAGTATGGTTTTGTGATTCTTCCATGCTGTTGCGGTAATAGCAGTTTGTCTCTTTCTGTTGCAGAGGAGTTTTTTTAAAAAAATTTTAACATCTTTATTGGAGTATAATTGCTTTACAATGTTGTGTTAGTTTCTGCTGTATAACAAAGTGAATGAGCTATATGTATACATATATCCCCATATCCCCTCCCTCTTGTGTCTCCCTGCCACCCTCCCTATCCACCCCTCTAGGTGGTCACAAAGCATCCAGCTCATCTCCCTGTGCTATGCGACTGCTTCCCACTAGCTATCTATTTTACATTTGGTAGTGTATATGTGTCCATGCCGCTCTCTCACTTCGTTCCAGCTTACCCTTCCCCCTCCCTGTGTCCTCAATTCTATTCCCTACATCTGCGTCTTTATTCCTGTCCTGCCCCTAGGTTCATGAGAAACTTTTTTTTTTAGATTCCCTATATATGTGTTAGCATACGATATTTGTTTTTCTCTTTTGGACTTACTTCACTCTGTATGACAGACTCTAGGTCCATCAAACTCACTACAAATAGTTTGGTTTCATTTCTTTTTATGGCTGAGTAATATTCCATTGTAAATATGTTCCACATCTTCTTTATCCATTCATCTGTCGATGGACACTTAGGTTGCTTCCATGTCCTGACTATTGTAAATAGAACTGCAATGAACATCATGGTACATGTTTCTTTGAATTATGGTTTTCTCAGAATATATGCCCAGTAGTGGGATTGCTGGGTCATAGGGTAGTTCTATTTTTAGTTTTTAAGGAACCTCCATACTGTTCTCCATAGTAGCTGTATCAATTTACATTGCCACCAACAGGGCAAGAGAGTTCCCTTTTCTTAGCATCCTCTCCAGCATTTATTGTTTGTAGATTTTCTGATGATAGCCATTCTGACGGGTGTGAGGTGATACCTCATTGTAGTTTTGATTTGCATTTCTCTAATGATTAAGGATGTTGAGAATCCTTTCATGTGTTTGTTGGCAATCTGTATATCTTCTTTGGAGAAATGTCTACTTAGCTCTTCTGCCCATTATTGGATTGGGGTTTTTTTTTTGATATTGAGCTGCATGAGCTGATTGTATATTTTGGAGATTAATCCTTTGTCAGTTGCTTCGTTTGCAAATATTTCTCCCATTCTGATGGTTGTCTTCTCGTCTTGTTTATGGTTTCTTTTGCTGTGCAAAAGCTTTTAAGTTTCAATAGGTCCCATGTGTTTATTTTTGTTTTCATTTCCGTTTCTCTAGGAGCTGGGTCAAAAAGGATCTTGCTGTGATTTATGTCATAGAGTGTTCTGCCTGTGTTTTCCTCTAGGAGTTTTATAGTGTCTGGCCTTACACTTAGGTCTTTAGTCCACCCTATACTGTTGTATACGGTGTTAGGGAGTGTTCTGATTTCATTCTTTTACATGTAGCAGTCCATTTATCCCAGCACCACTTATTGAAGAGGCTGTCTTTTTTCCATTGTATATTCTTGCCTCCTTTATCAAAAATAAGGTGACCATATGTGCGTGGGTTTACTTCTGGGCTTTCTATCCTGTTCCATTGATCTATATTTCTGTTTTTGTGCCAGTATCATACTGTCTTCATTACTGTAGCTTTGTAGTATAGTCTGAAGTCCAGGAGCCTGATTCCTCCAGCTCCGTTTTTCTTCCTCAATGTTGCTTTGGCTGGGGCTGCCCTGGTGGTGCAGTGGTTAAGAATCCACCTGCCAATACAGGGGGCACGTGTTTGAGCCCTAGTCCAGGAAGATCCCACATGCCATAGAACAGCTAAGCCCAGGTGCCACAACTACTGAGCCTGTGCTCTAGAGCCTGCCAGCCACAACCACTGAGCCTGAGTGCCACAGTTACTATAGGCCGCCCGCCTAGAGCCTGTGCTCCACAACAAGAGAAGCCACCACAATGAGGAGCCCGCACACCGCAACGAAGAGTAGCCCCACTCACTGCAATTAGAGAAGTCCCATGCGCAGCAACAAAGAACCAATATAGCCAAAGAATAATTAATTAATTAATTAAGTAATTAATTAAGAAGATTGCTCTGGCCATTCAGGGTCTTTCGTGTTTCCATACAAATTGTAAAATTTTTTGTTCTAGTTCTGTGAAAAATGCCAGTGGTAGTTTGATACGGATTGCATTGAACCTGTAGATTGCTTTGGGTATATAGTCATTTTCACAATGTTGATTCTTCCAATCCAAGAACGTGGTGTATCCCTCCCTCTGTTTGTATCATCTCTAATTTCTTTCATCAGTGTCTTATAGTTTTCTGCATATAGGTCTTTTTTCTCCTTCGGTAGGTTTATTCCTAGGTATTTTATTCTTCTTGTTGCAATGGTAAATGGGAGTAGTTCCTTAATTTCTCTTCCAGATTTTGCATCATTAGTGGGCAGGAATGCAAGAGATTTCTGTGTGTTAATTTTGTATCCTGCTACTTTACCAGATTCATTGATTAGCTCTAGTAGTTTTCTGGTAGAGTCTTTAGGATTCTCAATGTATAGTATCATGTCATCTGCAAACACTGACAGCTTTACTTCTTTTCTGATCTGGATTCCTTTTATTTCTTTTGCTTCTCTGATTGCTGTGGCTGAAACTTCCAAAACTATGTTGAATAATACTGGTGAGAGTGGGCAACCTTGTCTTGTTCCTGATCTTAGTGGAAATTATTTCAGTTTTTCACCATTGAGAATGATGTTTGCTGTGGGTTTGTCATATATGGCCTTTATTATGTTGAGGTAAGTTCCCTCTAGGCCTACTTTCTGGAGGGTTTTAATCATAAATGGCTGTTGAATTTTGTTGAAAGCTTTTTCTGCATCTTTTGAGATTATCATATGGGTTTTTTTCCTTCAATTTGTTAATATGGTATATCACATTGATTGATTTGCGTATATTGAAGTATCCTTGCATTCCTGGGATCAACCCCACTTTATCTTGGTGCATAATCCTTTTAATGTGCTGTTGGATTCTGTTTGCTAGTATTTTGTTGAGGATTTTTGCATCTATGTTCATCAGTGTTATTGCCCTGTAGTTTTCTTTGCTTCTGACGTCTTTGTCTGGTTTTGGTATCCGGATGATGGTGGCCTCGTAGAATGAGTTTGGGAGTGTTACTCCCTCTGCTATATTTTGGAAGAGTTTGAGAAGGATGGGTGTTA
This sequence comes from Hyperoodon ampullatus, assembly GCF_949752795.1. Classification (NCBI taxonomy): domain Eukaryota; kingdom Metazoa; phylum Chordata; class Mammalia; order Artiodactyla; family Ziphiidae; genus Hyperoodon; species Hyperoodon ampullatus. The sequence goes on from NC_136930.1 coordinate 40,377,363, forward strand.
GCTCTTCTCTAAATGTTTGATAGAATTCTCCTGTGAAGCCATCTGGTCCTGGGCTTTGTTTTTTGGAAGATTTTTAATCACAGTCTCAATATCAGTTCTTGTGATTGGTCTGTTTATATGTTTTATTTCTTCCTGGTTCAGTATCAGAAGGTTGTGCTTTTCTAAAAATGTGTCCATGTTTTCCAGGTTGTCCATTTTATTGGCATATAGTTGCTTGTAGTAATCTCTCATGATCCTTTGTATTTCTGCAGTGTCAGTCGTTACTTCTCCTTTTCCATTTCTAATTCTGTTGATTTGAATCTTCTCTCTTTTTTTCTTGATGAGTCTGGCTAATGATTTATCAATTTTTTTTATCTTCTCAAAGAACCAGCTTTTAGTTTTATTGATCTTTGCTGTTGTTTCCTTCATTTCTTTTTCATTTATTTCTGATCTGATCTTTATGATTTCATTCCTTCTGCTAACTTTGGGTTTTTTTTATCTTTCTCTAATTGCTTTAGATGTACAGTTAGGTTGTTTATTTGAGATGTTTCTTGTTTCTTAAGGTAGGATTGTATTACTATAAACTTCCCTCTGAGAACTGCTTTTGCTGCATCCCATAGCTTTTGCAACGTTGCGTTTTCATTGTCATTTGTTTCTAGATATTTTTTATTTCCCTTTTGATTTCTCCAGTAATCTCTTGGTTATTTAGTAGCATATTGTTTAGCCTCCATGTGTTCATATATTTTAAGTTTTTTCCTGTAATTGATATCTAGTCTCATAATGTTGTGGTCAGAAAAGATGCTTGATATGATTTCAATTCTCTTAAATTTACCAAGTCTTGATTTGTGACCCAATATATGATCTATTTGCAGAATCTTCCATGAACACTTGAGAAAAGTGTATTCTGTTGGTTTTGGATGGAATGTCCTATAAATATCAATGAAGTCCGTCTTGTTTAATGTATCATTTAAAGCTTGTGTTTCCTTATTTATTTTCATTTTGGATGATCTGTCCATTGATGAAAATGGGGTATTAAAGTCCCCTACTATTATTTTGTTACTGTTGATTTCCCCTTTTATGGCTGTTAGTTTTTGCCTTATCTACTGAGGTGCTCCTATATTGGGTGCATAAATATTTACAATTTTTATATCTTCTTCTTGGATTGATCCCTTGATCATTATGTAATGTCCCTCTTTGTCTCTTGTAATAGTCTTTATTTTAAAGTCTATTTTGTCTGATACGAAAATTGCTACTCCAGCTTTCTTTTGATTTCCATTTGCATGGAACATCTTTTTCCATCCCCTCACTTTCAATTTGTATGTGTCCCTAGGTCTGAAGTGGGTCTCTTGTAGACAGCATATATATGGGTCTTATTTTTGTATCCATTCAGCCAGTCTGTGTCTTTTGATTGGTGTATTTAATCCATTTACATTTCGAGTAATTATCAATACATATGTTCCTATTACCATTATCTTAATTATTTTGGGTTTGTTTTTGTGGGTCTTTTCCTGCTCTTGTGTTTCCTGCCTAGAGAAGTTCCTTTGGCATTTGTTGTAGAGCTGGTTTGGTGGTGCTGAATTCTCTTAACTTTTACTTATCTGTAAAGGTTTTAATTTCTCTGTTGAATCTGAATGAGGTCCTTGCTGGCTAGGGTAATTTTGGTTCTAGGTTTTTCCCTTTCATCACTTTAGATATGTCTTGCCACTCCCTTCTGGCTTGCAGAGTTTCTGCTGAAAGATCAGCTGTTAACCTTATGGGGATTCCCTTGTATGTTATTTGTTGGTTTTCTATTGCTGTTTTTAATATTTTTTATTTGTATTTAATTTTTGATAGTTTGATTAATATGTGTCTTGGCATGTTTCTCCTTGGATTTTTCCTGTATTGGACTCTCTGGGCTTCCTGGACTTGATTGACTATTTCCTTTCCCGTGTTAGGGAAGTTTTTGGTTATAATCTCTTCAATATTTTCTCATTCCCTTTCTTTTTCTCTTCTTCTTCTGGGACCCCTATAATTCGAACATTGATGCATTTAATGTTGTCCCAGGCGTCTCTGAGACTGTACTCAATTCTTTTCATTCTTTTTTCATTATTCTCCTCTGCAGTAGTTATTTCCACTATTGTATCTTCCAGGTCACGTATCCATTCTCCTGCCTCAGTTATTCTGCTACTGATTCCTTCTAGAGTATTTTTAATTTCATTTATTTTGTTGTTCATCATTGTTTGTTTGCTCTTTAATTCTTCTAGGTCCTTGTTAAACATTTCTTATATTTTCTCCATTCTATTTCCAAGATTTTGGATCACCTTTACTATTGTTACTCTGAATTCTTTTTCAGGTAGACTGCCTTTCCTCTTCATTTGTTTGGTCTGGTGAGTTTTTACCTTGCTTTTTCATCTGCTGCATATTTCTCTGTCTTCTCATTTTGTTTAACCTACTGTGTTTGGTGTCTCCTTTTCACAGGCTGCAGGTTCGTAGTTCCCATTGTTTTTGGTGTCTGCCCCCAGTGGGTGAGATTGGTTCAGTGACTTTGTAGGTTTCCTTGTGTAGGGGACTGGTGCCTGTGTTCTGGTGGGTGGGACTGGATCTTGTTTTTCTGGTGGGCAGGGCTGTGTCTGGTGGTGTGTTTTGGGGTGTCTGTGAACTTAGTATGTTTTTAGGCAGCCTCTCTGCTAATGGGTGGGGTTGTGTTCCTGTTTTGCTAATTGTTTGGCATGGGGTGTCCAGCACTGGAGCTTGCTGGCCATTGGGTGGAGCTGGGTCTTCGTGTTGAGACGGTAGTCTCTGGGAGAGCTCTTGCCAATTGATATTACATGGGGCCAGGAGGTCTCTGGTGGTCCAGTGTCCTGAACTCTGCTGACCCACCTCAGAGGCTCAGGCCTGACACCCCGCCAGAGCACCAAGACCCTGTTAGCCGCACAGCAGTGAGTGTGGCGGTCTCCATTCTGAAATCAGATTATGAGGGTCTACAATAGCTGTTCAGCTAGAACAGACTTGGGAGCACTTTGTCTACGAGGCTGTCTCCAGCAGCTGGTGGCTAAAAGAGTAGGTCTCCACATGTGCTGCCAGAATCTTAAACGTTTATATAGAGGCCTTCACTGGGTTCAGTCACAGATTCGGTACAGATTGTCTCAAGAACACCTTACTCTCTCAAGGCTGTGTGCTTGAAACAGCCCTAAGCCTGAGGGTCTACAAGCTGCAGAAAGACGAGACCACCCTAGGCGGCCTGCAAGCAATCATTCTTCTTGCCAGGAACCCTGCTGCTGCTCTCGTGGAATCCGGCTTCCCCCGCCGCTGCCAGAAGAAAAAGCTGAAGAGTAGTTTTTTATTGTGTGAATAGTATATATCACAACTTCTTTATCCATTCTCCTATTGATGGTCATTTGGGTTGCTTCTAGTTTTAGCTATTATAAATAAGGCTGATATGACCATTTTCAAACAAATCTTTTGATGAACATGTACATTTCTTTTCTTTTCTAGGAGTAGAATTGCTGGGTCATATGGTAGATGAATGTCTAACTTTGTTAGAAACTGCCCAAGTGGTAGGAGGCTGTACCATTCAACGTTCCACCAGCAACACATGAGAGTCTTAATTACTCCCCATCCTTCCCAATACTTAGTAGTATTTGTTAGACTTTTTATTTCTGACCATTCTTGCGGGAGTAATATTTTTATATTTTACAAGGTACCACTCTAAAAGTCCCAAGAAAAGTTCTGACTCCACTTATGATAGTCATCATTCTTTCACCCTTTCCTGCTTCCTTGCCTTAAGACTACCACCTTCATTCTGTATGCTGCCTTATGACTTAGTGAGGTCAAGGGCTTTTTACCCAGCTGTTGTTAATGGTTGGAGTGACCTTATTTCAATTTGGAGGAACAGCTCGGAAGAGCAGGACATAGAAATGCCATCCTCTCATAAGCAACAGCTGACTCCCTGGAGGCAGACTTCGCATGGGAGCTGGGGCTGCTGGAACTCAACTGGAGCCAAAGGGAGCCTGAGGCAAGAAGGAGCCCCAAAAGCATTTGGGGAGGGAGATCTCCCTTATGCCCAGAAAAGAGGTTATTCTAGAAGGCAGGAAAAAAGATGTCAGAAAATGCTTTGTGTTATTCTTTATTGATAAAATTATTATTTTTTAAAAAATATGAACTGCCTTTTTGGTTGAATTCAGCTTGCATTCACTGAGAAGGAAATGTCACCACATATGGAAGGATATTATTGTGCTCTAGTGATTTTTAAGAGTTTACTTATAGGAGTGGAATTTAACTTTGTAATTAAAAAATGTTACAGATGATTTTATTGAATTTTCAAGTCAATGAGGAAAATGAGTATTGTCCAGATGCCATTTGCCTAATCTGCTTTTCATGGGAACAATGTTACTTTCTTCTCTACTCTTGGAAGGAGAGCAGGATGTCATTTCTCATGTCCTGAAACGTACAAAGGAGGAAAACCACCCTAAAATAGTTTCAACTGGATTGCTGGCATTTTTTAATCTTTTCCATTTTAAGCAAAAATATGATCTGGCATAATTAGAATGAGTAAGGTAATCTGGCCTTGAGAAAGCCTCATTACACAAAGTAATCAAATAAAATAGATTGATATGTTCTCTTCTGGCATGAAAAATATTTTAACCTTTTCCTGATTTATTGCACAAACTACTGGCAATTGAATTACTGGGATTATGAACACTGCCGTGTTCTGGTAGTCATTAATATAGGCAATATTTTAAACAGGCTTTATTAAATGAGGGATGGGATGTATGATCATTCTAAATACATTATTTTATCCTAACTCTAGCCGACTGTAAAACAGAAAAAGTTAAAATGAATACATATAATATTTTGTCAGAATTTCTGATGTTGCCACGCTGAGGAACAAAACTTCCTCTTAAGTAAATATACAAAAATGCTAGCTTCTTTTAGTAGTAAAGTTCTTGCCAACTTCCCAGCCCACACTGGGTTCATGTTCCACTCGAAAATAAAGGGATATTTAGAAATGCTTGTGAGAATTCTTCATGTTATCTGGGCAAATGGGTTTACTTTGACATTTTTATTTTGCCAACCCTACTGCCTCTATATAATGTTAATTTAGCTAGATTGACAGTGCTAGAGTGAGCACAGTTTTGTACTCATCTGCAGCTCTGGTTATAAAAATAATAGACCTGATATACTCATTCGGCCTAATTGTGTCTGGACTGTGTCTCCAGAACGGCCTTGCTTATATTGTTAATGTTCCATGCAGTATAGATGTGCTAATCAGAGGTTATTGTTTTAATCATTACTGCTGGGCTTTTATGCATCCCATGTTTTTCTTTCAGTGCCTAGGTATTTGCATTAGTCTGTCAAGCATATCACAAAATTGGTTTAAATTTGATTTATCTCAGCGTGTTCTTGGTCTGGAGCCCCATGTAGTTCCAACATTCACATAGTTTCTATAGCACACCTGGGGGCCCTTTGGGGTCTTATTAGAATCTGTGGATTTCATTTTTTAAAAAAAGGAAAGGGCTGTCTTTTGTATTTGCTTTCTCCTGAGAATTCCATTATGACTATGGGACTCCAGAATATTCTGTATGGTATTTATATGTAGATGTTATGTCATCCTGGGAAGAGTTGTCACAATATTCCCTTTGGTATTAGGACAATCACATTATGCCACCTTGCAAATGAACAAGAGTAGGCTTTCACTCACCTCTTTCCTTTATCTCTTTAGAAGGGATCCGTCTTAGCTAAGTTTTTATTATTTTTTTCCACATAAGAGAAAAGACATAAAGTAAGAAGACTGGCTGTGACAACAAGAATGGAATCTTCGACCTTGCCAACTAGAGTTGTGGGACAATATTTGTCATATAAGGCCTTATGGTTTCAGGTCACAGTGAAGTTGGCTTGGGTATTAGTTTTAGCCCATACATGTAAAGAACCATATCCTGACTTCTCTGCCACCGTCACTAAGCCAAATAAGCCAACTGCATTTCAAAGTTGCTTCTGAGAACATTGTGCCAAAACACTCAGGTTTACTGTGAGTTCTTGTGGCTGGCATCTTATCTCATTTGTTCTCCAGTTGTGAAACCATGAAGGACTTCAGTTTGTATCCAGCCCATTTTACCAGCTCACTAGAGGTTGCCTACTAGGCACAAACAGTTTCTGCCTCAGTGCCTCCCTATTGCTAACCAGGTCGTGATCTGACCCAGAAGGACCCATAGCGTATTTAGTGCATGAACTTCCTAAGGAAATCAGATTGGCACACCAAGATACACAAATCTGAACTGAGGTGTCATGCTTAGGATCACAAGTGACCTATGGATCACAAGAGCCTTTGGGACTAAATTGTCTCATCCCCATGCACTTGGGCCGTAGTACATTACAGAGTCAGCAAACCACTTTCTAACCAGCAGCACTATTTTAATTTGCCTGGGAATGTCATCTTCCCTTTGTCTTCTAAAAGCAGGGGTTGGCCAGCTTTCTTTACGGTCCAAGTAGTAAATATTTTAGGCCTTCAGGCCATACGATCTCTCTACTCAGTTGTCATTGTAGTGCCAAAGTTGTCATAGACAATACTAAATAAATGAGCAGAGCTGTTTCCCAGTAAAATATAAGGAGGAGAAGAAGACAGAGAAGGAGAAGGGGGGAGAGGGGACGAGGAGGAAGAGGTGGAGAAGGGAGAGGCGGTGGGAATTGGCATGCTGGCCATAATATGATGATTCCTGTTATTGGAAAGAAGTTTTTAGAGAACTTTCTTCTGAAGCCTTTTCCAATCTCATGATCACACCTTTTGGTGGAAGAGCTTTGTAGCACATGATGGTATTCTAACATTTTAAGTGTCTTATCTCTAACAGTTAGATTTTTTTTTTTTTTTTTTTTTTTTTTTGCGGTACGCGGGCCTCTTACTGTTGCAGCCTCTCCCCTTGCGGAGCACAGGCTCCAGACGCGCAGGCTCAGTAGTTGTGGCTCACAGGCCCAGCCGCTCAGCGGCATGTGGGATCTTCCCGGACCGGGGCACAAACCCGTGTCCCCTGCATCGGCAGGCAGACTCTCAACCACTGCGCCACCAGGGAAGCCGCTAACACTTAGATTTTAATATGACTGTTATTTGTATGCTCAGCAGTCAAGAGGTTGCAGTTTTTGTCCCTTAGATATTTGGCCAGGAGAACACACCATTACCAGGTCAGTCTGTAGCCTTAGTTCTAGCCCAGTGAGCCACACAACAGTCATAGTAAGTTGATTGGAGGAAGGGGTTAACATACTTCCTCAGTATTTCCTAAAGCACGAGCAGAACCTTTTATTAAGATAACTAAATGTGATAACATTTGAAAATATATTTTAAATGGCATTTTTTTAAAAAGTGTACACATATAGAAGCATCTTTTAAAGAAATGAACACTCTAATATATCTGGACGACTTTCCACTAATCCTTAACAATTGCCATTCACTGTTTAACCACATCCTAGTTTTATCTGTAGCTTTGCCTGCAATGTTTCTTTTTTTAAATCTGAATTATTGTCTGGGAGAGAGGCTCTTCCCAGAGACCCCAAGAAACTCATGTCTTTTGGTAATCAGTAGCCCTTCTGGAAGTTTGCCCCCTACTCTGGCTGCTGTGGTTTTTGTGTACTTGTGCTAGAATAATACATAATCATTGAAGAATGGTCTGTCGATGATGGCTTGAGGAATGAACGGGCAGAATCAAACTAGCAGGGCTGCCAGCAAGATCAATGCTAGAAAGCAGATACTGGATGGTGAGTTTACTTCGTACTCTGAGAGCAGTGTCCAGAAGTCATAATAGGTAGTACTAAAACTATGTTGCTTTTAGGGCTGGAGATCAAACAGGGAACTGAGAAGCAGAATTGTGGGCCACAGCTGAGAGTGCAACCTGAGTATTGCCCACAGGCCTTTGTCTTTCTCTCTGGAACTCATCCTAATAGGTCATTCCTAGAAGTATTAACCCAAGTCCTGTGTTGTCTTAAAGATACCACTTGGCCCCTGATAGAGAAAGTCTTGCTCTGGCTTTCTAACTTCCTTATCTATTAGGGCACATCTATAGTTCCTTCTGACTCATCTATTTGTGTTAAAAACATAAAGGCATAATTTTTTCCTAACCAAAAGATTAGAACTCTGATTCCTTATTTTCTTTCAGAAGAAAGAAAGATGCATCCTTGCATCCTCTTGCATCCTCTTATCCAATGATTGTCCTGCATTTACAATTATTCATTCTAGAAGCTGAGGTTACCCCGAACAACCAGCAGTTTGTCTAAACTGCTTTGGTTTCAGAGTTCTCTTAAGGGAGAGTTCTCAGAATCAATTTCTCAAGAGCTTTTGTACCCCACACAGCAAAACATATATAAACAACAATTCGAATTTTAAAAGCTTAACAAGGCCTTTCAACAAAGGTTTAAACTGGTTTCGTAACATGAGTTATTTTGAGATTAGACAGAATTTTCATTACTAGTTAAAACAGGAATGTAATTTGCTTTTATAAATTTCTATGGTTTCATTTAATAAAACTCATCCCTGTGAAAGCAGAGGTGATGCTGTGTTAAATACTTGTAAATGTGTTTCAGGAAACTCTCCAGGTATTAACTAAGGCCCAGGAGAATATATAGCACGCATCCTTCCCCCGACATTGGCATAACTGGATAGTATTTTCCCCTCCAAAGCTCTGGAATACTTTATCATGCTCCAAAGATCCAAATGGGAGACAATGAAGCTGTTTTGTCATTTGAATTAGGGAAGTCAAAGGGAAGAGAATGTGATAGTAAACAGAGGGAAGAGTGCTTTGTGAAAATTGTCTATTTTTTTTTCATGTAAGGGAAAATACTTTGTTCCTTTTCATAGATCTGGAAATTCAATACTAGAGATTTCTTTAGATAGACTTATAGAGAGAAAAGAAACAATCAAGAATTTTGAAAGCTTCCGTTTCCCAAACCATTATGTACTATGTTCTTACTATTTACAAGGTGTCATTGTAATCTCTTGCATCTATATGATCATTTATAAATATGAATACTTTTTCATAGACATTGATAATAGTCATGACCCTGGTAGTTGCCAGGCCATGGACTGCTTAACTTACTTCATATTTGGAAAAAAAAAAAGAGGTTCGAGAGGTTAATAAAAAGATGTACCCAAAGTTGCACAGCACAGATATGAGGTACAGAGCCTGAACTTGAACCTAGCTTTTCTGTCTCTAGACTTCAGCCATAAGGACTTCTCTGACCATGCACTTCTCTGTATACTTATCTTATACGTAGGATTTACCTACATTTATATTAATATGTACATTTATCCGCTTGTCATAGTCTGAAGCACATACACACCAATTTATTCAGGCATGGTGGCTACAGTAACACATGAATGGATGAATGGAGAAGCCACTTCCAAGTGCTTAGTTTAAAACACATATAACACAGAATCATATTCTACCACATTTTGGAGTTTAAGGCCAAGGGATTTTGTATAATCATGCAGACATTAGCTGTCACCAATAATTCTCAATGTTTTATATTCTCACTTTCTCTGAAAAGTATAAAAATATATTTATTTGTCCCTGAAGTTAACTTTTTATATACTGCTACAATGACTTTTTTTTAATCTTCCCTGTAATTTTCTTCTAATTTGGGGTACTTTCTAAGTAATGTTTTAGCTAGACAATAGATATTTGGTTGGCCAAAATGTTCCTTCGGGGGCTTCCCTGGTGGCTCAGTGGTTGAGAGTCCGCCTGCCGATGCAGGGGACACAGGTTTGTGCCCCAGTCTGGGAAGATCTCACATGCCGCGGAGCGGCTGGGCCCGTGAGCCATGGCCACTGAGCCTGCGCGTCCGGAGCCTGTGCTCTGCAAAGGGAGAGACCACAACAGTGAGAGGCCCGCGTACCGCAAAAAAAAAAAAAAGTTCCTTCGGTTTTTAAGTAAAAATAAAAGACACATTTTTCATTTTCACCAAGAACTTTATTGAACAACATATTCACCCTTTTGTTCCACTACCTTCTGCCATTTTTCAGGCAACTTCATAATTCCATCTTCCCAAAATTTTTTATCTTTTAGAGCAAAGAACTGTACCAGGTGCCTTTTACAGTCTTCAGGGAATTGACGTTTTTTCCATTGAGAGAATTTTGTAAAGACCAAAATAAATGTAAATCCAAAGGTGCAGTGTCTGATGAATATGGCGGATGAATCAGAACTTCCCAGACAAGCTGTAACAGTTTTTGCCTGGTCATCAAGGAAACGTGTGGTCTTGCATTATCCTGATGGAAGATTATGTATTTTCTGATGACTAATTGCGGACGCTTTTCGTCGAGTGCTGCTTTCAGTTGGTCTAATTGGGAGCAGTACTTATTGGAATTAATCATTTGGTTTTCCAGAAGGAGCTCATAATAGAGGACTCCCTTCCAATCCCACCATATACACAACATCACCTGCTTTGGATGAAGACCGGCCTTTGGCGCGGTTGGTGGTGGTTCATTTCGCTTGCCCCACAATCTCTTTCATTCCACTTTACTGTACAGTATCCACTTTTCATCTCCCATCACAATTTGTTTTAAAAACAGAATGTTTTTGTTACGTTTAAGTAGAGAATCGCATGTGGAAATATGGTCAAGAAAGTTTTTTTCGCTTAACTTATGTGGAACCCAAACATCAGAGCAAGTCACATAACCAAGCTGATGCAAATGATTTTCAGTGCTTGATTTGGATATTTTGAGTATGTCAGCTATCTCCCGCATGGCATAATGTTGATTGTTCTCAATTCATGTCTCGATTTGATCACTATCAACTTCAACTGGTCTGCCTGACTGTGGAGCATCCTCCAGCGAGAAATCTCCAGCACGAAACTTCGCAAACCACTTTTGACACGTTCTATCAGTCACAGCACCTTCTCCATACACTGTGCAAATCATTTTTCTGCGTTTCAGTTGCGTTTTTACCTTTCTTGAAATAACAAAGTGTAATGTGTCGAAAATATTGCTCTTTTTCTTCCATCTTCAATATTAAAATGGCTACACAAAAATTCACCAGTTTTGATAAGTTTTTTTTTTTAATGCACGCTGATATGACAGCTGTCACAATACAGTCTAACAAAATTGTTTTGAATGAAGTTAAAGACAACTAAGCTCTACTAAAGCCATCGTACGGGAAAAAAATGAACGAGCTTTTTTGCCAACCCAATAAAATCAAAAAAACATCCAAACAGAACTTTCAGTGATGTGAAACTCTTCACACTAATAAATGTTAAAATCATTCCACTATTTAGAAGATAGTCTTCAGATCAGAGGCTCTCCTGGGTACCACCTTAGGACATCTCCCACTGCCTCTAATCTTAAAAGAAAGGAAAATTGAGATCCTTGAGAGACAGATATAGTATATGTATTTATCTGTTTACATCTATTCTACATGTGTTGAGCTTAGACACCTAGGAAAATATATCGAGAGCCTCCATAAATCGAGTCCAGCTTCCTTCTTCCAGGATAGTTGTGCCTGATACACTAAGTACAGAGGATACACCAGGATGCTACTTATGTTATTTTTAAAGATTTCCAAGGACAGAGATTTCATTGTGTCAATATTTTTTAACATTATTAAACAACAAGCATATTGCAGGCCGTGTCCACTTAGCAATGTCTTAATTTAAGGATACAACTTAGAATGCCAGAGGAGCAGTTATAAAAGAAGGTAGCCATCAGGTCTCCAAAAGTTAGTGTACCTTAACCTTGCCTGCCTTAGTAGTTTCTGTGTAAAACACTAAGGAAGGAAAGGTGAATTATGGGATGGGGGATGCATTGTGAATTGCAAAAGAGAAGTTTAAACATTATTTGCAAAGTAAACTCAAAGAACAAATGATTTAACACTTTTTCTTTTTTTTGTTTGTTTGTATTTGTTTTTAAGAAAGTGGACTCTAATTTATTCTTTCCTTGGTGGGGAGATTTTAAAAATTTATACCTTTAATATGTTCTTTTCTTCATATTGGGAACTCAGTTTGTTACTACTCTTGACAAACTGTTTTCTGAATATGTGGAAAATTGTACCTGCCAGAATGGATTAGTGTTTGCTCTTCTTCAGTGAAAGGTGGCTGTGATCAAAAGCTGCCTCTCTCGGGTAGTTCAGCCTGCCAAAGTCTAATGCAACAGAAATGGAAAGGAAAAGGAAAATGAAGGATATATTCAAGAGTGTAACAAATAATTGGAACCTAAGGCACTAAGTCTATTGGCTTCCACAAGAGCTTGGCAGAAATACTGACCGCCCATGTGATTTTTATCTTCACATCTTTAAGGCAATTACCTTGACATGGAACACAGTAGTGATGGCTTCCATTGAAAGGCTCTATTTAAACATCTTTTTTCTGAGTCACCAAGATAAGAATGGAGCAAATGAAGATGGAAAAAATAATCACTTGTATACAAAGCTTCTACCTTCAGTTCTCTAAAACTGTGTTAATACCTAATTTATGACATTCCTATTGTACAAAAATATTGAGAATGCAAATATAATTTCCCAGCTAATTAGTTCATTATATGGAAGTGACACATGTGAAGTAATAGTTTAATGTGGTCTTCATAAAAGTCAGCAATTGTGGACTTTCACTTAAAATTTTCAAGTGGAATTAAATTCACTTTTCTCATGACTACTCTAAATAAAAAGTGCCTTCCTTATTTACGTGTATAATACTACCTTCTTTTAGCTGATATTTATTATTGAAGTAGGGTAGTGAGACTTATGTGAGTAAATTATTACTGACAGCGAAACCCAAGGAATGTCTAGGGGTACGGCCACCAGCAGCTGCGAGAGTCTGGACTATTCCTCTCTTTTCTTTTTTTTTTTTTGCCGTACACGGGCCTCTCACTGTTGTGGTCTCTCCCCTTGCGGAGCACAGGCTCCGGACGTGCAGGCTCAGCGGCCATGGCTCACAGGCCCAGCCGCTCCGCAGCATGTGAGATCCTCCCGGACCGGGGCACAAACCTGCGTCCCCTGCATCGGCAGTCAGACTCTCAACCACTGCACCACCAGGGAAGCCCCCTCTCTCTTCTTAAACATGACTCGAGCAGTTGATGTACGAATAGTGGTGGAAGAAATGTCCTTTTACGTTTCCAAAAAAACCAAAAACTCAGCCATTCACACCTCTTCAGCTAGAACAACAGAACGTCAAATATTGTATTCTCAGATTTAAGCTATAAAATAATGGTGGAGCCTGAGAGAGGGGAGAGAAAATTAAGGAGGGACTTCGTGGGATTGGTTGGAAGAGATTCAATTCTCCATTTCTTTGATTTAAGGATTATCACTTTTAAGGAGTGCAGTTAGGAATAATAAAGCTTTTCAGGAAAAATAAGACTACATTAAATGTACAGTTTTAAAAAACTGACAATAACGTACAATATCTCACACTTTTGTAGTCAGAATCAAAGTCTCTCCGAGTCTAAAGATGGCGCTGGATACCTTTTGGTCCTGAGCAGTGAGGCCTCATGTAGGGGTGAGAGGCCGCTTTGTGTAACCTGTGCTCCTTATTTTGATGAGGCGCTAAGGATGCACCTTCAGGGTTGACAGCATGATTATGAGGCGTATTGAATATAGGCTTTCCTCTGTATTTCCAGTGGGGCTACGTTTTGGGGTTTTTTTCCATTTAAAAAATTTTAATATTTCTAAAAGTCATACAGCTTCTTTTGAAATTCTAAGGACGCTTTCGACAAATTGTTCAGTACCAGAGTAGAGGCCTCCATGACGCATGTTTGGTGACACCCGTCTTCACTAACCCTGAACACTCTAGGGTCTAGTCTGAGCATCTAGCGATTTCTACTGCCTTTCATTGCTTTGCCTCACACATGAAAATCAATCTTCTGTGTACATAAAAACTTATAAAGAATTTAAATCAAAATTAGGGGCTCACATTTAAAATTTAGTGATCTATATCGATACTAATGCCAATAACTTAACCAAAGTGTAAAATGAAATCCCAGAGACCATTTGTGTATGAAGACGTTTGTACACAGACAAACAGTGACAACTAATATATGGCACGATTTGTTTCATTGCCTGGAATTTGGCAAGTGTCTTCTGGAATGTATCAATAACAAGGTGCATCCCAATTACCAAAATGCTAAAATAGGAGGAAAATGTGATTCTTAAAATCAAGGAAATTTGGTGTTTATCTGTTGAATTTTATAGTGGCAGAAATAGGAGACACACACAAAAAATCAGAAAAGTAGTATTTAAGTAGCTCCTTGGTTCCTGATTTACCTTAGATAGTCCACTTTCCACCCATTGTCCTGCCATAATTATTGATCTTTCACTCTCCAAGCTCTCATCGGTTTGGATGATCATTTATATGGCTGTTTTACTTATTAGGCACTCTTGTTGGTGACACTAACAGTAAAAAGTCTCAAGAGAACTGAATAATTTGGTATACAATATACCTTTGAATACACGTAATAAATTCATATGATCCTCTGAAAAGCCCTGTTAAATTGGTCTTTGTTGAAGAGGATATGAAGCTCAGGGAGATTAAATGACCTGCCAAATTCATTCAGCTGTTATGTTACAGAAGCAAGACTGCAATCCAGATATCCAGGGCAAATGAATTCTAGTGAGTTTAGTAATAATAACAGGAGGAATGATCACCGTCATCATCATCATCATCATCACCATCATCACCTTAATGGTGAAGCTACCACTTACCCAACAGAGGTTCATGACCATTGTTTGTTCCATGCACCACTTTGGCAGTCTGGTAAAGCCTATGAACATCTTCTCAAATAATATTTTTGAATGCATAAAATAAAATGCATAGTATTACAAGGATATGAATTCTATTAAAATGCAGTTATCAAAATTTTTTAAATAAATACATGATATTGGTATGTTTTCTAAATGCATAAAATAATAAGATCTTGCAGTATTATCTATTACTGTAATTTCAAAGTAGTGATGAACATAAGGATTGAGATTTCTACAATAAGTCTAATATGATATGAAAATATCTGTGATTTCTATTGGTGACAAAGCGACAGGTTCTGCTAATACTACTGTGGTTTGTTACTTACATCCATAATTGAAGGAAATTCTAAATTTCAGTTAGAGGATATTGAAAGTAAAGATGTAATTTTTTCCCACTCCAGTTCACTGACTGACTCCAAATTTATGAACCACCAAGGGGTGCCTGGTTAAGAACTCCTGCTTTGAATAAACTGGCAAAATAACTATTAGTATCCCCATCTTACAAATGAATAAACTGAGGCCCAGGGTATTAAGTAACTTGCCTAGTATTTTTCACCTAATGGCCGAGAAGGGTATCAAGTGATATTAGCATCTGTGCATCACCTCCTCTAACTTCCCAGTGTCAATCACCATTGAAGTGGGAATTGTAGCATCCACTCCACTCTGAGACAGATGACCCCGTAAGGATTATTACCCTAATCACTTGTATCTCCTTCAAACACTAATGATATCCTTGATGAAGACTGCAGATAACCAAAGAGAAATCTGGGGTGAGGTCTGTGTGCCTGACTAACTGTTTATGTTCAACTTGCCTCAAGCGTTTCTAGTGTTTGGTCTCCACTAAGTGGTCCTCAGGTGGCTTTTCAGAATGATCATTATTTCCAACGTGTTTGATGCTGTTTTCTACTGTAGCGATTTTCCTCTTCTACCTTTAGGTGATTACTGCTGTTGCTTATTACTATTCTCAGATGAGGGAAATTGTTTTTCTCCACATCCCTTATCTCAATATACGTACCTATTTGGATTTTTTTCTGTAATTGCTATAATTCCTTAGTCTCTTTTTATCTAAACTATACCTATTAAATTATCTTAACTCTTCTCAAAGCTAAATTGCCTCATTTGTTTATTATTTTTCCTTCATTTTGTCTGAATACTTTAAAGCTTACAAAGTATGCAAAGCAATTGTTAAAGCTCTAAATAGTCCCAGGATTCATGTATTAGTTTCTGTAATTGAGTCTTAGTGATGACACCACGTATTATTAACCTCACGTTGTACTAACTCTAGCGTAACAACCTTAAGGTTTCTTTTGAAAATTATTTAATATTTTAAAAAATCTATGTATATGACCCCTGGGCAGTTCAGTTGTTAATTGCTCATCCTTTCTCCTCCTGTTAATGGTGGCCATTTTATTTTGGCAAATCTTGCATATTAGGGTTTCTCATCTCTGATAGTGAAATGACCATGACATAGGGATTCTACATAAGGATGTCTTCCAGCACTGTTTTCACCTGAAAAGGAGATTCCTTTTGCCACACAGCTTTGAGAATAAGAGTATCTTAGTATTTCATTATTGAAGGAATTTTAGAAGTTTCGCTTGTATTTAGGGAACTGAAGGGCATTTTTGATTGCTATCACTTTATACAGCCTTCTAGGAAGGATTTATTTTTAGCACATATAACGGATGTTTTAAAAACTTGTATATTTGAAGAGCTTTATAAAATATACACTAAAGATTCAGCTTTCACCTTTCGTTGTTGAAACTTATGCTTTCTTGAGAAGATTTAAAAAAAAAACATATTCTGAAAAACTGATGTTGCCTTTTACCACCAGCACTAGCAACCATCTCATCATTGTTATCTTCACCACCACCGTCACCCAAAATAGCATCTAGAGGTGTGCTTACAGGGTTTACACATGCATACATACACACATATGTGTTTAAACACATACATACACGTATTTATTCATTCACTCAGCACATGTTTGTTGAGAGCCTTCTAAGTTCCAGGCACTGTTTTAAACTCTGCCCTCCTCTTACTCTGCCCTCCTCTTGTGCATCAAGGCTGATGATGTGGATAAATGAGTAAAATGATATGAGAACAGCTGAAGAGAAAAACAAGACGGGACAGAGGTAAGGTATATGTGAAGGGAGTGTTCGAATTTTTGTTGGTGGGGGGCAAAAAAGACTTCACTGCAGTAAGGTTTGAGTAAAGGTCTGAAGAAGATAAAGAAGTAGCTCTGTGGGTATCTGGAAGAGAACATTCTAGGGAAGGTGCTGATGGAGTGTAGGGGGCATTCTGGGAACAGCGAGGAAGCTAGCATACCTGAATTGGTGCAGGGAAGGGATAATAGCAGGACAGAGGAGCCCAGATCATGTCAGGTCTCATGGGCCATTTTCTCTGAGTGAGATTAGAACTCTTGGAGGCTTTTGAGCAGAGAACTAACCTGATCTGAATTAATAGTCTAAAAGGATTGCTCTGGAAGCTGGTTTGAGAATAGACTGAAGGAGGACCAGAACCAAACAAGGCTGAATAATCCAGGTGAGAGATTATGGTAACTTGTGCCAGGATGGTAGCAGTGGATGAAAAGTTGTAAGCCTCCAGGTATATGTTAAGGAAAGAGCCCAGAGGATCTGATGATGGATTGTATATAGAGTGTGAGAGAAAGAAAAGAGTCAAGTGTGACCCCACAGTTTGAGGCCTGAGCAAGTCGAATGGGAGGAGTTGGGTAGAGGGGTGTGAGGAGGGGGTCAGGAGCTCAATTTTGGACATGTCAAGTTTGAGATATTGTGCATCCATGTCGAGAGGTCAAATACAGAGCTTGGTAAAAAAAAAAAAAAAGACTAGAGTTTAGGGGAGAGGTCTACAGATAACCATGGTCATGGATTTTTCTCCATATAAATGTTCCATCTATATCGACAATACTACTTTCCTTCTCTCTACACCTCTGCCTCCTGTCCAGTGGAAGCTCAGCTTCTGTGCTTTCAACACTGGGATTGCTATTTTTGCTCTCCAGGGGATATAAGATCCTCTGGTTCCCAGGGTTAACATTCTCCACAGGTGTCCTCCATCCCATCCTCATGAGACTCATTGGGAGTCACTCTCTCTGGGCTGTTCTCTCCCTACTCCTGATTCAGTCTCCATCTCTCCTCTCCTTTCCCCATGGCCATTGTAGCCTCTAAGGGGATTGGATGCACCACCATTCCATTCAATAAGTCGGTTGATTTTGTTTGATTGGAATGGTTTTGTTCAGCCTTCTTTGAGGTTCAATTCAATATTCTATAGGCAACTTGAGGCCACTTTCATCATAACACCAAATAACTAGTAACTCTTGCCCCCAGGTTCTTCCTGGCCAAGATCATTTCTTCCATTCTTTTGGTGAAGAATTCTAGAAATTCAACTGAGCAAGCACTTGGGCATTTCATCAGATCCTAAGGTGCTTCTGGAGAATGTTTTTGGCTCTGCTCATAGATATTCTCCTAAACCCACGTCAGCAGAGGAGGGATGATTTAACACACGGGCAAGATTACAACCAGACTCTTTAATTTTTTTAATTATAAAATTCCAACTTTCCCACATATCCAAATTATATATAAACATATGAATCTTCTTTGAATCAATAATATAGAATATTCACTCATTCAACAAATATTTATTGAGCCCTGTTACATATTCCTGGTGTTGTTTCAGGGAGTTCCCTGTCATTAGGGAGCCTAGATGCTTCCAAATATCACATAGGCCATACTTATACTAAAAACGTGTTTATTCTTTATCTAAACTTCAAATTTAACTGAGTATCCTGCATTTTATCTGGTCACTGAGGTCATGTGACAGCTTGGCTGGGATGGATGGTCAAAGATGGCCCAACTTGTGGAAACTGGGGCAGACTGTCATCTGGGCTGCTCTCCCCATGTGGTACCTCAACTAGCCCAGGCTTCTTTACATGTCAGTCTTAGGGCAGCAAAAAGTCAAGGTGGCAGCTGTAAGGCTTCTTTTGGTTCATGCTCTGAAGTTGCAAGTGGTCACTTCTGCCAGAGTCTGTTGGTCAAATAAAGGCACAGGGCTGGCCTACATTCAGAGGGTGGGGAAAGAGATTGCACCTCTTGATGAAAGGAGTGGCAAATTCACATTGGAAAAGGGAATATACACAGGGAAGGGAAGGATTTATAGCCATTAAACAATCAATCACAAGTAGTAAACACAGCAAAGAAGTCTCTGCCATCAGGAGCCAAACACTATTCTAAGAAGAGACAGACAATAAAGATAAACATTCATTGTTGATACAAAGGAGAAAAAGAAACATAATCAGGGGGTTAGAGCGTGTTATCAGGAGTGTTAGGGGAGGTCTTCTTTTATATAAGGTGGGCAGGAAGACTTCCCTAAGAAGAGGACATTCAGCAGAGCCCAAAAGGAAGTGAGAAATATCCAGAGGAATGGGGTAACAGTCAGAGGAAGTAACAAGTTCATAAGCTTCAGAACCCAAGCATTATTGAGGAACTGAAGCTGGCCGAAACAATGAAAGTGAAGTGGAGAGAAGTAGGAGATGAGGTCAGAGAAGTTATGGAAGGTCAGGCTCAATCTACATCTATGGCCTTATAGGCAAATATAAGGGCTTTGCCTGTTACCTTGTGTGAGCTGGAAGCCACATGCAGAGTTCCAGAAGAGGAGTAGCATCATTTGACTTAGATTTTTTTTAACACGGTTACTCTGGCTTCTGTGTAGGAAATACACCAAAGAGTGGCAAGGGCTGAAGTGGTTGGGAAGCTATTGCAATACTCTAGGTGAGGGGTAATAGTGGCTTGAACTGGGTGAGAATAGTGGAGCTGGTGAGTTGTTGTTGAACAATAGGTCTATTTTGAAAATAAAGCCAACAGGATTTGCTGATAGATTACATTTGGGGTGTAAAAGCAAGAGAGAAGCCAAGAATTAGAGAGGAGTCAAAATTTTTAGACTCAGCAACTAGAAGAATGGATTTGCTATTTATTGGGTTGGACCCTCCTTATAAGAGGGAGGCAAGAACAGCAAAGGCAGAAGAAGGCAACGTGATGACAGAAGCAGGAGGAGAAAAGGCAATGAGATGAGGAGCCATGAGCCAAAGAATAGAGGAAGCTTCGAAAGCTGGAAATGTCAAGGAAATGGATTCCCCCTTAGAGCCTCCAGAAGGAACCAGCCCTGTCAACACCTTGATTTTAGCCCTATAAGACTCATTTCAGACTTACGACATCCAGAACTGTAAGAGAATACATTTATGTTGTTTTAAGCCACCAAATTTGTGGTAATTTGTTACAGCAGCAATAGGAAACTAATACATGATTAGACCTTTAAATAGAGATGCTGAGTAGCTGTTCATTATGAGTCTGAACTTGAGGAGAGAGGCATAGAATGTGAATTGGAGCTCATCACAATATAGGTTTATTTAAAACCATAAAGCTGGATGAGAGCACCAACAGGGTGAGGATAGAGAAATGAAAAACCTTTGACTGTTTTTGACCACCCCAACATCTAAAGATCAGGAGAGTGAGAAAACCAGCCAACAAATGAGAAGCCATTTCCAGTGATGCATGAGGAGACCAGAGAGTCTATGGTCCCAGAAGCCAAGGGAAGAAAGTATCGGCAGGTGTAAGCAAGTGACAAGTTCAGCTCCATCAAATATTCACAATGTAGTGCTAAGTGATCTCAATCTTGAATTTTTCGCTAACTTCTACAAAAATTCTACGAGAGACAATTGATATTTGAGAGTGGGATAGAAAAAGGAGGCACCATTAATAATTATACCAAGACAAAGGATGTAAATTGGGACTGCCCAAGGCAAACAGGAATGTATGGTCCTCCTATTTGGCTTCAGTCTCAATAACTGTTAAATAAATACAGTTTACTTCCTAAAGAAACATCTTTACTGAAATATCACTTAATATTTTGCTTTTGGCTTTAATTGAGGATCAATATTTAGGAAATAGTGTTAGGAAAGATATTTCTGCCTCTTTTATAAAACTGTTATTGGAGACTCTGTTCTTTATTATGTTCAATGTTCCTCATAGAAAGAACCATGTGGTAATTCCTCTTAGAATGGAATGCTGGGAAAACTGTTGCTTTTTTCAAGGAGCTGGTGGTATCCTTTCTTTTCCTAGATAATGAGAGCTTCATAGTACATGGTTCTTCCCTCTTACCTTGGTAGCACGAGCTAGAACAGTTATATCTTCAAGTTGCAGTTAGGGTACCATGTCAAATTTTCCCAGCTGTGACTTTCTTTCTCCTCAAATATTTCTTGAGTACCCACTCTGTGCTGAGCTTTGTTATTTAAGCTACAGGTATGGCAGAGATCCACACAGATTTGATCCCTGCCTTCATGGCATTTTCTTGGTTCTCAAGAGTTTACATACTTTTAAAATATGGTGTTAGTATCTAATAGGAAGCCTTGAATTCTTTCAAGAGCAAAGTAGGTATAAAAGACACATAGAATAAAGTGCAACATTGCAGTATATTATTTAGATAGGGGTGTGGCGTGTTAGGAATGGAAGGCGAGGGGAGAGGTAGAGCATGAAACCTTCAGTAGAACCAGAGCCTTGAAGCTCCTCATGTTTTTCATGAGGTTTCAGACCCACTATTGTGCTTTTGAGAGAAAAGAAGGCACGTTTAAGGAAATAAAATGATTTCTAAAGCTGTGTTTAGCATCTTTACTAATAGTAATGAAGAGTGCTTGATCAAGTAAAGCATTTGAGGATATTGTCATAATCCAAAAATGCTCTAAGTGCTTGTCTACTGGCTATAGAGAAAAGAGAATTAATGATGAATTGTGTTGTAATATGATATGCCCTAGGATTGAGTGAATATTTCAGTTCCAGATTATAAAGTAGCCTATTTTTGCAGGACAAGAAAATAAGTACTGTATTTTTTTTTTTTTTTTTTTGTGGTACGCGGGCCTCTCACCGTTGTGGCCTCTCCCGTTGCAGAGCACAGGCTCCGGACGCACAGGCTCAGCGGCCATGGCTCACGGGCCCAGCCACTCAGTGGCATGTGGGATCTTCCCAGACCGGGGCACGAACCCCTGTCCCCTGCATCGGCAGGCGGACTCTCAACCACTGCGCCACCAGGGAAGCCCCATAAGTACTATATTTTTAAAAGAAATAAGCTATCTACTCATAAGAAGAGGAACTCCTTTCAGTTATAACCTTGGCTAGGAATTTAAAGAGGCTGCTGTAGTCTTCCCAGTCAAGAGAAGGGGATTGATTAGAAGTCAACCAGAAAGCACTGTCCTGGCTGGTAAGACCCCACCATCAAAAACAAGAAACATGTCTTTATGTTTATTAAGCATGCAACAGTGTCAAAGAAGAAAGGTCAAACAAAGGAAGGGATCCTCTTTTAGACAATTTAGTTCTTACACTTTGATAGCAGCATGATGGGTACAAGAGGAGACAGGGAGATACCATGCGACAGAGGAGGTTGAGAGGGATAGAGAATGAAAAAGGCAGAGACAGCTGCTTTCACAAAGCCAGCTGTGTTGGAGATGTCTCTTCTACAACTGCTTATTGAAATGTATATGAAACTAGTAACATGAAACACTGGGGCAATGTATTATGTTAAAGGAATCAAAATTTAATTGTGGAGACTTTGAGTCCCACTGATTCCAACTATTGATTATGTTGCTTCAACATGCAGGAATAAAATTAAAAGCTGAGATTGACAACAAGCTGCCATGTAAACCATTTTTTAAGTCTGTCTACCAAATACCCTGGATATTGGATTGTTTTTATTCCTGAAAGAAATGTAAATACAGTCATAGTTCCTGTATAATATAAATAAAATTCTTATTTCTTTTAACCTAGGTTTATGCCATATTTTCAGCCTTCTGACTCACTGTTGTTACCGTAGTGACATTTAGAGAGGGATCGTGTGTTTTCCATAAGTTTAAGGGCTATCCACGGACCTTAAGTAGCTCAAGAGGAGAATTCACTGAGACCTAGAGTGCTTCGAACAACCCTGTGAAAATTGGATTGCCTGAAAACACAGGTTTGTCTCCCAAGAGAAACCTTCTGTGCACACGCAGAGAATGACAGGGCTGGAAAGGGATCTCCGGAAGCCATTTATTCTGTCCCATCTCCCGGCAGCATGGTGACTAAACCACAATAGGTGTCTGTGATTTTCGTACTAATGTAACTTACCCAAGACTGCCTATTCCCCCGAGCCACAGCCAGTTTAGCTGTCAAACAAAAATAACTTATGGCACTCCACCTTGTCATCATGCCTTTCCTGGCTCTCCCCTGGGTCCCCAGGGCTGTTCAAAACTGAATGCTGGAGACTGCCAGAAATAAAAGTCTGAACCTCGGGGTAGACCTGACCAGAAAGTAAAACCTATTCTTGGTTTTGCACAGCAGGGAGAAACCTCTTTCCCTATATCCCATCATGATAGGGATTTGAGCTAAAGTTCCGTGAAGCATCCCCGCTCCAGTTACACCCTTTGAAATGTGAATTCCAGGGTCACTGGCAGCACTGGAGAAGATGATTATAGCAACTCAGCACATGGTCTCATAGGATGGTTTCCTTTTGAGAACTCGTTTTTGAGCCTACCACCTGACCTAATAGCATCACCACCATCGTCTGTAAAATATTAGCATTTACCGGAGCGGGAAAATGGTACCAAGACTGATTGCCCTGTGTCGGGGGCGGAGTGGGCGGGAACCGTTTACTTCTTTGAAGATTGAACTGAGGAGGCTACGTGATTAATTCAAATAATTAGGAGTCTCTTTTCCTCGTCAGTTGATTTTGGGGATTGCAATTTTAGTTCAAAACCAAAGACAGGTTACCTAGGTTATGAGAAAATAAAAGCTTTGAAACAAGAAGCTGCATTTGGGAGGAAAGGAAATGTTGAACTTGGGTCTATATTTCCGAAGAAGAATTATCTGGAATTTTATAAAAGCACAGAACACAAACATCATCCCTGTGTTTATATTAGGAAGGAAGCATTTGAAAACATGCAATATGTATTTTAAACATGGTTCTACTTTCTAATCTTCTGTTGCTCCCAAAACTGGCTAATGGTTACCAAATTGTTCTTGGGCAGAGTAAGCTGACGCTTAAAAAAAAGAAAAAAAGGAAAAGAGGTGATAGGATGTGATTCTAGCACAGGACAAAGTTATGAATCCTCAACCCTGAGCAGATACTAACTAATCCGGCAATCCCAACCTAGAGGTTATAGCCAGGAGCATTTCTCTGCATCACATTATGTCCGTTACATGGCAAAGAAGGACAGTTTCCATGGCTCCTAGTAAAGAGATGTTTCTCTTTATGAAGAGAGCAGAGTGAAGGGTTTACAGATAATATCTGAGCTTGTCACTGAGCTTCTCAGCCTCCTCATCTATATGTTTGCCTCAATCAGTGCAGGTTATCTCAGCAATAAAGCATTCAATCTCTAGAAGTAGGTTTCTCCCTACATCCTATAACCAGGAGGATGGATATTTTGTTTTGTGTGCTGAAGTGGGTTGATTGAAACCAGCATGGCCCTGCTCTGCCTTCACTAGCTATAATCAGCTTTTCAAATCTACACTGAGTATGTCCCCAATGACTGAGATGACATAGTGAGGAACGTGTTTGTGACCACACATTCCTGAGAAGCAGCAGTTCTAACAGCCCAGTGACCCGACTTATTCATTCCTGTTTCTTTGTGCAGAGACATTTTGTTTTCCAAGCTCTTTGGCCATGTGCTAACGATTAGACAATGACTCCATAAATGAGGAGAAAAACGGTGTCATGGACGGTGGGTGGTTTGTTTTCTTAGTTCTTTATTGAAAACATATGGAGATGTTTATATATAAATAGACAACAATAGACTGCTGCCATCCTGTTAGCAGCAGCTATTAAAATTCTACATGAATAGAGATCAAACTTGTGTCTGCCTACGCCAGAATTCTGGTTTACTGAGATCTGCATATCCTGTCTAATTTGGGTTGAAAAGATGTTTTATTGCTTTACTTTTTATTCCTAGTTGGAAGGAAATGGCGAACCAAGGGTTTTGTTCTTGTTTTTGTTTTTGTTTCGTTCTTCTCTTTGCTTAATCAAATTACTGTGTTAGCAGGGACAATAAATTCTGTCCAATCGGACCTTGTATTGTGATCATGCAAAACTATTTTAAACTCTATACATCTGTTTCACTACAGTCTTTGTATTTTTGGATTAGAAGTGAGGACTTGTGGCCCGACAGCTGGAAACAAGCATCAGCAGACAGGGCAGTGGAGGGACTGAGAACACAGGCTTGGGGAGGCAGACCTCCGGGTTTGAATTCTGGCTGCTCCACTCACTAGCTAGGTAACCTTGGGAAAGTTAGCTAACCTGACTAAACCTCAGTTGCTTCATCTGTGAAATGAGACATGTGGCACTTATAGAATGATTGGGAACATTACATGGGATAAGCTGTAAAGCCTTTCATCCAGTGTCTGGCATGTAGGAAGCCCTGCAAAAATGCTACATATGATCATTGTAAGCAGCTAACAGAATGGTTTATATGCAGACCATCCTTGAAAATCTGAGAGGTACTGATGTTTAGTGGTAAGACCAGTAACAGCAACTATTGATCAAGTGCTCATTATACGTTGGGGTCTACATTGCACTCTTTCTTACAACTCCATGAATTGGGTACCAGTATTATCCCCATTTCATGGCAGAAGAAACTGAGGGGTTACACAGACTGCCCAGAGTCACAGAGCCCATGATTGGTTCATCTGTTGGTCAAACCCAGTCTGAATAATCCCAGAGCACATACTTGTTATCACTCTGCTAAAAAGGCTGCCACATAGACAGCATCTGGCACCTTTGAAATCTCCTTTATTTACATTATTCTCAACATTCCCATTAACATCCTGGCATTGCACGGTACCATTCACAAACTGTGGGGTGCCCTGCCCCTGGAACATCTGTTCATTTGCCGTTGAAGAGGGTCAAGAAGGCTTTAATGCATATTTTGTTAGGAGCCCTGACAAGTTCAACTCGCACGCCACTTTCACTTTTGGTCTACAAATGTCTTTTCTTTGAAGACCCTCAAAGCTCCATATGTCCAGGCTCATTGTTCAAGCCTGGAAAAGAGCATTTGTCCCAGCCTACAGATGGAGAAGCCAGAGGCCAAGGCGACATGACTTGGGGACAGAGGGAGAGGCCAGTCACTCCCCTCAGCAGCCCTAGCATGTCAGTTGCTGAGTCAGGAATGGAGTCGAGTGGGTCCAGGGCTGTGTCCATCTCACCAGGCTGATGGCCAAACTACTGACTAGCTCTACTTTTAACTAAATTTTATATAGTTAGGAGCAAATTGCCTAATTTTCTTGTTGGAAGGATGGGATCTGCCAGAAATATGGGAATCCTCACATACATTACCCAACTGTTTTTATTTGCAGATATATTATGTTATTTCTTTTCTCATTTTTACAGGGCAGGGAGAGAATTTGGGGCGGGAGGCAGCAGGGCACATAAGGGGACAGGGTTAGGACTGCCAAATTCATGTCAACTTGCTCACCTAGCACCAATGTGCTAGTTGAACGAGCCCTGAATATAAGACATTAATGTAAACATTTTGCATGTTATTAACTCTGATGATGCTACCGCCATGCAGTAGCCACAGCTGAAAGCAGAGGTGGTCCTTTTTATCATTAATGCCTTGGGTCTTTCTCTGATAATCACCATGAAGACAGAAATTCCTTAGAAGTCTGATCATCGTCAACAACAAGAAAATGACATCCCAGGGCCATGAAGTTCAGTCCTATAAATGTTGGCAACGTCCTCCTTTAGAAACGAAGGGTACTGTTCTTGCCCTTGTAACAACAGTACCCTTCCATGGCAATAGTTAGGAAGTCATTGTAAAAGCATATCTGTTTTACAGAAAAAAAAATGTATGCAACCCTGAAATTGTTCTGTTGTAAGTGAAAAATCATTCTAATTCAGAACAAGCATGGCCTACTACTTACTCCCTCCCGTGCTAGTGGTGGCAGGGTGGAGTTTTGGAAAGCACAGAATTTCAGACCCAGCTCTCTCATTTGCCAACTGTGTGACTTTGAGCAAATCACTTGACTTCTCTGATCCTCAGTTCCTTTTCTATAAAACAGCATCAACCATAAAACTGCTCCGTCTACTTTATGGATTATGGAAGAAGATTAAAGGAGATTGTAAATATGAAAGCTCTCTGAAAGCACTGTAAAAATATTATTATTGATTTTTACTAGGTGAATAATGAGGATGACAGCTTGGGAATAACTCAACCGAGGTAGTATATGGTCAGTCTGGAAGAAGTGAATGGGTCCTGGGAAATAGATGGCCAGGCAAGTTTGAAGGACCTTAAACTTGCAAGTCTTAGGGCAGTGTGGCAATTTAGCTGTGCAATCTGGTGAGAGGCTCTTATATTCTAAGCTCTTGCTGTGACCATATTGGCTACATGGAATCACTGTGTGCTTTCTTACCAGACTTTATCTGGAAAAAGTTTACACACTAGTGGCCTGGCAGAGTTGCCAGTGTTTAGATGCTACAGCTGTACCCCAGAGAGAACAGCATTTCATGTGTTGTTCTATTACCTCCCTCCCTGGGGATTCAACAGATGGAACAACAATGGAATCAGAAACCCAAGACACACCTGTCAGTTTGATGCCTTTAAGCCTTCACAGAATTCATAATTAAAATAAGATAGAATATCCATTTAGGGGGAAGAGGTGCAGAGAAATAGGCCCACAGGTTACACCTTTTTTTGTCTAAGCATGGCTAATACTATCCAGAGGTCCCCACCATATAAAAGGAATTGTACCTGGTACAAGGTAGATGCTTAAGAAAATTGGTTGAAAGAATATTATTGCTAGTAGCAATAATTGAGTAATTTTAGTATGGAGTTTTATATTTATTTTCATTGAATTTTAAAAAAACCTTCCAAGTCAACTCAAATTTGGCAGATCCCAAGATGAGTAATTTTGCATCTCAGAACTGTTAGGTAATATGCAGACTGGATCCTAAGTCGAGCAGAGCAACATGTGCTTTGGCAACAACTGGTGAGGAGATAAAGTATTTGATTATTGTTTTTTTTGATAACTTCCAAAGAGAAAGCAGAGAAGCAACAAATATGAACCAAACACTTCTCTCTTTTGTTCAGGCAAATATTTCCAACTACAGCCTCGTGATGGAGTCTGACCTGGGGACCCTCTTACCCTCTGGGCTGCAGTTCACTGGCAGTGACAAGGCCAGGGCCATCGTGGAGGAGGTCATGTGCCTGCTGCAGCCCATCAATATCACACAGGTCTTTAGAGCTGGAGAAGGGACAGACATTAACTTCTGGATCCAAGCTGGAGTACCTGGTAAGAGCAATAGATGAAGTTGGGGTTCTTTACATACAGCTACCAATTTAAAATAAAATTTCTGTTCTAACATGCCGCAGTAGATACTTGTAGGTCATTTAAAATATGGAAACCCTTATCTTTGTCCACAAGGTATAATCTGATGATTTCCAATATTGGGATAATAATACTCCTTTTATTTATTTACCCATCTGTCTTCTCTTTCTGAGGTATAAGTTCCTCACTCCAAGAGATTCTGATTTAATGACTCTGGGATTGTGCCTAGAAATTGTTTTGTTTTTTGTTTTAAACAGGGGTCTGGTAATTGTAGCACAAATGATCTCCTGACCAAAATTTATGTAATAGAGTAGAATGCAATTATTACTACTAATATCCTTCTAGTTCTAGTCCTATGCTGCAGAAAGTTCTCTGACCCAAATAATTCCCTACCCAAATCCATGGTATCTGAAATTTTACCATTACTGATTTATTCTTTGAGGTTGGGTACTTCTTGCTAATCATATTTTCCTAGTGCAGAGACTACTTTAAGAGGTTGGACATAAACTAATTTACCCTGATCAGTGATTCATCAGGTTGATATTTTTAAGACAAGTCCTGGGCAGGGATGAAATTATGTAATAGGAATAGGCCTGGCGCTTACAGGACTAGAAAGGAGAGCAGTCCTAAAGAAGACAAACTTATAGTACTTCACAAATTTGCCCTAGACTGGCCACGAGGAAGGGTTATTGTTGATATTAGACCTCTATGACCTGGGGTTGTTCCCTCAACACCATTATCTCCATAATCAAAAACACTGTTAAAGAATCTATTTGCAAATTATTCTGTACTTGTATTATGCAAACAGGAAGTCCAGCTTTTGAATAGTTTTAAAATTATGGCTTCCAAAACCATTTCTATGGCGACAAAACATTTCACAGGTTTAAAAAAAAAGTCTCTCTAGATCCACCCCACTCCAGCTTTTTTTTTTTTTAGCCTGCAAAATAGACTTTACCAATAGCATACTATATGGATTTAAACTTTTTTAAAAGCTCATTCTTTAGATATTATAGATTAAAGCATATTTTAGATGTTAAGGTTGCTAATAATCTTTCATAACTAAAAAGAGAAGGAGATCTTCTTTATTCTAAGACAAGAAACTAAATTCTCTCCAATGGTTTGTGTATATTTTAACCATATTGTGAAATATCTTTTTTTTTTTAATGTTGAGCCTTCTTTTAATTTATTTATTTTTATTTTTGGCTGTGTTGGGTCTTCGTTTCTGTGCGAGGCTTTCTCTAGTTGTGGCAAACTGGGGCCACTCTTCATCGCGGTGCACGGGCCTCTCACTGTCACGGCCTCTCTTGTTGCAGAGCACAGGCTCCAGAAGCGCAGGCTCAGTAGTTGTGGCTCACGGGCCCAGCTGCTCCGCGGCACGTGGGATCTTCCCAGACCAGGGCTCGAACCCGTGTCCCCTGCATTAGCAGGCAGATTCTCAACCACTGCGCCACCAGGGAAGCCCATATTGTGAAATATCTTAAAACAACATTTCCATTTTCAGTGCCGTGGGTCATCTAGACAGACACGAGACTCTCTACATATACGTTTCTAATCATGATCAAGGTCTAGGGGAAGGGAGTTTGCCCTTTAAGTCCTATAGAACGATTTTGTTTGAATTTTAGATTTTTCCTGACCCTTAACTTTTTCAATAAGAATCTTCCTAACATTTCAGAAAAGCTAAGTAAGTTTGCTGGGGATAGAGGTGAGGAAAAGACTGACGGATTGTGGGTGAATTCGAGTGAAGACCGGGGGCGCTTAAAGGGGGGGTGAGGAACTGAAGCCTGGACCGAAGTAGAACAAAACGTGTGCTGCCTCCTCCCAGCTAGTTTTGCTTCCGTTGCACTGGATCAACAAAAGAGAATCAGCTCCAGCTTTACTCCTTCCATGTAGATACTTCATAAGAATGGTTCTATTTGGAATTAACAAGTTGATTTGATTGTCTTCACAGAGGTAAAGAAGGCTTCCCTTCTTGCCACAGTGCTGTGGGCAATTTGAGCCCCCTTGTGGTTGCTTCAGCATTAATGCGAGTTCTAATTTACTGAACTAGTTGTCAGACACACTGTTAGGCTTTTTGAAGACACTGTCTGTTTGATCTGTACAACAATCCTAAGAGGTAAGTGCAATTATTCCTCTTCTTCAGATGAAGAAACGGACTCAGAGGGACCAAATGACTTGCCCAAGTCTCTCCGGCTCTTAAGTGTAGATGTCACCCTGAGAACAGGCCACTTTGGTTTCAAGGCTGGTGGCCCCTTTCCCACAATATGCAACAACACAGGGGCGTCTGGAATGCTGAGATGGTCTTCCAAATCTATGGCAGTGTCTGAAATGTTTATCTTACTCAGCTCTTGCTTATGCAAAGGATTTCAGTTCATTCCTGCTCCAGAATAATTTACCCCGGGGGAAAGGAGTTTGTTATTGTAAATAATTACTTATTTCTTCTCGCATTCTTTGTTCCACTCCCCTCTCTATCTCTGTAGATCAGGAAGGTTTATATAAACTTGGTAGTTCATTTAGACTGCAACTAATGTTTCCTGGAATTCTTTTTTATTTCGTTTAGAGTATTGTAAGATGGAACCAAATTATTGCTGTTTTCCCCTATTATTATTGAAGCTATCTTTTGATATTTCAAGTTTGGGCTCTTCCTGGAAGAAATAATGGAACTGTTTATAACTCTTGTTACCCATTGAAAATTTCAGGGACTTTAGAAAAAAGATGGAGAACCATAGTTAATCTGAAAAAGAAAATAAAAATATACTAGTTGTCTACTCTGAATTCTTGAAGATATGGTAAGTTACAGTGAGTTAAACCTGAAGATAGGATTCAAGATACTAATGAAGTATGATTTAAATAACTGCTCACCTAACTGTTGAAAAATTAATGAGAAATACTTCCGCACTCCATTCTTCCTTTCTTCTTTCTCTTTTTCTTTCCTATCATCCATTGAACTAATAAATATTTATTGAGCCCTTACCATGTCCTTGGCCTATCAAATTTCTGTAGTCTGATGACTGAGCCCCAATTTTTTTAATGTTTCATGTATACTCAATATCAAAATACTAATTAAGAGCACAGACAGAATTAAAATTCAACATGATTTTCATAAATTATAGAAGCCAAATAGATAAATTTATGAAAGGATCATCTTTGGAGAGGAGATAGGATATCCTTCATCCATCTAGGTGATGTCCATGATGGACAGGATAACTGTCAACATAAGTATAAGGCTTTGGGGGGAAAAGTTAAAAAAATAACAGATGTATTTTCCACATAAACTCTCTGTTCCAGATACCTTTATACTCCAGCCTTCTCCCATTTCTACCCCCTTCCATACGCCTTCCTATTTTCTCCTCCAAATCCTAAATGCTCTTTAAGTCTCACTCCATATTCATTGGTGATCGCAAATCCATCTTTAACGGACCCTGGTGCTGTGTTGCCTTTCTGAATTTCTAAAACGCTTCTGTAGCCCCCAGTCTCTCACTTGAATCACACACAAACATTCTTGGGTTTCTAGGAATTTCCGTGCATCCTGCCTCCTGTACTCAGTGATCAATTCTTTGAGATCAAGGTCAATGTTTTCTACTTCTTTGCCTCCTTTGTAGCTCTTAGTTTTGTTTTTTTTTTTAATATAAATTTTTAAATATAAATTTATTTATTTATTTGTTTGTTTATTTATTTATTTTTGGCTGTGTTGGGTCTTCGTTTCTGTGCGAGGGCTTTTTCTAGCTGTGGCAAGCGGGGGCCGCTCTTCAGCGCGGTGCGCAGGCCTCTCACTCTCGCGACCTCTCTTGTTACGGAGCACAGGTTCCAGACACGCAGGCTCAGTAGTTGTGGCTCACGGGCCTAGTTGCTCCGCGGCATGTGGGATCTTCCCGGACCAGGGCTCGAACCCCTGTCCCCTGCATTGGCAGGCAGATTCTCAACCACTGCGCCACCAGGGAAGCCCCTGTAGCTCTTAGTTTAATTTTGGGAAACATTTAAATTCTTGTAAATCTCACAAGAGAAAAACCAGAAACATAGAAGTAATTGTTTTCCTGACAAGTTTTGGATCCTTCAGCTTAAGATTGTGGAGAAAAGAAAGGATGCTGAGAAAAAAGACACAAAGATAGAAAAAATGACAGATGGAAGAATGACATAAATTAAGGAGGCTAGAGCAATTAGGATTATTTATTTACAGGAGTAAAGACTGAGAGAAGATGCTGAGTAATATTTTCTAGTACATTAGTGCAATAATACACATAGATAATTTACCACGTAAAGGGGCAAAATTCTTGTTCCCTGACTCTGTCAAAGGTAATACAAGAGCATGACTCAAAGGAGTCCAAGAGGGATTTAGGTTTGTCTCTATTGGCCCCAGATAGCAGAGAGGCTTTCAACCTTAAACTTTTGCCTGATCCTCCAATTATAAGCTCCAGGTTAGAATGACAGGAATCTATTTCATTCTGAACATGTCAGTAATAAGATATAATTCATGGTTCTCAGAGGTCCTTAATGCATCCTTCTTGAACACCTTTCTTTAGGAACTCTTCTATAAAATATATTGATAGGGCTTCCCTGGTGGCACAGTGGTTGAGAGTCTGCCTGCCAATGTGGGAGACACGGGTTCGTGCCCTGGTCTGGGAAGATCCCACATGCCGCGGAGCGGCTGGGCCCGTGAGCCATGGCCGCTGGGCCTGCGCGTCCGGAGCCTGTGCTCTGCGACGGGAGAGGCCACAACAGTGAGAGGCCCGCGTACCGCAAAAAAAACACAAACATATATATATATATATAGATAGATAGATAGATAGATACATTAATGTAAAAAATGAGATGCTCTCTTAATGTGACCTGAGGCAGTGAGCCCACCATGATTCCATATCTACCAAAGAGTTCCTTCCTCTGCTTCAGAATCTGAGAGGCAATCTTTTGCTGATGATCTCGGCAAGTGGTAGACAGTGCGTTGGGAAGAATTAGAGTGTGTGTTCTGGCTTCGCAACTTTGAACTTCATGTGCCATCTAAGGCAAATGATGTAAGTTTTCTCAGCCTCACACATTGATTATTAAGCATTCTTATTACTCGTCTGCTGTATGGCACTTGGGAATCAATAGTGGAGAAGATAGACAAGATCTGTACTCTCACAGTCTATACAGACTAGTGAGTGAGACTTGGTTATCTCATATGCAAAATAGGTATGGTCACCACCAAGCCCCACATGCATTCCTCCTCCTTCTCTGTCCCCTCTCTCATTGACTGGCACCACCTTCCAGAAACCACACAATCATCCGGAACATAGAACCAAATACTCTCAAGTCCTGTTTACTCCAAATTCCTCCTATTTTTAAAGTCCATTCCCTTCTCTCTACCCCATAAACCTTGTCTCAGGAGTACTCACTGATTTTCCTATAGCAGCCTCCTACTAACATATCAACCTGCATTCTTAGTTCCCTTCCATCTAACTGGCTCACTGCTTCCAAAGTGAACTTGCTAAATTAAAATTCAGACTATCAGCTCGGTGCTTTGTGACCACCTAGAGGGGTGGGATAGGGAGGGTGGGAGGGAGGGAGACGAAAGAGGGAAGAGATATGGGAACATATGTATATGTATAACTGATTCACTTTGTTATAAAACAGAAACTAACACACCATTGTAAAGCAATTATACTCCAATAAAGATGTAAAAATAAATAAAAATAAATAAAATAAATTTAAAAAAAAAGAAACAAAGAATAAAAGTGAGACTATCAATTGGGATGCTTTTGGCTGCAAAATATCACAGAAGCTGCAACTTAGAACAGTAGTAAGGGGATTTTTAAATATACTTTAAAAAGAGCTCTCGAGTGGATGGTTACAGAATGCTTAATTTAATCATCAAGCACATCAAAGACCTTGGTTCTTTCCATCTTTCCACCGTGCCATCCTCAGCATGTTGACTTCTGCCTTCAGGCTTGTCTCCCCATGGTCCCTAGATGGCTGCAGCTGTTCCAGGCAACAAATTCTCACACATAGTGCAGTAGTGGAAGAGAGAATGTCTATAATGGCCAGTCCTTTTAACAGTAAGACAATCTCATCCAGAAGCTCCAAAGCAGATTTTTCCTCAATTTCATTGGCCATGTTTGCGGCAATGGAGTAGAATTACCAAAATTGGATTATATTGATCAAATTTTACTTCCTGGGTCTAGGGTAGAGCTCAGTCTCCCCTGAAAATGTAGCCTCCTGATGTGTGAGAAAAACTGGGATTCTTTAGGAAGAAGATGACGATTCCCACTGATAAGCAACTAAGAGTAGCGGCATATCTGATCATCTCTCCTCGTTACTTGAAATCCTTCAGTGTCTCCCCATTGTCTTCAGAGTGTCAGGTCTCTGTTTAGCATGGAATTCAAGGTCCTTCTGGTTCCACCCTGGGCTGATGTACAGCCTTGCCTCTCGTGGCTGCCCCACTGGTCTCTATCCATCTCTTACTCATACAAGTTTCATTAATTGAGGTTCCGGTTCACCCTGTGTTCTCAGCTTCCTAGCCATTGGACCTGCCCTGTTCTGTCTTCTTCTCCAGCTAATTCCTACTCATCCATGATTCAGCACCTATTTCTCCTCTCACAAGCCTTCTTTGATCCCCAGCGGTCTGGGTGAGTGAACCTTGAGTATGTTCCCATAACCCTCTGTTTACCTCTCCTCATGGCACTTACCCTTTTAGAATTGTGATTAATTGTGAACTTCTCATAGTTTCCAGCACCTAAGAAGAAGTGCCTGGCCTTTGACAAAATGTCCTGAATCAAATGCTGAATCAGTAATGTCTAGATTTGTAGGAAGAGTTAGATGATGTGAGAGAGGTTTGTAAACTGTAATGCCATAACATAAGTTGTGATTACTTTGGTAATAACTTTGCTTCATTGAGCTGTCCTCTTTTCTTATATATTGAATTGTTTTTAAAATCACATGTTAATTTCTTTCATCTTTTCGTAATAGCTCAGACTCCATAGTGAAGTACCAAATATGCAGATTACTCAGAATTTCCTTCTTGC
This sequence comes from Hyperoodon ampullatus, assembly GCF_949752795.1. Taxonomy (NCBI): domain Eukaryota; kingdom Metazoa; phylum Chordata; class Mammalia; order Artiodactyla; family Ziphiidae; genus Hyperoodon; species Hyperoodon ampullatus. Next base: position 40,412,367 of record NC_136930.1, read on the forward strand.
TTCTTTCTGATACCCTATATGGCATTAAGCAGAACTAAATTAAAACTTTTCACTTCTACATCTCCAAAGGCCTTTCTTTTAAGATTTTCCAAGAAGGGCGAAGGTCAGGACACAAGCAGGAATGTAAAGTAAATTGAAGTTTCAACCTCTGGACCCAGGACTCATATGTTTTCCAGTCACCTGATGGAATAGTACAATATAGTAGTTCTATGTCCCCTGCTGTCCCTAATTAAAAGATGCCGTGAAAAAACTCTGTGCTAGTGATGTTGGAGAGATCGATGCTGCATGGTGAGTAGACCTCACCCCACTGGGAACATGAAAAGGCACTTCCTGGTTTGCGACTATAGCCCTTATTTAAATAGCCTAGCAGTTTCATTCAACCAGCAAGCATGTCTTGAGTGCCTACTGTAAACCAGGCACTCTACACACTGGAGATAGAGCATGAAAAAGACTTAGCAGCTCTCTGCCCTTATAGGGTTTACATTGTAGTGGGGAGTGGGGAGAGGACAGTAGGAGGAGACAAACTATAGCAAAGAAATCAAGAATGGAGAAAAATATTAGAGAGTGATAAGAGTAATGCAGAGTATTACAGCAGGTGGCTGCCTCTCACCTCTAACTCAGGTGAGTCAGAGCTCTTGCTTTAATACTCATCATCTGCTGTATGCTAGATAGGTGTGTATAACATCCACATCAATACCACACTATTGGGAATTGCTCATCAGAACAGCTAATAATAACAGCTAACAGAATAAGCTTCTCATGTTCTTTCCTCTTGCAGTAGACCTGCTGCAGCTCCAGAGAAACCATTAGGTATCTTGACCAAAGCAGGCTGGGCTCATACCCTGTAGTATGACTGACAATGGCCTAGAAGGAGAGGGCATTGTTTCTACCATCGGGCAGTTAGTCATGCACTGCCTTCTGAAGTGTCTTCTGTTGTTGCCCAATCTGTTATTTAAAGCACACACTTTCACTTTAAAGTTAATATACTTTGTATTTTATCTCCTTAACTGTATTGAAAACCAAGAGAATATTTTATTCACCCTTAAATACCCAATACCTATTATTACCTGGAACATAATAGGTATCCAATAAATGTTTACTGAGTAGATGTATTTGATTTTAAGATGAACATACAAAAGAATTAAGTCACAGAAAAAGGAAGTTTTGGTACAGCACCAAGATAAGTAACACATGCAGAAAGCTGTAGGAACTCATAGGGTAGAAGACAGGAAAGGCCTGGAAGAGGTGAACTGAGCTGGAAACTGAAGGATTTGTAGTGTCAGAAGAGACAGAAGGGGCGAGAAGAGCATTTCTGGTGACAGAAGTCATGTGAACAAAGGCAGTTGTCCCCATTGGGGACAGTGGGGAGAGTGACTTCACAGGGCAGAGGAATCCGCTCGGAGAGCAGTGGGTGGTAGGTACAGTTGAGTACCTCTGGGTCAGATGAAGAAGAGACAAATATTTCTGGGGGAAACTCTTGTAGTTGATGCAAAGTCACCGGACATGTCTTCAGGAGAAGATAAGAGCAGGGTTTTAGAAGGGAATCCGTAAAACCCTTGCCAGGGGGTACACTGTCACACTCAAGTAGGAGGCTCAAAGCGGGAAGACCTGGTGTGAAAAGGGAGCTTGAGGAAGTAGCACAGGATTAGAAACAATGACTTTAGAAAATCAGTGGATAGCGCTAAATTACTGCACTATTCTCTGCACTGTAGTGACCAAAAAACACTATGACTTAAATTCCTCTATCTACGATTTCCCATGCCTGCTAATAACGTAGCCTAGAAAAGTTTCACTTCCCTGACTGCCCCTTTCAAGATCTCAGGGTTGGTTCTTCCGGGTTCCCTTTCCTATGCATTTGACTTTCCATCAGTTTCACTTAATACTTTACAGATGCTCTAATTGACTCCTTAGGTAACACTTCATTCAACAGGTAGCCGTATTATATATAAACTATGGAGGATACAAAAGTAAGATATGGCCCCTTTTCTCCAGGAGCTCAATATCGAGGACTGACTGTGATTTGGTTTACTTAATAATCATGAAGGAAGACTTCATCATGGAAAGCCAAATAAAGCTACACTGAAATTTTCTAAGAAAAAAATCTAACATTACTTGAAAACCAGTAGAGTACAAGGAAGTAGGATTTCAGAATATATTTCCTCCTCGTCAGCTATGTGAACTTTGTCTATCCCTACTTTAAGTGATTAGAGCCTGTAAAATTCAGTATGGCCTGGTATATTAGATGCTTTTAAATATGGTATAAAATTTTTATTACAGAAAATTTCAAACATATATAAAAGTGAAGAGAATAGTCTAATGAACTCTCCTATATGCTCATCACTCAGGAATTTTTCATCCTTGGGCAGGCTTACTTCATTTACACCCCAGTCACTCCTCTATGCCAAGATTATTTTGAAGCAAATGCCCAACATCATATCATTTTATATCATCTCCTTTGTAAATATTTTAGTGTATCTCTAAAAGGTAAGGAGATATACATATTGTATATATATTAGGAGGAATAATAATATTATAGTCATATATTATTCCTCCTAAAATATTTTACAATAATCTCTTAATATCATATCCAATATATCGCCAGTTTTCAAATGTTTCCAGTTTCCTTCAAGCTGCATTTTCCTCCACAATTTTCTTGTGTAAAGCAGGATTCCAGTAAGGGCCAAACAATGCAATCGGTGGATGTGGTCGATGTCTCCTAAGTCTCTCCTAATCCATAGGTTCCACCTTCATTTTTCTTCTTTCTGCTGCTTGTTTGGTTTGTTACAGAAACCAAGTAATTTGTTCCATGGGATTTCCTATAGTCTGGATTTAGGTAATTCCTTTTCTATGGAATCATTTAACATGTTCCCACTCTCTTATGTTTCTGTTAATTGGTAGTTAACTCTAGAGGCTTGATCTGATTCAGGTTTGATTGTTTTTTTTTTTTAATTTTCAGGGGCAAGAATACTTCTTAGGTATCAATGTTTATTTCCATTATGAGTGATGTCTAGTTTTCTCTCTTTTTATGATATTAACTGTCATTGAGGATTATTGCCGAGATCTATTATTTCATTGGGAGTTGCAAAATGATAACTTTGATTATTAGTTGAAATAATTCTATAAAAAGAACTCTCCCCCCATTGACTATCTGGTTACTCGGAGGTACTTTTGTGTAAGAAAAGTAGGATATATGTTTCATTCTTTCCCTTTATTTACCTATTTTTAAAATTATTAGTTGATTCCCTAGTACCCTCCAAAGATAACTGATTGGGCTAATTTTTACTATCATAATTTACTAATGGATTTAAAAAATATAGATGTGCTTCATTCTGTTGTAGTAATTATGCTTATTAATGCTCAAAATTGTCCTATTTTTGGCCAATGAGAGCCTCTTTAAACTGGTTCCTGAGTTCTTTTGAAATGCCCCTCTAGTCACTGATAGTGTCCTAGCTTTCTGATGTGACAGTGTTCCAGGCTATCTTGTGTATTTCCTGCCCCAGATGGAATCATCTATTTCTCCAAAGAGCTCCACTTTCTTCTAGTAGGTCACTGTATTTAGAGACCACAGTCTGAACACTAAGTATGCTTATTGCTACTGGGTTGGTCATTGTTTCTAAGTCTTTTTAGCGGATAGAACTAGAATTTCTTTTTCTCTTAAGGAAAAAGATATTGTGGGGACTTCCCTGGTGACACAATGGTTAAGAATCCACCTGCCAATGCAGGGGACATGGGTTCGAGCCCTGGCCTGGGAAGATCCCACATGCCACGGAGCAACTAAGCCCGTGCATCACAACTACTGAGCCTGCGCTCTAGAGCCCGTGAGCCACAACTACTGAGCCCACGTACCACAACTACTGAGCCTGCACTCCAGAGCCCGCGTGCCACAACTACTGAAGCCCGCGTGCCTAGAGCCCGTGTTCTGCAACAAGAGAAGCCACTGCAATGAGAAGCCCACACACCACAACGAAGACCCAACACAGCCAAAAAAAAAAAAAATAATTAATTAATTAATTTTTAAAAAAAGGTATTGTGAATTATATATTTCCAGTTCAGGTTGAGGACTCCAAAGCTGCGCTTTACCTCACTGGTGTCATGTCTGTGTCTCCTTCTTCCTTTGCCAGAAATCCTAGTTCTTAGTGCAACAGCATAACCACTCACTTGCTTTCTCCCACAGCACACACAGTAGTCTCAGAATAACAACACCACACAACCAACAACAGCGTGATTATTGAAAATGGTTTGTTTATTGCAGGTTCTTTTTATGTCTTTAGGATATGTTATATACTCCACTAGAGATGTACACATTTCTGTTAACCTATAATGCAAGTTACCCTGAATGAAATATCATTTCCATCTTTCATATTTTTGTCTTAAAATCTGAAACTACTGATTTCTAAAAGGTTTAAATACTTATTTATAATTTTTCTTTATAAAGCGAGAAAAAGGTTACAGATAAGAATAGTTGTAAGACTTATTAAAATAATTACTTTGGAGTGTCGTAGTTGAATCCTCAACACATACATTGCCAGTTCTTTCTTATTAGATCTGACTCAGACAATTTCATTCGTTCATTCATTCATTCATTCAATATATATCTAGTAAGTACTACATGACATTCAGACAAGGGGAATAAAGAGGGAATTTAATATGTGTTGAGCGTCTTTTGTATGTCAAGTATTATTTTAGCTGCTTTACATACATTATCTTATATAATTTTATAAGAACCTTTTAAAGCATACATTAGTCGTCTGTAACCAATTTTCAGATGAGTCAGTTGGAGCTCAGGGAGTTTCCTTTGTCCAAAGTCACAAAGATATTAAGTGGAAAAGCCAGAATTAACATATAGGCCTGTTTTATTCCAATGTCATATACAAAGTTCACTCTCTATCCTCAAGGAGTTAATGGAGGGTTTAGACACAGGAAGAACAAAGCACAATAGGAGTTCAAGCAAGAGAGGAATTAAAATCATGGGGCATCACAAGAGAGGTGGCATTTCACCTGATTTTCCAGAAAGAATAGAATTTTGTTGGATGGAGAGGGACTGCCTTGCATATGAAAAGATGGCGATACACAAAATTGCATAGGCAAGAAAGTTCAACAGTTTCTTGAAATGATGAGTAGTCTGGTTTGGCCAAAGTTTAGTTTAATATAGGGAAATAGAGCTAAAACTGAAAAGGTCCCTTGGGACCTCAGTTGGACCCTGAATGCGATTCAAAGAATTTGGGACAGCCAGAAACTTTTGAAAGTTCTGAACAGGAGTGAGACATGATGGGGCTCAATCCCAGCCACTGAGTAGGCTCCATCTAACCCACAGCAACCTCCTTTGAGAGACTCAAAACAAAAACCAGCTTCATAGATCTGCACATCTCATGGGTTGGTCTGCATGTCTTCTAGCAATTTCATGCTAAAATTGCACTTTTTTGGATATTTTGCTACTTGACGTTTTGGCAAATTAAACTGTACAGTTGGAGAGGCTCGGAATAGTCCCATAAGATATTGCACTATGATTGGCAGGAGTTGCTGGAGTTCTCAGATATTAACAATGAAGTCTTACTGTAATTGGACATAATCTGCTTGTTAAACCTTCTTTGAGTCAAAGAAGTCTTCAAGTATTGTGACAACTCATCAATTTCTTACAAGAGCTCTACTAAAAATATGCTTATCAATTTAATTACTTTAATAAGCATAGGATTATGGAAACAACAGGAAAAGCATCACAATTCAAGAGATTTTGGTAAAATTGAGTTCTGATTGGGTAAGGACTTTTTACTATAGAAATGAGTTATATCTCAATTGTGTACAATAGACTCCTTAGTCTGGGTACTTTCATTGGCTTAAGATCCTTCCTTTGCTCAGTATTAAAGTTCAAAAATGACTACTTAACCGGATATTCTTGTACATTCCCCTCATGGGAATTTCTAACACAGTGAATTGTCTCCCTATTATCTCATTTTTATAGGAGAGTGTGAGATTGCATAATTCGTGGTAACTAAACTTTCTTTTACAGTATGACGTTTGCTATCTTAACTGTCCTATCAGTTCATAATGCCTAAATCAAATATGGTTGAGATCTGTGAAATCTATTAGTTGTGGATCATTTGTAATCTGGCAAGCTGTTGCCTATAATAGGACTAGTTATGAAGTATGTCCTCAGTATTCTTTCCTTTCTTCCTTCCTTCCTCCCTACTCCCTCCCTTCTCCCTCCTTCCTCCCTTCCCCTTCCTTCTTCTCTCCCTCTATCTCTCCCTCCCTCTCCTTCTCCTTCTTCTTCTTCTTCTTTCTGCTTTCTTTCTTTCTTTCTTTCTTTCCTTCCTTCCTTCCTCCCACCCTCCCTCCCCCTTTCTGTTTCTTTCCTTTCTCTCTCCCTTCCTTCCTTCCTTTCCTCCTTTCTTTCTTTCTTTCCTTCCTTCCTTCCTCCCACCCTCCCTCCCCCTTTCTGTTTCTTTCCTTTCTCTCTCCCTTCCTTCCTTCCTTTCCTCCTTTCTTTCTTTCTTTCATTTTTTTTTAAATGCACTTCTTTCTAATTGTATTTCAAGTTCTTTCCAAAACAAGGCCTTTGGATACCCCAGGTTCACTATGCCCCTGGGCCTGGTCCACTGCTGTCTTGTATTTATGTGTGGGTATTCATTCATTCACCAACATTAAATCCCAGGATAGGTGTGATAAAACATGACTCCCTCCTCCATGGCACAAGTCCTTTGCTGGTTTCAGAGGTGGACTGCAGTCTTTGCAGAAAACACACAGGAACGTTTTCTTGGAACTGAAGTGGGATGAAAAGTGCCTGCCCTGAACATCACCATCTTTTCCCTGACCCTTCCCCTCCAGTTTCTGAACATACAACAGAAAATAATCTTCCTTGAAGATACTGGATAACAATTCCATAAAACAAAAACACATGCTTCCAAATGCACTGTGCTTTCAGATATGTTGGTTTTAGTTCAGCTGCCGGATGAGCTGATTGATGCATTCACCTTGACAGCCAGATGAGCCCACTTCTTTGAGGAAGCCCACTCTATTCTTGGTAGTGTGACGGGCCACTGGGAGCTGGAAAGGGTGCAAGAACCCTGAGATTACCTGAAAATTCTTCCCCGGGAAGGCAATTTCGTGAATGAGGTCTTCCCCAGGTGCTCCTCAGTCACTGTGTTGTCTGTCAGAGGGATGATTTTATTCTTGACCTTGGCTTGTCCACGTTTCAAGATGAGTTCCTGAACAGACTTCAGATTTGGAAATCCCCAGGTCACATAAGTTTCCACTATACAAAGCGTGTTTATGGTTTGAGGGGTTACTTGCATAAAGACACCACTGAACATCTTATTCAGGCGAAGTCTTGCAATGGTCCTCTGCACCAGTAAACTCACCCCATTAATCCTTTCGATGCATACAACAAAGGCCCAGGAATGTTTATCTGGCACTTCTAAGCCATGAGGTTTCACTTCTAGTCTTCTGAGTCGCACCCTGTCACGTAGTTGCCGCCAGGAATCATTCTAGGAACCATTCTAGTCGCTTAAACTTGATCTCTTTTCCTTTCCTCTGCTCCTTCCTTTGCAAAAGTGCCTGCTTTGCCTGGGTGGCTTTCAGGCCCTGATAAGACTTCTTCTTTTTCAGGAGGTTTTTCTGAAACCAAAGGGATCTTTTTTCTTGGCTCTTCCTTGCCATCTTTCCAACTCTCTTTCCTTCCTTCCTTCCTTCCTTCCTTCCTTCCTTCCTTCCTTCCTTCCTTCCTCCTTCCTTCCTTCTTTCTTGTTGTAATGGCTGAAATAGTCTCCTGACAATTGAGAGAACAGAATCCTATGTAGAGATAGGCATGGCTTTCATCAATACCCAAAACTACCCAGTTATGGAAAGTTTAAACCTAAGTGGAAATGTTTGCTGGACACATTTATACAAAATCCACATTTTTTGCAGAAATAGTTTATTAAGTATCATTGATGCCATATTTAAAGAATGAAGGTACTCATAGATATCATTTTAATATCTTTAGTCAACATTACAGTGCAAAGCACAGATGGAGGGGTCAGTGATTCCACACTCACTATTCCTGACAGAAGATTTTATCTGAGATAACTGTAGTCATTTGGTATGTTAGCTTCAATTGCTGTAATTTCTCATCTTGTATTGGTGTAGACCCAGATATGTGTTCAGGTTACAGTTGTGGTTCACACCCTTGACTGAACTTTAAAATCACCTGGAGGCTTCTAAAAATATATCAGCACTGATGCCCCACCTCCAAAGATTCAGATTTAACTGGTCTGGCTGCAGGGTCACAACAGTTGCACAAGTTCAGGGAGTACATTTACCATAGAACATATTCATCCCTCAGGGCCCGCAACCTCCCAGAGCACAAGTCCATTGTGTTCCATGTGAAAGGTGCCTGCTGTACTTGTGCAAACTTGGGGCCAGAGAGAGGGCTTGAGCACACCTGGTTTTAGAAGCCCCCCAGGAGATTGCAATATACAGCCAGACTTGAAAACCATTTTGAGGAAAAACATAGCCTAAATGTTAAGAGCATGGATTTAGGAGTCAAGCAGAAATGGATTCAAAATCTTGCTTTACTACTCTCTAGCTGTGTGACCTTAAGAAAGTCATTTGACTTCTCAGAACTTCAATTTCTTCATAAATAAAAGGGTGATACCCACCTTGTGTGATTATATTCAAGAAAAAGATAAAGACAATCTGAGTGAAATGCTTGGCACAAAGTTAACTCTCAAGAAGCCACTGTTATTAAAGCATAATTTCTGTATTAGTCCAGACTCCTTCAGTACTAAGTGACAGAAATCTAACTCAGACGACCTGGAGCAAAATGGAGAATCTGAGCAAGCCACAAGAAGGGTAGGGCTGGATTTGGTCTTATGGACTCCAGCAATGGGATGCTCTTAGGACACGTATTCTCTCTCTCTGGTGCTTATTCCACCTTCTTTCATGGTGCCTTCATTCTCTCAAGCCAGCTGTCCCCTTAGAGGCTGAACTATGACCTTATGCAGCTCAAAACTCAAGACTTACGTCTTTACAGCCTGTTAAGCACAGAAGAGCCAAGTAATTCATCACATCCAACTCAGTTGGGAAAATCACAGTGGCCCAGCCTGGCTCCTTTGTTCATCCCTGTTGTCAAGGTGTGTAATCCTTAAAGTGGGGAGAAGTGGTGATGTGCAGATGAACACAGTAACTACCTTTATTTTCACTGTTGAGACCTGTTTCAAAATATATAAAATACATAAAACCTCTGCCATCTAGGATCTATTAGCAGATAAGGAAGGACAGCAGTGAAGTCCCAGAAGCAATAAAAAGAAGTACCCTGAATTTATAATACCTATTCTCTCAGCTCTTCATGACCTAAGATGAGTTTAGGGCAAAGAAAAGCATTTGTTAGACTTTTCTGGCCCAGTTTACCTGAGACACTCAGGTGACCAGGCAGATGCGGAGCTGGATAAGTTGATGCCACACTCCCAGCAATCCGCATGATTGAACACCTGAAGTGTTCTCTCCTGCCACCTCCACCCCATGGTCTCTCCTTACCTCTACAGATGGGAAAACTTAGGAGACTTATTTATAAGAACACACTCTACAGATGCACTGTGTATTTATCCAAGAAGAAGGCAATGAGAAAGAACGTCACTAAAGACTCAGAGACATCCTTTAACATTTGAATTGTTCTGACCACTTATCTAACATTTGTCTTAGAGAGGCAGCAAGTGTCATAAAAGAGGAACAGGCTTCATAGTTTTATAGCAGTGTGGCTTTGACAAGTCATTCAACTTCTCTGAGCTTCAGTTTCCTGATCTGTGAAATGAGGGCAATAATATTCCACAGGACTATTGTGAGAATTGAATGTATTTGATAAGTGATAATGTATTTGAAAGTCAATTGCACTCTACACAGTTGATCTTCAATAAGTGGTTTCAGTGTTTGGGGTTTAGTTTTATATTTTAAAAACTTATGGAAAAGGCCTTGCTATGAACATGCTTTCATGTATTTAGACCCAGTAGAGAGGGTGACTGGGCATATAGTTGAGTATTCTAGGAAATACTGCAAAAGATGCATGAGTATCATTGCTGCTCACTGACCTTTGGGTCTTAGCATGTTACTTTGTGGTTACATAAATGAGCGATGAAACTGCTGGCATTCACGTCAAGTGACCCTGATACTTTACTGGTTCAGCGGCCTTATTTAGGAAAGCACCTGACTCACTTCATTCTGACATGGTGAGCACTGCAGAGAAGAAAGCAAAGAAGAAAAAAGTCAAATGTTAATACCATTAGTAGCTCTTCTATGTCAAATGATGCTTCTGGGATTTTGAGGCCTCTTTACAGTTTCTATTCAGCCAAAGTAAATTGGTTATGGGTGGGTAAGAGTTGGTGGGAGGATTATATAAGTGAATGTGAAAAAGCCAACTGGCTCGTGGCCAAGGACACAGATGGCAGTCTCATTGAGTCTCTTGGACAACATCAAGCTCTGGATTCTGTGCTGTGGACTGACTGGGTATTCTCTGTTGGCAAGGAGCCTCATCCCAGACAGTGATATTCAGATAGTACGCATCAAAAATATATATAGTAGGCATCTTCTCTGACCTAAAAATGGGGGAATTACCTTTCTAAGCTTATACTAGTGTTAAGACTCCATATCCTAAAGCCCATATTTTTCCAGAAGTGAAAATTGCTTTTGGTATAAAGCAGAGATGATTCAAATGAAGGAGAATGAGATTACCTCTGCCTTTTAGGAACAAGAGATTAAATAGCACAGAATTGCCTATATCAAACAAACATGAGTAAAGGTCAGCTATGGATTTTAAATTGTTCCAAAGATTGTTACTTTGACATGACTAAAATATAGAGAGCAAATTGATGAGAATATCTCAGCAGTGAAGGAATGTATTTTCTTAATATTTTTTAACATCCCGTCTTGGTACAATTTTATTCCAATGTCTGCTAATACAACCACATAAATGCCTGATTTAAGTCATTTAAGTATCCCGTGGCAACATGATCTTGTGCTTCTCTCTTTCATTTCCTTCCTGTCCCTCCCCTTCTTTTTTCTTGAGAGAATCAGGAAGAGGTTTCCTATTTCTCAACTCTTGAATCTGTTTATGAAAACTGGAACTAAACAGTTTAACACAATTAAGCAGGATGCCTCATTCATCAAACCTTCATTTTTCTAAGACTCCAGCCTGTCAGTCACCAAAAAGCGTGTGTTAAGTGGAAGCTGTGCTTCTACTCTGTTGGCATGCTACATCTGTTGACAATTACAGAGGCACATATGATGCCATTCCTGTCATGGCATGTGCTTCCTGTGCCTCAGGTCACAGGCCTTCAGGGACATTTACAAAGTGTGTCCTGGAACTAAAGAGTTTAATTTTGCCTGCTAATGTGTTTATGTATCTTGTAAAGGAACTAATCATTCCCTTTTGATTTCCCTTATTATGGGGTGTGTGTGTGTGTCTGTGCCTGCACCAGAAAAGAACCATGCCATATAATAAGCATAAAGACCTTTTTCTCATACCCACCGACCTTTCTTGTAAACCGCTGCTTTTATTTTTTTTATTCTTTTGTCAAATAGCATATTTCTTGGCTTTTCTTGGATTTTATCTATTTTTTGAATACTACTGAATTCTGATTTCATATTTAGTCAAGATTTGGATCAGATTTTTTAAAAATATAATCCATGTAATTATAAGTCACTGGGACGCCCTCTGGAGTTATGCTTTCTTTCCTTTGGATCTCTAGTTGACCTGGGAGCATATAACTTTTTTCATTCTATAAGCCATATTATTCAAGAAGTATCTAGAACCCAGAAAAGTGGAGCTGAATTTACAAGTCATCTATCTAGGTATTTTATTGCTCTAAGCTTAGTACCTAGAATATTTGGCAATGTCCAAAGTATTGACCTTTTTTCCTGCTTTCATTCAGATATTTAGCACTGGGTATGCATGACTATAGGAATACTAATTTTTTTTTCATTTAAAGGAGAGGTACTGCTTTTTGGATATTGTGAGTACCTCATTAATATTATGAACAATTAAATGAATTGTAGAAGAGCTACCTGAAAGAGAGCTAGAAGATAAAGAAGTTCAGACTGAGTTTAAAGCCAATGGTAGTTTCATCCATGGTGGTTAATGGTGTTTCTTAATCTTTAAATATCAAGTGTGTTGTAATGCTTAATTATCCTTAATATCTAAATGAATTACCACCATATTGGAGAAGAGTGGAAGTGACCTACAGATTCTTTAGTGCTTGTTGAAGAGGAGCAGCTTGAAGAGTTTTGAGAATTCTACAGAAGAGAGGAAGCTGTTAGATCCAAGGTACCACCTTCTTCAAATGGGGAAAACAGGATGCACGAGCGTGCCTCTTCTCCAGCATTAAGTTTTGCATCAGTTTGATATTAAACTCAAGGATTTGTGAAGGAAGCAATTCTAATTGCTTGGCACTTAAAAAACTTGCTCTGTTAGAATTATTTTGAAAATTTGATTGCATTTTGAGTCCCGCAAATTTACCTGGAATAAATTTTTGCTGTACGCCTAAATCTGTCATTTAAATGCAACTATAGAATTCTCAGAGGAGAAAGGAAGCTAATATTTATTGAGGATCTACAAGATATTACATTCATTGTTTTATCTTCTCTTAACATCCATGAGTAGATATTGCTGTTTCTGTTTTACAGATGAGGAAACAAGCTAAGACTGCCTAGGAGCATTTTCCTAACTAACATGAAGTGTAGTACAATCTGAAACCAGCTCTGTATGATTGCAAAACCTGTTTTCCTTCTCTGCTACCTTCACATCCCTGAGATTTTGTTGAAAACAGTGAACAGTGACAGCTTCTTAGTTCATGTAGGCTTTATGATCAGTGCAGCCTAATTGGCCAAAGACGCACACCCAGCCTCACACCTGCAAATCAACTTGAGGACTGATGGATCTGGATTTGAGCCTGAATTATACCATATATCAAATAATGCTATATCCTCTCTCTAGTTTCTGCTTTGTAGCCAGCTTAAAATGTCTCAAAACTCACATTGTCCCAGGGGAATACTAAAAATGTTGTCATCTTATGTTAATTAAGTATATGCTCTGCTGTTTCATATTAATTAAATTCATGACACCTAAATTAAGAATCCTTCAGGTTGGCTCTTGAAGTGTGCTCTATCTCTGGCGTGGGAAGAGCCCATTTTGAGATGTTTCTACACAAAAGGAAAGAAAGCAGCCAACATTTATTGTTTCGAGCCCTTTTAACTATATCCCCAGACATAAGAGGAATCTAGTTTCTATGGAAGTTTTTTTTTCTTTTGTTTAACATCTTTAAAGGAGTGTAATTGCTTTACAATGCTGTGTTAGTTTCTGCTGAATAACAAAGTGAATCACCTATACGTACACATATATCCCCATATCCCCTCCCTCTTGTGTCTCCATCCCACCCTCCCAATCCCACCCCTCTAGGTGGTCACAAAGCACCAAGCTGATCTCCCTGTGCTATGCGGCTGCTTCCCACTAGCTATTTTACATTTGGTAGTGTATATATGTCCATGCCACTCTCTCACTTCGTCCCAGCTTACCCTTCCACCTCCCTGTGTCCTCAAGTCCATTCTCTAGTAGGTCTGCATCTTTATTCCTCTCCTGCCCCTAGCTTCTTCAGAACCATTTCTTTTCTTTTTTTTTTTTAGATTCCATATATATGTGTTAGCATACGGTATTTATTTTTCTCTTTCTGACTTACTTCACTCTGTATGACAGACTCTAGGTTCATCAACCTCGCTACAAATAACTCAATTTTATTTCTTTTTATAGCTGAGTAATATTCCATTGTATATATGGGCCACATCTTCTTTATCCATTCATCTGTCGATGGACACTTAGGTTGCTTCCATGTCTTGACTATTGTAAATAGAGCTGCAATGAACATTGTGGTACATGACACTTTTTGAATTATGGTTTTCTCAGGGTATATGCCCAGTAGTGGGATTGCTGGTTTGTATGGTAGTTCTATTTTCAGTTTTTTAAGGAACCTCCATACTGTTCTCCATAGTGGTTGTATCAATTTACATTCCCACCAACAGTGCAAGAGGGTTCCCTTTTCTCCACACCGTCTCCAGCATTTATTGCTTGTAGATTTTTTGACGATAGCCATTCTGACTGGTGTGAGGTGATACCTCATTGTAGTTTTGATTTGCATATCTCTAATGATTTGTGATGTTGAGTATCCTTTGATGTGTTTGTTGGCAGCTGTATATCTTCTTTGGAGAAATGTCTATTTAGGTCTTCTGCCCATTTTTGGATTGGGTTGTTTGTTTTTTTGATATTGAGCTGCATGAGCTGCTTGTAAATTTTGGAGATTAATCTTTGTTAGTTGCTTCATTTGCAAATATTTTCTCCCATTCTAAGGGTTGTCTTTTCGCTTTGTGTATGGTTTCCTTTGCTGTGCAAAAGCTTTTAAGATTCATTAGGTCCCATCTGTTTATTTTTGTTTTTATTTCCATTTCTCTAGGAGGTGGGTCAAAAAGAGTCTTGCTGTGATTTATGTCATAGGGTGTTCTGCCTATGTTTTCCTCTAAGAGTTTGATGGTATCTGGCCTTACATTTAGGTCTTTAATCCATTTTGAGTGTATTTTTGTGTATGGTGTTAGGGAGTGTTCTAATTTCATTCTTTTACATGTAGCTGTCCAGTTTTCCCAGCACCACTTATTGGAGAGGCTGTCTTTTCTCCATTGTATATTCTGGCCTCTTTTATCAAAGATAAGGTGACCATATGTGTGTGGGTTTATCTCTGGGCTTTCTATCCTGTTCCATTGATCTATACTTCTTTTTGTGCCAGTATCATACTGTCTTGATTACTATAGCTTTGTAATATAGTCTGAAGTCCAGAAGCCTGATTCCTCCAGCTCTCCTATTCTCTATCAAGATTGTTTTGGCTATATGGGGTCTTTTGTGTTTCCATACAAATTGTGAAATTTTTTGTTCTAGTTCTGTGAAAAATGCCATTGGTAGTTTGATAGGGATTGCATTGAATCTGTAGATTGCTTTGGATAGTATATTCATTTTCACAATGTTGATTCTTCCAATCCAAGAACATGATATAGCTCTCCATCTGTTTGTATCACCTTTAATTTCTTTCATCAGTGTCTTATAGTTTTCTGCATACAGGTCTTTTGTCTCCTTAGGTAGGTTTATTCCTAGGTATTTTCTTCTATTTGTTGCAGTGGTAAATGGGAGTGTTTCCTTAATTTCACTTTCAGATTTTTCATCATTAATGTATAGGAATGCAAGAGATTTCTGTGCATTAATTTTGTATCCTGCTACTTTACCAAATTCATTGATTAGCTCTAATAGTTTGCTGGTAGCATCTTTAGGATTTTCTATGTATAGTATCATGTCATCTGCAAACAGTGACAGCTTTATTTCTCTTTTCCGATTTTGATTCCTTTTATTTCTCTTTCTTCTCTGATTGCTGTGTGGCTAAAACTTCCAAAACTATGTTGAATAAGAGTGGTGAGAGTGGGCAACCTTGTTTTGTTTCCTGATCTTAGAGGAAATGGTTTCAGTTTTTCACCATTGAGAATGATGTTAGCTGTGGGTTTGTCATATATGACCTTTATTATGTTGAGATAAGTTCCCTCTATGCCTACTTTCTGGATGATTTTTTATCATAAATGGGTGTTGAATTTTGTCAAAAGCTTTTTCTGCATATATTGAGATGATCATATGGTTTTTCTCCTTCAGTGTGTTAACATGGTGTATCACATTGATTGATTTGCATATATTGAAGAATCCTTGCATTCCTGGGATAAACCCCACTTGATCATGGTATATGATGCTTTTAATGTGCTGTTGGATTCTGTTTGCTAGCATTTTGTTGAGGGCTTTTGCATCTATGTTCATCAGTGATATTGGCCTGTAGTTTTCTTTCTTTGTGACATCTTTGTCTGGTTTTGGTATCAGGGTGATGGTGGCCTCGTAGAATGCGTTTGGGAGTGTTCCTCTCTCTGTTATATCTTGGAAGAGTTTGAGAAAGATAGGTATTAGCTCTTCTCTAAATGTTTGATAGAATTCTTCTGTGAAGTGATTTGGTCCTGGACTTTTGTTTGTTGGAAGATTTTTAATCACAGTCCCAATTTCAGTGCTTGTGATTGGTCTGTTTATATTTTCTATTTCTTCCTGGTTCAGTCTTGGAAAGTTGTGCTTTTCTAAAAATGTGTCCATTTATTCCAGGTTTTCCATTTTATTGGCATATATTTACTTGTTGTAATCTGTCATGATCCTTTTTATTTCTGCAGTGTCAGTTGTTACTTCTCCTTTTTCATTTCTAATTCTATTGATTTGAGTCTTCTCCCTTTTTTTCTTGATGAGTCTGGCTAATGGTTTATCAATTTTGTTTATCTTCTCAAAGAACCAGCTTTAAGTTTTATTGATCTTTGCTATTGTTTCCTTCATTTCTTTTTCATTTATTTCTGATCTATCTTTATGATTTCTTTCTTTCTGCTAACTTTGGGGGTTTTTTGTTCTTCTTTCTCTAATTGCTTTAGGTGTAAGTTTAGGTTGTTTATTTGAGATATTTCTTATTTCTTGAGGTAGGATTGTATTGCTATAAACTTCCCTCTTAGAATTCCTTTGCTGCAACTCATAGGTTTTGTGTCATTTTGTTTTCATTGTCATTTGTTTCTAGGTATTTTTTTATTTCCTCTTTGATTTCTTCAGTGATCTCTTGGTTATTTAGTATCGTGTTGTTTAGCCTCCATGTGTTTATATTTTTTCCAGATTTTTTTCCTGTAATTAATATCTAGTCTCATAGAGTTTTGGTCAGAAAAGATACTTGATATGATTTCAATTTTCTTAAATTTACCAAGGCTTGATTTGTGACCCAAGATATGATCTATCCTGGAGAATGTTCCATGAGCACTTGAGAAGAAAGTGTATTCTGTTGTTTTTGGATGGAATGTCCTATAAATATCATTAAGTCCATCTTGTTTAATGTATCATTTAAAGCTTGTGTTTCCTTCTTTAGTTTCATTTTGGATGATCTGTCCATTAGTGAAAGTGGGGTGTTAAATTCCCCTACTATGATTGTGTTACTGTCGATTTCCCCTTTTACGGCTGTTAGTATTTGCCTTATGTATTGAGGTGCTCCTATGTTGGGTGCATAAATATTTACAATTGTTATATCTTCTTCTTGGATTGATCCCTTGATCATTATGTAGTATCCTTCTTTGTCTCTTCTAATAGGCTTTATTTTAAGGTCTATTTTGTCTGATATGATTATCACTACTCCAGCTTTCTTTTGATTTCCATTTGCATGGAATATATTTTTCCATCCCCTTACTTTCAGTCTGTATATGTCCCTAGGTCTGAAGTGGGTCTCCTGTAGACAGCATATATACAGGTCTTGTTTTTGTATCCATTCAGCTAGTCTATGTCTTTTGGTTGGAGCATTTAATCCATTTACAAATATGGTTGTTATCGATATGTATGTTCCTATTACCATTTTCTTAATTGTTTTGGGTTTATTATTTTAGGTCTTTTCCTTCTCTTTTGTTTCCTGCCTAGAGAAGTTCCTTTAGCATTTGTTATAATGCTGGTTTGGTGGTGCTGAATTCTATTAGCTTTTGCTTGTCTGTTAAGGTTTTAATTTCTCTGCTGAATATGAATGACATCCTTGCTGGGTAGAGTAATCTTGGTTGTAGTTTTTTCCCTTTCATCACTTTAAATATGTCCTGCCACTCCCATCTGGCTTGCAGAGTTTCTGCTGAATGATCAGCTGTTAACCTTATGGGGATTCCCTTGTATATTAGTTGTTGTTTTTCCCTTGCTGCTTTTAATATTTTTTCTTTTTTTTTTTTTTTTTTTGCATTACGTGGGCTTCTCACTGCTGTGGCCTCTCCCGTTGCGGAGCACAGGCTCTGGACGCGCAGGCCCAGCAGCCATGGCTCACGGGCCCAGCCGCTCCGCGGCATGTGGGATCTTCCCGGACCAGGGCACGAACCCGTGTCCCCTGCATCGGCAGGCGGACTCTCAACCACTGCGCCACCAGGGAAGCCCAATATTTTTTCTTGTATTTAATTTTTTTAGCTTGATTAATATGTATCTTGGTGTGTTTCTCCTTCGATTTATCCTGTATGGGACTCTCTGTGCTTCCTGGACTTGATTGACTATTTTCTTTCCCATGTTAGGAAAGTTTTCAACTATAATATCTTCAAATATTTTCTCAGTCCCTTTCTTTTTCTCTTGTTCTTCTGGGACCCCTATAATTCGAAAGTTGGTGCGTTTAATGTTGTCCCAGTGGTCTGTGAGACTGTCCTCAATTCGTTTCATTCTTTTTTCTTTATTCTGCTCTGCTGTAGTTATTTGCACTATTTTATCTTCCAGGTCACTTATCCGTTCTTCTGCCTCAGTTATTCTGCTATTGATTCTTTCTGGAGAATTTTTAGTTTCATTTATTGTGTTGTTCATCATTGTTTGTTCGGTCTTTAGTCCTTCTAGATCCTTGTTAAACATTTCTTGTATTTTCTCCATTCTATTTCCAAGATTTTGGATCACATTACTGTCATTACTCTGAATTCTTTTTCAGGTAGACTGCCTATTTCCTCTACATTTGTTTGGTCTGGTGGGTTTTTGCCTTGCTCCTTCATCTGCTGTGTGTTTCTCTGGTTTCTTATTTTGCTTAACTTACTGTGTGTGGGGTCTCCTTTTCTCACACTGCAGATTCATAGTTCCTGTTGTTTTTGGTGTCTGCCCACAGTGGGTAAGGTTGGTTAAGTGGGTTTTGTAGGCTTCCTGGTGGAGAGGAATGGTGCCTGTGTTCTGGTGGATGTGGCCAGATCTTGTCTTTCTGGTGGGTAGGACCACATCCAGTGGTGTGTTTTGAGATTTCTGTGAGCTTATTATGATTTTAGGCAGCCTCTCTGTTAATGGGTGGGGTTGTTTTCCTGTCTTACTAGTTCTTTGGCATAGGATGTCCAACACTGTAGCTTGCTGGTCGTTGAGTGGAGCTGATCTTAGCGTTGAGATGGAGATCTCTGGGAGAGCTTTTGCCATTTGATATTATGTGGAGCTGGGACGTCTCTGGCGGACCAATGTCCTGAACTCGGCTCTCCCACCTCAGAGGCACAGACCTGACACCTGGCCGGAGCACCAAGACCCTGTCAGCCACATGGCTCAGAAGAATAGGGAGAAAAAAAGAAAGAAAGAAAGAAAGAAAGATTAAAATAAAGTAGTTATTACAATTTTAAAAATTATTAAAAATTTTAAAAATTTAAAAGTACTAAAAAAAAGAAAGAAGAGAGCAACCAAACCAAAAAACAGATCCATCAATGATAACAAGCACTAAAAACTCTACTGAAAAAGAAAAACAAAAAACGGACAGACAAACCCTATGACAAATGGTAAAAGCAAAGCTATACAGACAAAATCACACAAAGAAGCATACACATACACACTCACAAAAAGAGAAAAAGGAAAATAGAGAGAGAGAGAGAGAGAGAAAGGAAGAGAGCAACCAAATCAATAAATCTACCAGTGATAATAAACTCTAAACTCTAAATACTAAACTAAGATAAACATAAAACCAGAAACAAATTAGATGCAGAAAGCAAACCCCAAGTCTACAGTTGCTCCCATGTCCACTGCCTCAATTTTGGGATGATTCGTGTCTATTCAGGTATTCCACAGATGCAGGATACATGAAGTTGTCTGTGGAGATTTAATCTGCTTTTCCTGAGGCTGCTGGGAGAGATTTCCCTTTCTCTTCTTTGTTCGCACAGCCCCTGGGGTTCAGCTTTGGATTTGTCCCCACCTTTGCGTGTAGGTCACCTGAGGGTGTCTGTTCTTCACTCAGACAGGACGGGGTTAAAGGAGCAGCTGATTAGGGGGCTCTGGCTCACTCAGGCCGGGGGGAGGGAGGGGTATGGTTGCAGGGCGAGCCTGTGGCGGCAGAGGCCAGCATGACGTTGCACCAGCCTGAGGCACTGTGTGTTCTCTCGGGAATTTGTCCCTGGATCACGGGACCCTGGCAGTGGCGGGCTGCACAGGCTCCCGGGAGGGGAGGTGTGGACAGTGACCTGTGCCTGCACACAGGCTTTTTGGTCGCGGCAGCAGCAGCCTTAGCATTTCATGCCTGTCTCCGGGGTCCGCGCTGATAGCCGCAGCTCACGTCAGTCTCTGGAGCTTGTTTCGACGGTGCTCTGAATCCCCTCTTCTCGCGCACCCCAAAACAATGGTCTCTTGCCTCTTAGGCAGATCCAGACTTTTTCCTGGACTCCCTCCCAGCTAGCTGTGGTGCACTCGCCCCCTTCAGGCTGTGTTCAGGCAGCGAACCCCAGTCCTCTACCTGGGATCCGCCCCGGCAGGTGAGCAGACAAGCCTCTCGGGCTGGTGAATGCTGGTCGGCACTGATCTTCTGTGCAGGAATCTCTCCGCTTTGCCCTCCGCACCCCTGTTGCTGCACTCTCCTCCGTGGCTCTGAAGCTTCCCCCCGGTGCCCATCCCCTGTCCCCACCAGTGAAGGGGCTTCCTAGTGTGTGGAAACCTTTCCTCCTTCACGGCTCCCTCCCAGAGGTGCAGGTCCCGTCCCTATCCTTTTGTCTCTGCTTTTTCTTTTTTCTTTTGCTCTACCCAGGTACGTGGGGAGTTTCTTGCCTTTGGGGAGGTCTGAGGTCTTCTCCCAGCGTTCAGTAGGTGTTCTGTAGGAGTTGTTCCACGTGTAGATGTATTTCTGATGTATTTGTGGGAGGAAGGGGATTTCCACGTCTTATACCTCCGCCATCTTGAAGCTCTATGGAAGTTTTTAATAAACCTCATTATTTGACAGTTAGTCAAATGTCTTGAATACGGCATTCCTTCATTATTTATTTTTCCAATTATGGTTATGTGTTAAGGCTCTTTGGATGTTGTTTGCCCCCCAGGTGGTGGTAAATGACCATGACTGCTAATAGGCTGGCTTTCACAGGTGCTTGTAAACAACTGCCTCATATATTCAACAGGCATTCTGTGCGAAGGGCTGGGAAATTAGATAACCTGGCAAGTCTCTCCACATCTAATATCTATGATAATGGCTGCAAATTACATGGGACGAGAGGGAATCAAGACAGCCTATGGCTCCTGGATTGGGCAGGCAGCTGCCTCTGGAGTACACCTCTCCCGGCGCTGGCTGCTGAGGTCAAGGGCTTTCACCCCTGCCTAACGAGCAGTCCTTCCTCAGCAAGTCTTCACCACCCCCAACGTGGCAGGCTCTTCTCTTTATTTTAATCTTTGTTTTGCTGGTAATTAGCATTATATCTTGAATAGTCAATTAAGAAATCCTAAACAGAATTTAAAATTTTAAAAGCTTGTCCACTAGGAAACCAGTTGCATTAATTTTGTGGACTGGAGGTAAGCTAAATTGGCCAAGTTTGTGCATTCATAACTTCATTCTAATCCTCAGTATCACAAATGCAAAAGGCTGTCATTAAATTTGAGAACAGACAAGAACTGGTATTTCTTAATATGAGTGTTGAAAGATTAATTCAAAAAGATGTCACTAAAAAACACAAAAGGTTATTGCTAACATGGGATATTTTATATTCATAGTCTGTACCTGGTTTAAAAAATTCCTATTTGCAGTACCCAATTTAAAAAGAGGTTATACATTTAGGGCACGTTATCAAATTTTAAATTGAAGTAGTTATAGTTATCATTTTGTTCTGGTGATATGCAAGCACAGTTTATAAGATAATATTGGAAGCTTCTTTTCTCATCAATGGATATTTGACTTCCAGTTATTAAACATTTTACATCCAAACAGAAGTTAAAAACAGAGAGAAAAAAAGGGAGAAAATGAGGGTTTTTTAATTTCACCTATTTTCTTCATAGTATGACTTCAAAAGAGAAAGTACTTACTTCTTTAACAGTATTTCATACTTCGTGTTTGCCCTAAAAATATTGATGGCAAAGAGGAAATGCTAGTGATGAAAGCAGTGGTAATAAATTTCAGGTAAGTAGAGTTAATTTATTATTTGCCAAGATGAGAGTGGGGTAAAAATGTAAATATTTCACCTTTGATCAATGGAATTTTAATTTTATAAATAGCTGAATACCTTGATTTAAACATCTGTAGCACATTTTAAACATCTGTGCTCAAGATGACCATTTGCGAAAAGGAAGCTAAAAGGTTCATTGACTTCACTTCATACCAGTTGTCTGGTTCTCTATACTGCATCAGATCCCAAATGAGACCTTTGTAAAGAGAGATTTTACACAACTTGCTTGCCTTAGTTTAAATTGTGTAACCTAGAATGGCTTTTTAAAATTTAGTAATTTTAGTGATTTTGCTATGAGTTTTCAAATGTTATACAATTGTTGAAGAATTGAAACTTATCGGTTTCATCAGTGAAAGTGAGAATAATTGAGATTTAAATACTAGACAGGCTGTTGATGCTCTTAGCTCTGTTACTGTAGGCCCTTCTCTCTCTTGTGTTTCCTTTATTAGTTCATGAGAGATTTTTGCATTCAGAACCTAGGGCTTGGTTTAAAAAATGCTGCTTTAGGGTAACAGACTGGTTTGTAGCATTATTTTCATCACACTTGGTTAATTTTAGCCATTGATAGCTTTAAAAGCTTGATTAGAACTACTGCATATGCAGGAAGAAAAGCAATAGATTGTGTATAGCATAGCTATAAAATATAAAGTCCAAGCTATGCTTGAAATAACTTTTATAGGTGACCCTTCTATTTAAAAATAATAATAATATATAATATTAGACTCCCAAGATTCCTAGGTAGCCATTGCTAATAAGAAAATTGAATTGCTTCTATCTACCCTTACTGTAGATTTGTTTCTTTTCTAAAAGCACAGGCCTAGAAGCAATTTTAATAATCCAGAATATATCCTAAGTCCCTGCTTCAATTAAGACCAGACCTAAGGCCACAGATTCTGCTAACATCAAAATAGCTGCTAGTTCCCGCTATTACTACAGGGGTCATCCCCCTGCCCCATGAGCATAAGAACAGCAGTTTTGTTATAAGAGGATCTGAAAAACCTCTGGATCCCTTTATGCTGGAGATCTATTTATTTTGTAGTCAATACAAACTAAGAGGGGCCCTTCTGAAATTTTTGCTTGGTGACTCCTGAATTAAACATCTGCCACTTTTTCCTTTTCAACACTATTCCTAATGTGTATTGAGCTCAACTTAGGATAGGGTCTGCGGGGGGTGTTGATCTTTTCTTTAACTTTGAGTGGCTTTTTGCAAACATTTGCTTACCCTGGACCAGTAGTATTCAAACAATGTAATTGAGAAGCTCTTGTAAAACTTATTAAAAGTGCAGGTTCCTGGGCTTCCCTGGTGGCGCAGTGGTTGAGAGTCCGCCTGCCGATGCAGGGGACATGGGTTCGTGCCCCGGTCTGGGAGGATCCCACGTGCCGCAGAGTGGCTGGGCCCGTGAGCCGTGGCCGCTGGGCCTGCATGTCTGGACCCTGTGCTCCACAACTGGAGAGGCCACAGCAGTGGGAGGCCCGCGTACCGCAAAAAAAAAAAAAAAAAAAAAGTGCAGGTTCCTGAGTCCCATACCGGAAACACTATTGTAGTAAGTCTGTGGTGGGATCTCGAATCTTCACTTTTCTTAAGCTCCCCTGATGATTAAGATGTAGGGTGTCTGGGAACCATCCTTTGAGGAAGAGGATGGGTTGAGTCCTTACACGTTCAAACAGCAACTACCTACTGCAACCACCTAAGAATCAGATGATCTAGGCAGTGTTTTCCCAGGTTTATTAATGTTATCAGGTTCAGAACCAAAGACTACTTGGCCTGAAAGCAGTTTGGTAGCTACTGAGAGGGCTCTGGGGTGGGAAGACCTGGGTGAGTTCCAGGGCCCTGTTGATGAAGCTCTGGCAGTGTTGAGTGACTTATTACCATGACTCAGTTTTCTAGTATATGAAGGGCGATAATTATCTTTGCCTTCTACCCACCTAATACCAATGCTCTGACAAATGTTGAGGCACAACTTGTGAAAATCAACTAACTCCTACATGGTACAGTAGTGACATAAGTAACAGATTTCCAGAAACCAAACACCCATAGAAAACCCAGCATTTTCCTTATGTTTTACAATAATTTCCCTGAGTTTTAGATGATGGTTTGTAAGACTATTTCCTCAGAGACTTTGCCCATAACTTTCAACTTTACCTTCATCCTGTCTCAATTCATCTCTATAAAGATATCGAGATGCCAGATTACATGTCATGTTTCCAAACCAGCCTCTAACTGGTACCCTTGGAAATCTTACATTTCCCATGCTCAGAACCTAGGAGGTCAACCATATTTGACTCACTGAAAATAGAAAACAGCTGCTGAGATAGCCTGAGATAATATATGGGATAAAAAGTCAGGTTAAACCACAAAGGCCTTCCCTTCCCTATCATGAGTCAGTGTGTGGGTGCCTCTATACAAGACTTCATGCAAAAGAGAAGGAGCTGAGTGAGGGAAAGCTCTCAAGTGGTTCTTTGGAATTGGAGTTTTTTGAAAGGTAGCATCCTTGCTTCCTCACTAGAGGAACCTCTCTCATTGCTTTACCCACTTCATCCTTTCCAGACATTATGTGCCCTTCAGAGCAATGTGCAGCAAGAGTGCCTGTCACCTCTGCTTTGTCAAAGGCCAGGGAGATGCCTGTGGTGGAATAAGGCGGGTCTGTCACTCGTTGCACAGGAACTTTGTTTTAGTCTGGACTTACTTATACAAAACTATGAAGTGGCTTGTTTTGACTCACTTTGTCAGTCCAGAATGCCCTTGTCTGACGCTGGTGTTCTGTGAGGTTCTTCATGTGTCCAGCAGGAGAACAAGGCAGCCTGGCTTCTTTAACAGCCCTGCCATCTACCTGTAAGTGTCACACGAGTTCCCGGATGTCAGGGGCTGCTATCTTCTTTTTCAGAGCAGATGTCCTGATGGTATAAAATCAGTTTTGAACAGTATGATTTTTTTTGTCGTGAACATTTCAGGTTCTCTTCATAGGTGCTGTTTTTTTAAGTTAATTTCAGCTTTGCCATGGTTTGTTTATAATCAGTTTATCTGTTCTCAAGTTGTTTGTCCCTAGCATTTAGGAACTTATGCGCTTGGGATATTTAGGGACTTAGAAACAGTAAGAAGAGTGAGGAGAGGTTCCCCCACCATGAAGCAGTAGATCAGTAGGGAAATTATAAGGAGGAGCAAGGGGATATAATAGAACTGCCATATGACCCAGCAATCCCACTACTGGGCATATACCCTGAGAAAACCATAATTCAAAAAGAGTCATGTACCACAATGTTCATTGCAGCTCTATTTACAATAGCCAGGACATGGAAGCAACCTAAGTGTCCATCGACAGATGAATAGATAAAGAAGATGTGGCCCATATATACAATGGAATATTACTCAGCCATAAAAAGAAACGAAATTGGGGCTTCCCTGGTGGCGCAGTGGTTGAGAATCTGCCTGCTAATGCAGGGGACACGGGTTCGAGCCCTGGTCTGGGAGGATCCCACATGCCGCGGAGCAACTAGGCCCATGAGCCACAACTACTAAGCCTGCGCGTCTGGAGCTTGTGCTCCGCAACAAGAGAGGCCGCAATAGTGAGAGGCCTGCGCACCGCGATGAAGAGTGGCCCCCGCTTGCCACAACTGGAGAAGGCCCTCACACAGAAACAAAGACCCAACGCAGCAAAAATAAGTTAATTAATTAATAAACTCCTACCCCTAACATCTTAAAAAAAAAAAAAAGAAACGAAATTGAGTTATTTGTAGTGAGGTGGATGAACCTAGAATCTGTCATACAGAGTGAAGTGTCAGAAAGAGAAAGACAAATACCGTATGCTAACACATATATATGGAATCTAAGAAAAAAAATGTCATGAAGAACCTAGGGGCAAGACGGGAATAAAGACACAGACCTACTAGAGAATGGACTTGAGGATACGGGGAGGGGGAAGGGTAAGCTGGGACAAAGTGAGAGAGTGGCATGGACATATATACACTACCAAACGTAAAATAGATAGCTAGCGGGAAGCAGTCGCATGGCACAGGGAGATCAGCTCGGTGCTTTGTGACCACCTAGAGGGGTGGGATAGGGAGGCTGGGAGGGAGGGACACGCAAGAGGGAAGAGATATGGGAATGTGTGTATGTGTATAGCTGATTCACTTTGTTATAAAGCAGAAACTAACACACCATTGTAAAGCAATTATACTCCAATAAAGATGTGAAAAAAATAATAATAAAATTAAATTAAATTTAAAGAAAGTATGGAATAGATGGGTGGACAGACAGATGGATGGATATAAAATATCAGGCCCATCTGAACTCCTTGCCACCCACATAAGCTGTAATTATCCTGAATACCCCTAAAACCAATAATCAACAAGGTACATGATTCCTCCCATTTTATGATTTCTTTGTTTATGTATGTACATACATACATATGTATTCCACCTGGTACTGACACATAATACTGAAATCCTGGGCTGCTAAAATTATGAGAAAAAGCAGCTAATGTTTCAGGAGATTTTCTTAACTAAGGGGAAAGTAAGTAGAAAACTGTTTGCAACATGTGGTTTTAATCCCCATTACCTTTGAAATCTATCAGAAATCTCTTGTCAACTGTTGTTATCCTCAGAATCATAATGTTTGAAACCTCTGAAATGTTCATTTTCATAGAAACATAGAATAGAGTCAGGGTGTTAAAGATTCATTCCTTAAAGACGCAGATATAGAGAACGGACTTGAAGGCACAGCAGGGGAACGGGAAGCTGGGACGAAGTGAGAAAGTAGCATTGGCATATATACACTACCAAATGTGAAATGGATGGCTAATGGGAAGCTGCTGCATCGTACAGGGAGATCAGCTCGGTGCTTTGTGACAACCTAGAGGGGTGGGATAGGGAGGCTCGGAAGGAGGCTCAAGAGGGAGGGGATATGGGGATATATGTATACATATAGCTGATTCACTTTGTTGAACAGCAGAAACTAACACAACATTGTAAAGCAATTATACTCCAATAAAGATATATTTTTTAAAAAAGAAAAAAAGTGCATTCCTTTTCCAACAGGCACTTCTGTAGAAACACTCAGTAGAGAGGGATCCTTCCTCAAGAGGTGTGGGAAAGAGCCCAGTGATGCCACATGAGTGGCATCAATAGCTACAGAGGCTGAACTGTCACTCAATATTTAGTACCCTGGACACAGGACAGTGATCCCTTTTCTTTGCTGGATTCTTTGTAAGGGCTAAGCCTACCGAGAGGTTAAACCACCAATCAAAATTTGAAATCTTTAAGGGAAGCTATTTGCCTGCAATTTCTTTTCTTTCTACTTTAAAGCCTTGTCACAGCCAATATCTAGAGCCTGTGGCATGATAAGGTATGAGGCTTCATAAACAAAGGTAGGGAGTGACCTTGGTAAGCCCCTCCTACCGTTGGGGTATGTGAAAGCCTCCTTGCTCCTTTTTTCTTTTCTTTTCTTTTTTTCTTGTTTCATATCGAGCATTCTGAAAAGAATAAAATTCTTCTCTGATAACTCTTATAAAACACTTTTGTGCTTGGCTCTCCAAAGATTAAGAATTGGACACATCATTCTCCATTCATTTCTCAAGTGTCAAGAGAGAATTGAGTTTAAAGGCTCCAATTCCCTTGCAGGTTACCCTGTTGATGTAGATGAATTAGTATTCAACAGAGCTTTGGGAAAATCTCAGATGATCTGCAGGTTTGCAAATTGTTCAGACTCATAATGAAATCCCAGGCTGAGGAAATCACTAAACAGTTCATGAGCATGAGCTTTTCCCCAGATGTCTGGACATCTTGGATCAATTTTGTCACTGCCTTCTTTGCCTCTAGACATTCAAGGACTGCTTGAGAAAGTCACATACACACCAACTTGGTGCCGCTGCAAACTCATGGCCTCCAAACATAGCTGGGCCTTCAGTGAGGCCTCCTGCTTCTGCTATATGTCCTCAGTCACTTCCTCTCCCAAACCATCTCCACCGACATCCTCCCGTTCTCCATTTTCTCCCTCACTCAGGAAGGGCGGTCCATCATCCATCCTTTCCCACTCTCCCTTTTGGATACAACAGGGTGTGTGTCTCTCTTCTTATCCATGGCTATGTTCTGGGTCCTGTACCCTTCCACACCCTCAAGCACCTCAAACTGACCATTATAGTTTCTATTCTATAGCTTCAGTCCTTTCTCTTCCTTAAAATGTTTCCCTTCAAAATATAAAATATTCTCAGGTCTTTAGCATTAAAAAAAAAAAATGTAAACACCTTTACGTGACTCCGTGCCCTTCCAGCTCTGTTCTTTGCAGCCAAGCTTGTCTCCTCGCATTCATTCCTTTTCACACTACAGTCTGAATTCCACCTGGGACAGTCCACCAAGGCTGTGCTTCCCAGGATTCAATGGTCCTTCTTTTGCCCAAATTGAACAGGCCCACGCTAGTCCTTTCCTTACTTGATTTTTCTGAAGCATTGGCACTGTTGAGTACCACCCACATCTTGAAACTGTTTACTTCCTTAGCTTCTATGCACTTCTCTTTCCTAGTTTTTGTACCTCCTTTTCCCCATTCCTTTTCAAGTCCCTCTCCTTGTGCTGGTCTCTTCAGTGTTAGTATGTATAAGGTATCATCCTTAGACTCTTCTTATTCAGTTCACTGTTCCTAGAAGATAACTCTATAGATCCCCAAATCTATATCTCCAGGTGTTAAAATCCATGTAGCCAACATTACCACTTGGATGCCCTATAGGTACTTAAACTCAACATGCCCCAAACTGAACTTTTATCTCACTCTCACTGCAACACATCTCTAGGAAGAGCAGAGCATCATCCTAGTCACTCAGACCTGCAAGCTTTGCACTGACGTAGATCTCTCCTCCTCATTCATCCCTCTCCATTCAGTCGATCCCCAAGATATGCCAATTCAACCTAAATATAGCCTCTTCTCTGCTCATTGTGCTTTAAGTTAAGGTATTCAAATTTCTCATTACTACATTGTTTCTACCTAGTTTCTAAAATGTGGCTTCTCATTGGTTTCTAGGCAAACCCTTGAGCAAGGCATATAAGGTCCTTCACGACCTGACACCTGCCAAATTCTCTAGCCTGGTCTCTTACCAGCTTTCCATGTGGACCTTCACTCTGACCATAACATCCTACTAGAAGTTCCTTAAAAACACTAAATTATTTCACACCTCCTCCTTTTATATACTGCTCCTTCTTTGCTTCTAACATTCTTCCTTTCTAATCCTCCCAGCTAATTTCTAATCTTTTAAGGTTCAGCTCAGATATCTTCTTAACATGCTCATTCAGGAAACGTTAGCAATTATTATAGTTGCTGTTTTTGTTATTATACCTCCATTTAGTATGTAAGGCTGTTCGGTACCCCTCCTCTGTATTCTTCTCATAGTAAACCTATAACACAGCGTTATTATATGTACATTGTAATCGGCTACTTGTTTTTCTCATCACCTAGTTCTGAACTTCAACCATCTCACTTTAGTCATTGTTCTACTTTACTCACTTACATTACCTACCTGGACCCTAAAGGCATTTGGGTTTGCTCTCCCTGTTTAAAATAAGAAAGACCGGGCTTCCCTGGTGGTGCAGTGGTTGAGAGTCGGCCTGTCGATTCAGGGGACACGGGTTCGTGCCCCGGTCCGGGAGGATCCCACATGCCACGGAGCGGCTGGGCCCGTGACCCATGGCCGCTAAGCCTGCATGTCCGGAGCCTGTGCTCCACAACGGGAGAGGCCACAACAGTGAGAGGCCCACGTACTGCAAAAATAAATAAATAAATAACAAAGACCATTAACAATTTTCTAGTGAAATTCTTCTTATGGTGGTAATAATTACATTTACTGAGTTCTTACTATATGCTAGGCACTCTCTAAATGTTTTACATGTGTAATATTATTAATCTCTTTTAATGGGTGAGGGAACTAAAGATGAGAGAGGAAAATACCTTAGCCAAGTGATACATCTTATAAGCAGTGAAATTTGGATTTGAACAGACGGAATAGTAGTTCAGAGCACAAAAAGAAAGGGAAAATATGTTCCATGCCCTGGTACTAACCTTACTCCCTCCTATTACTTTGTGAGAGAGATACTGGAAAGGTCAATTCACATGTTTATTATGTATCTAATTTGCGATTGAACTGGGTCTTTGAATAAAATACAGTTCTGCCCTCAAGTTTGCCACCTAGAAAGGTACATAAGATATGATACCACAATAGCTAGGAAAAATATTATAAATGGTAAAACTTACAAGTGATATGGAAATGGAAACCTGAGGAAGTTTAAGCGTGGTTGAGGAAAACTCAGGAAAGTCTTTTTGGAAGCGGTGGCATTTGATATGTGCCTAAGTTAGGTCCTCATGGGTGAAGGTGTCCAAGGGCTGAAGAGTGGATGAGATTTAGAGGGTGGTTATAGGGACCAGAGCAACAGCCTCATATTACCTGGCTTTATGGCAGAGGAGTAAAACAAAGGCAAAAGGCTTCAGCAGAGTCTTTCCCCCTCCATGGAGGGGAAGAAGAGAATGTAGTCACTCATGGCTCAGGACCTCTTGGTTGCTGCCGTGCAGGCATCTATGGAAGCAAGGAAATATGCCCCAGCAACTTTAAACTGACATCTGCTTCCCTCCCCCAACTCAGTCCGTTCGCACGTTAACTGGTCTGTCCTGGACAATGAGGTGAGGTGTTTTTTTTTTTTTTTAACATCTTTATTGGAGTATAATTGCTTCACAATGGTGTGTTAGTCTCTGCTTTATAACAAAGTGAACCAGTTTTACATGTACATATGTTCCCATATCTCTTCCCTCTTGCGAATGGTATCTTAACATCCCGGGAGAGACTTGAGCTATCCCGAGGCCTCAAATTTGAACCCTATGGTTCTAGTCTTGAGAAAGGTGTTGGTGCCCTTTTTCCAAGCTATCACGTTATGTCTCTTCTGCCCAGAAAGCAGCCCAGTGGGCTGGGCTCTTCTACTCCATGGGCTTCTCAGGAGGTCGCAAGGACTTTTACTCACTGAGTCTGATTTTTTGTTGTTGTTGTTTAGTAGAGAACTATTTTTTGGATGCATTTTCATAGGGAAAATAGTTAATGATCATAGGCAACCTGAAGTTGGTAGTGGCCAACTCTGACACGACTAATTGGTGAATGTCAACCTTAGACTCACTTCTTCTAATGTCTAAGTACACAAAGAATCATTTTGAAATGCCTTGCTTGCTATTTATTTGATGCCTTGCATATGGAAAATGTTTAAGAAATGGCATTTGTGATTCCGTGTGCACATATACAAAAACGTACATGATTGGAATGTCTAGTTTTGTAGCCCTACTCTCTGTCAGGAATCAGAGGATTCCAGGTCCCTATAACTAACACAGAATTCAATGGCCTTTTATTAGTCAGGGATGTAATGCTGGCAGCTACAACAAACAACCCCAGCTCAGTGATTTAAAAAATAAACATGTCATTCTTGCTCGTGTCACAGTCCAGTGGAGATCAGTGTTTTTTGGAGGAGACATTGTGTACCACATAGTTATTCAGGGACTCAGACTCCTTCCATCTACTGGCCTTGCTGTGCCCCAAAGCCTCAGACCCTTGAAGTCCTCCACTGAAACCTCCGCATCTATTCGGAGAGAGGGAGAGAGGGATAGAGAGAGAGAGAGGGAGAGGGAGAGAGAGAGAGAGAGAGGGAAAAAGGGAGAAAGGGAGAGAGAAAGAGAGGAAGGAAGGAAGGAAGGGAGGGAGGGAGGGAGGGAGGGAGGACACTGACAGTTACAAGAAAGGGGTTTGGAGCCAGGCCTGGAAGCAACACATTTCACCTCTGCCCACATCCCATTGCCCAGAGCAAGTTACATAGCCCTGTCTAGGTACAAGGAAGCTGAGAAATGTAGCCTTCTTATGTGTTCAGGAGAAAAATAAAGTGGTTTGGTGAACACATAGCATTGTCTCTATCACAGTCTGTATCCTCTTTATCATTCTAGTTATTATGCATATTTTGAAAGTTTCAAAGTCTCCCTCCCCCACTCTCAGCTATCAATAGAACACTGGGAATACACAAATAATACCATTTTCCCAAATTTGCCCTACCTACTTTTTCCTTGATCATGGCTTTCTGCAGCTGCTTCTGATTTAGTTCAGTTCAAAAACATTAGTTAAGGTCTTACCATGAGCCAATCACTGACCTAGGTCCTGGGGAGTCCATCACAAACAAGACAGTCTCTGCTCTCCAGTTGCTCAGTCTATTGGGGCCAGCCTTACCATGTCGTATTCTAACATCAACTCCAAAAGTCTTTCTCCAGTGCCTTTCTCCCTTTCAGACTGCTTCTAGGTCCTTCAGAGAGAAGGCATAGTCCCCTCTCCACATCAGCTCTAGACAACAGCTCTTTACAGAAAGCCTACTTGTTCCTCCAGGGTTACTCTCTGTTTCAAAAGGTTCAGAAACCTTCTACAAACATCCCTAGAATTAATTTTCAGAGGTAAGGGTAGATAGCATAACCCAGTGCCATACGCCTACTTATTGCTAAGATTTTCTTTCGATTATGTCCTGAGGCATGACACAAATTCACTGTGTTCCCGGGTTCAAGGTGAGCTCTCACACTTATCTGAGTGGATCTGGCTGTCCCAGGGCTGGCATCACATGCCTCTGGAGGAAGCTTGCTCTAAGGTAGAAAGAAGAGTTGACAGTAGCCCCAAGTTCCCCTTCTCATGTCCTCCCATAGGGCAAAAGGGGTATTTATGCAAATCAGGTCCCACAGACAGCCACTGGTATCTCATGATTCCTCAAGGGAGACGTGTATATGTATGTGTGTGTGTGTGTGTGTGTCTACAAAATTCAGAGAGAAATTTTGTGGAGGAGACTGCCTTAGGCTTTTAAATATGTTTCATTTAACACAGCAACCAAGGATCTTTTTAAACCACATTTTAAAAACATTCAAGATGCCAAATTTTCCAAGATGAATTCTCTGGAAGAAGTCCTAAAACTCCCTCTCTGATCACTTCCTATCAGACTTGGGAGGGAAAAGTGGTGTTGTTTGTTTGTTTAGTGGGTTCAACTCCACCCTTGTTCATTTTGGTTATAATAAGAAGTCTTAAAATATGTTTTTCTGAGCAACTGATTTCTCCTAGTGCTAAGCTCTCACCACCCCTGAAACGCTGTAAGAATACTTCTAGTTGTCCTCAAGGAAAAGATCAAAGAAGTGAAAGACGTGAAACCTCTTAAACTGTTGTTCCCAAGTTTGGTGGAAATTCCCAGACATATCTCTGAGAAATAGATATTTTGGGTCTTGCTTTAGCATAGACAGAAAACCATCTCCAGGCAATTTCCTCCTCAAGAATTCCTAAAGTTGCTTACTCAACAGTATTATAGATTCCCCAGAGTTAGAATATTATTGGAGAATGTAGTGAGCTGGTATCTCAAGTGAGTTTGCTTGTCTAGTCCCCTGACATTAGCTGGCTATATACTTACACCACCAGGACACCACTTTATTAGTGATAAGCTATACAGCAGTGAAGTTACATTGCTCTTTCATAGACATAGAGAAAACACAAGCACGGTTACTGTCGTAAAGGAGCTTAAAATCCAGATGTGAACCCTAGAAGCAGCAGCCCCAGTTGGAACGTAAACTCCATGAGAGGCAGCCTTATTCACTGCTGAATCCCTAGTGCCTAAATAGTACTTGGCAATAGTGGATCCTCCAGGTTTATTTGTTAAATGAATGGAGATGAAACAGCATGGAGGAACACATCAACAAGTATTAAGTATTAAGACTGACAGAGCTGAAGGAGTTCAGCAAGAATAGCAAAGATATATGAAGATGGTAGAGTTGAGCAGAGCCATGAAGAATTATAGACTTCAAGTAGGTGGAGGAGACCAAGCCAGTAGAAGAGAAGAGAGAAGTAGTAGAAGAGGGAATTATCACAATGCAGTGGGGAAATGGGGAAATGATTAAAATACATAGATGCAGGACTGATAGGAAAGTCATCTCTCAACCTCCCTTCCCACATGTTGCTTTCTTCATTTCTTTGGCTCTTCTTTTTTTTTTTTTTTTTTTTTGATATTTTCTGTTTTATTATGTGTTTCCAACCAATAACCAAGGATTCCTCTGTAAATAGTCGTGTCTTCCTTTCCTTCCTCCACGAACCTTTAATGATTCTTCACTAGGGTCCTGGCAGACTCGGGTCCCCAGGTCCCCGTTTTGGCTCTTCTTTATTTATTCATTTGACTAATGATCCCCACCACCCAGCCCCCTCTGTTTACTGATAGCTCACCTTATACTGAGTGCTTAAGAGAGAAAAAATGTTATAAGACCATTTCATGCTCTAGAAGAGTAAACAGTACTGTACAGTTAGAGAGACAGATCAAGCTATGTGAACCAGTCAAATTCTGCTCCCTTTTAAAATGTGACCCCCTAAAAAAAATAAATAAATAAAAAATAAAAAATAAAATAAAATGTGACCAATTGAATTTTTTTGTTTTTAAAATGAAAACACACTCAAACTGAAAAAAAAAAGTAGAAAGGATGTGTATCACTCTGAGTTTTCAAAGGCACTTCTGATTTCAGGAAAGCTGCTGGGGGAATTTCTGGTTAGCTCAATTCTGATAGAAGCTAAGAAGACCTTAGAAGTCAAAACACCTAATTACTAAATTATGCCCGTCCAACCAGCGGTACTGTTTGGATTAAGCTGCCCTTTTCTAGAAACATAGAGGGGAACAGGAAACAGCTTCTATGGTGGGAGAATCGAGTGAAGACCAGAGCGATTTACGTTCAAAAGGAAGGTTGTGTGTGTGGCTGGTTTCATTCTGTTCAGCGTATAATGGAAGGTCAAGGCCGGCTGCTTTGCAACACTGACAATCAGTGTCCTTTCACTTGCCTCCTTTCACTCTCACTGTCAAAGATTCAGATTTTGGAGTTTTTATTAGGCACATGGTTTGGGGGTCAGAAAAGCCAGAGTTCAGGTATTAGCTTGTGACTTGAGGCACAAGCTGAACCTCTCTAAGCCTCAGCTTCCTCATCTCTAAAATGAGAAAATTAGAAATAGTTCCTCACTATTTTTATGAGGACTGTGAGGCTAGATGGTCCAATACGATGCCCAGAACTCCGCCTAGACATGGTCAGAGCTGAATAAACATTATCTATTATTAGATAACTATTAGCACTAGGAATAAGTATTATCTACTATTGTATTATTATTATCACTGGTAACGCTTAGCGGACTGTGTCAGTTTCCTGTCGCCCCTGTAACAAATCGCCACAACCTTGGCTTAAAATGACACAAATTTGTTCTCTTACAATCTGGGGTGTTGCAAGTAAGAAATCAGTTCCATGGGGCTGAAGTTAGGTGGTAGCAGGGATGGTTCCTTCTGGAGGGTGTGAGGGAAAACCCATTCCCTTACCTTTTTTGTCTCCTGCTACCTTGTGGCCCCTTCCT
This sequence comes from Hyperoodon ampullatus, assembly GCF_949752795.1. Taxonomy (NCBI): domain Eukaryota; kingdom Metazoa; phylum Chordata; class Mammalia; order Artiodactyla; family Ziphiidae; genus Hyperoodon; species Hyperoodon ampullatus. The sequence goes on from NC_136930.1 coordinate 40,447,751, forward strand.
CCATCCTCAGAGTGTATCACTCTGATCTCTGCTTTCCTCATTACATTGTCATCTCCTCTGACTCCTTCTAGATCCCTCTTATAAGGACTCTTGTGATTACCTTGTATCCACCCAGATAATCCAGGATCATTTTCCCATCCTAAAATCCTGTGGAGAGTCTCTGCCTTGAATTCTGATGATGGCCACAAATGAGCCGAGTTGGTTACATATTGGCAGAGATTGGAGACTTGGATTCTGTGCAGGAGGGATTATTTGTTTCCTTAATTTATATGTGTGAGGCACTGTGCTTACATACAGGGCATGTCTGGCCAAAAGCCCCTGCCCAGACTTCTGGATCTTTCTTTGATATGCTGGGAAAGTGGGCTTCCTATCAATGAGTTCCTGGTTCTACCCCTATCTCTCTTCCAGTGGTAGACTGCAAGGTCTTGGAAAGGTTGGCCTTGGACTTTGATCGTACATTCATTAACACATTTTTATTGACCACCTACTGTGTGTCAGGCACTCTGCTGGGTGTTTAGGTGACCTTGGTGAATGAAACAAAGTTCCCTGCTTTCATGGTACTCAGATTCTGGAGCTGTTCTGATGGTAGCCACTAGCCACATGTGGCTACTTAAATAAAATATAAATTTAAATTAGTTAAAATTAAGTAAAATTTAAAATTCAATTCTAAGTACATTTGAAGTGCTCAATAACTACATATGGCTGGTGGCTACTACATTGGACAGTGCAGATGTACATCATTTCCATAATGATATAGGAAAGAGAAATATTAAATAAACTATAGACTGTTAGAAGGTAGTAAGTGGTATGGAATAGAGAAAAGTAGAGAAGTATAAGGGGAGTTAGGTTGTGGTATTAAACAGGGTGGTCAGGGTCAGTATTGCTAAGAAGGTGAGATTCAAGCAGACTTGAAAGAGGTGTGAATGTTAGTTAAGCAGATAACTGAGAGGGAAGCTTTCCAGCAGACTAACCAGCCAGAGCAGCATACTGAGTCAGGAACACATGTGACACATTCCAGGACCTGCAAGGAGACCAGAGTAGCTGAAGCTGAGTGAGCAAAGGAGGGAACAGTCAGAGGAGATCAGAGGATATGAGGGTCTAGAGAACATAGGGCTTTGAAGACTATTAATGACTGGCTTTTACTGTGAGTGAAATGGGGAAGGCTTTTACTTTGTGTGAAATGGGGAAACCATTGCAGGATCTCGAGCAGAATGACATGATCTGTCATCTTGGGATGGTATCACACTGAATAGACTGAAAGAGAGACCTGTGAGAAAGTGATTGCAGTAGTCCAGGCAAGAGGTGATTGGAGCTTGGACCAGGGTTATGGCAGCAGTAGAAGTAGTGAGAAATGGTCATGCTTTGGATATATTTTAAAAGTAGAGCCAATATGGTTTCCTGATAGACTGCAAGAGTAAAAGGTGATTCCAAAAGACTCCAAGGTTTTTGGCCTACGCAGTTGGAAGATGGAGTTGGCATAAAGTAGAATGTAGAAGGTTGTGACTAGAACAGGTTTGGGAAAGAAGACAGGAGTTTATTTTGGTACATGTGAAGTTTGAGATGCTTGTTAGACATCCAAGTGGAAATGTCAAGGAGAGAGTATAAAACTAAGAAGGAGGTGTGGGTTGGAGAAACCAGTTGGGAATCATGAGCAATCTAGCCATGGGCTGGGTGGATCATAAGGGAGTGAGGATAGAGAAGAGAAGAGGTACTAAAACTGAGCCCTGGCAATTCCAGCATTAAGAGTTTGGGATAAGATAAAAGAAGGAATCAGCATATATTTTCAATATATAAAATTTCTATATCAAGCTAGCAAACTATTAAATAAACTATGTTATTTCCATTATGTTGACAAATATGTATTTCATAAGGACCTGGAAAACCAGGTTCAGGTTTGGAATTCTTGGACTCTGGAGTTCCACACGATAACTTGGTGGCAAAGGGAAAGGGCCTGTGGCCCACACCCCTTCCCTTCCAGACCCCAGCTTTATCCCATACTATGAGGGGCTTTGTGTGCTTGGGTGAGGACACCCCAGCCTGCATGTCCAAGCTTTGTCCACACTCCCACAAAGACCATCTCTTGAATATCACCTGAGTCTAGGCGTGTGTAAATTAGCAACATGGTCTACCCTAAGGAAGATGGACTCAGAGAAGAGAACTATGAACACTCTATGAGGGGCTAAGGTGTCTATGTGGGCAGAGAATTCTGTGGTGCAGGGAGGGTACACAGAGACTGGTTTAGAAAGGGGGAACATCAGCTTTGGGTTAGCACTTCTTGGCCCAACAGACTTCTCACCCCATAGGGAAACCCATGGCTGGGAAGGACCAGAACATAGCCTTTTAAGGCACAGAGCTAAGGGCAGGGACCCTCTCACTGGCTCTCTGAGCTGGTAGGGAAAGGAGTAGAGAAAAAGATTTTTAAGATAGAGAAATCATGTGTATTTGCTCATGAGAACAATCTAATAGAGAGGGGGAAGTAGATGATGTGGAAAAGAAAAGAATGACGAAAGCAATTCTCTGAGTAGGCAAAAGGGAAGAGGATCTAATGGCAAAATGTGGAAGTTGGCTTTGGGTATAAGCTTGAATGGTCCTTCTATGGTAACAGGCAGGAAGACAGAGCATGTGAGTGCTGATGCTGGTGAGGAAGTAGATATGGGGGTGGGAGGTGTGGAAGTTCTCATCTCATTAATCAGCACTCGTTTCTAGAAGATCCCTGATGAAGAATGCCTTGCCAGAGTGCTGTTTCAGGTCAAAGTTGACTTTTGTTGTTGTTAATTTAATTTCTATTTAAGGACTCACTAACTATTCACTGTTTTCTTAGTGAATTAAAAATTCCAACCTTGTATAGCTCTTTTACTTGCAGAATTTCTCTGTGAGGAGCTCAAGGCACAGAGTGGCAATATTTTGTCAAGAGATACACAGTTAATAAGCAGTAGAAACAATTCTGCTGCCATTTCCTTCTGACTCATGATATACCAAAAAGCTCCCACTGGCCTTTGGAATATATTTCTTGATGTAGGAGTCTGGAAGTCCCTAAATAATCATTTTGATTTTTAAGGGCTTGAAGGAATTACTCCAATAAAAAAAAATCAGTAAAGAACTGAAAAGATGAATAAGAACAAAACAACTTCTTTCTTCTCATAAATTTTATTTTTTAAGTGTCAAAACATGCAACTTCTTTTCAGACACTGAAACCTATGCTGTTTTGTGCCCTTTACCTAATGCAATCGCTTTCTGAGTAGTCAGGTGATCTCAGCAATTTCTTTTGTGTACCCAAGTCCTACCCCTTCAGTGTGGGGAGGGGCACTGAGGTGAGGCTCCTCGTTTGTAAAATGAGAATAAAAACGACTTTCGTGTTACTCATAGAGACTTGATTAAAATCAACTTTAAAACATACCCTGAAGCATTTTCAACTTCATAGAATAAAAAGAGTTAAATATAATCGGTAACATATTATTTATTTATTTATTTTTATTATTTATTTATTTATTTGCGGTACGCAGGCCTCTCACTGCTGCAGCCTCTCCCATTGCAGAGCACAGGCTCCGGACGCGCAGACTCAGCGGCCATGGCTCACGGGCCCAGCCGCTCCGCAGCATGTGGGATCTTCCCGGACCGGGGCACGAACCCGTGTCCCCTGCATCGGCAGGCGGACTCTCAACCACTGCGCCACCAGGGAAGCCCAGTAACATATTACTTAAAACAGTACTTTGTAAAAAAAAAAAACAAAAAATACAGTACTTTGTAACCAAAGTTCAGGTCAACTTCTGCCTCACCTTTGCAGAGAGAAGAACCTGTAAGTGGGAGCACTCCACCACGTTTGCTCAAGGGCTTCAGCTTTGGCTCAGTTTCCCTTTCCCCATGTCTTCTGCCATCACCCTTGGTGACTCCCCACTTCCAGTGCTGAATGGCATCACCATTCAACCCATCCATCCTTCAGAACTGCTTTCCTTCAAACACCATGAATCACAAAACCACCTTCACTGATCAACACTGCCTTATACTTGCCGAATTTCTTATGCCTCCGGACTTACTCCTCTTCTTCCTGGCAGCCAGAACCTTGACCCTTCTGTGATCTCCACTGGCCCTGCCCTCTAGCCATGACCCGTGTCAAGCATGTTCTCAGTAGCCACCCTTTGCTTTCATTCTCCGTGCCTTGCCAGTCCCCAGCCTGGCCAGTGGTCCCTATTAGCAATCCATGCTGCAGTTCCCAGAATTTGTCCATTCGTCTCAGGATTCTCTTTCAGATTCTCTATATCACCCTGTTTTGAAGTTTTTCTATGGTCCTCGAGCCTCAGCCCTACCTCTTTGTCACTTTCACTGAAAGTCTGCTCTACTGAGACATTAGAGGACATCTACCATGAGCTCTCGTGCTCCCCACCCTTCACAGTTTTACTCAGGCCTCCATCTCCTCTCCTGACAGAGGTGTAGCAGGTTCGCATCCTTTCTAAGTGTGAATCACCCACATCTATCAGACCGTGCTCTGTGAGTGATCTCTCTTCAGTATCTCTTCCACAGTGATTCAGCCCGTTGGCCTACAAACACGCTACAAACAAATCCAAACAACATAATTTCCGAAGCTTTTGAATCCCTTTAATTATTCTATTTCCCTTCTCTTTCTTGCTGAATCTAATGAGATCTAGTCCATGATTTCTGCTCCTACCACCCCACCCACTGTTATGGCCTCAGCCCACAATTTCTGGCCTTACCTCCCATGGCCAACATAGCCCTTCCTGAGACCCACAGTACACCCCCCTGGATGGCCTTTGACCCAGCCACTTTTTGAGGGTCACCCTCTGAAGCTTGCTCAAGGCAGCATTTCCATGGAGCCGTGTTGTCCTTTACCCAACTCCTATTTTGTTTAATTTTTTTTACTGAAGTATAATTGACATACAGTAAAATGCACCTGGTTTGATAATCATGTACACCTGGGTAACCAACGCCCAAATCAAGATATAACATTTCCATCACCCCAGACAGTGTCCTCATTCTCCTTTCCAGGCAACCCCCAACCTCACCCCATCTCCAGAGACAACCACTACTCTGATTTTTATCATCTGATGTTAGTTCTGCCTGTGCTTGAACTTCATATAAATGGAATAAATGCAGGGAGTTGTGCCATATTTAGCTAACACTACATCCTGTTTTTGAGGTTCATCCATTTTGTTGCATTTATCAATAGTTCATTCTTTTTTATTGCTGAATACTTTCCAACCACAATTTGTTTATCCATTTTCCTGTTAAATACACATTTAGCTTTTTTTTTTTCAGTTTTTTGGTATTTATGCATAAAGCTACTATGTACATTCTTATACAGATGTTTTTCGTAGATATACATTTCCCACCCCCTTGGGAAAATATCTAGGAGTGGAACTGGTAGGTCATAGGGTAGAGGTATGTTTAACTTTGGAAGAAACTGCCAAACCGTTTTCCTAAGTGCTGTTACTGTTTCCTGTTCTTTACATCCCCGCCAGCAGCGGATGGAGAGTTCCGGTCGCTCCACATCAGTCTCTTCCTTTTGTGTTCTCGTTCATGCTTTTCTTTGACATGTGGCCCTGCATTATTAGAGCATCTTAGCTCTCTCTCCACTTGAGCTTCTTAAGGACTTCAGTTATGCCTCAGTTGGCTTTGCACGCCCCAGTCCAGCCTTCCTTAGAGCTGGCTCTCTCTAAATCTGTACAAAACAGGATAAAATGGAACCCAGTGAGAGAGGCAGGGACTCTGGGAATTCTGTACAGACAGCCGAGTGGCCCAACAAAATCAATATGATCTGACTCTCCCAGCAGTGTATTACAATACTGCAGCTTGAATACAGGGCTCCTGTGGCCATTTGCTATGGTCTTCAGGCAAGGCTTTTTATCAGATTCATAGCGGCAAGTGATACAAATTATTGGGTTTCTTTTCCAACATAAAAAATAGCTATTTGCAGCCTTTTGAAGCTGGGTAAATGAGCCATTGATCTCACCTGTAGAACACTGCAGGGTATTTTTGTCCTGTCTTAACTTCCAATATTCTATGATGGGAGCCTGCCTCTCCAGCCAAGCTGGTCTAATCCTTATTCCCTAGGCATACCCTGTTCATATCCTCCTCCATGCCTTTTCCCACAGTATGGGGGGAAATTCTTACTTGGAATGCCCTCTCTTTTTCCCCTCCTAGAAGCTAAGTCTTCAAGGCTGGGCACAAATGCCGGTATCTCTATGAAGCTTTCCCCACTGCTTCATCCTTGAGTAACTATTCTCTCTTGTGAATTATTATAACCTCCCCAGGGGAGGGTGATAGCCCCCATCCTGGCTTCCAGGGCTTCTAGACTAATAGGGGCATCCCAGGACCTCACATGACAAGTGTACCCCAGATATCTGTGGTTGTGTTCCAGAGGGCCAGCGGCTATGCAGAACCTCTTTTTGGACATGCCTTGCTCAGAATGAGCCACTCCACTTCTAACCAGCACTGTCTGCCTCCTGCCATCATCTTCAAATGATAAATTGCTTCAGACCATGTTTCATCACTCACCAGTCCGTTGAGAGCTTGAGTTGCAGTCAAGAGCGCATGTTAAAGCATTCAGTCCTCCGGGCATGTGGACAGGCACTGAGTTCTATGGCTCTGCCTCATACTGTCCATACAGGCTGCTCATTTGCCAAGGGAGACACAGAAACAGTTGGCTTAAATCTGGCAAATATCTTGACCAAGACCAGAGAGGGGGCCTTACAAGCCTCCAGGTTTTCTTTGCCCTGTTCTCTCTCACTCAAACAAACCAGCACCTTGTCTGTTCCCTCGTAGACTCTGGGCAGTTCTCCCAGACGTCTTCCTGAAAGACAGCCTGGACAGAAGATTCTTCTCTTTCAGTTCCCATTGACTTTATTGGACTCCAGAAAAAATCCTTCATTTTTAATACTGGAAAATGCAAGCAGGAGCACCCAGGAATATTACCTTCCCATACTTCCTTATTCGGCCCTTCGGGTCATCTCTTCACCTGGCTAACCTGCTTCACTTTCTCCTAGTCCCTGCAAAGTATACTTATTCATTCAAAAATATTTAACACCATTTTAAGTTTTTTAATGTTTTTACTAAACACTGTGGTAGGAGTTAAAGTCCAACAAAAGTCAAGATAGAAACAGTGCCTACTTCTGGAGCTTATGTTTACTAGGAGAAACAGATACACAAAGAGACAACTACAAAAATGTGTCCTGACTGCCATCTTATTAAAAGTGCAGGGCACCATAGGGACACGTGGGAGGAGTCCGGGCTCGGGAGGTCTGGGGAGGCTTCAAAGAAGAGGTGACATTTAAGGCAGTAACGCTTACCCAGAAGTCAGCTGAGAGACGTGAGTGTGGGAGTGGGGTGCTTCACGTAATAAAGGCCATATGTGGGAACACGTAGAAACGGTGAGAGCATGACACTGCAAGGAACTGAAAGAAGTTTGATATGTTTGGAAAGCAGAATGCAGGAGAGGTGGTGAAAAATGAGGCCGAAAATATAATTGCAGGCATGATCGTAACAGGCCTTTCCTGTAAGTTCTAATAAGGACTAGGGATGTCTCATAGCAAAGGGGAGCCATTCAAAGTCTCAAGTAGAAGACAGCACCCCTTTTGTGTTTAAAGGGTGCTCTGGCAGAAGCTCTGATAGCGTGGATTGGAGAGGCAAAGCCGGAACAGGCAGGAGGGCCAGACAAGGGTGATGGGGACTCAACAAGAGGAGAGGCAGGGGCACTGGAGAAGGTGGGTGGGCTGCTGACGTCACGGCCTGGTGGTGTGACGTGAGAGTTGGGGGAGAGGAAAGGGTAAAGGGTGAGTCTAGGGTTCAGGCCTAGATTATCATTGTCAGTCATAGAAGAAGGAACACAGGAGCTTCAGGCTAGGGCTGTCCCTGAGTCAATTGGATATGGGTCTGGGCCTCAGGAGAGGACTGCGCTAGTGGGGCTGTACGTCATCAGTACTTGATGCTCGTGCTGCCAGAATGGGTTAGACAGCCCAGGAGAAGGGAGGGCTGCGGACACTAAGGAGGGGCAGAGGAAGAGGAATATATAGAAAAAGGGCAGCCAGGCAGTGGGGCAAACCAGGAGAGAGGATCACCCTGACAGGAGGTAACGGAGGAGTCTTTCGTGAAGGACAGATGGTCAAGCAGGTCTGATGTCCCAGAAAGGCGCTCTTATACCCATTGGAGTTAACAACCAGAAAAGTGTGGTTGGCAGGTGCAATTTCAGGGGAAGAGTGGGTGTAAAGTGGATTGAACAGTGAGTGGGAAAGGAGGAAATAAAGATGGCAAGAAAGGAAACTCTCTAAAGAGGACTGGCTGTAAAGGGAGGAGCTAGAAAGAGCAGTAGCTAGAGAGAGTTATGGGGTAAAAGAATGGATTTTTGGGGCTTCCCTGGTGGCGCAGTGGTCGAGAGTCTGCCTGCCGATGCAGGGGACACGGGTTCGTGCCCCGGTCCGGGAAGATCCCACATGCCGCGGAGCGGCTGGGCCCGTGAGCCATGGCCACTGAGCCTGTGCGTCCGGAGCCTGTGCTCCGCAATGAGAGAGGCCACAACAGTGAGAGGCCCGCGTACCGCAAAAAAAAAAAAAAAAAGAATGGATTTTTTTTTTTTTAAGATGGGAGAAACATAAACAGACTGTAACATGTTTTAGAGTGAGGAAGGAAGATGAAGGCATGAAATCTGTAGTGAGAAGCAATTGTAGGATAGAAAGCAAATAACAGGAGAATATAGGCACTGTGTTCACTTGATAAAGGCAAAGGGCTGTAAGAGTGCATCGAGTCCCCAATTTGCAAAAGGGTTGGAGAATCCAGTTGCATGCTGTAGAAGCAGCACAGTGGGCTGGTCCGGGGCAAACCCACGCGGTGCAGTCCCAGCTGAGGGGGGCTGGGCAAGCTACCTAATCTCTCTGCCCAAAGTCGGGGTAAGCATACCCACCTCTAGATTCTCATCACCTCAATGAGATAAGACACAGAAGTGCCTGGTACACACAGGCAAGTGCTCAATAATGTTAGCTGTAGGCATCTAAGGAAGCCTGACGTTCCAGGGAGAGAACTCACCCAGTGGCTTCTCACCTGGGCTGCGAATGAGTTCGAAAAACACGTCCTGTGCCCTTGTTCTCTAGGCTGTTGAGAATCAGACCCGTCCTGAAGAGTTGGGCCCCGTGTGTCCATAGAAGCCCTTGACACTGTGTGGCTGGGCTCCAGCCAGAGCTGCAGCAGAAGCGCCCGTCGTGAAGGTGGTGCGAGCGCAGCCCAGAAATCTCTTGTGGGTCCCTTCCCAACGCCTATCCTCTGGTCTTCAAATGAGATTTTCTGTTCAGGAGGGGGCCGAAAGCGGGGGATTTCATAGTACCCCAACCCCAGGCACCAGATTTGCGTAATTGCAGTGGCGGAGATTTGAATTGTCTTTTTGAAGAGACCGCATACTGTTTGTCTGTCAAATCGTCTGCGTGTTGGTGGAACTGAAATTATAGGAGATGAAGAATGTGAGAATGTGTTCCAAAGTAGCTGGCCTATGGTTGGTGATCCTTAAGCATTGGTTTCCTTTCTGGAAGGTACGGAGACTGTGTTCTTGGGGGGCAGCATGACTGGGTATAAGTCATGTGGGGTTTGCCCTCGAATTTTGGCTCTGCTGTTGAACAGCTGTATGAACTTGGGTTATTTACATCTTCTTGAGCGTTTTTTCCTCAGCTGGGAATGAAGCCTCGTAATACTCACTGCACCAGCGTGTGTTAGGGATTAAGTGAGACGGAGTAGATGGAAGTACCCGGCACACAGTAGGTATTCTGTATTTTTTCTTCTCCCTTCTTTGTGTGCCTGTTTTGACTGCTAGGTAACCATGTTTTCTCTCACAGATCTGATATATTTCTTCACATCTAGTCAATATATCAAGTATTTAGTCACACCTCCACCTGATGCATGGAACTCAGGGTGTGGAAGTTACACCATCACCAGACCCGCCATTGTGTTGTTAGACACAGACAGACCTTTGGGTGGCTGCAATAGAGACATTGCCAGTTGTCAGTACTGAAATGATGCTCTCCTTCAGTCGTCAGTGAAATGTGTGCAGGCATTTCTTTCCCCTGGTTGAACATTTTTCAATTACCTTTAAAAACATTGCCTTCCTCGTGTTTCCCCTGACCTGCCTCTTCTCCTAAACCCCATCTTGTTTCCCTGTATTGTTTGCTTAATGGGCACTTTAATGAGTGTGGTGCTTCCATTTTGAAATGCACGGAACCCAAGACAGAAATTGGATTTCTTCCTGGACAGTTTCCATCCCTTCTCCTCATTTACAGCTTTCTCCCTTCTTTTTCATTCTGCAACACAACTGAAATTTGCTGAACCAGAAAGGGGCGGAAGGAGGTGTGAAAGGAGAGGCAATCCGCCTTCTCATCATTTCAGGAAGAGCTTATTAGCGACCTGCTCTCTAGAAGAGACCAAGTGCTCTAAAGATACTCCAGGTGCCTCTTCTGTTTCCACAAAAGCCCAAGGCCTGAGTATACCGTGCATGACAGAATCTAATTACCGAGATAATTATGGTTACCTGGACTGCCCAACTGTTGTGTTTTGTAATCAAAAGCAATATTGGCAGGTATGAGTCTGAGCCTGCTGAAAATTCAGGGAAGCTATTGAATGCTTATCAACCTGAAGCAATTTTATTCTAGCCAGTGGGCCTGTGTTACTCAGATTTTATGTTAGCAGAATGTTCAGGGATCTGGAGAATATACCAGAGCGCTTCCACCAACAGAGACATTAGTCCCCCTGTAGGAATATCCTCGGCTGACTCAAGTATTCATGTTTCTGAAACTGGACTTCATAGCAATTTCACAAAGCTCTGTGCCGTTTTTGAATTGGTTCTCGTTAAATAGTGGATCAGTACCTGACTTCAACAGCCTTCATTTGGCATTCAACCAGGACAAATAGATTATTCTTCAGCCCTGGACAGGCTGTAGAAATTTGGTGAGTACAGGGTGTGCTACTCTGGATAGGGGTGTGTATTCATACCCCTCGCCACCTGCTTCATAAACATTCTGGCACAGAGCTACAAATTGGCTCTCACTTCCCCGTCTCAGTCGGCTCTAATTTATGTCTTTACCTCTCTGCCATAGCATGCCAAGGAAATGGAGTTTCCACTTTCAAAATCAGGTTTGCTAAAAATGAGGCAACATGGTAATAATTGGCTTTTTCAATGCTTAAAGGAATCCCAAGTGGAAAACAACAGTTTGCAAAAGAGGAAGAGAAATTAAATCACAGAGACAAGGACAGTTAAAAAGAGAGAGGCAAATAACAAAGAAATGTGGGAGATGTTGACAGGAGATAAGTTGTTAGAAAGGAAGAAGGGTCAAGGAAGCAGCAGAAGGGATGACAGGAGACGGGAAAAGAAATGATGTGGACTTGAGTAATGGACTCGACAAAGGAAATAGAAAAAGTGAAGGTCACAGTAAGGATTAAGGAGAAAAAAGTCAGAGACAGCCCGGTCTCTAGATTTGCAGGTTATTGGTGGCCTGGGAGGACATGGATGGGGCTAGATCAATCCCTAGTGAAGTTAGGTGTCTGAATGCTTTAGGACAGCCTGATGGTCAGGGGGACTGTCCCCTGCATATGCTAACTCAGACTCATTACTGGGTTTGGCCAGCCTGTAATGGCAACAGAATTCACTGATGCATATTTTAACTGAATTTTCTAACCAAGTTCTTAAATAAACAGTCACCAGATGTAGCTGAAAATTAGAATAAGGCTTTCAGTGGTGAGCGTTTCTATAGGAAAAGTCTGACAACCCTTCACATTGCGTTTTCCAGAGTTTTTAGTAATTTGTGGTTTTTAACCCTGGCTAGTATGTTCCAATCCTGGACTGTGTGGATCCTTCTAGTACTTACTTTTAATATCCTCCAGGGCAGGGAGAGTGGCTGACATCTGTGGTGCGAGTGAATCCCCTTGGCAGGAACATGAACTCTACCAGTAACAAAGGGATCTTTGAGAGACTTGGATTATAATGGCACCATCAGAATCTCCTTTCCCCAAAGTTGGGAATTCCAGAGCAGTTCTTCTCAGCCAGCCCAAATCTGCCAAACCAGAGCTGTCAGAGGAAGGTAGAAATGGCAGTAGGCCTGAAAGAAATCTCCAGAAGATGTCATTTTTGCCTACGGCTTCAGATCCAGAGTTTGGAAACTTGGCATCACCTCCCTGAGCTTGCTGTGGATCCTGCACTGGCAAATGGATATTCTGTTGAGTCTAAGAACTGATGCTCACCAGTAGCTTGTGGATAGTTTTCCATATTGAGCAGATGCCTTCTGTTATGGTTGACGCTAAAAGCCCTCTTTGTTTATGTGTTTCTTAGGTTAAGTGACAGATTACACAATTTTCATCAATGAATGGGAAATATAGCAGTAATAATCCAGACTGATTTGTATTTGTCAATGGGCTATTCTTTCATCCATACCCTTTGATATTTTAATATAGTTGGGTTTAATATAGTTAGATTTTTCTACAAAATCGTGAGGCCCTGTCATGTTCAAGTGTTGCTGAGAAACTGGACAGCCCTCCTGTTCTTATCCCTGGTCCCCTCCAGAGGAGGATCATTACCTCCAGGCATGCAGAGGTACAATTAGTGGTCAATTCATTCAACACATATGATTTAGCAATCAGGGTGACCATTTGCCTGGGACTTTTCTGGTTTTAGCACTGAAATCCCTGAATTCCAGGAAACCCCTCAGTCCCAGGCAAACCAGGACAACTGGTCACCCGATCATCTTTCACTTTCTGATAGAGCCAGAAGAGGCCCTAGAAATCACAGTGATTCCTTTTAAAATGCTGGTTAAAACCGAGGCCTCTTTATCAATGTATTTTCCTTCTGATTCACACATTCCCTGGATCGGAGGAGATAATTAAGTACTATGATTGAAGATGTAATCATCAGCATTAAAGAACAAAATTAAACAAAAGGTACTGCTGTGTGCCAAAAAAAAAATTATAATCCAGATTGGGATTTGAAAATTAGATAGTCAAAGACATAAAGTGAATCACAAATCATTATTTTCTCTCTGGATACTGTTTGGTACCTCAAAGAGACCACTTCTAAAATGGTATCATTTCAGGAAGTTTAAAGAATGAAATACAATGAACATACTATCATTCTATCTAGTTATACATTTTTTTTTCTGGAAAATGTTCACAATAATGTAAAGGCTTAGAAGACCAGCCTGGAAGCCAACAGATGATGGTTCTGGTCCTGGTTCAGTCACTAACAGATAATTGACTGCAGACAAGTCATTCAGCCTACCCAGGTCCAAGCATTTTCACATCTAAAAATGAAAGTGTAGATAAGAACTTCTTATGGAACAGCTAACAGAGGAGAAATATTAGAAGTCAGGAGACTCATGTTGCAGTCTTCACACTACATTTACAACCATGTGGCCTTGGACAAGTGAGCTAGCCTCTTAGTTTTCTCATATATAACACGGAAAGTCATTAATAGCCTACATAGCAGGGTTCTTGTGAAGACCAAATGATAATGCAAGAAGCAAGGACAAATGTCACATTCTACTGTCATGTAGTATCCCTTAGATCCTATGGTAGCATCTAACATGGGTCACAATTTAGTGCAAGTGTTGTTAAACTTTTATATGTGGGCCAAGTCTGGCCCATCACCTGTTTTGTGTGTGTGTGTGTGTGTGCTTATACATATATATATATAGAGAGAGAGAGAGAAGAGAGAGAAGAGAGAGTCAGAGAGTCAGTCATCCTAACCAGCCATGCTCATTCATTTACATTTATACACTGTGATAGCTTTCATGATGCAACAGCAGAGTTAAATAGTTGTGTTGCCACAGAAGCTGTATGGCCCACCCAATCTAAAACATTTAGCCTCTAGCCCCTTACAAAAATACTTTACTAACCCTGATCTAGCAGAAAGGTTTCAAGATTGGTGTTCCAAGGTCCAGGATTCTCATAGGTCCTATGTCACTGTATGATATCACACAAATGATTTACTCTCTTATTCTCTGCTCCTCAAATTCTTAAAAAGAGGGGAATACAAATCCAGCCCCTTCTTTCCTCATAGAAATGTTGTTAAGTTAGATAAGAAAAAAAAGCATTGATTTTTTTTCTTTTTTTGAAGGAAAGATGATTTAAATTCAAAGTATTAGTCATAGGGTGGATGCTGTTAGATGATTCAGGGATGATGAATGGTGTGTTATTACTGTGTGATATTAGTTCTCTCATGTGCATCAGTGGGGGATTACTTAGGTCAGTGATAGCATACAGACCCCTGCATTGTGGTACCACATCAAAAGCTACAGTAATGCACCAGAACCTAATTTAATCACAGTATCCAGTCAAGAAAGAGAGTTTTAATTGCTTCTTTATCCCTTGATCCTCTGAAGACTATCATTAAACATTTACAAGACATGAACTTCAGATCATGCCAACATCTCTGCTGGGGTCACCTAGAGCTGGCCATTTTAATCCAGGACCAAGAGAGAGGGGCCTTCAGGCCCACGAGGAAGGACTACTCCCAAGACAGAAGAGCAGTGGTGGTGGTAACACATGGGCTGGTTTGCAGAGCAAATACCAAAGATATTTGTCTACGTTAAAACTTTAATTCGTATTTGATTCTTGGACACGTGACTGATACCCAGGCTGTTTAAGCACATACGCAAGTGAGTAACAAACCTTTGCCTAACACATGTAAATATTAGAACCTCCTCTTTCCCAAGCACTCCCTCAAAGCCCCAGGGAGGATCTCCCTAAAGGAGAAACTCTTAATATGTCTCAAAGCAGCCAGCTAAGGAGGCCAAGCCTAGTCTTTGAAAGTAAAATTGGCTCAGTTGCAGCCCATTACAGACCCTACATACAAAACTCTGGATTTATGGCATAGATAAATTAGTGGGCAATCATTTGCTCTATAAAAGGAGTCTTCACTTTACAAGCAGATTCACTGCCATGTTCCTTTAACTGATCTATTGCCAGTAGTGCATTTCTAATAAAATCTCATTGTTAGAAATGCAGCACACATATGCTTTTTCATTGCTAACCTAAATGGAAATATGAAGAGCAGGGTGCACTTATAGTCCCCTTAGATCTTAATGTGGCTTTTGTCAAGGTCCTTTGTTCTCAGACTAGGAGCTTGATGTTACTTGTTACTTATGATTGGCTAGGAGAAATGGAGGTCCATGATTCTTTAATGTAACAACAATGAAACAATATCATGTGGTTTTATTGACTAACTTAATCTGATTATCTGCATGAGATTCCAAAAAGGTGAAGGAATCTTTACTTTTTTCACAGGAATAAGCTACCTGGTCTTTTGAAGACAAGTCATTATAATATTAGCAACAGAGTAATATAAAGCATTATCATATGCTGAGCAGTATTCTAACTCATTGAAGCTCGAACAAACCCAGAAGCTAGGTTATTACCATTCCTATATTATAGATGGGAAAATTAAGGCACAGAGAAGTAAAATACCCTTTCCCATGTCACAAGCTAATACATGTAGTCAGGATTCAAACTCAGTGAGGCTGGCTTTATAATTTGTGCTTTTAACACTGTGCTATATTGACAAGTAAAGCAACTGTCAAAGGCTGAAATGTAGGAGCATATGACATATTTTCTACCTTCAAGAAGCTAATAAGTATATCTGCTTCCAGCCATAAGAGAGAAACTTGGACTTGCCCTTGCCATAAAAAAAAAAAAAAAAAAAGACTAGAAAACTAGACAAAACATGTCAGGCAATTAATTCATCCATTGGACAACAGGAAGGTGAGGACTGTGATCCCTGGGGTAAAGAAAACAAAAGATGACCTCTGTGATTGCCCTAGTTTTCTGCCTAAAGGCATATTTGGGGTCATGGAGCAGAGAGGGAAAACCCAAGCACAATACAGTAGTCTCACTAAGTTACAGGGACGGAGATTAGAGTTCAGGAATTCTGAGGCAGCTGTGTTTTGTAGGACAGAGTACCAGAGCAAGGAGCTACATAGGAAAAGAACTCCGGAAGTCTGCATAAGGGCTTCCTTGAGTCTTTGCTGCATACTAAGCTGAGCATGTGTAGGGCAAAATTCCACAAGAATCAGCACAGAACAGCCATCAGGGAGCTGGAGACTGGACAATCCCCAGGGGCCTCAGGGCTGGGAAAATTTTGAATTTTGATCAGCCAAAATGGATCAAACTTGTTGAATATGGAGTACATTCAACAGAACAAAGAATAAATGAAACAACTGCAAAACAAATAACAAGATGGTAGACTAAAACACAAGCATATCAGTAATTACATTAACATAAATGGACTAAACCCTCTAATTAAGACAGGGATGGTCAAACTGAACAAAAAAATTTAGACTTAATTATATGCTATTTGCAAAAAGCAGACTTCAAATATAAAGACACAAGTAGGTTAGAAGTAAGTGGGTGGATAAAAGATATACAGCAAATTCTGAACATGTGAAGACCATAATAACTGTACTATCCATAAAAGTAAGTGTCAAAATAAAGAATATTATTTTAGAGAAAAAGGGACATTTTATAAAGATAAAATAGTCTATTCATCAATAAGGCATGTAAATCTTAAATGTGAATGCTCTCAATAACAGAGCTTCAAAAATACATAAAGAAAAAACCGACAGAACTGAAAGAATAGAAAAATCCATAGTTATCATTGATTTTTTAATGTTGACTTTTTAATCGTTTTTAATGTTAGAACAAGTAAACAGGAAGTCGGTATGGATATGGAAGACTCAAACACACTATCAACCCACATGATTAGATTGATATTATAGAATAATGAATTCAACAACAGCAGAATGCACATTCTCTTTTTAAAATGCACATGAGCATTCACCATGATAGAGTATATGCTGGGTCATAAGAGCAATCTCAATGAATTTAAAGGGATTGAAATCATATGAAGTATTGGGTTGGCCAAAAAGTTCATTAGGGTTTTTCCATAACATACAAAACCAGAACGAACTTTTTGGCCAACCTAATATATTTGCTGACCACCGTGGAATTAAATAAGAAGTCACAAGCAGGCAAAATGCCCAAATATATGAAATTAAACAGCACACATGGGTCAAAGAAAAATCACAAGGAAAATTAGAGATTGTTTTGAATCTTCTTGATAATAATAATACAGCATATCGAAATGTGTGGGATGAAGCTAAAGTAGTGCTTTATTGTACAAAGAGATAGCTGATTCTAAAATCTATGTGGAAATGCTATGGGCCTAGACTATTCAGAACAATTTTGAAAAAGAAGAAAAAAGTTGGAGGACTTCCTCTATCTGATTTTAAATTGTCCTTACTCTATCTGATTTTAAATTGTCCTGTCCACAATAATTAAAGCAGTGTGGTATACTGGCATAAGAATAGACAAACAGATCAATAGAACAGAGTAGGGAATCCAAAAATAGATCCATACATATATGGTCACATAAATTTTAACAAACACTACATTCACAAAGACGATACATAAATGCCCAATAATAAAAACCAAGATGAGACATTCCTACACACTCAATGACCAAGAAAAAAAAAAAGAAACAAACAAACTATGCAACAACATAGGTGAATTCCAAAATCATCATGCTGAATGAAAGAGGCCAAACACAAAAGACTGTGTACTGTGTAATTCCATTCATGTGGCATTCTAGGAAAGACAGATCTAATCTACAGTGCCCAGAAGCAAATCAGTGGTTGCCTGACGCTGAAGGTGGGAAGGAATGAGTGAAGAAGGAACACGGGGGAACTTTTAGCAGCAATGGGAATGTTCTACAACCTGATTGCTGTGGTAGTCACGCAGGTGTGTACATTTGTCAAAACTTGAAGAATGTGTACTTAAAATGGGTATATTTTATAGTATGCAAGAAGGTGATCATTTGTCGTGTAAGCAATATTAGCACTTACTATTATCTAACTCTTTCCCAAGATTATACAGTACTTTGAATTCCTTTAGTTAATCTGACAAGTAGGAGATTAGCATGGGTTGATTGAACATCACAATTGGAATTGACCTTTACATCCCCTGAGCTTTTACAGAACTTTGGATCTCATGTTTTAGCTCTTGGTGTGCATTTCTTAGCTCCCCTAGTTGGCCTCATAAAGGGCAGGAGCTTGGTACAACTATAACAGTTCTTTACTTGAAACTTTCCCCACAGCTCATTTTGTGAATGTAGTTAATGTTGAATGAACGTATTACTGGAGAGCAATTGGGATGGGCTACTTTGGAAAGTCCCGAGTTTCCTGTCAATAGAGGTGTTTAAGAGAAGACTAAACAACTGTATATTAGAAATGTTGTAAAGTGATTCAAACGTCAGGTGATGTTTGGATTAGAGAAGTTCTTTCCCAGCTCTGCTTTATGTAAAAAGAAAGCTTCCAAGGGGATGCAGTGTTTCTCCATAGAGAAAAGAGATTCTAAAAATTAAGAGGGGGCTTCCCTGGTGGAGCAGTGGTTGAGAGCCCGCCTTCTGATGCAGGGGACACGGGTTCGTTCCCTGGTCCAGCAAGATCCCACATGCTGAGGAGCGGCTGGGCTCGTGAGTCATGGCCGCTGAGTCTGCGCGTCCGGAGCCTGTGCTCCACAATGGGAGAGGCCACAACAGTGAGAGGCCTGCATACCGCAAAAAATTTAAAAAAATAATAAAAAATAAAAATTAAGAGGGACAGTAGCCATCCTGACAATCCACTGACCACAGATAGAGTGGGGTTCGCCCTAAACCAACAGAGTGGGATTCAATGCCTGTTACCAAGAATGTGAGGTTGAATTATAAGCAAGGGAAGAATATAATTTTGGAAATGTACAAACCAGATATTCTATTATGAAATCTAATAGGAGTTTCCAAAAACACGGGTTCATGTGAGAAGTTCCATGGAAAGAAAAGATGGTGGTGATGTGGGCATGAATCACCTGAGGATGGCAGATTCATAGAATTGCCCTTTCACTCCACTCTGTGAGGACAAGACTACCCACTCCTGAGGACCTTCATCCTTAAGATGAAGGAATGAATTCAGCACAAGGTCTGCACATCCTCTCATCAGACTCCTTTGCTTACCATTGTCATTATAACCTTTAAGTCTAAGTTTACTCATCTGTAAAATGAGAAGAATAATAATTAGAGAACCATCATGAGGATTTGATAAGATCATGCATGTTTAGTTAAGGCCATGATACACAGAAAGTACTTAGTAAATCCTGGCTATGAAAATGGCCATCATTAAACAATATGTCCTTGTACATTGCCAGTTATCCAGAGACAATAAGTAGGAGTACCATCTCCAGTCTCTGTACCATGCCCAGAGCAAAACAGCCTGTGCCACCTTCTAACACACCCATGAACAATCTTTACTGCGTTAAAATCAGAAACTTGGGGAGAATGAGTCTTTCTCCTTTTTAAGTTTTATCTGTAGAGTCCCAAGAAGTTTTGGATGTAATACTTTATTTTCCAGTCAACCTCATTTCTACGGAGGTGTATTCTACTAGATTGAAAGTTCTATGAAATTCCACGACAGCAGACATCTGTAAGTTATACCCATTATTTTTTGCCCAGGGCCTATCAAGGTACTTGGCACTTAGTAGGAGCTCAGTAGATTTCAGATGAATGAATATGATCTCCTTTCCAAAAACCTTATATACAGGTCACGTTTGACAGAACCCCTAAGTGGCTGCCTTGCTGTGCAGCAATGAAGTCAAGGTTTGTACATTGGAAGTGTAACTGTGATCCTACTGAGCCTCTTTACAGCAACTGGAAGATTGTTTCTCAGCTGTATGAAATTAACAAAGAAATAATTCATGCTTCATGTTCCCTGTCCTTCATATTGAGGTCTTCTTACTAGTTTAATTAGTTAGTAAAGGACAGCATTCTTTTCTTTCCACCTTTTGTCAAGAATTCTAAAGACTTTAAGAAAAATGACTCAAGAGGTGAAACAGCAGGACTCCTGGTATCACTTATAAACTCTGCACTGGAAACTACTTCAGGGTCTGTAGCAGCGAATCTCAAGCACCATTTACCTTGCCCCAGGATGCCGGAGTTTGAGTATAAATGATGGAACAGCTAATGACATGTTGCCCCACAAAGTAGCATTAGCCTCCTTTATCATCATCAGCCTTTTTTTTTTAAAGAACCCACAGAAACGTATAAACTGCAGTTTATCTCACCACAGAAGCATTTAATCAAATGTACTGTAATTATACTTTGAGTGGCTACTGAGAATATTCACTGTTTCTTCATTATAAAGATTGTCCTAAGAATTACATTAATGAGGGTGAACCATAATAGCATTGGGAATTTAGCTACGTTTAAATGTTAAATTTACATCTCAGCCTTGTAGATTCCCTATAAATTGATAGCTATGGGCCAGGATCTTTTCATGAGCATTGACATTTAATGGATATTCCTTGAACTGATGTTTTACTTTAAGTGAAATGTGTGTTTGCATTAAAAGCATATTCATTTCCCAGTCTCCTTCTTATACATTTGTTTCCTTTGCTTTGGAATCCACAAAGCTTTGCATGTTTAGCTCAGTTTTTTTCCCTCACTGCATAACGACTTTTAGAAGGTTAAATTTTAAAAGGTTTTGTGTTTAAAAAAAAAAAATTGCATCCCTTTAGCAGATAGTCAATTAATGGGGCTGCATTTAGCTGCCAAATGGGAACCTGCCAGGTGACCAAGAAAGAAAGAGGTTATTTGCATAAATAAAATGAAAGCATATTAGAATAACTGAGCCAACATTCACCAAATTTTTCACCAGTGTCAACCTCTAACTTTACCTGCTTCATTTTCAGGATTATGGTTTGAAGCCAGGACTATTCACCATGTTTCTATTTTCCTTGTAGTTCTTTCCTCAGAAGCTGCGGTGGAGGAAATTTGACTAATACTTTGCAGCTTTAACCAAATAGTTTGTGATCTTCTTGTAACCCACTGACTTACACAAAAGCATGGACACACTTATTTTGGATAAATCCATGCTATCTGACACACAAACAAACAATAAAGAATTGAAAGGAGTCTAGAGACACTCACTCCCAGATCAATTTTCTTCATCACTCCCAGATCAATTTTCTTCAATGTCCTGAGCTGCCTC
This sequence comes from Hyperoodon ampullatus, assembly GCF_949752795.1. Classification (NCBI taxonomy): domain Eukaryota; kingdom Metazoa; phylum Chordata; class Mammalia; order Artiodactyla; family Ziphiidae; genus Hyperoodon; species Hyperoodon ampullatus. Next base: position 40,468,795 of record NC_136930.1, read on the forward strand.
TAAATTGATTCACATGGCACCATCCTCATTTTTCTGGCCATGATTACATGTTATTCATTATTATTAACTTTTATTATATTTTTAATGCTATATCTTTTCAGATGGGATTTTTTTTGTAGTAATTGTACTTTCTTCTTTATGTTCACTATTTTCTATGATACAACTTCCTGTGACCTTCACGCTGTCATATCCAGAAATGAAGAAGCCTATCTTGGTGCAGACTCTTGGTCCATCTAGCCTATAATTCTACTGCTGTCAATGGCCCCCAAAGCCATTTTGTGGAGGACTTGGCTGTCCACCTTGACATGATCCCTAAGATTTTAGGTGCACAGTCTATAACAATCCCATTTCTCTTTGTAACCTAGTATGGCTTAATCAGCTGTGAATTTAGCTAGATCCTTTTAAAAGGACAATTTTAGCCTGTCCTACCTACTGGGGAGTGGGGGGGGATGGAGAGAGGGTAATGGAGATCCACAGTGTAACTGGAAGGGCCATTGCAGGGTCTCAAGACTGATTTCAGTTCCAAATAGTGATACTAATCCTCAGGTGGACTGCCTTCTATAGAAGTACCCACTGCTTCTGTTCTTTGTCTCATAGACAGTTAGTTCTCTATCCACAGCAAAACATTTCCTTCCATCCAATAGCAACTCAACCTTTTTGATTGTCAGTATAGTTTTATCAGTGTTTCTTTGAATGGGTAAAATACCCCCTTCTCCTTGCTTACAACTTTTTTAAACCTTTTTAAAGATTGTAAAGATTGTGAAAACAAGCCAACTCTTCCTTTATAAAAAAAAATTATGATCTTTTTTTCCCTATAGACTATGAGCTTAAGTGCTTAATAATAAACCTTTTTTAAAATAAATTTTATAAATCCATCAGCTTGGCTATGTGGCAGTGAGAATCACTAGTCAGAGGTTCATAGAGTCTCCCTTGCAACTTCTCTCATGGATGGACATCTTCCTATCAACCTGTTGGCCTCCAATACCGTAGTCATTTGCAGTGGCTCTCTCCAGCTCCACCATGACCCTCAGGCATTCCTGCAATGCACCTGCCAACCAGCCTTCCAGAATTATTCATAATTCAGTAGAGGAAGTAGGTCTTTCGAACAGCATGTCCATGTAGTACTTCCAACTTGTCTCATTCCTTTGTGTCTGCTTGCCCACAGAATGGGAGGTGGCAAACAGACACAAAGATTTATATCTATCAATACTAACATCCATCTTCCACTCACAGCAGCTTTGTAACCTTTATGTATCTGTAGCCATAAATCAAAATCTGTCCATTTGAACACAATTATAGAAAACCATGTTGATTTTAAGGCTTTCATTATAAACTTCACTGTGGAAACATCTTTAGAGTCTTTCCAAATCTGAAGACCCATATGCATTGAATGTTCTCACAGTGTGCTCTGTCAGAGATAGTTTTTACTGATGTATTCTTAAGAGCATCATTCCCCAGGTATGGAGAGAACTGCTGAAAGGCCTTTACAAGGAGTCAGGCTGTCTCAGATAGGTGGGAGCTTTATTGACAACAGGCCATGAAAGAAGAGTGGGCAACAATTTCTGTATGGACAAAGGGAGAATTATGAATTGGGACTGACATATAAACATGAGTAAGATTCAAAATTCCCCCTCAGAAGAAGTGTCAATATTAGTTTGAGTTACAAAACAAGGTAGAAGGAGAGAGTGGTATAGATGTTTCTTTATAGCTACATATGGAAGCTATGACTACACATGCACACACATAAAATTATAAACTCAAAGATAAGGAACCAATCATATATGAATGTGATTGTACTTTTAAGGTTTATAGGTGGGTGGTATTAAATTATAATTTTCTGAAAGGCAAAATCATGACTCTCATGGGGAAGGTGTGAGGCAGGTCAGGGTAGAAATTAGGGTATTAAGGGGTGGGTACGTGTTGAAGACAAGTCCAAGCTTATATACACACAGATGCACATATGTATGTTTATATATATATATAGAGAGAGAGAGAGAGAGATACATATAGACTTATACACATTCATTTATATTTGTGTGTGTGTGTATAAAATTTGTTTTTATTTTCCCCCCAATCCTCCTCATAATTGGGGACCATCCACTACCCTAAAGGGAGAAGGCAGAAGACCAGCCCTTATGTTGGTGACCAGTTTGCTCAGTGCTTTTAGGGTAATCATGGGTAATATCATGGATGGGGACCGTGAGTCGCTGAACATTTTTTTTTTTTTTTTTTGCGGTACGTGGGCCTCTCATTGCTGTGGCCTCTCCTGTTGCAGAGCACAGGCTCCGGATGCACAGCCTCAGCGGCCATGGCTCACGGGCCCAGCCGCTCCATGGCATGTGGGATCTTCCCGGACCGGGGCACAAACCCGTGTCCCCTGCATCGGCAGGCGGACTCTCAACCACTGCGCCACCAGGGAAGCCCGTCGCTGAACTTTTGAGAAGCAACATGAATGTGATTATTCCTTTAAGGTTGTAGATGGGTGGTATTAAATTATAGTTTTCTAAAAGCTGAAATCATGATTCTCATGCAAATAAAAAGTGAACACATGTCAAAGATTTTATTCAATTCATTCATTTATATGGGAATCAGTAAGATATTCACACCAATTCAAAGAGCATTTGAGAATCTGAGTTTATGTAATTTAATAAATATTAACTAAGATTGCTAGGTTAGATTAAAACTGCTTAACTGGTTAATGTCTCAGAGGCCAATAAACTGTAACCTTTGGAAACAACTGTTCTATGGGACAGAAATAATTTTCATCTAGAAAAAATGAAATAGACTAAATATCTATGAGTTAACATATAACGTCACTAAGTCTGGGACCTTTAATCAGTAGTAAGCAGTGAGTCAAACTAAGTACGTTGTCCTAGAGAATATTTGCATGGACTTTGCCCTGAATGACATTGAAAGGATGTGCTGCCTTATTTTCAAGTTGTGGATAATTTCCATAACAGTGGTGAAAAGTAGAGGGACATATTGAGTAGTACATAATGGAGTGTTTAGATCTCAGCTTATATGTGAAATATCCCATGTTTTTGGTAACAAGAATCTTCTTATCATTCCCCAAGGCAGCAGCTGAGAGAAGAATCTCCAGAAAATAGGATTTACTTAGCAAAATTGCTATAGGGAGGGAGAATGAAGCCAGTATTTAGCCCTGCTTTTGCCCCATTAGATATTTAACAATTCATTCATTTATCCATACAGTGATTCAACAAACATTTATTGAGCATTTACTGCCTGCCAGGCTTTGGGAAGTAGAGTGAAAAAGACAAAGTCCCTTCTAGTGGGAAAGACAAGCAGCAAATAATGAAATCATTACAAGAATAATATCATTTTAGGTAGTAGAAGAGTGCTGTGAAAGGTAGGGGCGGGGAAGAAGCAGGGTAAGAGGATAACAGATGATTAGAGGGGAGGGGTGGGTTTTAGATGGGATGGTTGCAAGCTCTTAGGAGGATTGGCAGGCCCTGCAGTGTGTGGCCCAGCAAGAATAGGGGGGGTGTCAGGAGAGGCTCTGCTATCCATCTTCTGATAGGTAGTCCCAGGCTGCCTGAGCCCACTGTCTGAATATGATTATGTCTTCACTCTAGTTCATGGCCCAGGATACCTCCAGTTTGAATTTCCATCTTCTTGTCATGAAGCAAAGTAAGGATGGGGGACCAGAGCTGCGAGTGGAGCAAACAACGCACACAGTTTGCCACTGGGGAAAAAGCTGTTACAGATGTCCTGCTTTAAGGCAGGGAGAGAAGGCTCAGAAAACTGGTTAGGAACATGGTTTTTAGATCAGACACAGCTGGCGTTGACTCCTATCTCTACTGCTTTGGCTGTGTGACTTTAGTTACTCAAATCCATTTTCCATCTGTTAATGACACATAATGATCACTCCCTCATGGGGTCACTTGGAAAATTAAATGAAATCATCTCCAAGAAGCCCTAGGCACACAGGAGGCCGTCAACAAATAGTATTGTTCCTGTTATTCCCACATTTGGAGAGTCTGTAGTACCATCTTCCTGTAGCAGTAATTAATTAGTCTTATTACAGGTGTACAGTTCTTCAACTTTATGGAAAGATGAATCATTATCACAGAGTTTAGGTACATGTGAACTGGAGGTCCTCCAGATGTGTTGGTGTTGACCCATGTTCTGTGGTCAAAATTATCCCAGCCAACAATCCAAGTTTTCCAAAGAGATGGAAGGTGCGAGGCCTTAGTGGCATACCTGAAACTTTTCAGCACAGGCTTGGAGATTCTTGGGTGAGAATTTAGAAACTAAAATTATAATACTTTTCATGGAGCTTTGATCTGGGAGGTTTTTCCATGTCCTGTCTGTCCTTTCCTTTCCTTTGTTTTACTGTTCTTTCCTTTCCCTCTTATAAGTTGCTTTCTCTTCTGGAGAGCTATGGGTTAGGAAGCTATTAATTAGCTGCATCTCACTCTACTTTTCAATGAGATTTAATATAGTAGGGATAAAACTGCCCCTTTTGAAAAGAGAGATTAAATGTCTGCAAATTCCTTGAATTGATTTTCTAATTGTTTTGGTAATAATGCTTTTTCACTTGATAATGTTGCTGAAAGAAATAGTCATTCTAATTAAACTGTAAATGTAATTTTTTATTTTATATATCCTAGGGAGACTAAGTTTTCTCGCAGGGAATAAGTTAAGACCATAACCTTCTTCTCTAACCTCATAATTATTATGATCAGGAAATGTCTGTAATACATTACATTGTAATTAAATTGCATACCCCAGACTGTGCAAGATCTGTTTATAAAGGGCAAATGGATTTTCCACAGCTGCTTGCCTGTGAGTGCATCCTTCGTGAAACACTGCGGCAGCCAATGTATGCACGGAAATAAGAGACTTGAATTTAAATTCTCAAAGCTTTCAAATGTCTTTCAAAATCTTCTCATAATGTGAATTGCTTAATTTGTGTACATGAAAACCCACTGATTACATATGAATGAGAGTCAACCTACAATAAGAGGGGGCTATGAGAATCTTTGTGTATTTATCCACCCATCTCTTCAGGAATTAGTAGGTATTCATTTAATCTTGTTCTGATATCCTGCACAGACTGCAGTCATTACGGGGATCTTTCTGTGAAGATTGGAATCTTCTGTGAACAGTATGGGGCAGGTCAGGTATTTCTTACCATAGTCATTGGACCATCTTCACCCAGTCACACAGCTGGAAAATATTTTGTGAGATGAATGTTTACAAAAGAAAAAAATAGGATTCAGAGTGGAGAGAGAAGAAGGGGAAAGAGAAGGATGAGAAGAAAAATAATCCAAACATGGGTCAAGGCGGGGTCACATAGAGTAGACCTCATGGTCCAACTTTTCCATCTTTAAGAACAATCATCAGAACTTTGATTTATTAAATAAGAATTTTAAATCCTTCAAGTTGTATTTAATTGATCATGCTGTTGTGGATATACTGAGTTAACCTTGTGGACTCATAATATCTTATAGTAAAGTATTAACTGAGTGCTTACTCATCCTCACCAGCATCTTGAACTCGGGTATCGTTAGCCCTCACTCATTCATGAGGAAACTGAGGCTGAGTGGCCTTACGTGATTCTCCCAAATTCACCCAGATATTAAGCAGAGGAGTTTGAATTGGAACCCGGTCCTATCTGACTCTAACCCCTATGTTCTCTCAGCTGTATCTACCTGTCTAGGACCAATTTCTCCTTGACTGACAAGCTCAAGGATATGTCTTCACATCCTTAAATTCCAAACCTCCCTTAGAACTAATTTTCTGAAGGTGAACTGTCCTAATCATGCTGTAATTTGTTTCCAAGGGGTGAATATTGGCCTTCAGAGCAGGCTCCTTCCTACCAGCTTTCACCTTCTAAAAATCATTTGATTTGATTCCCTGTTCAGAGCTCAAATACCTGTCAGAAGATACTGTGCAATTTATCCCTAAGGACAGTTAACATTTCCTCCGCCGCCCCCCACCTTGTGATGTCAGGTGCTCTCAGAAATTGCAATGCAGGCTCTCCCTCAGTGCTGGTCTTTTCGATCAGTGGCTGTCACTGACAAAATATCTCCTTGGAACTGCAGAGACAAAGCTGTAAGGCTGCCAGCAGGCCTGCTCTACTATCTCCTGTGGTTATCTGTTCTCATTGGTGGTACCAGCTCTTCTGGAGTTGTTTCAGTTTCGTAAAGTGTTCATGGGAACTTAGATGATCTCTAAGGAAATGCTTTCCTTAAGTCACTAGTTTTAAAGGGAGGCAGCCAAATTCCCAGCCATCTGGCAGTCAGTTTCTTTCAGTCTGAGACAGGGAATTTCAGAGGCCTTGAAGAGGGCATGCACAAATATTTCTCGCTTCTATTTTTTCAATATGGAATTTGGAGCCTTGTCTGTCAGCCACCATGCTGTGTCTTTAGGAAACTCTAAATGGGAGGAAATCAGCCCCTAACAAGCTGTACTTTGTCTCTTGGAATTAAATGTCCTTTTCTGTTTCTTGAAATCCACAATTCTGATTCATCTCCTATCTGCCCTCAGTGACTTCCATTCTTTGAACTCCTTGACTTTGTCCTTAACTTGTGGATGAATTTGACATCCAGCTGATGCTCTCTGGGATCCAGAGAGCACATGTTCCTCACCAGCTTCAACTAGTTCTAAAATGTCATGGTTTCTGTTAAAATGCTTCTAGCTCCTACCAAAATAAACACACAGATTTGTCTCTCTCGGGTTGTGCTGTGAGTTCATGGCGTAAAGTGTCTTCTGGTTTAAAAATGGACCACTGGGCTTTTCACTGGAAGTTTGGTTATCTTTGTCCACATGCTTTCCAGAGAATCTCAGAGGCTGGGTTATCATCACCTGGCCCTGGTCTTTGTCACCTGTCCCCCAAACTGTACTTCCTTCCTAGGCATCTCCTCACCACCACGATTGTTTACAGAATTCTACCTCCACATTTTTCTGGAATGTCTCCCTAAGGTGCAGCTCCCGTCTCCCCACCCTCCTGCCCATTGGCCCCCAAAGGCTTCCCACTTATGAACTGTGTTCAGTCTATTTTCAGCCTTATTTAGGAACTTTCAAAGATAACGTTAGTTGCCAACTTTCTCTGCCTGTAATTAACCCAAGTTACCCACACATCGCCCAAACTGGAATGCTCAGATGTTCTATTCACCTGGAATATCCATGTCCCCATCTCTGTCTGTTGACAACCTAAGTACTTGTGCTAGATATTCTCTTGTACCACTCCTTATCAATCCTCACCTTTCTCTACCCTATACTGTGCCGTTGGAGGCTAACGGTTATGGACTGCCCTCTGGCTTATGATTGGGTTTGGCCAAGGGAGACCTGTAGGATATGAGAGGCACCAGCAGGGGACTGATTCCCTGGCTTCAAACAACCACAGCTCCTCTGGTGTCCCTCTCCAACAGATACAACTGCAGCTACAGCTGCTTTCTTCTCTGCTCTTTTAGGCTTAGGGGTGGAAATGGCCTCCCTTGCTTCTCCTTTAGCATCCCTTATTGGTTTTATTTAACCCTGACCACTCTTTGTAAATAATCCTTTCATTAAATTTTCCAAGTTATCTTCTTGGAGTGTCCCATCTGTTTCCTACAAGGGCTCTGACTGATACAGCACCCCCAAGGCTCAGTTCACTTATACACTTTTCTGATTTCATTCATTCATTCAACAAATTCACATTCCTCATCTGTTTGGTGTTACGTTATAGGCATTGGTGACAAAAGTGGAGAACAAAAAACAGTGGCCTTGCCTTCAGGGAAATTACAATATAGTGGGGAAAACAAATGTGAAACAAACAGTTATAACAAAGAATGGTGAAGATTATGATAGGGGAAGTATGGAGAGCACACAACAAGGGGACCTAGTCTAGGGATCAGATCGGGTCATTCAACTACATAAGGTATCCACTATTTTTTGTCCTTTGCCCATAGCACTCAGTGCACTCTGATTGTGTTATTATTATTTGTGGACACATTTTCTCTGCCTCTAGAGCAGAATAAGCTTTTGAGAGCAGAGACTGTCTTTTTCACCTTTATGTCTTAGCCCACTGCCTAGAATGTTGTAGGAACTCAAGTATTTGTCCAGTTGAATTGGACTGAACTTTCTGAACACTTATGGACCTCAGCTCCAGCCCACCCACTGAAGGTTGTACATTATTAGGCTGGATAATGGTGAGATCCCACCCTTTCAGAGCTATCAGAACAACAGAAAACATGTTTTACTAGTTGAAAAAGAAACATCACTGAAGAGGAAGAAGCCGCCTCAACACAGGTGAAGGGTTTGATAGGTGTTATCAACCTAATACACCCTGTTTCGGATATTTGCTGACAGGCATTGGAGTCATTAATTGTCAGGGTTGAGAGTTGAGCTTTCTTTTATATGTTTGTTTTGCATCACTGGCTTGTGTTGTGTTTGATAGCAACATGGCTGAACTCAGTGTGAAATATGAATGAATGGAGGGAAATCCATGTCCTACTCCAGAGCAAGGAGTTTGGGGAGATAAGTAGGGGAAAACCTTGGTACAAAGTTTTTAAAACTTGGGTCGGTGTAGAGAAAATCTGGACAGCATCCTGAGGCAACAGAGGGCTCAGGAACAAAGAGCAGGAAGTAGAGGATTGGGAGAAGAGAACTCTGGCAATGTGGTAGGCCAGAAGTTCTCAGGCACCTAGCTCCCCCTGCCAAAAATAATTGTTGGATAAAACAATAACTCTTTCTATAATACATGGCTTAGTAAGGCAAAGTAAGGGAACTCATCAGGGGTGAAAAATGATGAAGTGAGAATCTGTAAGAGGTAAGAAAACTCCAGAGCCTTTGTCTAAGGGTATCTGCCAATCCCTGTTCTCCTAGAGCATGGGTTTTAATGAAGTGTGAGTGTGTCTGGGACAGGAGACAAAATTTGGGGCCCTAGTGTCCTTATATAAGGTATTGATTAACTTTAAATAAATATGTAAGCCATATCAATCATCTGAGGTCTCCACTGAGAGAACTGAAATAAAGTGTGTAACTTCCAAATGAGTAGAGTTGGGGTGGGGGAAGGAATGATAGGAGGGGAAAAAAAATCAACACAAAGGAGAGCAAGAAAGAAAAGGAAAAAAACAAACTTAGAAAACAAATGAACAAATAGGAAGCAAAAACTAAGATGATATAAATGAGTCCAATTTAACAATAATCACAAGCTACATAAATGAATTATAATTTCCAGTTAAAAATCAAAGATTGTTAGACTAGATTTTAAGAATTCAACTTTAAACTATCCGTAAGAGAAACCCCTATAATATAAGGACAGAGGCAGATTGCAAGTAAATTAATGGGAAAAGACATACGAAGAATGAGGTTAAAAAAAGGAGATATAGCTATATTAAATATTAGGTAAAACTAGACTTCAAGACCAAAAGCACTACTACAAATGGCAAGGATGACTACGTATTAATAAAGATGTTCAATCTGGGACAAAGTGAGAGAGTAGCATTGACATAAATACACTACCAAATGTAAAATAGATAGTTAGTAGGAAGCAGCTACGTAGCTCAAGGAGATCAGCTCTGTGCCTTGCGACCACCTAGAGGGGTGGGATAGGGAGGGTGGGAGGGAGACGCAAGAGGGTGGGGATATGGGGACATATGTATACATATAGCTGATTTTCTCTGTTATACAGCAGAAACTAACACAGCATTGTAAAGCAGTTATACTCCAATGAAGATGTTAAACTAAATAAAGATGTTCAATTTACCAGGAAGACGTAATTCTAAGTTTATGTGCTCCGAAAAGCATAACTTTGAAATATATAAAAAAGAAATTGCCGGAACTACAAGAAAAATAAACACATCCCAAATCACAGGTCATTTTCACACATCTCTCTCAAAATTGATAAACCAAATAGACAATAAATCAGTAAGGAGTTAACAGATTTGAAGAATACAATTAACAAGCTTGTTTTAATGCACAGACACAATACACTGAAAGCACATTCTTTTCAACACATGTAACATTTATAAAATGGATCATCCAATAGGCCATGGAGAAAATCTCAGCAAAACTCAAAGAATTTGTATCATATAGCCCACATTCTCTAACAGTTAAATTGGAAGTCAAAAATGAAAAAATAACTAAGGAAACCCCATACCTTTGAAAATTAAAAAACACATTCTAACTCATGCGTCAAAGAAGAAAATCAAAGTAGGACTTACTAAATATTTAGAACTAAGTGATCATGAAAATACTCATCAGGACTGGTGGGATATAGAGAGCTAAAGCAGTAATAGGGGAAAGATTGTAGTCTTACTGCTTATGTCAGTGACAAGGAAAGTGTGCAAAGTAATAAACTGAACATTCAACTCAAGAAGTTATAAAAACAAAAGTGAATCAACCTAAGAATAAGGAGGGAAATAATAAATATGAGTAAAAATCAATGAAAGAAAACTGCATTACATTAGAGAATGTCCCCCCAAAACAAGATTGTCTCTCTTTTTTTTTTTTTTGAAAGAGTAACACAGCTGACAAACTGCTGGCAAGATTGATGAACAAAAAAGAGAGATGACTCTAATAACCAGTATCAGGAATGAAAAAGCGTACTCCCTATAGGTGCTACAGACATAAACGAAGGTAAAAACAGGATATTACTGACAACTTTATGCTGATTATTTTGAATATTTGGAAAAACTCACACATTCCTAGAAAAGTGTAATTTCCAAAGTTAATTCAAGAAGAAACATAAAACCTGAATAACCCAATAACCAGGATAGGAATTGAGTCATTAATTAAAATGCTTACCATAAAGAAATATCAGACCTAGATGGTTTTGTAAGGAGTTCTACAAAATGACCAGGAAATGAATCATTCTAATCTTACACAAACTATTCCAGAGTATAGAAAAAGAAGGATCACTTGCCCATTTTATGAATCAGATATATATCCTTGATACTAAAAATGGAAAGCCACAAACATAAAATGCAAATTTTTACAAATGTATAATTTACAGTTGCAACAAAAAGTATAAGCCATGGAGGAAAGAAAACTAACAAAAGCCATGCCAAACTGTATTACAAAACTTCAAAGACATTACAGAAGACTTAATAAATAGAAACATATCAACACACCATTTTCATGGATAAAAACACAGTATCCTAATATAAAGATGCTAGTTCTCCCCAAATTGATACGTAGATTAACACAATTCCCATCAAAATCCAAAAATATTTTTCGTACAATTTAAAAGTGATCCTAAACTTTATCTGAAAGAGCAAACAGTCAAGAATAGTAAGATATTCCTGAAGGAGAAGAAAGAGAAAGTGAGGGAACTTGCCCTGCCAGATAACAAGAATTAGAATGCAATGGTAGTTAAGATACTGTGATATTGTTTTGGGAATAGACAAACAGACCACTGGAACAGAATTAGAAAGCCCCCAAACAAAGCAACAAGGAAATGTGATATATGCCAAAATTGATACTGCAGACCAGTGGGGAAAGAGGATGTATTAGTCAAATTTTGCTGGAACAACTAAAAATAAAAATAGAAGCCTACCCTACACCAAAATGAATTCCAATTCTAAATGAATAAAGAACTTAACAATGAAAAGCAAAACTTTAAAAGTTTTAAAATAAGACCCCAGAGACTATTTTTGTGATATAAGGGTAGGGAGAATTTCTTAAACAAGATATAAAAAATAAAAATCATAAAGGAAAGGATTCATAAATTCAACTATATTAAAAGTAAGAACATCTATTCATCTAAATGCATGATAAACAGAGTGAAAAGAGCCACAAACTGGGAAGTGATTTATAGAAACCAACCACCAACAAAAGATTAGTATCTAAAATATATCAAGAACGCCTACAAATCAATAAGAAAAGACAAAGAAATCAATTCAAAAATAGGCAAGGGGCATGAGCAGGCATTTTCCAAAAGAGAAAACATAAGTGACAAAAAATGCATATGTGAAAACATGCTCAGTCTCATTAATAATTAAAAAAATTAAAACCTTATGAGGTAATATTTCACACCTAGCAGATGAGCAAAACTTAGCCTGACAACACCAAGTGCTAGAGAGGATGTGAAGCAAGAGAAAGACTCATATACTGATAATGGGAGGATAAACTGAAAAGGAAAACATCTTGGAAGTGCATGATGAAATTAAACACACATGTGGCTCTATAGCCCAGCAATTCCACTCCTACATTTAGACCCTAGAGAGTGTTGATTATATTTATTGGTAAAACTATAAAGAAAAGCAATGAGTGGTTAATACCCAAGCAGAACAGGATAGTGGGCACCTCCCTCCTCTGGAGGGAGGAAAGGATCCATGGGATGGGGTGGGGTGGGTGGGAGGGAGCTCATAAATGGGCTTCAAAGGTACTGGTGATATTCTTGCATTGAATCGTGGACATACATGAACTCTTATCTTGTCACCGTTTATAATATACATTATGTTCCCTACAATCTTATGTATGTATGATACTATATTTCATAATGAAATGGTAAGTAAATAAATAAATTAGTCCAGAGGCTAAGGAACTGCAGTTGGAACCCACAGAATGGGCCAAGTAGGTTCTAAAGGATGACTAGGAGGTATGAAGATACCTCAAGGCTCTGATCCACGGCTGAAACTAGAGAAAAGCTTCACTAGAGTGACAAGAAGGCTCTTAAGTGGGGCGGAGACTCCTCCTGGTGCCCTTGGAGGTTGCTGGGAAATTTTATTGGAAGCAAATGAATGATTTGAGAAGAAAAACTTGAGCAGAAGAGTACTGACTTTCTTTTGTATCCAGGGAGGTAAAAAATTTACACTCTGCTAATATGAAAAAATACTGTCTCTTTATAAATAAAGAGGGTATTGTATCACTTGCTTTTCTAATAAAGTTTATTTTCCTTTGGGTAGCAGGAAGTCCAGAAGAAGGCAGTGTAGAGCTTATTCAATGGGCTTGCAATAGTTTCTAAATCCAGGCTCCTTCTGTCTTTCCACTCTGCCATTTTTAGTGTGTGGGCTTTTTGCCCCCTGCAGTTCCAAGCTTCTCATCTAATTCGGCATGAGGGCATTTTACTGACTCTTGTCAGCCAAGTAAAGCCTTTCCTAGAGCTCACTCCCCACCTGCCACTTCATGTCCTAGTAGTCAGAAAAGTGTCACATGGCCATTTCTTGCTGCAAGAGAGGCTGGGAACATCATTATTTTTCCATCGCAGCCTGTATAATAGGAGCAGGGAAGGGGGCAGTGGTTTCTGAGCTGCTATTCAGCAATGCCTGTCAAAATACTTCACTAAGGGTTTCCCTGGTGGCGCAGTGGTTGAGAGTCCACCTGCCGATGCAGGGGATATGGGTTCGTGCCCCGGTCCGGGAAGATCCCACATGCCGCGGAGCAGCTGGGCCCGTGAGCCATGGCCGCTGAGCCTGCGCATCCGGAGCCTGTGCTCTGCAATGGGAGAGGCCACAATAGTGAGAGGCCTGTGTACCGCAAAAAAAAAAAAAAAACTTCACTAAGAATTCTTCCTCTTTTTTCCCCAGGAGCCAGTCTACTTGATGACCTATATAAATATTTCTCCTTCCATCACTCCCATGGAGACACCATGACTGTCATGGATCCAAAGCAGATGAATGTTGCCGCTGCTGTTTGGGCTGTTGTCTCTTATGTCATTGCAGACATGGAAGAAATGCTGCCCAGGTCTTAGCAAGAGCAAGAGAGAAGGCACTTTTGTCCTTTCTGGCCAGGAATCCTGGGTCTGCAGCTTCAAGAAGCCCCGCTTCACCTAACAATTTTATGTGATCATTTACAAAGCACAGCACTTTTTCATACTTTCTGATATCATCTTTCTTGATACTTTCCACATTCTCTGTTCCTAGTGTAAGGAATAAGCCCCATCCCCACAAAGAATCAGCCAATGGAAGGGATCACAGTGGGGGAATTTCTTTACACCACATATTAAAAATACTGTTTCTACTTTGAAAGTAAATACTGGATAAAGCTTTGGAAGACCTCTGGCTTTTATGCGTGTATTTACGAACATTAGGTACAGTGACCAGTATTTTGTTAAGTTACTCATTGAAGGAGTAGAGCAGTACACGACTGTAGTACAGTCGTAGTTGGATGTATGGAGGCATCTGGCTGTCTAATGGGTACATTTTTATATCATTAGAATGTTTTAATGAGGTTAAAATGCTTTTAATTCACAGAAAAAATTCACCATTTGGGGAAAAAATCAAGTATGTAAAATCCAGTTGCCTCATTAAAGATCTATCACCAAACAAATGATAATACTATTTTACATTTATGTTTTATATATTTCACATAATATATCTATGAAGTTGGGGCTTATTCACATTTTGCTGATAAGAAGTTTGAGGCTCAGAGAAGCTAAATCCTATTCACAGAGCAAAACACTGATCCCCTTCTACTCTGGGAATAATCTCTACTATTCTTCCACACACAATGTCCAGTATTCAATTTAAAAAATTACAAGACACACCCAAAAATGCAAGAAAAACTCATTGTCAAGAGTTAAAGCAATTAAGAAAACCAGACAAAAGAGATAACTCAGATGTTGCAATATCAGAGAGGAACTTTAACATAACTGTGATTAATAGGTTAAATTCTAGTGGGAAAATGGGTCTATATACATGAACAGGAGAATTTCAACAGAAAGATGAAAACTATAAAATGGAATCAAATGCAAATACTAAAATAAAAAATACAACATCAGAGATGGAGAATTTCCTTGCTGGGCTCATCAGCAGACTGGATAAAACTGAGGAAAGAATCAACAAACTTGAAAACAGATCAATAAAAATTATCCAAACTAAAGCACTGAGAAAGAAAAGTGAAGGAAAACAAACACCAGAATGGATCATTAGACTGTGATCTAATATATATGTGGCCTAATATACATGTAACTGAATTCTTAGAAGGAGAAGACACAGTATCAGTTTTATTAATGGTAATGATTAAAAAGGCCTTTCATTTCTGGCAAGGTTCCCGACTGGTACACTGACTGACACTTACACTGAAAACTAAAGATGTTGGATAACATCTGAGAAACACTTTCTTAAATATATGAATTAACTGATTAAAAGGTAAAGAATATTAGACAAGAAACTAAGTGGAGGCATGAACCAAGATGATATATAGCACATTAAACCAGCTTTTCTTTTTGAGAAAATATGCAGAATGTGGTGAACTTAAATTTCTATTTTCACAGCTTTTAGTGGCTCAGGGGACTATAGACAAATCTCATATTAGGGACACTAGAGAACCCCAATGAAATTGGAACCCCAAAGGATTATACCTCAATACAATGGTGAACTAAAAATAACTCTGAGGACCATAAGGAAAATTACTGTTATTAAGTAATTGCTGAATGGAGGATCCAGAGAAATTCCCACAGATAAAGTTACACAGTCAAGAAAATAAAAAACAAAAACAGGAATCAGAGAATTCTGAGCAACAGCAGTCCAAAACAGAAAACAGCAGAATTAATTCACAATATCCTCTGATATTGCAATTTTTAAATCAAGAATTTTCTAATCTATGCCTATTATGTTTTGAGGAAGTAAAAGGGATTGAAAATAGAATAGAGAGTAAAGGACTATAAAAAGTGACAAAGCATATTGTTTAAAAAAACAATCGAACTTCTAGAAATGTAAATGGAATTTGAACATTATAGGACCAGCTTAACTGCAGATAAGAGAATTCATGAACTAAAAAAAAATTGAAGAAATTAATGAGAATTTAGCACAAAAAGAAAAAGATATGGAAAATATGGATGAGGTTAAAAAATATGAAAGATAGAGTTATATGCCCTAATATATGTTTAATCAGGGTTCCAGAAAAGAAGAAATAAGACAAAGAATTATCTGAATAAATAATAAACAAAAATTTTCTAGAAATAATGAAATATACCAATCCACAGAATCAAGAAACCCAATGAATCCCAAACAGAATAAACAAGAGGAAATCTGCACTGACATGTTATAGAGAAACTACAGACCACAAAAGATGTAGAAAAAGAGTCATGTAAAATCCCAAATCCATTTATGATAAAACTAAAGAGGACATCCTTAACCTGATGAAAACCTCCTACCCCCCAAAAAGTTTAAAATATCACAATTACAATGAAATATCAAAAACTTTTCCTTTAAGATAAGGAATAAGATATGGGTGCTCACTGGAGCTACCTCTAGTCAATGGTATCTTAGATGTCCCGGCCACTACAGAAAGGCAGGGGGGACAAAGTCTAAGCAATGGAAATGAAGAAAGAAAACTTTTTATTTGTAGATAAATATAATCACCTATGTAGAAAATTCAAAAGAACCTACAAAAAAAATCAAAATTAAAAACAAAGTTTAGGAGGTTTGGATAGAAAACTCAACAAATATAATGAAAAGCATTTCTATACATATACTTAGAAAATGCAACCATAAATATGTTACTTACATTAACATCTAATAATATAAAATATCTAGCAATAAATTTTACCAAAAAAATGTGTAAGATTCTTTTAGGGAGAAAATGATAAAACTTCACTGAAGTATATTAAGGTAGAACTAAATAATTGGATAAATATGCCGTGTTTAAGTTTTGGAAGACTCAATAGTAAAGATGTCCATTCTCCCCAAATTTTTCTGTAGAATCAATACAATCTCAATGAAAAATTCCCAATGGGATTTTTTGAATTTGAGTTCTTAATTTTAGTTTATTGGTTGGTTGCTTGGTTTAATGTACCAAGCTGATTTTAAAAGGTAATTGGATGACAAAGGACTAACAGTAGCCAGCGTTCCTGAAAAAGACAAAGTAGGGGATCCTAGTAGCCATTAATGTGATTGCCAAATATTTTTGATTTTCTTTCTAGGCAAGATTGTACTTTCCTGATCCCTTGTAATTTGGTATTACCATGTGCTTTTGACAAAGAAATAGGAGCAGAAGTGGTTACCTCTGGGTGGCAATTTTAAGACCCAGTGCATGATTTTGCTGTTCTCTCTTCCCCATCATAGCAAAAGACAGTGTTGCAGAGAGTGCCTGCTCCAGGAATCCCCCTCCAGAGTGATGACCAGGCACAACCCAGCTTCTGGTCTACCCGTAATGAACATGAAGCATGAACAAGAAATGAATCTTTATCATAGTAAGACACTGATAATCTGTGGGACTTTGTTACCACAGCTTACTCTAACTGATTTTTTTTATCTTACCTTGCCAGATATCAAGACTTCTTATCAGGCTGTAGTATTTAAGATGGCCTGGCATTAGCACAAGGGTAGATTAACAGACCAATGAAACAGAATAGAGAGTCCAGATCCAGAATCACACATTCGTGAAGACTTGATTTATGGCCAGGTTGGTACAGAAGATCAGCAAAAAATAAAACATAGACTTCTCAATAAATAGTAGAACAATAGTCTCTAAGTGAACAATTGTTTCTAAGTAAACAAATTCGACTCTCACTTCATATCTCCTATGTAGCGTCCTGTTGAGAATAGATTGAAAACAAGTGATTGAATCACTTGACTAATTTAAGGGCACAGTCCCCTGAAACACATCTGAAAGCACCGAGAACAGTGCACAGTACATAGTAACTTCACAATAAATGTCCTCTGATTGGGGAATGTCAGCTCCTTTAATCTTGTGGCGAGTCCATTTCTCAGTTTCCATTCCTCAGTCCTTCTCTTCTTTGAGGTAATGATAGGAACAGGATAAAAATTCCTAACATGGAGCCCTATCAAGAGAGAGCTAAACTGAATACCAGCAGGAAAGTCCTGGAATTCTCTCAAGCAAGGGAATAAGCTTAAGCAGGAAACATGGGAAGCTGCCAAAGAGGGAGGTTTTCACAGTTGTGCTTTAGGTGGTCCCATTTGTATTCCATCTTCACAAAAGGAGACAGAAGCCATAAATGGAGACTTGGACTGCAAGTAACCCACACGGTTGTCAGTTCCTACTACAGTGGCCATGCAGAGACACAGGAAGATAGATCTTCTGACTGAGTAATGTTGGTCATGCAGTTTACAAGGTGATGTCTTCCACCTCAATCCAAAATCCAGTCACTCTCAGGTTCATGCTGGATTGAGAAATACAGCACATCCTAATTCTTTAACCAAGCTCTGTGAGGCAGAATGATAGGAGCATTTAGTCTAGGGCTAATTTTGCCTAACTACTAGGGCTAAACCCTCTGAATGCTCTGTTGATGCCCCATAAATTATGAGGTTTTCCTCTCTGATGGGCAGAACAAACTATTTCTGTCCTTGTTTGGGCTCCTAGTGCTGCTTCATCTATCCCTTTCAGTTGGCTCTTCCCAGACTCTGAGAGTTCCCTCCAACACATGCACCGATCGGTGCTCAGCTGGGGAGGGGTGGGGGACCCCCTGCAGGTCTCTGGCATCTCATTCTGTGAGGCTCTCCCCTCTCTGAGACTGTGTCCCATGAACTCCCGCTGCCTTGGCCTCCCCGGACATTCAGAATCCTCACTCAACTCATGGTGATTCCCGGGCTCTGCTTGGGTTTCCCTTTCCTCAACTGTGACTGGAAACTCAAGGTAACCTAGTGCCATCGTAGGACTCACTTCAATTATTTTCTGTCTCTGGGGCACCATGGTCCTTCATCTCCTGATATTCAGTGTCTTAAAAACTCTTGTTTCATATATTTATTTGAGTTTTTAATTATTTCATACCTAAAAACAAAGCTGATCCCTGTTACTCTTGGTCAGAAATAAATGTCAAGTCACTATTTTTTGTCCAATGTATATACCCATATACTTTTTTTTTTTTTTTTTTTTTTTGCAGTATGTGGGCCTCTCACTGTTGTGGCCTCTCCTGTTGCGGAGCACAGGCTCTGGATGCGCAGGCTCAGCGGCCATGGCTTATGGGCCCAGCCGCTCCGTGGCATGTGGGATCTTCCCAGACCGGGGCACAAACCTGTGTCCCCTGCATCGGCAGGCGGACTCTCAACCACTGCACCACCAGGGAAGCCCCACCCATATACTTTTTACATTTTGTACATTTTGAATCATTCTTTTCTCACTCCTTGATTCCAGTTCGGGAATGTCGATTCTCAAGGATTTCATAAACTGTCCAAAGACTGAGCTAAAATTCATGGCATCTATGAATTATCAGAGTCCAAAGATAATCTATGGCTTAGCTGGTAATCATCTTTAGTTTCAAGGATTATTTTCTAGAAAGAATGTGTCCTATACAGATGTATATATATTTATATGTAATATCATATATATTGCATAAATTTTAAATGAAGTATAAATATATATAAATAAATACCTATAAAATCATTTCTGTAAACTCATAGGCTGCTGGTTGGCTTCTTGTTGCTCCCTAAAATGGAGCAACACTTTATGTCCTATTGGACCAATTTCTTCCGTTCCCTTCAAGATCAGCAGAGAGGGACTTCTCAGTAGCAGCACAGCTACACTCATGGTCCACCTCCCTTTGACTTGGAGCTGCTGTGCCTTCGGCTTGTCACCCTGAGCACCATCTTTAGATCACCCTCACAGGTGGCAGAGCTCAGATATATGTCCTGTTTTGTATTCTCCACTCATTCACCACCATACTCCCCACTCACTCCAGAATTTTAAAGTTCAGAGCCACTTTGAAAGAGAAAAACCATCACAAAGTGATATTGTAGCCTCTAGTTCCCACCAGCTGGCAAGACTCTACCTCCCGCCCCCCAACCAACTGCCTTCTGTGTCACTGTACCCACCCAGCCCCTCCAGGAAACAGGGCCCTTTGTTCCCCCTCCACTTTCTGAATGGGATGTGGCCTTGTACCTTCCTCGCCTGTATCTTAGAACTGTCTCTGAGGAAGTGATTTTATTCCATCTCTTTGCCTTTCCCCATAACGTTGTCCCTGAAAAATATTAGGGACAATAATAATAAAAAATATTATTATTTCCCTGAAAAAATAATAATTTCATATGGCCAGATGAAAGCATGTCCTCCCAGGGCCCTCTACTGCTGCCTTACTGGAGGAGAATGGAGGGACTGGGTTGCGGGACAGTGTGAATGTGTGAGGCTGGAGAGTGTGTTGGTTGGTGGATGATCAGTAGCATTGATAGCATAGGAGCTACGGAGAACCACATGGAGGTGGGAAAATAGAGGGGGGAGGAAGAATTATGAAGAAAGAGAGGGATCTGTAGAGTTTTTTCTCATGATAACTCCGCTCGCACATCATAATTGCTTAGGTCTCCCAGGCAGCCGTGGAGCCTGGAACGTACCCTTGAATCACTACACCTATAGGCACTTTCAAGTACAATTCTCTTCTTTTCCATAAATTGTAAAAGGCACTGTTCCTCTGCTAAGAAACCATGTCTCATTTGAGTGGTGGCCTAGTTCCTGTGCACGCAGCAGCTTTCCAATTTGACTTTAGGGTCAAGCAGCTTTTCTGATTCATTTGGCTGAGTAGACTTAAGTGCAGATCGAGAAGAGAAACCCATTTAAATATTGTACAATGTGAAAAAGGTGAATTCTGTAACAGAAAAAGGAGGGGATTAGAGGGAAAAGAGGTCAATTGCTGATTTTTCCCTTGACATTGTTAAGATGTGGTTTTGAGGGTTCTGGTGTGTCTGAATGATTTGGAGTTGAAGTTCCCAGAGTGTTCCAACTTCCTCACAATAATTACGCTACTGACACCAAGAGTGTTTTGAAAATCTTCATGTGTCTGCACTGCATATATTTCATTGCCACGCGGTCCTATTTGCTCAGTGTGCTCCCCTCATAATAATTTGAGATGCTTCCCACTTACCTTGAGTAAATATCAAACAGATCTTGATATCTATATCTGTCTCATGAAATATACATCCTCTCTAACTGTGCCCAAATGATTAATTTACTGCTATGTGATGATTAGCGTAAAAATCTCAGCACAACACGAGATAGAAATGTTATCAGCTAATTGCCATTTGAAGTGAAGAATGTTTTTGCATAGAAATTAATGATGCATGCTTACTTCTCAATTCTCTGTTAAACCAGAAAACCCAAGGTTGTTTTTGAAGCAGAAAGGAATTACCTTTGAAGTTTTTTTTTTTTTTCTTTCCTCTCCCTTAGATGATCCACAGTTCAGCAAAGGAATGGTGGAAAGCAATGGTTAGCGGAGTTTTGTACGCAAAACTCAGCTTTCACCAAATCAGGTCTTCCAACCAATCAATTACACAATTTCAGGCAAAGGCCTTTTCCCTGGATGTTAGAGCCTCTCTGTGGCCCTGAAACTTGACAGAGAAACACTCATATATGTGCAGCATATCCTAAGCATGCTCAAGTCCTTTGGAGAATCTGGTCTTATTATCATTGGTGGTCATTCCAGTTCTGCTCAAGCAGCCGTACAACTATCTATGAGTTTGATGATGCCTCAGAAAGCCTTGTTTTATTTTCCAGATTTAAAGAACATTTAGTTATGCCCTAGATCTTGATGATAAAGTCACACCCTAATCCAATTAGTTCTCTTAATTCTAAGTACCAGCCAGTCTATCCCAGAGATTGTAATGGAACATGAATTTTCCCCAAGCTCTCCCTTGCCATCCAAATCATCATCACCATTATCTATTACCCAGCCTGGGCCAGTTATGCTGCTGGGAACTTTATTGCATTTTCTCATTTAATCCTCACCCAACACAGTGAGGTCAGTCCTATTTTAATCCCCGTTTTAGAGATGAGAAAACATGGATATGCAGCTCATACGTTACTTTTCCAAGATCACGGAGCTGATAAAATGTGGCTGAAATCTAAAAAATTCAAACCCAAATATCCCACTCAGACAAACATAAATCCTCTGGATAGTGACCCCTCTAGCCTTCACTGTGTGGACAGATCCAGTCTAACTGGTTCATTTTCATTTCAAGGAATAGAAAGTGGGGCTTGAACAGTGCCATTCTTTGGCCCAAGAAAGAGGGGCTTTGTGCTTTTAGAAGACCCCACATATCACAAACACACACCAACAACAAATGTATTGAGGGCTATATGGGTGCTTCTGTCACCAGCTATCTGGCACTCAGGGCAGGCACAGCAAGACTCATGAGTCTAAGCATCCACTTTCAGGCGAATGCCATGTTGGCTCCAAAGAAATGCTGCCCTTGGGTCCTGCCTTTGAGAGACAACTGTATCCGAATGTTGTGAACATAGACACTGCCTCAGAACATGAAGAAGATTTGAGGAATAAAAGTACTCAAGAAGAAAATACAAATTCATTAACTTGTCAAATCTTTCCTCTCAGAGAGCAAGAAGGCAATAGTTATTGCATAATTAGGTATTGTTTCCCAGAAGTGTGGAGCATCCACTTTCTTGATTCTCATCCTGTTCCAATTTGTGGTTCTGAACATACTCATGAATAAACATGGTATTCGCAACAGTTGTACATGGTGGCATATTGCATTATTTAATATTTTCAATATTATTTAATATCTAATATCCGTAACTTAAATTGGCAACTAGATGGACATTTCATGCTAGAATTGCAAATAGTTTTATATTTGTAAAATTAATAATATCCAACAAACATTTTAAAATCTAAGTAGAAAATGTTCACTTTAGAGAGTGGCATGGACATGTATACACCACCAAATGTAAAATAAATAGCTAGTGGGAAGCAGCCGTATAGCACAGGGAGATCAGCTCGGTGCTTTGTGACCACCTAGAAGGGTGGGAGGGAAACGCCAAAGGGAGGGGATATGGGGATATATGTATATGTATAGCTGATTCACTTTTTTATAAAGCAGAAACTAACACACCATTGTAAAGCAATTATACTCCAATAAAGATGTTAAGAAAAAGAAAATGTTCACTTTAAATATTTTGATTTAAAAATGTGATATTTATTCATTATAATTTATATTTCTCTTTTATTTAACACTTATTATTTTTAATTGTGGTAAAATATACAGAACATGAAATCCATCATCTTAATCATTTTGAAATGTACAATTCAGTGGCATTAAGTACATCCACATTTTTTGCACCCATCACCACCATCCATCTTCAGAACTCTTTTCATCTTGTAAAACTAAAACTCTGTACCAATTAACCAATAACACCCCATTACTCTCTGCCTCCAGCCCCTGGCAACCACCTTTCCACTTTCTCTCTCTCTGAATCTGACTACTCTAGGTACCCTATATAAGTGAAATCATATAGTATTTGTCCTGTGACTGGCATTTCACTTGTCCTCAAGTTTCATCCATGTAGTAGGATGTGTCAGAATTTCCTTCCTTTTTAAGGCTGAATAATGTTTCATTGTATTTTATACCACATTGTGTTTATCCATTCATCCATCGATGTTGATCTACTCTTGGTGGATCAACCAGGAGAAAATAATGCGAATAACACTGTTATGAATAATGTGAATAATGCTATTGTGAATAATGCTGTTATGAACATGGGTATACAAATATCTCTTCCAGATCCTGCTTAAATTCAGAAGTGGAACTGCTGGATCATATGGTAGTTCTGTTTTTCATTTTCTGAGGGAACACTATACTGTTTTCTACAGTGGCTACACCATTTTACACTCCCACCAAGAGTGCATAAGAGTTCTGATTTCTCCACGTCCTTACCAACACTTGTTATTTTCCTTTTTCTCCCTGTAATTTTTTTGGGGGTGTGTTGTGTTTTGTGGCCATCCTAATGGGTGTGAGGTGGTACCTTGTGGTTTTGACTTGCATTTCCCTAATGATTAGTGATGTTGAGCATTTTTTCATGTACTTATTGGTCAGTTGTATATCTTTTTTGGGAAAATGTGTACTCAAGTAGACATTTATTCCCCATTTTTTAATCAGGTTGTTTTTTGTTACTGAGTTGTAGGAGTTCTTTATGTATTCTGGATATTAGCCCCTTATCAGAGATATGATTTGCAAATATTTTCTCTCATTCCATGGGTTACCATTTCACTCTGTTGATTGTATCCTTTGATGCAGAGATTTTTTTAATTTGGGGGTAGTCCTATCTATTTTCACTTTTGTTGCCTGTTCCTTTGGTGTTTTTTCCAGGAAACCACTGCCAAATCCAATGTCATGAAGCTTTTCCCCTACTTTTTTTTCAGAGAGTTTTATAGTTTTAACACTTACATTTAGACCTTTGATCAATTTTGAGTTAATTTTTATATATGGTATAAGGTAAGCGTCCAACTTCATTCTTTTTCTTCAGTGTGGATATCCAGTTTTTTCAACAACATTTATTGAAAAGGACTGTCTTTTCCCCCATTGAATGGTCTTGGCACACTTTTCAAAAATAATTTGACCATATAAAATGAAGTGTTCATTTCTAAGTTTTGTATTCTATTCCATTCATCTATATGTCTGTCATTATTATAGTACCACACTGTTTTGATTTACTGTAACTTTATAATAAGTTTTAAAATAAGTAAGTATAAGACTTCCAACTTTGTTCTTTTTAAACATTGTTTTGACTATTTGGGGTCCTTTGAGGTTCCATATTTAAAATTCATTAAATATGAATTTTAGGATGTATTTTTTTCTGCAAAAAACCACTATTGGGATTTTGATAAGAATTGCACTGAATCTGTTGATCATTTTGAGTAGTACTGCCATCTTAACAGTATCCACAAATAAGGGCTGCTGACTTAGCTTGGGCTAATATAACTAATACCATAGACTGGGTAACTTAAACAACAGACGTTTATTTCTCACAGTTCTGGATTTTGGGAAGTCCAGGATCAAGGTGCCATCAGATTCAGTTCTTGATGAAGGCCCTCTTCCTGGCTGGTATACAATCACCTTCACCATGCATGCTCACATGGTCTTTCCTTGGTGTGTGCTCATGGAGAGATCTCAAGTCTCTTCCTCTTTTTATAAGGGCACCAATCTCATCATGAGAGCCTCACCCTCATGTCCTAACCTAACCCTAATTGCTTCCCAAAGGCGTCACCTCCAAATACCATCCATTGGAGATTAAGGCTTCAAAGATGGATTTGGGAGGAACACAAACATTCAGTCCATAGCAAATGTCTTTATCTATTTGTGACTTCAATTTCTTTCAGCAGCAATTTGTTGTTTTCAGTGTACAAGTCTTTTACCTCTTTGATTAAACTTATTCTTAAGTATTTCATTCTTTTTGATGCTATTGTAAATGGAATTGTTTTCTTAATTCCCTTTTCGAATGGTTCATTGTTAGTGTATAGAAATGCAGCTGATTTTTCTATGTTGATTTTGTAACCTGCAACTTCACTGAATTCATTTATTAGTTCTAACAGTTTGTGGAATCTTTAGAGTTTTTTACATATAAGATCATGTCGTCTGTCAACAGAGATAATTTTACTTCTTCCCTTCTGATTTAAATGCCTTTTATTTCTTTTTCTTGGCTAGTTGCCCTGGCTTCAGTAGTTAACTTTGAACATTGTAGAAGAATAATAACTTTTTTGAAAACATATACAAAATGTTTTTAATTGTTTACATTCACTTTAATTTATGTCTTTATTAAATATATTCAAATTTTCTAGATTTTGAATACAAATTCATTTTATTTTTTAGTCCTTTAGAACATTATTTTCAGTGGAGTACAAATTAAGTGAAAACCTGGATTATAAGAACACAATTCATGATTTTGCTGAATTGGAGACAAGAAAAATAAAGTTTATGGAATACATATGTAATGATTTGCAAATTATGTATGTCTGATCCAATAACAGAACACCCAAGCATGGACAATAATAATTAAATTCAACCATCTCTGATATTTTTCTGACTTTTAGTCATTATGTATGTATATTTTTCAAAACAGGATGCTAGAAAACATTTAGTTTAACAGTTTGTTAATTTTCATTTATACTGTTTAAATATTTAGGCATATCTAAAAGTTTCTCTCTCACAATCAAGAAGCCCAAGAATAGCCAGCCCAGGCTGGTCTGCTGCTGTACACTTTCTTTGCCCAGAGCCCCACAAATGTTTGATAGGGGCAGACTTGAGTTTGAAAGTGCGAATACAGTAGACTTCTCATCTACAGAAGTTACTCTAATGTGATAACCCCCTCCCCCTCCTGATAACACCACAGCCAGGATGATATTATACATTACAAATATGATTATGCACTCCCCTGCTTGGAACCCTTTGGTAACTTCTCTTTGCACTTGGGATAAAGTTCACAATATGGAAGCCCTGCATGTTCTAGCCCTGTCTTCCTTCCCCATCTCTGTGTATGTACTACTCTTCCTCTCTTCACTCTGGCCACACTGGCTTTTATTCTAGTACTTCCAACATATCCCCTCCTGCCCCAAGACCTCTGCATGTGTGCTTCCTTCTCCCTACGATGGTCTCCTCACCCCTTTCTGGTCTAGTTAACTCCTGCCTGTCCACTGGACTCATCTCTAAGATCCCTTCTTCCAAGGAGCCTCCTTTGAATCTTTGGACTAGATAGATCCCAATAATATCAAAAATAAAAATGATTTTGATGGTCATGTATAAAATTGACTGTTTGCTCTCCAATAGGCAGAGAGGTAAGCATTTCACATGTATGAACTCCTTTTATTCTTCCAAAAGCCCTCCCCTCCATTTTTACAAATAGAGTAGTCAAGGCTTAGACAAGTTAAGTCACTTGACCACAGTCACATTATTAATAAGAGGTGAGACAAGATTTTAATCAAGACTGTCCAACCCCAGAGCTTATATATTTAATCTCAGTGCCACAGTGGTTTTCTCTGTAAGGGCCCTCGTTCATGATTTGTTCACTCATTCCACAGGTTTATGAGGTTTCTGCCATGTGCCGGGCACTGTGAGACACTGCGGGTAGAGTGGTGAGCAGCAAGACAGATAAGATTCCTGGACTCAAGGTTCTTTATTCTAGTCGAGGAGTGAGGTCATAAAAAGTAAAAGTAAAGAAGTAAACAAAGGATCGTTCCTGTGGAGGAACAGAACAGGTTCTGTGATAGAGAGTAAGTGAGGATAGCCTGTTACCAAAAGGATGGGCTCAGATGGTCTCTCTAAAGAAGGGACATTTGAGCTGAGTCCCGAAGGATGATGGGGCAGAGCTAGCTACTTGTCCTTCAAAATCCATTCTACCTTTTTTTATGGTAACAGACCCCCTAAATCTTAGCTAGATTATAGCCTGCAACCCACCTCATAACTAGATGTAGCCATGTGATTAAATTCTGGCTAATGGGTTATAACCGGAAGTAGCATGAGAAACTTCCAGGAAGTCTCCTTAAGGGGAGCTGGGGGGATGGGCATGCCCTTCTCCTCCCATCCCCTTTCTTGTTGGAAGGTTGAAGGAGCAGCAGCAGACTTGGACCATGAAGTGAACTTGGGGATGGAAACATCCTAAGCAGAGAAGCAAACAGGAGGGACTATGGGTCCCTGAGACTATGGTGTACGCTATCAGCCCTTTATCGACGTTGTACTTCCTACTGAAGGGTGACTAAACTTCTTTATGATTCTGAAGATTTAATACTGCTACTTGGGAAGTATAGACTACGCACTTCATGCAAAACCTTTTAACCACAGTAGTGATTGACTAAACATCCTCAGGAAGTCATTACAGACCCCTTCGGCTACCTCTGACTCCCAGTCACAGGAAATGGCTGGTTTTCCTTTCTCTCTGGCTTTCCTTTGGAAGGCGTTCGGAGGCGTTTGGCATGCAGGAAGGGCCACCCACTCTATCAGATGGCACCTGTCAAACCAACAAAGATATAAACCGCCACAATGCAGATCTCTGAGAAGTGCCTCCATGGCATATTAGCGATTTCACAAACACATTTAGAAGCTCAGATAAAGCTTTTGATGTTCCTGATCTTTGCACTTCCAAATGGTGGCTGAACAAACAGAAATCAGTCTTCTTTGAAAGCCTTCAAAGCAGTGAAATTGCCTAAATCAGTGTGTTGATTATTCTCTGACTTCCAAAAGTCAGGGAAGGTTTTCTGTTTGTTCCTCCTTCCTGAAACACTTTCACATCTCTCCTCGGTACTTTTGTTCTAGGAAATTTAAATCCATCAGTTATCTGTTTGATATACAAGTTTGAATTCCCAATAAAGCCTTGACCATCTTTTCCAAAAACTGAAACATTTTTTCAAAACCAGTTGTATAAACATTCTATTGGGAAATGGTAAATAGAACTTTACCAGAATGGGGGTAAATGCGTAAGGGCAGGAACTGATTCTTTTATCAACGTACTAAAAGCTCATGAAGTCACAAATGTGTTATTACCCCAGAAAATTCTGTGTAGAATCCAGATTTTACAAAATTCTGTGTGCTAAGGTTGTTACGCCACCATTTGTGTGAACTGGGACTTGATCATGGCAGCAAGAGGGATATATGATTTTGTACTTGTTTTTCAAGAATTTTTAACTCAGTAATCAGCATATAAGGATGATTCTCACTGTAAGGATGACACCATGGAAGTGACCACATGTGGAGATGAGCTAAGAGGCTGAGCCTTGGAGTCTTCAATGTCCTTATGACCCTCGTTATCAGGATTCTATAGGTTACCGACAGAAATACAGTTAAACTAACTTCAGCAAAAAAGGTGGGGAGGGATATTAGATGGAATGGAAAAATACTGAGCTGAGCTCAAGGTCTCAGTATAGTGAGGCTCCAGGAATTGAATTAGAGACTGACTCCTGCTCAGCAATGCTTCCCAGCCTTTTCCACCTGCCAGTATTAGATAAAATGATGATATTTCTATGCCCCATGGGGATAAAATAATGAGGATGTTCCACACAACGGGAAGTGACTTACTCCTTGGCATACTGATCAGCTACCCATACAGCCCTTTTTCTAGTCTCCCAATTCCCAAGTTCTTAGGAAACAATTATGGCCAACATTTATTGAGTCCTGTATGGCAGGCACTGTTCTAAGCACTGTACATGCCTTTCATTCACTCATGAAATCTTCACACAATCGTGTAAGTTGGATATTATATTTTCCCACTTCACAGACAAGAAAACCCAGGACTTAGAGGCTAAGCCACGTACCCAAGGTCACGTGGAAGTCGGTGGAGACAGGGTTTGAATCTACTTTGGCTCGAGTTTGCCTT
Organism: Hyperoodon ampullatus; assembly: GCF_949752795.1. Classification (NCBI taxonomy): domain Eukaryota; kingdom Metazoa; phylum Chordata; class Mammalia; order Artiodactyla; family Ziphiidae; genus Hyperoodon; species Hyperoodon ampullatus. The sequence continues at coordinate 40,497,724 of NC_136930.1, forward strand.
TAACCCTCAGCTATAGCACCTCTATTGGGCACTAAATCCATCTATAAAAGGAAGTGAAATGATTGGCCATGCTTGAGGCAGGTGCCCATCCCTGCACCAATCAACGACAAGAAAGGGGTGTGATTACACCGGAAGAAGCAACTTGATGCTCCTGCTACACCCGTGGAAGAAGGGAGGAAGGGGGGCTTCCCTGGTGGTGCAGTGGTTAGGAATTCGCCTGCCAATGCTGGGGACCCGGGTTCAATCCCTGGTGCAGGAGGATTCCACATGCCGCAGATCAACTAAGACCGTGCGCCACAACTGCTGAGCCGGTGCTCTGGAGCCCGTGAGCCACGACTGCTGAGCCCTGGCACCTAGAGCACGTGCTCCGCAACAAGAGAAGCCACCATAATGAGAAGCCCGTGCACCTCAAGGAAAAGTAGCCCCCGCTCAGCGCAACTAGAGAAAGCCCGCGTGCAGCAATGAAGACCCAACACAGCCAAAAATAAATAAATTAATTTAAAAAAAAAGAAGGGAGGAAGGGGCAAAACTTAGCAAAGGAACGCTTCACAGACTCTCCTAAGGATCATCTTCCTCCTCTCCCTCCTCCTCTCTCAGGAGCCCAAGACTGACATAGTTACTCTCTTCAGTTCACAGCACATTATCATCATGCTTCTCTTGCTTTATTTCATCTTATCCCTCTTCTCTGCTCCTGTTCTCCTCCCATCCCCGAAGGCAGCCGTTCTACTCTGTTTGATAGGAATCATTTCATTTATATACGTTCTTATATAATGTATATATATTGTTTTTGTGCATGCATCTTTACATATATGACATTGGGCTACAGGTCCCATTCTTTGTCTTCCTTTTGCCATTCCATCTTGTGTTCATAAGGTACATCCATGTTGTCACATTGCCAGACCATTGCTTCCAACCACAAACTATACCCTATGATGTGCCTGCACCCTTTTATAATATTTTTCCCCCAACCCATGTCTGGACTAGTCTTGGACTAGGTTCTACAGATCAATTCATCCAACTTGGGAGCCCCCTCATCTGGAAAGGGCCCTCCCTGCCTGATGGAGAGTCCCTCCTCTGTGCTCCCACAGTCCTCCATGCTTGCCTCCATCAGGACAGAGGCCACAGAGCAGCTTGGTTAAAAGTGCAGGATTGGGACCCAACTGCCTGGACTCAGAATACTGTCTCTTTCACTTACAGCTAAGTTATACAGCCCCTCGGTGCCTCCACTTCCATGTCTGCAAAATGATAACCACAGCTACTCATGGGATTGTTGTGAAGATTAAATGAGAGAAATCTATGAAAATTGCTATGAAGAGTGCCTGGTACAAATTAAGTGCTATTTGTAGTTACTATAATAACATTTGTTGCATGTATTGGAATGGTCTGTTCACTTGTCTGTCGCCACCACCAGATTATGAAATCCTGAGTCCCAGGACCTTGGCTTTTCCATCTTTGTGCCCAGAGGCCCACACATTGCATGAATCCAGGGCATGCTCATTGCATGATACTCTCTCTTACTCACCCCCTGGTTTGACATAGCTGCAGGATTTGTATCTAGAAACCAACTGGGTTGAGGAGAGGCTAGATAGAACAGACTGGCGAGGTGGCTTTAAAAAGGAAAACTTTCCTGGAGCTATAATGCTGTGCAATAGAAAATATAGCATCAACTGCCACATACAGCCAGGAAGCTCAGCAGGTCACCCAAGACTGGCCCCCAGTGGACATCCTTACCCAGGCAGATGTATAAACTTGCCTCAAGCATGGCCAAAAGCCAGCTCTTGGTCATATGCCAACATTTTCTGGCTTTGTGTGTATTCACCTCAGTGTCCTCATCTGTAAAATAGGACTAACAGCATTTACTTCATAGGGTTGTCCTGAGGATTATATGAGGGAACCATAATCAACTGCTCAGAATAGTGACTGGCATGGCCTCAATTGGCAATAAATGTTAGCACTTCTTAGTGTGATTATCACCAAGTCAATTACTCTCACAAATAGAGTTGGGAGATGCCACACTCATTTTCTTTCTTGTTTCAAGATCTTGGAATTTTTGTTTGTTCATTTGTATGTTTGTTTTTGTTTCCATTTATTTATTTGGCATTCTGGTGGGAATTATTTCTTAGCAGGTTATCTGTTGGAAGGTTCTAGCCCTTTTTCCCTTAGCCTCAACCTGAACTCACAGGTGGATGGTATAGCTTCCCTATCTTTGAAAGTTTCTTAAGATCAATATCACTCTCGGGCTGGAAGTTCTCTGAAGTCTCAGCTTCCAGCAACCCCCAGTCAGATAGTCCCAGGAATACAAGAGGACACCATTTGCAGTCACAGAACACAGTTAAATGAGAATGAACTTGATTCTTTCTGTTGTTCAAAAAAAAAGGGAGGGAAGGGGGGAAGAACAAGGAAATCAAACGCAGGTCCAGGGCTTCCCTGGTGGCACAGTGGTTGAGAGTCCACCTGCCGATGCAGGGGACGCGGGTTCATGCCCCAGTCCGGGAGGATCCCACGTGCCACGGAGCGGCTGGGCCCGTGAGCCATGGCCGCTGAGCCTGTGCGTCCAGAGCCTGTGCTCCGCAACGGGAGAGACCACAACAGTGAGAGGCCCGTGTACCGCAAAAAAAAAACAACAACAACAACGCAGGTCCAGTGGAATTGCCCTCAGAGTAATGAAGGCCTTTGCCATGAGCTTTCTAAGCAACTTTTACGTGCTGCTGGGCCACAGAAAGACTCTTTAAAAATGCTTTGGTTTATACATGGAAAGAAGCCCTCAGGGTGAATTACTGCCCTACATTAGAGGCCTAGCTGTAAGAACCATTAGCTGTAAAAGAGAGGTTAATTATGAGGAAAACTCCCTGGCCTACACTGAGGGGTTTTAGTGACTCACAGTGAGGGGGCCACGTTTGGTGACCACAGCCCTCTCCCCGGCAAAGGCTTAATGGGGAGTCTGCCACCACGTGCCACGTTTGGGCTTGTGTAGGGACCAGGAAGCCTGACCTTGTTTGGGTTCATTAGCTACGGGGACTGTTGCCCACAGGGATCATTAACTAGTAGCAGGGGGGAAGGGGCCAGGAGCAAGACAAGCTGATGGGACGCAGCAAAGTTACTCATTTTCTAAAATTAGGATCTTGGTGAAACTCCAAACAGACTTTGCCTGGGGCTGGCTCCCTGACCCCTCTGATCAGTAAGTTGGTGGAGACAGCTTTTTCCAGATCTTCCTCCCCACTCTCCTCCATGTCCTGTGCTTCAGCTGTGCCTGAAAACACGCTCAGGTGGGGAGCACTTATTTCCAAGAAACTGCGTGAGATATTTTCTTTCAGAAGCCCTTGAAAAACTAAATGTTGTGTTTTGTCAGGAACATTTTATTTTGAGCTAGGAACCCAGTTCCCACCCTACCCATCCCCCTCCAACATTCTGAGGACAAATAGGAAGCCAGGATGGGCAAAATTTAGGAGCTCACCTCCAAAAGGAATATTTCAACAAAATGTATACACACTTCCGATTCCACTGCCAGCACTGAGAACCTACTGTATGCCAGACCCTGTGCAAAGTACTTTTCTTGGCCTTTCTCCACCACGCCCACAGCACACGGACCCCCGAGCACACATGGATGGTCACCAGTTCTGCAGATGACACACTGAGCGTCAGGCTCGCAGACCACAAAAGGCCACCTGATGAGCGCAGAGCTGGCATCTTTACCCAAGTCCTTTGACTGATGTTGGTCCTATGCCACCCCTTGGCCCTGTCTCAACAGAATAACCCAGACAGTGACTTTCAATAGAAGTTAAAACCGTTGCCATAAACATTCAGAAGTACATAGTTTAAGGGAAGGAATGTGAAAATGTCTCCCTCTGATGGTGACACCCTCTGATCTCACCCACCCTATCTATGCTTCTGGACCTTTTTTCTTTTCCTTAATATTTCCAACTTTTGAGTACATGAGTAGGCAGACAAACCTTGTGACAAATACCTGTCAAATCTGGAGTGGTTGCATGTGTCGATGCTCCATGTATATTACTGTATGTTTTCACTATTGCTATGGATAAGTAACTATTATTTTCTCCTAACACTTCCAAATCAAATAATCTGTTAAGAATGTCTTCTTCACTGTGCTAACACTGGATGAAATTCTACCATTCTGCACTTCTACGCTTCATGTCCATTTTGCAATTAAAATAATGATAAAACTTCCTCCTGAAGGATGGTGTCGTTACAGGTTAATATGAATGAATGCATTCTACCGTCACTCTAGTTTCTTATCAACATTCAGCCGAAGCATTTTTAATTTTCAGTTATTTTATATTTAGCAGTGTTTCTGAGGCATTTCCACTTGGGTGCAGCCAAGGCAGTGAGCAAATGAGGGGCTGACACTGTTGTGGAAGTGAGCAGAATGCCGTGAATGCAGGGTTTGTGGAGCCAGCTGTCCTGAGTTTGAGCTCCAGCTGCTGTTGATATTGAGCAAGTTCCTTCCTCACCTGCATCTTATATTCTCCTCCATAGAAATGAGATTAAAATTGCCCCTGGCTTCCCTGGTGGCTCAGTGGTTGAGAGTCCGCCTGCTGATGTAGGGGACACGGGTTCGTGCCCCGGTCCAGGAAGATCCCACGTGCCGCGGAGTGGCTGGGCCCATGAGCCATGGCTGCTGAGCCTGCGTGTCCAGAGCCTGTGCTCCACAACGGGAGAGGCCACAGCAGTGAGAGACCTGCAAAAAAAAAAAAAAAAAAAAAAATTGCCCCTACCTCATAGAGTTGCTGTCAAGCATTAATTTATGTGAAGTGCTTTTAAAAATGCCTGGAACATAGTAGCTCTATGTATGCGATTGCTGTTATTATCATGATTATCATTATTCCACAAGAACCACAAGTAGGAGCTCAGCCCTTTGGGAGGCAGCCACCATGAGGCCAGGAATCAGGATTGCGCGTGTTCGTTTCCAGAACTGAAGTGCTTGGAGCACAAAAGCATTTAGTGATATATTTGCCTCTCCTCCCCTAATTCACTGATCAGACTGTGCCCTGTGATGTGCACACTTTTGAGACTATTCAGTTCTAGTAAATAAAGAAGCTTGTAGTTTACAAACATAGGCAAACTATCTTAAGATGTTTAAACATAAATAAGCTATTAAGCAAAAAGTGTGATAGTCATCAGCAGAATTCATGGGACGTGTTAAGTATAAGATAAGTAGTCAACACATAGAACGTGTGCATGTTAAACACAGGTAACGAAGGATGGAGGAACCAAGAAATACCTAATCTGTATGATGCACCTGAGTGCTAAGTATTCATAGTGTACTAAATACACATGAGATTAAATATCAGGAGTTATTAAATATATATGAGCATTTAATATTCATGATCTCCTTATCTGGAAAGATACTGGTTATATGCTTCAGGTCACTTGTCCTCCACCCAAGAAACTCAAATAGACCTCATAACTGTTCATCAGGCTAATTGGCGAGCAACAGCTTAGGCCAGGCACGCCACAACTCTCTAGTAGGACAAGTATGTGACACTGGCCCAGGGTACCCACCATCTGTGGGCCCCTGTGTCAGGGATCCCCAACACTACCCTCAGATCTGATGATTTTCTAGGGCTCATAGAACTCAGAATAGCAATTCAACTCTTGGTTACGCTTATTACAACAAAAGGTTACAGACTGGGCTTCCCTGGTGGCGCAGTGGTTGAGAGTCCGCCTGCCGATGCAGGGGACATGGGTTCATGCCCCGGTACGGGAAGACCCCACGTGCCATGGAGCGGCTAGGCCTGTGAGCCATGGCTGCTGAGCCTGAGCATCCAGAGCCTGTGCTCCGCAACAGGAGAGGCCACAACAGCAAGAGGCCCGTGTACCGCAAAAAAAAAAAAAAAAAAAAAAAAGGATACAGACTAAAATCAGCAAAGTAGAAAGGTACACAGAACAGGTACAAGCTTCTAGCTGGGCTCTCCCAGTGAACTCTATGGGCGACACTTCATTCTCCCAACAACAATGTATGACACCAAATATAAAGTGTTGCCAACCAGGAAATTCAATGGAACCTTGGTGTCCAGTGTTTTTACTGGGTTTCAGTCACATAGGCATAGAATGTCCATGAGACTGACCTTAACTACACAGCCCCCAGCCCCCAGCCCCCAGAGGTCCACCTGATAGTGTGTGGCCCAAATCCCCTACCATAAATTACACTGCTAGCATAAACTATCTGGCAGGTCCCAAGACCCCAGGTAAACAAAGACATTCTTATCAGGCAGGATATTTCAGGGGCTCAAGAATTATCTCCCAGGAGCAAGTCAAGGGCCAGTCCTTTCTTTGGAATGAGCAGAGCTTGAACACCCCAAGCCTGCTAAGTTAACCCTTTACCACCCAGTCCTCTTGCTCAAACCTCAACTCCGGTCCTGGTAACCACATTACCAGTGGGTAGAGCTGAGTGCGGAGGGAGACATTGTGCACACTGAGTTCAGGTAGTGTGGCCCTTGCACCCCACTTGCACCCTACCCTGAGTGCATTAACTCACCGCATCTTTCTCCTCTTGCTTCTTGCTGTATGTTTTAAATATATTTAAGTCATTGTGACTTCAGTATTTTAATTTGTTCTATGAGTCTTTCTGGAATAGCCTGCCTGATATTGTATTTAGAGGCTACCACTTCATGTATCAGTACTTGGAGATAATTTCCCACACGACATGTCCTGCCTTCATCATTTATTTGCAGTGGGTGGAGAGAGGTGAGCTACTGGTCAGCTTTTGTAGAGATATGCCATGGGAGCAAATGCTTACAACAATCATGGTTTGTTATCGATTAGGAACAATAATACAATCTATACAAGTGGGATAAAGAGGAGAAGAAAGATAAGAAGGCAGATGCATGAGCATATCAGTATGGCTATGATCTCATTCACTGCCTCCAGACAGCGCTGACCACAATTTGCCTCTAGCTTGTATTTATTGAATGCTCATGGCAGACCAGGTGCCATGCTAAACACTCTAGCTGAATTAGCTTATCCTTACAAGCCAGAGGTAGGCACTATTTATCCCTTCACCATTTTGTAGATGAGTAAATGAGGGCACAAAGGAACTTGTGTGAGGTCACCCTCTGTCAGTGGTGGAGCCAGAATTCAAATGAGGTGACGGAGTTGACACTCAACCACTCTACTAAGCTGCTTGCCTTCTGAAACTCATTTGTCTTGGTCTCAGGGCCTAGCACAGAGTGGACAGAACTCTTTCATTTGCAAGTAACAGAAACCCAAGGCAAAATGTGAAAAGAGATATATATTCACTCAGAAGCCTGAAAATTTTAGGGAATAGGACCGAAACAGCTGGATCTGTGGGCTCAACCAGGCAGGGAGGATTTGCCTGCCCATCTATCATCTCTCAGTTCTGTTTCTTCACTACTTCACTACTGTCAACTCTAAGCTGACATTCCTATAGCTTGGCAATCAACTCTGAGAGATTCTACTTCCCAAGGGTTCCAGCCACAGACCAATGAGTTAGACTGACTCCGATTTGCCCAGCTAATCCAGTCACGGAGGAGGGGCAGTGGCCAGGCCTGGGTGATATATGCACCCTTGCTGCTGGCTGTAGAGTCAGTCCCATTTGAACCACATGGATTGAAAATGAATGAGAACATTTTCCTAAAGGAAAATGGGGTTGTTGCCAAGAGAAGAGGGAACATCTCTGGGCAGGCAAAAACAATATTTTCATGAGTTCAGTAAATGCATGAATATCGGATAGATGGATGGATGGATGGGTGGGTGGATGGATGAATGTGTGAATGAATGCAAAAATGCAATGCCCAGGGCAAGGGTCTGTATGATGAGAAACTTACAAGCAAAATACTTTCTTACATATCTGAACTGTGAGAGCACTCAAGATTAGCAATTCCTTTGGTTCTCTTCCACAAAAAAGAGACCAGGAGATTTGAGGGAAGTGGTTGGGTGAAGACTACTGAAAAATAGGTACTTGAAACAAAGAATGAGAACATGAGGAGGGATTTCTCTAATGGAGAACATTACAGTTTTAATAGGAAATCTGCCTCAAACAGTGTGGGTTTCAGGTTGCTGCTTTTGTTGGCATATCTCTTCTTCTTGGTGTAGTAAGAAGACTGCAATTGTCATGGGCAATTACAGCCCAGTGCACAAAGTGGTATGTCCCATCTGGAGAGACCGGTCACCTTAACTGGCACAAGCCATCAGAGTCCTCAGGAAATATGAGCTTGCTCCACAGGGATGCTTAGAGTCTCTTTAACTTCCAAACTCAGGGCTTTCCTGTAGGTTGATCCCTAGATTTCAGCCACATTTGTGTCCCTGTGAAGCTGCCATTTGGAAAGTTGATTCTCAGAATGAGATTTGGCTGAGCAAATAGAGCCCCAGTTGGGAGAGTACATCTACCCTGCAGAGAAGGTTATGAAAAAGGACAGGACGATAGATTCCAGCAGCAGGTTCAGGAAGAGGAAAAGAGTCATGCACGCCCTCGCATACATAAGCACCAGGACTGCTTTTGTGCACAGCATGAGATCAGGGAGACCTCAGCATATTTCAGTCCCAAATCCTTGTGTTATTTTATTTTTCACTGTGTGCTCCATTTCAGGGAAAACGTAATGTGCATCTTTCTAATTTGCCTGCACTTCAATTTTGCCCTTAAGATTTATTAACCCATTTTTTTAATGTATTAACTCATATAGCTGCTCTTGTGTGACATCCTGTCTTCTAGGGCTAAATAGACATTCATATCTTTTGTGTTTAAATCACGGATTTGGAGGAAGTTTTATGCCTCCAAGAAATGGAAGTTTCTTTTTCAATCTAGAAGTTTCTAAGTGTCATGGGCATCTGGGCTGCCAGGCTAGAGAGCTTAAGTCCAAGGTGCCTTTTGAGGTGTGATGTTGCATGCTTTTAGCTCTGACAGGGGACTGAGCTTGCCTGCCATCTGGAACCTAACATCCTGACCTTTTTCCTCCAGTGTCAGGCCGTGGATGCCAATCTCAAGTGAATCAGAATTGAATGTAAGAAGATGTTTTGATTAGAGAATGTAATCGCCAACCTAGAGTTATACCAAAACTGAAATCTGAGGGAAGAGAGAGCAAAGTGGGGTCCCTTTTACAAACTGGGCTAAATGAGGCACGAAAGCTGGTTTTACCCACTGCACCTCGGTCAGGCAAAGGATCAGAAGTCCTGCAGGAGTCCCAGAGTCACTGTCACAGAATTAAGCCCTATAGACCCTGCTCGGGCCCTAGCCTGACCAGGCTCTCTGCCTCCGCTGGGGAGGGTTCTTTTTCCAGCTGTCGAATAAGAAAACCTACGCTGAGATGGACACAGCATAAATTTTATTCAGTGCCCAAAGAACGGAGAAGCAGGAACTAAGTTCACAGATCAATTAAATCTCACCTGGCCAGAGGGATTTAATTTTAAAGAGTAAAGGCAAAGGGAGGAGGAGTGAGGCTAGTGATGGGGAGGCATAAGCACTAGTCTACCGGGGAAGGGGCAGGGCTTTTTCCACGTGTGCGATGCCGCCCCCTTTTTATTCTTTTTTGGTCCTTAATGTCCTCTCATGGTCACTGATAGGTGTGCCATTTAATATGCTCCCGTAGTAAAATCAGGTTATAATGAGACTCAGGCTCTGTTGGAGGTCGGATTCATCACCCCCTTGGTCCCAGCTGGTTCCATGTGGGTGTTTGTTTGTAGCTTCCTTTCTTATCTCTGGACGCTTTAACTTAAAGATTTATGTTAACTCTGCTACAGATGGGGGTTGACGGGTTTTGAGCAAAGACCTGGAGCAGCTCTGGCAACATCACCTCCTTAAGAACCAGAGGAAATGAAGACTGAATTTCATCTGAGAGGAACCTGAGCCCAGCGAGGCTGAGGCATTTGGCTAGTGGGGGTAAGAAGCCCAGAAGTCAGGCCTCCCCATACAGCACGCTTCCCTGCCTGAACCAAACACAATTATGGAAAAGCAACAGCTTCCCTGAAGTATTCATGCTTTTCGTAAATGCATTGTTTCCACCCTGGCCATCCATTAGAATCAATGGGAAAAGCTAAAAAAAACAGAACAGAAAACTGAACATCTGGGCCCACCCAGACCAATTAAATCAGGCTCTCAGGGGGTGACAGGGTCCCGGACATCAGTGTTTTGTTTTGTCTTGTTTTATTTAAGGGTGATTTATTTTACTTAAGGGTGGCAGTGGGAATAGTCATAGATTTCTAATACAAGCCAAATACAAAAATCAAACAACCATAAGAATAATGAAAATCTACAGTGTTTTTTTTTTTTTTTTTTTTAATTTCCCTGGGCGACTTTAATGCGTGGACAACTTGAGAACCAAAGTACTTATCTGGGCTGGGATGGACCTACCTGAGTGTTGTCAGCCAAACTGAGCTGAGAGAACATGCTGCTGATGGGGCGGGGAGGGTGTCTAGTGATGTGTCATATAGGTGGAGAGTAAGGATGCTGCCCGATGCTGTGGAATGACTCCGACAAGCTTGCCCCTGGGGGAATGAGAGGAGAGGACACACAGACAAGTTATCTGAAAAGTGTCTTCTGTCCTGAGAGACAGTTTTGTCCTCCTGACCTCTGGCAGCCTGGATTCCTTGCACAGATAATTCCAAGCCTGCCCTTTCCCAGCACTGGTGGAGGTCTTCTGCAAGGTTGTCTGCCTTGTCTTATTTTATTACCAATCTGTCGCCACTCATACCAGTTTTGAACAGATGTAATTAAGGGCAACAAGGGCTTTCCAGTCTACAAAATCAATACGGAAATGGCTGAAATAGTGTCTTGATGCCAGAAGGAAGGAGCAGCTCCTTATACCTAATTCACCATACAAACAGGCTGCTACAACCATAACTGCTCCTTTACACGTGCAAATCTGGGAGGTGATTTGATTTATGATCTTAATTGGGCCTCTTTAGGAAAGGTCACATCTGAACTTGGCTTCAGGAAAGTCTACCCCCATTCACCTTAATACCTAAGGTCGAACTAATATTTTTAAGTGAATGCTGGACTGTATTTCTGTTCTGCTCCCCAAACGCACGCCCCCCACTACAATTTTGTTTGAATCCAGCTCTCACAGTCCAGGCATTAATACTGACAACTCACCTGACTGCTTAAAATAAATTTTCTAAAAGGAGACAATTTCTCACACGCTGCAACAGATAACCCACTTTCCCAGACTTGATGATTTCAATGCATAACTTAGTCTTAGAGAGGATGGAGCCAGTAGCTCCGAGAGGTGAGAAGTCAGGTGGCACGGCAGACTGATTAGGGGCTAAGGCCTTGCTAAGACCTTTGGATTGGAGGGTTGGAGGCGGGAAGTGATGTGTGATTTGAATTAATTCTTCATCTTTTTGTTTTATCATTGCTTTTTAAAATTAGGATTCCAATTCTACTCAAGAAGCTCTTTAAAAAGGGAGGAAATTGCCAGGTCCAAAAGAATGGTGATTCTTTTGGACCTTTTGAATGGTGATTCAGGAGGCTGGTCAGTTACAGAGGGCAGTCAGGAGGTGCCATCTCACTGACCACTATTTTCCTCTACAGATGGAGCCGTCCACCTTCCACCAAGCATCTTGCCATAGAGGGAGACGTTCTGAGTAAAGTCAACATTTGACTCATATCATTCTTTTATCCATACATGACTAAATAATATCATTTTTTTCCTTTATTATGTAACTTGATAGACTTTAGGAATTGTGCACCCAGGTGAATCTAAGCTGCCCTTGGCCGCCCTGGCTTCAGCCTATGCCTTGCAATTCTTTGTCATTGAAAGGTCCTAGCTGACCTTGGTCAAGTCCCCCCCCCCTTGTTGGACTCACTTCCCTCGCTGGTACATGAGCCCCACAGGATGAGCGCTGGGATATTTCCACTTTGGCCTCTTCTGATTCTGGGTCTCCACCTTTAATCTACATTTCCGTTTAAGTGACTGATCTAGAAGGAGGTTCTAAAGTGTGGTTCTAACCATGTCCTGCTTTCTTATCCAGAAGTGGCATCACATCAGTTGCTTCCCGAGGTAGAATACTTCATGCAACCACTAAGGGTTTGCCTTCTTGCCTATTTCCTCAGCTGAGGTCTGCACCCTGCCTTCCTCGTGTGCCTTCCATCACAATTATCTTCCACTCCCCACATTCAACTGCAGCAATAGTTCATTCGCTTGATAAACATCCATGGACATGTCTACATACCTGGCATGGCAAGGCCCCTATTTCTGACCTTCAGAGAAGGAAAGATAGTGACCAAAGGCTAGATATCAAGACAGAAAATTCAGAAGAAAAGGAGGTCACACTGTATAAAGATTTTTTCCCCAGGGAAGCAAACAGGAGAAGCTGGGAAAGGAGAAGGAGAAACTCACAGAAATAGCCTCAGGACAGCTTTACCTGAGAAGGTTCCAGAGGCGATATCTGGCTTTGCTCTGACTCAGCTTTGGTTTCTTACCTCTGGTAAAACTGGGAGGCTTGTGAAACCAGATATCAAAGCATCACTCACTTTTCACTTCCAGAAACCAGCCTCTGGTGTCCACATACAGACACATCTTTGGCAAGGATCTGCCTTTCAGAGGATGGGAAAGAAATGAGATATTAGAGCCTGTTCTGAAGGGAAGAAGGAGTGACAGCTAGTGAAATAACGGTCAACCATAATACATAATATTGGACCCTAAACATGTAACCCCGCATCTGGAGCACAAACTGATGCATTCCCACACAGACTGAATCTACAAATATTTAAGCTGGAAAGGGAGGAAGCAAAAAAATCCTCATTTTTATATCTGCAGGAAATATCTGAGTTTTGGCCTGGGTGATGCTGGGGCCTTCCAGGGTGAGAAATGATGCCTTGAACAATTATAGTTCTAGCCCCTGCCCTTTGAGCAAGCAGACTGTTCCCTGTCCATCCAGAAGTTATGGTCACTGATGTGTTACTGTCTACTCTGTTCATGTCTACACGAACTTCCCCAGCCTAAGAAAAGGGGGCTTGCAGCTGGACACTGCTCACTAGTTCTTTGGAGCACATTCTTTTACTGTGTTCATACCAGCTAATAAAGTGGAGACCACGCCATTGGCATCGACTCACTGGGGAGCTTGTTAAAATGCAGCCTTAGGCCTCACCCAGAACCTCTAAATTTGAGTCTGTGTCTGAAGTTATCTGTTTATTTGTACACTTACTTGTTTGTCTGTTTTGTTCACCGCTCTATCCTCAGCTCCCAGAAAAGTTTTAGGAACAAAGTAGATGCTTAATAAGTATGTGTTGAATAAATGAATGAAAGAGCTTGGCAATGGTGGTTGGTTTAGGAAACATGACCAACATGACCCAAGCCATTCCGTTCAAGACTGGATTTAATTTCTAGGACTTGGGAATGAGAAGTTCTTTTACTGCTGGGATCAACACAAGAACTGTGGTTTCGCCCAAGACTAAAGCTAACAAAGAGGAAAGTGGAGCCAAGAGATTCAGTGAAGGAGACCAGGGCCCGATGACACTGAGCCTCTGGATCCAGCTGTCATCTTGTCCACAATGAGAGACAATACGTTGCTCTTTGCTGAGGCCATGCTGGCATGGGCTCTATCACTCATGGCTGAAAGAGGCCTGCCTGACAAGCCCTGAGGTCCAGGCTTCACTGGTGTTTCACCAGCAGAATCACATGCTCAGTCTAGACTGCAGCTTTTAAGAGCAGAGATTGTGTCTTTTATTCTTTCTCTATCTCTCCTGTTCCTCCATTCTGCTCTTGGGACTTGAATGCAGGGTGGGACTACCTTTGCATCACTAAAATTATTATGATTATCGTGAAATATTTTTGAAAATGACTTAAGAACTTACAAATCCTTCTGTGGCTGTTATCTCAACAAATCATAAGTCTGGAAGATTGTGGAAGTACAATCCTCATCCAGTTCATAGATGGGGAAACTGACCCTGGAGGAGACGGAGGCACCAGCCCTGGCATCAGATGGCTAATAACATGGCAGGGGCCAACCAGGACTCAAACCCCGGGGCTCCGATCACAAAGCCTTCTTTTTCCTCATCGTCTTTATGCTTCCTTTTCATGAAAAAATAATAGACCTAAAGTTCAGTGAGTTTTCCCTAGTGGATCCAAGAACCCCAGCCATAAAGGACACTTCAGATTCCCTGGCCTGTCAGAATGTTGCCAAGCCCCACTACTGGACTTTGTTCACTGAGCACATCTCCAGCAGGATGAAAGGCAGATGCAGGGTACTTGCTGGGGCTTCAAGATACCTTATGATGGGACATCAGTTGAGTTCATGTCTACAGTGTCTTCCCAGTCAATTTCCTGGTACACGCCGTGTGAATCAAGACTACAAGATCACGATGATTGTGTTGCTGACCAGGGTTCTTGGCATCCTTATTCAATAGAAATTAATCAGAGCCCAGACAAGAAATTTAGGCAAGGCTTTATTGCGGCCCCTGCTGCAGCAGCGGGGAACAAGAACAAACAACATGTTCCCTTGCTTGCTTGCTCCCCGAATGGGGGCAAGTGGTTCCTTGTATGGGATGAAGGTATGGGTGTGTCCAGGGCTCGGGCTGGAGGGGTAGCTTAGGTAGTTTGCTCACCCCTTTGGTGGTGATGTGTGCAGGGGACACGTGCAGCATCCTGCTTTTGCTCCCAACACCCTGATTTTGCTCCCGGCTCTTCAAAATGGCAGTTGGGCTTTTTGGTCTTTTTGTATCTTGTTGTCCATAATTTGCCCCAACTGCACAGACACGAAGTTATTTTTAGTCTCTTATATACTTTCGTCATATTTTGTTACTCAAGGAGACTTCTGGGCAGGTGCAAGCGTTGCAGCAAAGGGTCCCAGGTCCCAGGTCCCAGCCCGTCCCAACTGCGCTCTCAGTGTGTTTCACCGAGAATGGCATATTTTGGGACTTGTCCCCAGACAACATCCCAGGGCACAAGAGATGATTCTGCCTCAAGACACCAGTCCCCTTCACAAATACCTACGCTCACTGTTCAGAAGCTGTGCCCACTTAAGCCTAGACACACACACACTTATCATTTATTTATTAGGCTTTTAAAAACTGTGTCCTTTAGGAAATGACTGTGGATACAAACCAGGAATAAGCTATCAATAAAAAAGCAAATATAACTGGGATACTAATTAAAACTGTAGCAGGATATAAAGATCCGCCTAAAACACCACCTTGTTGAGAAGAATCAGTTTAAAGACACAAGTCAGAATATAAATGTTGGCAAAAAGAGGTTGTCCTTAAGGAGGTTAAAAATTCCAGGGCTGGCTTCCCTGGTGGCGCAGTGGTTGAGAGTCCGCCTGCCGATGCAGGGGACACGGGTTCGTGCCCTGGTCTGGGAGGATCCCACATGCCGCGGAGCGGCTGGGCCCGTGAGCCATGGCCGCTGAGCCTGCACATCCGGAGCCTGTGCTCCGCGGCGGGAGGGGCCACGGTGGTGAGAGGCCCTCGTACCGCAAAAAAAAAAAAAAAAGAATTCCAGAGAGTCCTTCATGAGTTTGAAACTTGCCATGGAATTAGAGCAATACTCACAGAATATACCTTGAAATGATTAGTAGTAGTAGGAAAAATGATGATGATAAATATGTTATCTGAAATAAATAAAGAAAAATGCTGTTTAGTTAGCAAAGAACTCACTCTCCACGTATTATCTCATTTAATGGAAACCTGGGACTCCTCACAGGTATTTCAGAGGCAGCCCTGTGTATTATCAGCTGACGTTCCAAACTGTAGGCTCTCAGGATAAGGAATCATTGAGTCCAGCTAGCTTGTCCTACAGATGTTAACAGTAGCCTGTGTGTGTGGAGCCAGGTCCAGTGCTACACACTTTACATTAGTTATCTCCTTAAAACCTCACAATCTTCATCTTCAATTAATTTGTGAGGAAACTGAGGCTTAACAAGATTGAGCCACTTACTCGTGGTTACTCAACTATCAAGTGAGAGAGCCAGGCTCTGCGGCTGGAAGGTGCTGCTGTGACATCCCAAGGTCCCCGTCCTGCACAAGCCCACATTTTTTCGAGCAGAGAGCCAAGGTAAAGACAGATTTCCTGCCTTGGAAGCGGAGGGTCCAAAAGAAGACAAGGGGAGACAGAGGACCTGTATTCACCAGCTGTTTGACCTCTTGAAAATCAGACTCCTACGGCCTCATTTTCACCTTCTGTAAAACAAGTTGCTTAGACTAAATGCCCTCTGAAGAATCACCCAGCATTAACATTCAATGATACCATGAAATATGTCACGTCTGCTGACAGGGAAGTGTGACAGGAAGGGATATTTTGCTATTAACATAAAGAAAAAAGAGCCACAACCATAGCCTCTCTGCATTCTAGAGGAGCAGCAGAATTCCTCCCAGGGAAGGTTAGAAATGCATCTTATTGAGCCTTTGGTTTTTAGCATATTTCTTATAAAAGAGTCTTATAAGTCCTCTGGTGCCCATAATTTACTAATCACAGTGCTTCAGAATCCTTCTCAACACAGTGCCCCAGGCAACCAACAAAAGATCAAAGTGGACATGCAAGATAAAATGCATTTTATATCCCTCCCATGCAGGAGTTATCTGGGTTAAAAAAAAAAGTATGTATCTTACAGACGTGTCAAGGTAATATTGTGGTCAAATGGTGGATAGGCGGCAGCCTCTTGAAAAAGTGCAAGTCTGCTCAACACATTTGCAGGGACAAGATTAAAATGCATCCGGGAGAGCCCAAGCTGTGATCATCCAGCAGACCTGACAGTCACATTCATAGCCTCTCAGTATTAGAGCTTCATTAACACCACCGAGCATAGGAATCAGTCCATTCACTTTCAGCCACGAGAGAGAAAGAGCAGCTTCTCAGAGAGAGTCCACACCCAGACCGTCAGATTCTCTCTGGGAGAATGAGAACTGCTCTCAGAATGCCGACTCCCACTGGGCTCAGGGACAAAACACACAGATTCTCATATCAATCTATTTCACGTCTTTTTCCTTTGGGAGGGAAGACGAGCCCGTGGGATCTGGGCAGCAGGCTGTAAATAATGGTCGGAGGGAGAGATGGATGATGAGAGAGTACAGGCTGGCGCCTTGCTGCTATTGCATCCCAGCTCTGCCTGCTTCGGTGGCCACCCCATCTCTACTCAGAGATGCCCCCAGGAAGGAGTGTGTGTCCTCCCAGCTTCTATTTCTGACTGCCCTTTGCCTAACCATTCTGGCTGCCTTTTCTCTGTGAAAAGTTGAATGATACAGCCATAGCCGAGGAAGAACACAGCCTGCAACTCCAGCTTTCTTCTCAAAAACCAGGCAGTCCCATGAGACCCTTTGATGTGCTGTGTGTGTTTTTGATGAGAAAAGAAAAGGTATCTCTAGAGATCCTGGTTGGTGGTCAGTCAGCACCCATGCACAGAGTAGCCACTGAGTGCTGGGCACAAGGGGACATGAGAGAAAGCAAGAGAGTGAGGTCTTCCTTCATGGAGCCAACAGTCTAGATGGGAAGCTGGTAAGATGCATAATTAAAATCATAGCTGGAGTAACTGTCATGGATCAAGTGCTATGAGGATGACAGTGGGCTACGGGAGCCTGGTTAATTACCTAATCTGGGCACTAAACAGTAAAGAGCACCTGCTCCCACGAACGTACACATATGCACAGAGCCTTGTCACCATAGCTACACCCTCAGCTTCATTCCTCCTCTGCGTCATTCTCAGGCATCTCCCTGAGAAAGCACCCCAATCCAGGATAAGTCATGCTTTCTAACTTCCTGAAGCAGCAGCAGCAGCAGCAGTGGCTGTGGTCATACTGGGGGTCAAGGCAGTGAAGACTACAGCCGTGTCTCTGGCCACTCCACTCTCTGCGCTTTGCTCCCTAGCAGTTTCCTGCAGCTACTAATCTTTGGTTTCCCTTACCCTTTCCTTGTACTATTCAGGGCTTTTTCAATAAATTCCCTGATTGATTTCAAATTCTGTTTCAAATCTCTGGTAGGTTTCAGCTTTGCAGATTGGACACTGACTGACTCAGGGCACAAATGTGTCCAAGAGACGGCCCTGCCTTCAAGGTCGGCTGGGGTCAAGCCCTTGTCCTTCAAGAGCAAGAACACTCAATCCCACTCCTGGGCATATACCCAGAGAAAACCATGATTCAAAAAGACACATGCACCCCAGTGTTCATTGCAGCACTATTTACAATAGCCAGGACATGGAAGCAACCTAAGTGTCCACCAACAGATGAATGGATAAAGAAGATATGGTACAACCTCCTAGAGAAATGGAAATAAAAATAAAAATAAACAAATGGGACCTAATGAAACTTAAAAGCTTTTGCACAGCAAAGGAAACCATAAACAAGATGAAAAGACAGCCCTCAGAATGGGAGAAAATATTTGCAAATGAGACAGCAAAGGATTAATCTCCAAAGTATACAAGCAGCTCATGCAGCTCAATATCAATAAAACAAACAACCCGGGGGCTTCCCTGGTGGCGCAGTGGTTGAGAGTCTGCCTGCCGATGCAGGGGATGCGGGTTCGTGCCCCGGTCCGGGAGGATCCCACATGCCACGGAGCGGCTGGGCCAGTGAGCCATGGTTGCTGGGCCTGTGCGTCTGGAGCCTGTGCTCCGCAACTGGAGAGGTCACAACAGTGAGAGGCCCGCGTACCGCAAAAACAAACAAACAACCCAATCCAAAAATGGGCAGAAGACCTAAATAGACATTTCTCCAAAGAAGACATACAGATTGCCAACAAACACATGAAAGGATGCTCAACATCACTAATCATTAGAGAATGCAAATCAAAACCACAATGATGTATCACCTCACACTGGTCAGAATAGTCATCATCAAAAAATCTACAAACAGTTAATGCTGGAGAGGGTGTGGAGAAAAGGGAGCCATCTTACACTGTTGATGAGAATGTAAATTGATACAGTCACTATGGAGAACAGTATGGAGGTTCCTTAAAAAACTAAAAATAGAACTACCATATGACCCAGCAATCCCACTACTGAGCATATACCCTGAGAAAACCATAATTCAAAAAGAGACATGTACCACAATGTTCATTGCAGCTCTATTTACAATAGCCAGGACATGGAAGCAACCTAAGTGTCCATCGACAGATGAATGGATAAAGAAGATGTGGTACATATATACAATGGAATATTACTCAGCCATAAAAAGAAACGAAATTGAGTTATTTGTAGTGAGGTGGATGGACCTAGAGTCTGTCATACAGGGTGAAGTAAGTCAGAAAGAGAAAAACAAATATCGTCTGTTAATGCATATAGGTGCCGCCAGTGGAAAGCAAGTTTATACTTTCATGTATTACTTTGCTGTGGCAGCTGTAACAAATAACCACAGCTTGGTTTAAAACACATAAGTTTATTTTCACAGCTCTGGAGGCCAGACGTCCTGAATCAAGCTGTCATCAGGACCACCCTCTCTGCAGAGGTCTAGGGGAGAATCCATGCTGTGCCTCTTCCAACTACTGGCGGTTGTCAGTGTTCCTTGGCCAGTGGTTGCATCACTCCAGTCTCTGCCACCATTGGCACATGGCCTTCTTCTCCATGAGTGTGAAATCTCCCTCTGCCTTTCTCTTGCAAGGACACTTGTGATGGCGTTTAGGGCCTGGATAATCCAGGATCATCCCCTCATCTCCAGATCCTTAACTTACATCCACATACACACTTTTTCCAAATAGAGTAATATTTACAGTTTCCAGGAATCAGGACCTGATACCTCTGGCTTCCCAGGGGAGGCTCATGCCCTGAGCTCAGAGGAGTTCACAACATCCCCTGGGTAAGAGCAAAAGTCAGCAAAAGCCACAGCCCCACTGATAGAAAGAGATGTTGTCCCTTGGGCACCTTGGGCACCCAGACCGAAAGGATGAATGGGGCATGTTTGTTGGGTGGAGACACCCTCTCACTACACAAGACCGACTCTCAGATGCCTTCCAAGAGCTTAGCTGGTATTGAAAGAGGTCTTGGCTGGACTCATGCTTCTGGGGAAATGGGTGGAGAGAGGAACAGCAGCGTTGGCCGCAGCAGAGGTTTATACTGGCCCAGGAATTCATTTGGGGAAAACGCTCTCACTACCAGACCACTTAAAAGGAGGTTCTGTTTGCCCTAATCTGTGGCGCTTTTCATGCCAACAAAAGCAGCTTAATTTTTTTGACATGGCAAACTTTTTCTCCCGTGTCCAGCTTCACTCTAGAGAAGAGAAGCATCTATCTTCGTATCCAGCACAGTACTCAACATGAGAACAGGGAAGACTTGAATTATCAGGCTCAATGGACAATATCCAGTTTTCCTTTGTCACAGGAGTGGGCAACTGGCAAGAAAATTCTAGCACTCAGTTTTTCATCCCTGGTCCTCAGTCTGACACCTCTGGTCTTACTTGAATTGGCTTTTTTCTCTGTAGTCATCCTCTCGCTCTACAGCATTCGTCTCTCTTTCTCCTCGCTCCCACCCACCCCCTGCTTGCTTAGCCAGGGACATGTGTACATGGAAAGCCATAACCCTTAGACCTTCACTTCCAAGATGCATCTTTGGAAGGTGCCCAGTTGAGATGCTGTCAGTGCCCTGGCCATATCCCCTCAGCATTCACCCCTGCCATACCCGCCAGCCCAACTCCTGCCACCAGCAAGCACCTGTGATGCTCACCCAAAGGCCGCCTGTGGCTGCAAAAGCCCCCTGTGCCTGCTGTGCCCACTGCAGCCCACCAGGGGTCAAGGGTCACACACCATGTGGGAAAAGTCCCTTGACCAGGCGCTGACCGGTGATGGAGAAACACCCGGCTCCCTCTCTCCTCGGGCGGGATAATTCCAAAGCCCATGTTCTACACTGGCCCCCAGCTTTTCTGGTGGGATTAAGCTCTGTTTGTCCACGGTGGGGGATGGACCACCGTGGTGGACTTGCTAGAGGATGTACATGTGTTTGGCTGCCTTCCCGTCTGTCTCTCTTCCCCAACCCCTCACTGCTTCCCACCATCACCTCCGCCAAAGCTATTTGCACTCAAATACTTGTCTCAGAGTCTGCCTTGGGGAGCCCCCCAAGCTAGGACATCCTCTTGTCATCACTTTGGGTCCGCCTGTGTTTCCCACACACCCCTGGGCGGGATGCCCCAGAGGAGCCAACTCTCCACTCCGCTGTGGCAGGTTCACACCCTGAAATCTGGTCCCTTTGGTCATAGTGGGAGAAAACGTATGTGGCATCTCCAAACTTTCTTACTGTTCTTGGTCAGACAAAACTGTCCCCTTCTGCTTGCTTATTATCTCGTGTTACACCCTAGTTTAGCTTCTCCCACAACAAACACACGGTCTTCCTTTCAGAAGCTATTCCAAGGCCAGTTCATGGTAAACCTCAAGCTTTTCTTGCTATTTTTCTTGTTTCTCGGTTTTTACCCATTTTTTCCTGTGTGTGTGTGTGTGTGTGTGTGTGTGTGTGTGTTTCCTCAGAAGAGACCTGATAACGGCTTCTAGAACAATTCAAGTTGGTCGTTTGACCCCCTTCCTCTACTCTCAAGCCGAATAAGAGCAAATGGCTCTTCTCAGGAACCTTCCCATCACCTCTCCCCACTGCAACTCTGTCAGGTCAGAAACTGGTCTTCCCGACTCAGCCCCTTCCAGAGCTGTTAATATTTATCCTTCTGGTCTCTGAATTCCTTCAGTTTAATTGGCATCCTTTGATACAGACAGCCTTGAACTTCATCCAGGGCAGCTCAGCCTCCGTGACCTGCTCCGTCCGTGACCAGACCCCGGCGTCAGCTTTGTCCCACAGGGATCTTTTGCCTCGGTAATTTTTGCTCCACTACTGGGTGTCTCTCGCTGTGTGTGGCCGTTGATTCCTGGCTAATAGTCATGCCTGCTCATGTGATTAAAAACCCAAACCGAACATGAATAGCTATTTCAGTTGCTGGTCATTTGATCAAACTTCCTCAGTGTTACCCCAACAAGTCTCTGGAAAAACCCTTGATTTGGGTTTTGAAAAGGGAGGTCATGGGTCAACACAGCCCTGCCGTTGCAGTTCTCTGCTCCCCCATGAGTCTGTACGTGATCACGAGGTTGGTGGTGAAGGGAGGCTACGAAAGCCAGTGCAAAGCGCCTGGGCTTTGACAGCGCACAGTCCTGAGCTAAATCTCGGTTCTACCTTTTCCTCACGTGTGACACTGGACAAGTTAAGCAGCCACTCTGAACCTCTGTTTCCCCAGTGGCAAAATTGGGGTGATAAAATCTACCTTGCAGTGTTGAGTAAAGATGAAAAACGATAGTGTACATCTTATTTATTAGTCACTTATGGGAAGGAGAGTGTTGAAACCTTTCATTATAATGGTGGATTTGTTGATTTCTCCTTGATGTGAACCTAACCCCGTGCAGGCCCAGCATCCACATTCAAAAAACACACACGTTTAATAGGAAGAAAGCTAAAGCCAGAAGACTCCCTCGTTTTATCTTTAACAAGACATCATTCTAGACAAGGGGTCAGCAAAACAACCTGTGAGCCAAATAGCCCACTACCTCTTTTTGTATGGCTCGTTTTTTATATTTTAAAATGTCATTTTAAAAAATAAAAGGGAGAATATTTTATGATCCATGAAAATTGCATGCAATTCAAGTTTCAGTGTCTACAAATAAAGTTTTATTAGAACTCAGCCACACCCATTCATTCACATGTAGTGCGTGATTGCTTTCATGCTACAAAGATGGAGTCACTGCAGCGGAGACCGCATGGGCCACATATCCTAAAATATTTTCTATCTGCCCCTTTACAGAAAAAGTTTTCTAACACCTAATCTCTGATCCTGAATTATTTAAGCTGTGTTAACTCTAAAGAATGCCTCCAAGTTGCCTCAGGTAATGGGAGCTTATTATAAAGCAAAAGCCTTCCACAAAAAAGCTGGGGTGATGGTAAAGTGAGGTGCTGGCACATGGCATCTGTGACCTTTGACCTGATGTCCCCCTGCACATGGACCACAATGCTGTGGTTGCCCTCACAATCAACTTAAGGGCAATGAGAAGAGGCACCAAGTAAGAGCAGGAGTCTCCAAGCCTAAATTAAACTGGAAACTCTGTCTTCGATACTCCAGGTCTTTCAAAAGCCTGGCCCATTTTCACTTCTTTACCTTCTGCTGTCTGTTGGGTACTGTCCATCTGGTGCTACATAAATACTTTTGTCTCCTTGAATCTCCTCAACAGCCCTAGGAGATCAGTGTCATCATCTCATTTTATGGGTAAATAATCTGAGGCTGAGGGAGGTGAAACACAATGCCTGAGGTCACCCAGCTAAGAAGTGTAGAGTTAAGGATTTAAATTGGGTTTTTCTGACTTCAAGAGCCCTTGGTTCCACCCATTCACATATGAATTTCATTCTAAGAAATGGAAAGTAAAACTTATATATTTTACGGTAAAGTCTGAGCTCTTGTCTGTTTTCCACTTTACCGGGGGTACAGAGTGGGATGCACTGCCCCTGCTGTGCGATCTTCAGTACAGTTGGGTAATAACACTTGAAAGGGCAAATTGCCTGAATGGACCTTTATTTCACATCTACCGGTGTGCACTATATCTCCCGAGATGTCCAGGGACTAACTTCTCACACACCTGGGATTTAGGAACTTAAGCTGAAAGCGAGTGGCTCGGTGATCCTCTAAATTAGGCTGTGATGTGACTTTTCCCCCAACAGTGAAAAGCATCACTAAGACTTGATTACCATGTAGGGATTTCTGATTGGATGAGAGGACATATCAAAGGACCAATCACACTGTCGGGGAAGCAGAGGTGACCCGGATGTCCACTTGAAGCAGACCCCTGGCTGCTCCCCTGAGATCTTGGGAAGCCAGCCTGTGGCAGGAGATGGTGGACCCAGAGGAGAGGACAGAGGGATCACCCCAACATTCCTACAAAGAACCTGAAATGAGACACTTTTATAAAGAAAATTATTGTTTTTTGGAAAGCAACTTAAGGCAAAATTTGAGGTCCTTAGGACATCCTAAAAAGAATTCTGTTTAAAAATACTGAAAGTCATCTTTTAGTACAGATGTTCCAAAAACATATTTTAAAATTAAATGTAAAAAATGAAAAGCATATTTTAATGTTATAAAACTTTATTTTTAATAAAACTGGAAAAAAATTTTGATCTGTTTTTGAGATCTCATTTCAAAACATACTAACTCCAAAATCAGTCATTAAAATAAGAGTAAAGAAATGAAATAGTTACTGTGGAATTTACATAACAAATATTACTTTGGGGGGGGAAATGAAGTATAGAACCACATATTAGGGAAGAGCTTAATCTATTCTTTTGAAAGAAGTAGCATAAAATATGTCAAACACAAATACCAAAAAAGACACAAAAAGATGGGAAAAACCTAAAAAACAAATAATTGACTAAAATTAATGGTTATAGAATGCTGATCTATGCTTAATGACCAGTGTAGAATTCAATCACAGATCAGTTCGGGGACAAACAGTTTCCTCCATGGATGCTTGTTTGGAGCTGCCAGGGAAACAGACCAGGCTGACAGAGGGACTCAGTAGAGGGAGGGTTGGGAGGTGGGTCCAGAGTATGGAAAACCAAGAATGAAAACAAGAGTCTGCAAGTGGCAGGCGCCTCCAAAAGACAAGCACGGCTCACACTCCTGTAAGTGGTACACAGGCAGAGGGGGGTCTCTCATTTCTCTGTTCCACACTCACATTCATTCCGTTCCCCTCAGCTCCATCCCCAGTTACAGGCCTTTCCAAACACCATCAAGACTCAAGTCACTAAAACCCATCTTTGTGACCCTTGTTATTACAATCCTCCCTCTTCAGTGAAAAATGGTGACTATTGCCAACATCCACTTCCTATTATCTGCTACACGTTGGTATCGTGCTTCCCTGGAATAGCTCCCAGGACTTGGGACCGAGTCGTGCCGGGAAGTGGGCACACTCTGGCCCTTCTAGGTGCAACATGATGTGTAATTTCCACTGGGAAAGCAAGTCAGCTGGGGAGGAAGAGCAGGTGAGAATTCAGGTGATTCTCCTGATTGCACCTGGCAACTCTGGACACAGAGTGAGGCTGGGTGGCCAGGAAGTGGTGAACTTTTCTAAGGTGGGGAGACAATGGCACACCTCTCCCACATGGTGGGACCACATTAAGGACCCTCACCTGTGAGGAGTGAGGGACACCCAGGCTAACTAAATGCGCTGCACCTGAGGGCAACCCTCCACTGCCAGGAATGGGCTGGGTAGCCATTCTCAATAACTCAATCCCATCCACCATCCACCCTTGAGCACTTGTTATGTTCCAGCACCAGCCTCAGCAGAACGTATGCAAAGGTAAGTAAGAGCACACGCTGCACAAGGTGGGTGCCTACAAATGTTTGCTGAATGACTGACTGAATGAATGAATGAAGACATCTCTGCCCTCAAGGTTTTTCACACTCCCATAGAGGAGACACAAGCATAGAAAATGTAGTGCTACAACAACCAAAGTATGAACTGGGCACCTTATTCAGACATGGGAGTTATCATGACTTCTATTTTCGTGGGTCAAGGAGCACTGGGTCTGGATTTGGAAAGATGAGCGCAAGCTCTCCAGTTGTAACCCAAGCAGAGAAAATAGCACATGCAAAAGGATGGACCTGTAAAACAGCACTGTGCACTCAGGGATCTGGAGTTGTTCATCGCAGCTGGAGAATTGAGTATAATTCCTGTGTTATCCCGGCAGGAGATACCAGCAGGAGAAACTGAGTTCAGGCAGAACCTTCCAGCAAGGTTTGAGGAGGCACACATGCAAACTCCCCTGTCATTTCAGACCCGAAGAATCTGGCCTCAGGTTGTGACTAAGTTGCCTCTCCCCTCTGGGGGCTGGAGAGTAGGAGCGGGGCACCTGTCCTCTGGCTCCCCTTTGTCACCAGAAGGTGTGTGTATAGTGGTAGTTGGCGCTCAGCGGGGCCATCCTGGATCTTCACGCTGGCTCCACACTTCTCTCATATTCAGTCTTGCCTCAAGACAAGGCCAAATGGAAATAAACTGTTGTGGTTGGCCCCTTTCCCAGAGAAATTATATTTAGCCCCCTGAGGCAGTAGGCTTCAACATGGTGTGGTGATCTGGGCTAAAAATGGCCATCCAGAAGGAGGTGGATGCGGAAAGGGATCCAGGGATGAGGAATCGGCCAACTAATGGATGGCTATGTGCTGCAAGGTGTCCTATGCGCAAGTCCTCACGGGCTGAGCCAAATTAAAACAGATGGGCGCATGACCATCAGAAGCAACCATAAGAGGGGCTTTTCTCTATGGCTCCAGGCCCAGAGCCAAGGCTAGCTGGGGCAAATGTTGTCCGGCTCCAAAATTAAGCTCTACCACACAGATAGCATTTACCGTGACATAGTATTAAAGCCCTTTTAGAGCAAAGGGTATGAACAGACACTATACAAAGGGAGTAATAATAGTGGCAAGCATTTGTTTTTTAAAGTTCAACTTTTACAAGTAAATGAAATATAAAATGATACCATTTTTCAAAAATGTTTTTTAAATAATAATAGACAATATTAGTGAATTTTGGAAATAGGTACTCTCATACAATGCTAGTAGGAAGTAAATTGGTTCATCTATTCAGAGTTTTTTCTTGAAGAGAGCACAGGAGACAGATGGATTGGAAGGGGCAAAACTCAAGACAAGGAGACCACTTGTGGACAGGTCTGCAGGCAGAGGGGAGGGTGGCCTGAATAGAGTAGTGGCAGCAGGATGGAGAAAGTAAACAAAATTGATAGGATTCACAAGTCTGGGAAATTGATTGGACTAACTAGATAGACAATGTCATTCACTAAAATAAGAGTCTGTCGTCACCGTCACCATCACCATCATCGCTAACCTTTATGGATCACTGAGTATGAGTAAGGCATATTCTGAGTACTTTACAAGTAATAATATATTTAATCCTCACAGCAGCTCTATGAGGCAGGGGCTAAATACCTGTCCCCATATGACAGATGAGGAAACTGAGGCACAAGAGTTGAAAACCTGCCCAAGCTTCATACATTGAGATTATTTTCTTCAATTTTGTGTTTTTTTAAATGGAAATAACTTCAAAATACAGTAAGGACTGAGTATATAAATGGTGGTACAGTCATACGGTGAAGTGTATACTTTAGAAGAATATTTGATGAATGGAAAAAGACATACAATATAAGTGGGGAAAAATTAAGTACGGAATTTGGGGGGTGGGGTGGGTGTATATAAGATTCTCATGATCTGATGGGAAAAGGCCACTTAAAGTAAATCCACTTAAAACATAAGCAAGTGTTATAATGAGTAGAAAGAAACGGATCGATGAGCGATGTATCTTGAAAAATTAAACTAAAAATTATAAAATGTTCATTCATTGTATATTTAATACTATATAGGTTATAATTAAAACTTTGAGCTAATACTTAGAACCCAGACTGAAAGGAGGGTTGCTTAGAATCTTTCGGACAAACTGAGTCAAGGACTCGTGTGCTGCTCCTTGAGTCAGAGGGAGATCCCAGAATTGTGGCTGAGGGACACGGAGTAGAAGAGAAGAAGGAACGCAACGTAGCGTGTGCATTGTCAAGGTTACTCCTGGGGGCAAACAAGGGAGTCATCTCACCAGTGACCTTCCAAGGAGGGCAGACTTGTCCACCTGGGCACTGACCATGAGACTACTTCTCCCCCAGCTCCTGGTTCCACATTGCTTGTAGGCTGTTCCTGGGGCCACTGATGCTCCCAGCACTTCTGGGCTACTTGTGTGTGTTGGAAGCTGCACCAGTGCTGACACATCAGAGAAGCCCAGGAAGGAAGTGAAGGGTAGGAGCCATTAGTGTGGATGTCCACAGAGAAGCTTCTTCTGTCCTAAAGCCCCAGCTGTGGTCAAGGTGAGGCCAAGAGCAAGGTCGTGAGTCTAGCCATCAGAGGTGACCGATACAATAGCACGTATAACATGACAAGAAAGCATTCTGATTTGATTTGCAACACAGTCATAATGAAGACCTCTGCAGAAGCATCGCACAGATATTTGAGATCATCACTTTCCCCAAAGACCTTTCTTATCCTTTAATGTTCTTCTGTTTTAAACCACCTTTCCTAACCTCCTCTTGCTTAGTTTCTCTTCGTCCATCATTAACTGTCCTGACCCTGGCAAACAACATTTGTCAATCGCTTTGTATGTGATTCTAGCAATTCTCCAACACAACTTCACAAAATCAATGCATCTTTTCCGAGATACAGGATTCCTCCTTGCAGTGAACTTATAATGTGTTTGCAGTTAGCAGAGAGCACAGCCACCAGGTGACAACATCCTCAGAGGGCACGGCTTTCCTCTACTCTATCTGAGGACAGAGGGAGGGCTAGCCCGAACCCCTGGATGGCTGCATCTAACTCAGTGGAGCCCCAGAAGATGAACGAGATCTCAGAACTGTATTAGCAAGTGCCAGAAACATCGTTGACAAATGGGCTCTTGCACGGGATAGAAGACAGAAATGTCCTGCCACTAAATTCCTGGGTGCAACCAACCACCCCGTGACATGCATTACCCTGAGTCACAGCCCTTGCTTTTTTTTTTTTTTTTTTTTACTTCTTTATTGGAGTATAATTGCTTTACAATGGTGTGTTAGTTTCTGCTTTATAACAAAGTGAATCAGTTATACATATACATATGTTCCCATATCCCCTCCCTATTGCGTCTCCCTCCCTCCCACCCTCCCTACCCCACCCCTCTAGGTGGTCACAAAGCACCGAGCTGGTCTCCCTGTGCTATGCGGCTGCTTCCCACTAGCTATCTGTTTTACGTTTGGTAGTGTATATATGTCTGTGCCACTCTCTCACTTCATCCCAGCTTACCCTTCCCCGTCCACATATCCTCAAGTCCATTCTCTAGTAGGTCTGTGTCTTTACCAGCCAGGTATGTGGCTCCCTCTGCAGGGAGAACATGCAAGAGGATGGGAGGTGGGGGAAGGGTGAGGAAGTCTCCAAAAGCCCTAACCGGAGGCAAGAAGGCAACGGCACAGGGAGGGATAAGGATCCGAAAAAGACAGGAGCTGTGTCACTTCATTTTTCAAGAGCGATGTTGGGAAATCTGCTTGGCCTCAGAGCTCAGGTGTCGGGGCTCAGTGGGTATTCATTTCATAACCTGAGCCCCTAAGCATTCATCTGAGTTGGGCTGTAATTGAGTACCACCAGGGGTGCTGCCAAGCAGCTCCTCAAACAAAAGCCCCTCTCGCTTCTCTGCGCTGGGAAAGGCACAGGTGAAACCCACAGGGCCTGGGCCCGCTGGAGATGGAGCTTCCCCTACAGGCGCCAGGCCAGATTTTGTAAAGGGCGGTGATTACCAGTTGATCTGACCCATGCAGTGTTGCTCCAGGACAAAGGGAAGCCACTTCCCAGGGAATTGATGCCAGGGCCGGTACCAGTGGGTGGTCACTGCCCACTTTTGCTGAAGCAGCCCTTCTGCCTGCCAACCCCCTTCCCACCTCTGCAGCTGGGAGTGAGTCACGGACACACCCATTTCCGAGGGCTGGTAGGCCAGCCCTGCTTCCCAGCAGACGATGTGTCGAGGCACAGTTGAGGGGTCACCTCATGACTAATCACAAATAATGAATTGTGGTGCTTCTGAAGAGCGGCCAGGGTGGGCTAGGGGAGGAGGATCTCTGTGCTGGGGCCACATAATCCAGGCCAGGGGAGTGTCTGAGCCGCCCACCCTTTACCTACATGGAACTCTGCAAATAACTCCAGCCATATCCAGGGATCCAGGGTGGCAGACCACAGCCCCCTGGCATCAGGCCTCTGAGTTATGACCACTTAGGGGCTCCGGGGCTGTCCCAATGAGCCAGCTGAAAGCCAGCCCCTCGGCTCAGCAGAATGGAAGCTCAGACACAGTGGTTCAGCCCTGGGCACCTGAGCCCGCCTGCCCGAGTTCTTACTTGCTCTGCACCTGGTAAGGCCTCACTAACAAGCTGTTATTAAGGTATGGGGACCTGCATCTGGCCCCGGAATTAGGGGCCAAGGGAACAAAATGGCACAAATGCAAGTAGCGGTGACCCTCGGAAGCTCCACACTGTGTTCTGGGCCATCAGTCGACTCCCCTCGTGTTCAGGGAAAGATCTAGCGGTCCCCACCTCCCTTTGACCCCAGAGGGGATAGCGAAGAGTTAGTGAGTCAGGCCCCGCCCTTTGACATCGGTGGCAGGCCTCAGCCCTGAAGGGAAAAAGGGAAACCAGTGTGTGACAGGGCCCGTGGGGCCCAGCCCACTCATAGGTCCTCATTCCTCAGCACCGGGCCTTCGGTACCAAGTCCAGAGGCCTTGCCGGTGGGCTAAGGCTCGGCTGTCTTGACCACGTCGGGTTAGGTCGGCTCTGGAAGTAAACTTGACCGCGCCTTTAGGGGAGGTGTCATCACCTTAGCTGAAACTCTGGGCTACTTGTCCCGACCTCAGGGGACCCTAGAGCCCTTTGCCCAGCCCCGATCATGTGTCTGGAGGAATTAGTTACCTGTCTGCTGAGGGAGGGCTGGAAATCATCACACCACAAAATCACCAATTTTTTTATGCATGCCTTCACCTGTAGATTCTAAAAAACTACTAAATTCCTACCATGCCAGCTTCTTTGCTGGACACTGAGGGTAAAACAAAGCCCTCTTGGAATTTACAGTCTATTAGGAGAGACCCAACTAAATGAGCAATTATAATAAACGAGCACGACAAATGCTGCGATGGGACCAGGGTGGGTGCCACAGGGATAGAGTAGGATTAGCCAATCCAGCTGGCCAGAATGGCTTCCTGGAAGAACTGGCACTTCAACCATGAGAAGGGAGTAGTCATAATGCTCCCTTATTCTTAAACTTGAGGTACTATATATGCCCCCCAAATAAGCTGAGCTTTTTTTTTTCCCTACAAAAATTACCTTTCAAAAAAAAAAAGGGGGGAGGGCTTCCCTGGTGGCGCAGTGGTTTGAGAGTCCGCCTGCCGATGCAGGGGACACGGGTTCGTGCCCCGGTCCGGGAAGATCTCACATGCCACGGAGCGGCTGGGCCCGTGAGCCATGGCCGCTGAGCCTGCACGTCCGGAGCCTATGCTCCGCAACGGGAGAGGTCACAGTAGTGAGAGGCCCGCATACCGCAAAAAAAAAAAAAAAAAAAAAGGGAGAGGAGAGATGTTCTTATCTGAGCCTTTAGAAAGTTTCATTTCTCATAGCAAAGAGCCTTTTCTCCAAGACTTTATCTGGACCAACAAAGGCCTGTTTAGAGAAAGCATATTAGGCTGACATGACCTCTTGTCGATACTAGTTTACAGAGATGCTAGTTATGGGGATGTTTATAGAGATGACCATATAAATTTGGCTAAAAATAAAGAAGGTAAAGGAATATGGCACAGCTTTAGTTATTATTCCTGGGATGGTAGCCTCCCAGTTTTGTTAGATATTTTGAACAAGCATGCCAAAGAGCCCTCAGGATACAGTACAAGAGATCCCCTTGAAATAACATCAGATAAGCAACAGGTTGTTTCCTGTCCATCTTATATGGATTCAGAAGGGCTGCAGCTCAACAGCTGAGAGGCAAGTAAAAAAAATGGATGTGCTCTGGTAAGAGAAAGACGCTGGTGCCAAAGACATCCGTAGTAAAATAAAGTATTTTAATGAAATGAAAATAAAATACTTTATGTGCTATGTAATTTTAAATATATGTGTATCCCTAATGAGTTAACTTATATCCTAGGGTTTGTATAATCAGGTTGGCAAAAAACAAAACACTTCTGGGGAAATCTTCTCATTGAGCAGATGGAAGCTTGCCTTATCTTCGAGGCTGCCTTCTAGGCCGGCAAAACGAGAAGTCTCTTCAGAACTTGGTCAACCTACAAGAATGTATTAAGAACCTAACTGGGTATTGTGGTGGCCATGAAAAGGAAACCAGGGCCCTTGCATCCAGGAGTTTGCACACTAACTCTGGAAACCAGACACGAGGGTGGGAAATTATCAGAGGAGAGGAGATGGCGGGGCAGAGTGGACGAGTCTTCCGTGGCACTGGAATGGCCCCTTTGTCAAAGCATGTTCTCCAAATTCAGGTCCACTGTGCCTTGAACTTGGAGGCATCTTGTGTCCATGGGCACCCATCGATAGGAACCAGAGGCAAGGCAAAAGGACCAAATTAACCCAGAGGTGCCCCGTCTTGCCAGGGCAGCCCTCAGGGAAATGGAGAGGTTGATACAGTGGTCCCTGATAAATCAATACCTGGCAGGCAAGGCAAGGGATCTCAGGGAGTCCTCCACATTGGGACCCCCGTCTGCTATGTCGCCAGGCCCCAACCATCCTTCTGAGACCAGGAGGTCCTCCCCAGGGCCCAATCTGGCTCTCTTCAGGCAGTCTAATGGTACCAGGCTCCCTCTGTTCCCCAGCTCCTGTACATCTGTGGCTGCAGAAATGCCACAGATCAGAGCAAGTGCCCCGAGCTGCAAATCGGCTGCTTCCTTTTTCTGTGCCCACAAGCCCTCAGCTCTCTGCCAGCAGCCCTCTAATACCATGATGCTTCATCCTAAGCTCACCAATCAGGCACAAGTGTGGCTGACCTGGTCATGAGAGGCAAGCACCTAGGCAGAGCAGGAAGAAACAAATTTGTTTGACAGCCACTACCTTGAAGGCGACATTCATCCCTTTTCCAAAGCGTGCATGATTGGCGACTTCTATGTGAGATTTATGGGAACATTATTTGGCAAATCACATGCTGACATACTTATCTCTTTAGCTGTCGAGATGAGTAAGTAGGCACGTTGACGGCCATCATTCAGCCTGCATAGAAAAACACTACCACTCAAGAAATCTGACACAATAAATACATTTCCTAACATGATTTGTTAGATTTATATTAATCCTTTGTTCAGAGCTTGTCATAATTGACCTTAAATAGACCTACAGTGACCCACAGACTAGAGGCCTCGAGTTGTCACTTGCCCCACATATAAAGCCAAAAGCTGCCAGCACCACCTGGAGAGATGTGTGATGGAGAAGCTACCCAGCCTGCATCATATATTTTATTTGTCTTTTGGTATCTAATTACCCTGAAGGAGCCACTGAAAACCATAGGTTTAGGCCTTGCCACCAATGCAAGCAGAAAGCCAAGGGGCAGATAAAATAATTGCCATATTTCTCTCTCTCTTTTTTTTTAATAGATCTTTATTGAAGTATAATTGCTTCTCAATACTGTGTTAGCTTCTGTTGCACAACAAAGCAAATCAGCCATATGCATATACATGTCCCCATATCCCCTCCCTCTTGAGCCTCCCTCCCATCCTCCCTATCCCACCCATCTAGGTCATCGCAAAGCACCGAGCTGATCTCCCTGTGCTATGCTGCTTCTTCCCACCAGCCAACTATTTTACATTCGGTAGTGTATATATATCGATGCTACTCTCACTTTGCCCCAGCTTTGCCCTCCTACCCCATGTCCTCAAGTCCATTTTCTATGTCTACCTCTTTATTCCCGCCCTGCAACTACGTTCATCAGTACCATTTTCTTTTTTTTTTAGATTCCATATATATGCGTTAGCATATGGTATTTGTTTTTCTCTTTCTGACTTACTTCACTCTGTATGACAGACTCTAGGTCCATCCACCTCACTACAAATAACTCAGTTTCATTTCTTTTTATGGCTGAATAATATTCCATTGTATATATGTGCCACATCTTCTTTATCCATTCATCTGTTGGTGGACATTTAGGTTGGTTCCATGTCCTGGCTATTGTAAATAGTGCTGCAATGAACATTGTGGTATGTGTCTTTTTGAATTATGGTTTTCTAAGCTCATATGCCCAGTAGTGGGATTGCTGGGTCATATGGTAGTTCTATTTTTAGTATTTTAAGGAAACTCCATACTGTTTTCCATAGTGGTTGTATCAATTTACATTCCCACCAACAATACAAGAGGGTTCCCTTTTCACCACACCCTCTCCAGCATTTATTGTCTCTAGATTTTTTGATAATGGCCATTCTGACCGGTGTGAGGTGATACCTCACTGTAGTTTTGATTTGCATTTCTCTAATAATTAGTGATGTTGAGCATCTTTTCATGTGCCTCTTGGCCATCTGTATGTCTTCCTTGGTGAAATGTCTATTTAGGTCTTCCACCCATTTTTTAGCTGGATTGGGGTTTTTTTGATATTGAGCTCCATGAGCTATTTGTATATTTTGGAGATTAATCCTTTGTCTGTTGCTTCATTTGCAAATATTTTGTCCCATTCTGAGGGTTGTCTTTTTGTCTTGTTTATGGTTTCCATTGCTGTGCAAAAACTTTTAAGTTTAATTAAGTCCCATTACTTTATTTTTGTTTTTATGTCCATTACTTTAGGAGGTGGGTCAAAAAAGATCTTGCTGTGGTTTATGTCAAAGACTGTATTATTTCCTATGTTTTCCTCTAAGAGTTTTATAGTGTCTGGTCTTACATTTAAGTCTTTAATCCATTTTGAGTTTATTTTTGTGTATTGTGTTAGGTAGTGTTCTAATTTCATTCTTTTACATGTAGCTGTCCAGTTTTCCCAGCACTACTTACTGAAGAGGCTGTCTTTTCTCCATTGTACGTTCTTGCCTCCTTTGTCATGTATTAGGTGCCCATATGTGTGTGGGTTTATCTCTGAGCATTCTATCCTGTACCATTGATCTATATTTCTGTTTTTGTGCCAGTACCATACTGTCTTGATTATTGTAGCTTTGTGGTATAGTTTGAAGTAAGGGACCCTAATTCCTCCAACTCTGTTTTTCTTTCTTGAGATTGCTTTGATAATTCGGGGTCTTTTGTGTTTCCATACAAATTGTAAAATTGTTTGTTCTAATTCTGTGAAGAATGCCATTTGTAGTTTGATAGGGATTGCATTGAATCTGTAGATTGCTTTAGGTAGTATAGTCATTTTCACAATATTGAGTCTTCCAATCCAAGAACATGGTACATTTCTCCATCTGTTTATGTCATCTTTAATTTCTTTCATCAGTGTTTTATAGTTTTCTGAGTACAAGTCTTTTGCCTCCTTAGGCAGGTTTATTCCTAAGTATTTTATTCTTTTTGTTGCAATGGTAAATAGGAGTGTTTCCTTAATTTCTCTTTCTGATTTTTCACTGTTGGTGTATAGGAATGCCAGAGATTTCTGTGCATTAATTTTGTATCCTGCAACCTTACCAAATTCATTGATTAGTTCTAGTATTTTTCTGGTGGCACCTTTAGGATTTTCTATGTATAGTATCATGTCATCTGCAAACACTGACAGTTTTACTTCTTTTCCAATTTGTACTCCATTTATTTCTTTTTCTTCTCTGATTGCTGTGGCTAGGACTTCCAAAACTATGTTGAATAAGAGTGATGAGGGGCTTCCCTAGTGGCGCAGTGATTGAGAGTCCGCCTGCTGATTCAGGGGACACGGGTTTGTGCCCCGGTCCGGGAAGATCCCACATGCTGCAGAGCAGCTGGGCCCGTGAGCCATGGCCACTGAGCCTGTATGTCTGGAGCCTGTGCTCCACAACGGGAGAGGCCCCAACAGTGAGAGGCCCACGAACCACCAAAAAAAAAAAGGAAATAAAAAAAAAGAGTGATGAGAGTGGACATCATTGTCTTGTTCCTGATCTTAGTGGAAATGCTTTCAGTTTTTCACCATTGAGTATGATACTTGTTGTGGGTTTTTCATATATGGCCTTTACTATGTTGAGGTAGGTTCCCTCTATGCCAATTTTCTGGAGAGTTTTCATCATAAATGGATGTTGAAATTTGTCAAAACCTTTTTCTGCATCTATTGAGATGATCATATGGTTTTTATTCCTTAATTTGTTAATATGGTGTATCACATTGATTGATTTGTATATATTAAAG
This sequence comes from Hyperoodon ampullatus, assembly GCF_949752795.1. Lineage (NCBI taxonomy): Eukaryota > Metazoa > Chordata > Mammalia > Artiodactyla > Ziphiidae > Hyperoodon > Hyperoodon ampullatus. Next base: position 40,533,448 of record NC_136930.1, read on the forward strand.
AATCCCTGCATCCCTGGGATAAATCTCACTTGATCATGGTGTATGATCCTTTTAATGTCCTGTTGGATTCTGTTTGCTAGTATTTTGTTGAGGATTTTTGCATCTATGTTCATCAGTGATATTGGTCTATGCTTTTCTTTTTTTGTGATATCTTTTTCTGGTTTTGGTATGAGGGTGATGGTGGCTTCGTAGAGTGAATTTGGGAGTGTTTCTCCCTCTGTAATTTTTTGGAAGGGTTTGAGAAGGATCAGTTTTAGCTCTTCTCTAAATATCTGATTTATATCCATTACTCTAGGAGGCGGGTCAAAAAAGATCTTGCTGTGGTTTATGAGTGTATTTCCTATGTTTTCCTCTAAGAGTTTTATTGTGTCTGGTCTTACATTTAAGTGTTTAATCCAGTTGGAGTTTATTTTTTTGTATTGTGTTAGGCAGTGTTCTAATTTCATTCTTTTACATGTGGCTGTCCAGTTTTCCCAGCACCACTTACTGAAGAGGCTGTGAAGCCATCTGGTCCTGGACTTTTGTTTGTTGGAAAATTTTTAATTACAGTTTAAATTTCATTACTTGTGATAGGCCTGTTTATACTTCCTAATTCTTCCTGGTTCAGTCTTGGAAAATTGTACCTGTCCAAGAATTTGTCCATTTCTTCGTGGTTGTCCACTTTATTGGCATATAGTTGTTTGTAGTAGTCTTATAATCCTTTGTATTTCTGCAGTGTCAGTTGTGATTTCTCCTTTTTCATTTCTAATTTTATTGATCTGTGTCCTCACCCTTTTTTTCTTGATGAGTCTAGCTAAGTGTTTATCAATTTTGTTTATCTTCTCAAAGAACCAACTTTTAGTTTTATTGATCTTTGCTATTCTTTTCTTTGTTTCTATTTCATTTATCTCTGCTCTGATCTTTATGATTTCTTTCCTTCTACTGACTTTGGGTTTTCTTTGTTCTTCTTTCCCTAGTTGTTTTAAGTGTAAGGTTAGATTGTTTATTTGAGATTTTTCTTTTTTCTTGAGGTGAGATTTTGTTGCTATAAACTTCCCTCTTAGAACTGCTTTTGCTGCATCCCATAGGTTTTGGGTCATCGTGTTTTCATTGTCATTTGTTTCTAAGTATTTTTTCATTTCTTCTTTGATTTCTTCAGTTATCTCTTGGTTATTTAGTAGTGCACTGTTTAGCCTCCATGTATTTGTGTTTTTTACAGTTTTTTTCTTGTAATTGATTTCCAGTCTCATAGCACTGTGGTCAGAAAGGATGCTTGATAGAATTTCAATTTTCTTAAATTTTACAAGGCTTGATTTGTGATCCAAGATGTGATCTATCTTGGAGAATGTTCCATGTGCACTTGAGAAGAAAGCATATTCTGCCACTTTTGGGTGGAATGTTCTATAAATATCAATGAGATCTATCTGGTCTATTGTGTCATTTAAAGCTTGTGTTTCTGAATTTATTTTCTGTTTGGATTATCTGTCCATTAGTGATAGGGGGTGTTAAAGTCCCCTACTATTATTGTGTTACTGCCGATTTCCCCTTTTATAGCTGTTAGCATTTGTCTTATGTATTGAGGTGCTCCTATGTTGGGTGCATAAACATTTATAATTGTTATATCTTCTTCTTGAACTGATCCTTTGATCACTGTGTAGTGTCCCTCCTTATCTCTTGCAACAGTCTTTATTTTAAAGTCTATTTTGCCTGATATGAGTATTGCTACTCCAGCTTTCTTATGAATATTTTTTTCCATCCCTTCACTTTCAGCCTGTATGTGTTCCTAGGTCTGAAGTGGGTCTCTTGTAGACAGCATATATATGGGTCTTGTTTTGTATCCATTCAGCCAGTCTGTGTCTTTTGGTTGGGGCATTTTATCCATTTACATTCAAGGTTATTATTGATATGTATGTTCCTATTACCATTTTCTTAATTGTTTTGCATTTGCTTTGTGGGTTTTTTCTTCTCTTGTGCTTCCCACTTAGAGAATTCCTTTAGCATTTGTTGTAAAGCTGGTTTGGTGGTGCTGAATTCTCTTAGCTTTTGCTTGTCTGAAAAGCTTTTGACTTTTCCATCAAATCTGAATGAGACCCTTGCTGGGTAATCTTGGTTGTAAGTTTTTCTCTTTCATCACTTTAAGTATATCTTGCCACTCCCTTCTGGCCTGCAGAGTTTCCACTGAAAATTCAGCTGATAACCTTATGGGGATTCTTTGTATGTTACTTTTTGTTTTTCCCTTGTTCTTTTAATATTTTTTCTTTGAATTTTATTTTTGTTAGGTTGATTAATATGCATCTTCGTGTGTTTTTCCTAGGGTTTATCCTCTGTGGGACTCTCTGTGTTTCCTAGACTTAGGTGACTATTTCTTTTCCCACGTTAAGGAAGTTTTAAACTATAATCTCTTCAAGTATTTTCTCAGAACTTTTCTTTTTCTCTTCTTCTTCTGGGACCCCTATAATTCAAATGTTGGTGTGTTTAGTGTTGTCCCAGAGATCTCTGAGATTTTCTTCAATTCTTTTCATTCTTTTTTCATTATTCTACTCCTTGGCAGTTATTTCCACCATTTTGTCTTCCAGCTCACTTATTCGTTCTTCTGCCTCAGTCATTCTGTAATTGATTCCTTCTAGTGTATTTTTCATTTCAATTATTGTGTTGTTCACCTCTATTTGTTTGTTCTTTAGTTCTTCTAGATCTTTGTTAAACATTTCTTGTATTTTCTCAGTCCGTGCCTCCATTCTATTTCCGAGATTGTGGAATATCTTTACTATCATTACTCTGAATTCTTTTTCAGATATATTGACTATTTCCTCTTCATTTATTTGGTCTTGTAGGCTTTTACCTTGCTCCTTCGTCTGTGACATATTTTTTGCTGTCTCTCTTTTTTTTTTAATGAGTGGGATTGTGTTCCTGTCTTACTAGTTGTTTGACCTGAGGCTTCCAACACTGGAGTTTGTAGGCTATTGGGTAGAGCTGGGTCTTGGTGCTGAGATGAGGAACTCCATGAGACTTCACTCCGATGAATATTCCCCGGGGTCTGAGGTTCTCTGTTAGTCCAGTGGTTCAGACTGGAAGCTCCCACCACAGGAGCTTCGGCCCGACCCCGGGCTCATGAACCAAGATCCCACAAGCTGCCAGTTCACTTTGGTGTTCCTCCCATCTCCTTGGGCATCAGAGTCCCCCACCAGTGGCTGGCAGGTGCCCTAGTTGTGGGGAGATGTTAATTCCACATCTTCCCACACCGCCACCTTGACTCTGCCCTGCCATATTTCTTAACAGTCCTGTCCACCTTTCCAGAGGCCAGAGTGCAGCCCTGAAGTGAGTTCAAATGCAGGGGAAATAAGAGCATGTATTCTGGGGAGACAGAAATTTCAGTGTATTGAAGGACTTCAGAGTAGAAAAATGAATAAAACTGCCCCTACCCTTCCCCGTTGGATCAGCTCTGGTCAGGCCTCAAGCAGCAGACTAACTGCTGCTTCATTTGTGATAGTTTAGGAGTCTAAAAGAGAGGACATCCTACACTGTTGGTGGGAATGGAAATTGGTGCAGCCATTATAGAGAACAGTATGGATGTTCCTCAAAATCTAAAACTAGAACTACCATATGATCCAGCAATCCCACTCCTGGGCATATATCCAGAGAAAACCATAATTTGAAAAGATAAGTGCACATGTACATAGCAGCACTATTTACCATAGCCAAGACATGGAAGTAGCCTAAATGTCCATTGACAGAGGAATGGATAAAGAAGATGTGGTATATACACACAATAGAATATTACTCAGCCATAAAAAAGAATGAAATAATGTCATTTGCTGCAACATGGATAGAACTAGAGATTATCATACTAAGTGAAGTAAGTCAGACAGAGAAAGACAAATACCATATGATGTCACTTATATGTGGAAACTAAAATACGACACAAATGAACTTACTTACAAAACAGAAACAGACTCACAGGCATAGAGAACAGACTTGTGGTTGCCAAGGGGGAGGGGAGGTAAGGGAGGGAAGGATTGGGAGTTTGGGATTAGCAGATGCAAACTATCTTATATAGGATGGATAAATAAGGCCCTACCATATAGTACAGGGAACTATATTCAATATCCTGTGATAAACTATAATGGAAAAGAATATGAAAATGAACATGTATATATATAACGGAATCACTTTGTTGTACAGCAGAAATTAACACAACATTGTAAATCAACTATACTTGAATAGAATAAATTTTTTAAAAATTAATTTAATAAATAAATAAATGAATGAGAGGGCAAACCCTGCCCCGCCCGCCATGTCCTAAGGGTATAGTTCCTCTGAGTGAGATAAGGGGTCCAGGACTCTGTATTGTTAGAGCCATGCAGAGAGAGGACAGATATTCAGGCCTGAAGTCACCTACTCCCCACCCCACCAAAGGAGGGTGAGCTTCCAGTCCCGTGCCTGGGAGCTCAGGAATCAAGTTCAGAAAGGGCAAAACAGACATTGAAAACACAATTTATTTTCTCCAAAGGGTCTGTTTTATCTTTAAATTTATAAAATATTTACATTGTGTGCTTGCTCTGTTAAGATAATCAAAATTCAAAACCTCTTCCCAACTCTCTGAATAAAACTGATTTTCCAGAAAAAGGAAAGTACCCAATTTGTTTACCCTGTGGCTTTCTGTCCTAACAACTGCTAGAATTTCTGGATCATTTAGTAAGTGTCAAGGACTAGAGCTTTACCTAAATCACTTAAATCTCATGATCGCTCTCTGAAGGACTATCACAATCCACATTCTGCAGATGAGGAAGCTGAGGCTTGGAGAGATGACACGAAATCTCACACAGCCAGAAAGACACGGAGGTGGGATTTGTGTTTAGTTTTGTCTGATGCCCAAACTGGTGCCCTTGGCCATCATGAATCATAACCTTCAGGCCTGAGCAGCACAGTCCTGGACTAGAGACTGTTTTCTTCCTGATGGAGGATGGACTGGGAAAGACACTCTCACAAAAATGACAATAATGACAGCAACAACAAACAATGGTGTGTGTGAGGCCAGGCAGTGAGTGTGTGGAAGGACCAGAGCCCAGTGGTCCTTCCTCAAGTCAGGCCCCACCAGCTGTTCTGCAGAGAGAAAGTCTGGAGGGGACAGCCCACATGAGAGCCAAGGCCTCACAGCAGGCCAGGCGGCCTCCTCTCAGATGGTGCTGTGGGGAGCCACACGCAGAGATACAGCCGTCCAGAAGGCTCTGCACCCACTGGGCACCCTGGGTTTGCTCTTGTTCTGAAAATGTGTGTGCTTTCAAAGGGCACTTCTCAAAAGAAGTTTTGGTGCCTGCCTTCACCAGACACTCTTCCTCAAATTATACTTCCTTGCAGGTTCTCTCTGACAAAACAATGTGGGGAAATGCCTCTCATCACCCTGAAAAGGGAGGCACCATAAAGGGCCTTCTCAAGATGCTGACTTGAATGTGTAGCTCAGCAGAGGATGAGAAAACTGAATGTTAACTAAAATGGAGTACAGTGAACAGGGAATACGCGTCCCTTGACTCAGGCTGCAGCTTGGCTGCTCATTCTTTGGTTCATGGGATATTTATTGAGCACCTACTAGGTGCCATGTGCTGTAGTGGATGCTGTGCATACATAGATATACAGGATGTAGTTCCTGCTTTTCAAAGTCAAGTAGAGAAAAGTGACAAAAATATCTGTCTCCACTTAAGAGTGCAGAAAATAAGAACTAATGGACACATGGCAATATATAATATGAGCTCACAGTTGCTGAGCACATCTGTGTGCCCGACGCTGTCTGGACTAAACCACTGGCATGTATTACCCTGTTTAAACTTTATAAATCCCTTAGGTCCAATTAGCATACCATTTTAAGGATGAGGGTATTGAATCTTAGCAATATGAAGTCACTTGCCTGTATCATACAACCAAGGCATTTCAGACCAAGCTTCTCAGGATTTGATCCAGACCCGTGACCTAAAGGGGCCTGGGTTCCAGTCTGACATGGCCAGAAGCAGCCATAGAGCAACCTCTGACTCACAGGGTTGCTGAGGATTAAAGATTTAAGGCCTCTGGGGTGTTTACACCCACTTTAGTCATCAGCCCTGAATGTGAAGGTCTTTGCCTCTACATAATGGGGTCTGGACTAAGTGCCTCTTTGTCTACCTTTGGGTCAGGTGACAATCAGTCAGGCAAGGTTTCAGAGAGGTGACCTTTACTAGTATCTTGAAGGAGCTAGACAAGTTTGCCAGACTCTGTGTTATGGGGACAGAGGGGAGAAGGACACAGATATTCTAGGCAGCATGGGAACAACGTGAGTAAAGATGGAAGCAGTTACGGACAGCTGGAGGTGAGCCCAGGGCTGGGTTGGGGAAAATAAAAAGAAGAGACCCAAAAGGTGGGCAGAGGCCAGATCTGGGGACAATGTATGTCTTGCCACTTGCCACACTTGACCCTGAAGATGATGGAGAGTGCAATAGAAAGGTCACTTGGCAATGATACACTAGGTAGATCTGGGGGAGACCTAAGCAGCAGCAGGAGGCCCAGTTAGAACACCGTGGACACAGCACAGTGAGAGGGTCATACATTCATTTGTTCATTCAGTCAGTCAGTCAGCCAGTCAATCAGCAAATATTTAAAGACTGTCCATAGAGTAGTTCTCAAAGTATGATCTGGGGACCCCAGGGAGTGGTCAAATGTATTTTCATAATACTGCTAAAACATTATTTACCTTTATCACCCTCATTCTCTTACGAATGTCCCATGGAGATTTCCAGAGGCTACATGACCAGGGAAAACACAACAGATTCAAGGCACGAGCAGGTATGAGAATCTCTTGGCCTTTTAATTAAGTCAGACATAAAGAGATTTGTATTTGACTTAATAAAACAAGGACATTATTAAATTTCTCGCTTTGGGAAAACAATCATTTTTCATAAAACAACTTATTTATGTTAATATGTAGTGGGTTTATTATTTTTTTAATGAACTAATAAATATTTTTTAATTACCTTTTTTTAAAATTTTCTGCTTTAATTTTCAATATGGTAAATATTGACACACCCAGCCCATATAAAACACGAGGTAGTGTTCAGGGCTCTAGGAAGAAAGCAATGCACAGGTCTTCATCCCTGCCCTCAGAAGGCTGCTGTCCTACTCAAGTGAGATAAATGGGTCAACAAACTGACACATTTCAGGAAACCACGACTGTTTGGGGGACATAGAGCCGGTAATGAATGGAGGGTGGCAGGTGGTGAGGTAGCAGCTGATCCGTGTGCAGGCAGCAAACTTACCCTCTTCTCTTGCTCTCACTAAATGCCACTGTCCCCAAGGGCACCATGACTCATGACTCCCTCTCCCATGATGCCACTTGTCCCTCCCACACCCCTTGTGGTACAAGCAGACCTGGAGTTGGTGCCAGCTTCGCCTCCTCCAACCCCGCCCCCTCCTTCCTGCTCAGGCATTGATATTTTGTTGAAAGCTTCCCAGAACCAGTCCAGGATCCCTGGACACTCACACCATTCTTCTCATAGATGAATTTTTCACACTCTTTCCTCCTCAAACGACTCTTCCGTATCCTCACTCACAGCTTCCTAATGCACTGAGAAAATCGAAACAATCCAAAAAGAAGTTGCACATTTCCCTGTCACCCCGCGCAGCCCCACCACGTGGGCGCTCAGATGCCGGGACTTTCTGTTCCCACCGCCCCTGGCACTGGAGATGCGCCCCGCCCCCCGCTCTCGAGCCACGCCCATCCCGAGCCCCACTTCCTGGAGACCCCCTTCCTGCCCCATCAAGACCGCCTGCTCCCGGCAGCAGTCTTCCTCTCTCGTGCTTCGTTCATTTTCTCTCTGTACTGGAACTTTCCCGTTAGCATACAAATATTATTTCTCCCATTAAAAAACTCCTTTTACCTCACATCATCCTCCCCCCTTCTACTGCCCTATTTCTCTGCTCTCTCTTTTACAGCAAAATTCTTCAAAAGTGTTTTCTCTCCTCCCGGTCTCCAGTTCTTCCCTTCTCATTCATTCCTGAACTCACTCCAGTCATAACATGGCTCCCGCCCTCCCCCTGAAACAGTGTCCTGATGATGCCCGAGTCCCTAAATCGGTCCCTGATCCATCCTCACCTTGCCTGCCCCTTTCAATGCTTTTCACCCAGAAGCTCACATGGTCCTCTTCCAAACACTTTCTTTACCTGTCTTTCAGAACACCACCCTCCCCGGCTTCCTTCCCTCAGGAGCTCCCGGTTCTTAGTCTCCTTTGCTGGTTCCTCCTCACCTCCCCCAATTCTGTTAGAGTCCCTACATTCAGTCGTCAAATCTTCAGTCTCAATGCTTTAAATACCATCTATCTGCCGCTGATTTCCAGATTTATATCTCCTGCCTGGACCTCTCTTCCCTTAACTACAGACTCATAAATCCAAACTTTGGCTATTAATAGCCGTCTCAAACCTCACAGTATTCAGAAATAACCCTCTCCTCCCACGCCCCAAAACCTATTCCTTCCAAAGTCTCTCTCCCATCTCCATAAATGGCAACTCCATCCTTTCAGCTCTCAGACCGAAAGCCTTGGATTAACTTCGAATCCTGGACTTCCCTGGTGGCGCAGTGGTTAAGAATCCACCTACCAATGGAGGGGACACAGGTTCGAGCCCTCGTCTGGGAAGATGTCACATGCCGCGGAGCACGACTACTGAGCCCGTGCTCTAGAGCCCGCGAGCCTCAACTACTGAGCCCACGCACCTAGAGCCCGTGCTCCACGACAAGAGAAGCCACCGCAATGAGAAGCCCGCGAGCAGCAACTAAGAGTAGGCCCCACTCGCCGCAACTAGAGAAAACCCACGCACAGCAACGAAGACCCAACGCAGCCAAAATTAATTAATTCATTAATTTTAAAAAAAACAACAAAAAACCTTGAATCCTGTCCAGGGAGGTTGAGCTGTTCGGTGCAGGCACAGAGGAGGGGGAGAATTAGACTTAATCAAGGCGGAGGTTTTGCCACAAAAGTATCATAGAGGGAGGCCAGGAGGACAGGGCATCCCCACAGCCTCCAAGCTAGAATAGGAAGGAACTGAGGACACAGTGATTGGTGGTAACTGAGAAGTTGGCTGGGCCCACGGGCTGGCAGTCCCCGTGGAGTCAAGGTTGTTGAGGCAGTAAACGAGGTAGTGGTCTGAATAAGATACTTGAAAACAAGATTTCAGCTATTGTGCACTTGTTTTCTATGGCGCCATACAAACAGTATGGCCAGGGGAGCAAGTCATTGAGGTGGGATGCAGGGAAGCATCTCGGCAGTGAGACTGTGTCCTGAGGGACCAAGGATTGCTTCCCCGGATGTTGAAGAGGAAAATCGCCACAGTTCTTTGAGCATCCTTTATCTCTGCTTTTTTGTTTATATGTCTGCCTCCCAGACTAGAAAGCAAATCCAGAGCCTACCGCAGACCTTGGTATACTGGAGGTGCTACATAAACGTAGTTGCTTCTTTTTTAAATCAAAGGGGCAGAGAGGAGATCAGCAGATGTAAGCCCTTCACCTTATGAAAGAGCTGATTATTAAAATCTTCTGAAACCAAGTCTTGAGGCTGGTGGCCACATCGCCTGCAGTGTGAGCTAGGTCCTCTCAACTCTGTGTGGTCCCGGTCTCGAACTGCCGCTTATTTAGCCATTTAAGAAGATAAGCCAGTGAGCTCCACCCTACATGGGTCAGCTATTTTCTTCCTAGAATGCCAGATCCAATTCCTTTCGAATCCACACATCTTTATCTAGCAGCTACCATGTGCCAGACTCTGAAGTGCTGGGGACAGACCAGCTCACATCCCTCACCCTTCATCTCATGGAGCCTGGGAAACTCAGTTTCCAGCAGAAGGATCTTGCTTCTCTTCCAAGAGTAATTGCCTGGGAATAACTTCTTGTTCTGGAATTTAGAGAGAACGTCTCTCTAAAACTCTAAGTAAGCACAGCACTTTGCTGAATTTCTGTAAATGGGGCCAGCACTGCTTTGTTAGTCAGGATTTTACCTTCCTAAGCTGGGTTCCCGCTAGTTTTGTTTTGTTTTGTATTTTTTAGTTATTGCAGCAGAACTGGCTCACAGGGAATGCTTTCTTCCGTGTAAGATTGATCTCTTAAAGACTGAGTCTAATGTACAGCCACTTGATATAATGAACATAATGACAAGCTTTTCCTTCACATTGTCACTGGCCACTATAGAATCCAGGCTGCCCAGGACTCCCTAGAAATCAGAGAGACAACCCTCTCCCCCCAACCCTACATTACTGGTCAAGCATGGGTTAAAGGTGTCAGCCCATTCTCACCTATTCTCTCACAAACCCGAGTTTATTACCACCCACATCTCAAAGACAGTATTCCAAATCCCAAGTCTATCACCATCTTTATTCAGTGTTCCAACAATTTTAGCTAAACCTACCTACCCACCGTGCCTTCTCTTAACTCCTGAAATTTGAAAAAGGAATACCATTCAATATATTAACTCCATTTATTGATTATTTATTCACTCATTCATCATTTATGTGCCAGGCACAGTACAAACGGTCAAGCAGGCAGGCAGACATGGGAAGCAAGAATTGCGATGCTGATGACAACTGCCAGCGTGGAGGCATTACCAAGCTGAGCATCTGCTGTTCCATGCCATGTTTCTCTCTGTTTGACATAACAAAAGCTGAGCTCTGCAGGGCACTTAGTAATATGCCAAGAGCCGTGCACACTTTAATTTTCCTCAGAACTGAATGTGATAGCTGCTTAACATCTTTTTGCCTCAGTTTCCTCATCAAAAAAGATTATTGAAGAGTTCTTAACTTGCTAAGCAGGCATAAACATCACATGATATTCTTTCTTCAGTAACTGCAGGCAACTACACTCTGCTACTTTTAGGCATTCCGTTGTTTATTCCCTCCAGCAGGACTTGAGGCTATCTTGTTTTTTTTTTTTTTTGGAGGCTTAACACAATAGAAATTTACTATCTCACAGTTGTAGAGGCCAGAAGTCTGATATCAAGGTGTCAGCAAGGCTGCTCTCCCTACAGATGCTTTAGGGGAGATTCTATTCCTTGCCTCTTTTTTTTTTTTTTTTTTTTTTACAACTTTATTGGAGTATAATGGTGGGAATGTGAATTGGTACAGCCACTATGGAGAACAGTATGGAGGTTCCTTAAAAAACTACAAATAGAACTACCATATGACCCAGCAATCCCACTACTGGGCATATACCCTGAGAAAGCCATAATTCAAAAAGAGTCATGTACCAAAATGTTCATTGAGGCTATCTATTTTTAAAGTGGCAGCTCATGTCTATTTCCAAGTTCTTCTCCAGCTGGCCCTCCAGGGCTGACTTGATGTGTGGCTCCTATAGTTTGGGGCCATGGGCAGGGGTGGGTCCGAATCTGCTTTCTCATCACCCTCTCTTTGATGTGTCTTCCAGGCACTCACCTGGTGTCAGGCAGGGAGGAGGAAGGGGGAGGGCACCTCTTAGCTGACACCCGTGGTAAGGCGGTTGTCTATTTTAATGGCCACAGCTCCAATCCAGCTCCCTCTAGACTTGGCAGGGATGGAGTGCCATACAAACCCTGCTGACAAACCTCTCATCCCACACAACTCCTTAGACATCCACTGGTCACTTTTGAGATTCTTCTGGCAGAAGCCCCACTGCATTCCTCTTTGCCCCTTCCTGGGGAAGCCTCCACTGAACCGAAGCCCCCATCTCATCTCTCCTCTGCAGCCTCAACTGCGGAGTTTTGGGGGTGACTGCTACCCCCTCTCCACCTGACTGTGTCTTCTGACATCCCAGTTCTCTACTGAGTTGGAGGAGCAAGGACACTAACCCACACTGGGCTGGGCAGTGGCCACATCATGAGGTCTAGCATGGTCTACAATGGAGTAGTGTTTGTGGTTTAAGAAAGGGAGAGCCCCTGAGAATTCTGGGCGGGGAGATGGCATGATTAGATTTGTATTTCATTATAGTCATTCTCAGAGCACAGTAGAGAATGGACAGGAGTGTGAGACCAACAGCAGGGACACTAGGAAGGAGCCAATGCCATGCTTTCCAGCTTAAAATTGTTTCCAAGCATGGCCAATCTGGATCAATCTTTTTTGCTTTATGACATGGTCTAAAACTTGTTCAACAAGCTTTGGGCAAATTGATCTCGTCTACCTATGGATGGCTGTAGTGGACTGAATGTGTCCCCCAGAAAGATATGTTGAATCCTAACTGCCAGTACCTGTGAATGTGGCCTTATTTGGAGATAAGGTCTTTGCAGATGTGATCAAGTCAATGTCATTAAGATTAGGGTGAGCCCTAAATAAAGTTAACGACTGGTGACCTTATAAGGACAAGGAGAATTGAAGACACAGATACACACACAGAAAAGAAGGCCATGTGAAGTCAGAGGCAGGATTGGAGTGATGAGGTACAAGGCAAGGAACTTCAAAGACTATTGATAGCCACTAGGCACTAGGAAAGGCCAGGAAGGATTCTACCCACAGTCTCAGAGACAGCATGGCCCTGGCGACACCTTGATTTCTAGAACTACGAGTAAATAAATTTCCATTGCTTTAAGCCACCACATTTGTGGCATCCCTAGGAAACAAATACAAGGGCCAAATAATTACAAAACATGAAAGCCATCTAGACCTATCAGAGGAGGAAGCTGAGGTCCAGAGACCTGACTTGCCTTCCAAATGTCCACACAGAGTCCATGGCAAGGACGGTGTACTGGAAGGAGCCCGCACAGTCCACCCAGGTTGTCATTTCTGACACTTCTGTGACTGTCCACAGAGAATCCATGGCAAGGACAGTGTACTGGAAGGAGCCAGCACAGTCCACCCTGGCTGTCATTTCTGACACTTCTGTGGCTGTCCACAGAGAGTCCATGGCAAGGACGGTGTACTGGAAGGAGCCAGCACAGTCCACCCTGGCTGTCATTTCTGACACTTCTGTGGCTGTCCACAGAGAGTCCATGGCAAGGACGGTGTACTGGAAGGAGCCAGCACAGTCCACCCTGGCTGTCATGTCTGACACTTCTGTGGCTGTCCACAGAGAGTCCATGGCAAGGACGGTGCACTGGAAGGAGCCAGCACAGTCCACCCTGGCTGTCATGTCTGACACTTCTGTGGCTGTCCACAGAGAGTCCATGGCAAGGACGGTGTACTGGAAGGAGCCAGCACAGTCCACCCTGGCTGTCATGTCTGACACTTCTGTGGCTGTCCACAGAGAGTCCATGGCAAGGACGGTGTACTGGAAGGAGCCAGCACAGTCCACCCTGGCTGTCATTTCTGACACTTCTGTGGCTGTCCACAGAGAATCCATGGCAAGGACGGTGTACTGGAAGGAGCCAGCACAGTCCACCCTGGCTGTCATTTCTGACACTTCTGTGGCTGTCCACAGAGAGTCCATGGCAAGGACGGTGTACTGGAAGGAGCCAGCACAGTCCACCCTGGCTGTCATTTCTGACACTTCTGTGGCTGTCCACAGAGGGTCCATGGCAAGGACGGTGTACTGGAAGGAGCCAGCACAGTCCACCCTGGCTGTCATGTCTGACACTTCTGTGGCTGTCCACAGAGAGTCCATGGCAAGGACGGTGTACTGGAAGGAGCCAGCACAGTCCACCCTGGCTGTCATTTCTGACACTTCTGTGGCTGTCCACAGAGAGTCCATGGCAAGGACGGTGTACTGGAAGGAGCCAGCACAGTCCACCCTGGCTGTGCCCACTTTTGACTTCAGCCCCTCTACTCGTGCCCACACTCATACCATACTTGTACTAGTCAGCTGGGGCTACTATAACAAAAATGCCATAGACTGGGTGGCTTAAAAAATAAAATTTTACTATCTATCTCACAATTCTGGAGGTGGAAAGTCTGAGATCAGGGTTCCAGCAGAGTTGGGTTTGTTGGTGAGGCCTCTCTTCTGGGTTTGTAGATGGCCGCCTTCTCACTTTGTCCTCACCTGGCCTTTCCTCAGTGTGTGCAGAGAGGGAGATCTCTCTCTCTCTTCCTCCTCTTATAAGACCATAGTCCTATCAGATTAGGGCCCCCTCCTCATTTATCTTTAATTTCCTCCAAATACAGTCACACTGGGATTTAGGGCTTCAACATGAATTTTGGGGGTGCCTCAGTCACTTCAAGCTGCTATAACAAAGTACTGTAGACTGGGTAGATTATAAACAACAGACGTTTATTTTCTCACAGTTCTGGAGGCTGGGAGCCTGAGATGGGTGTGCCAACAAGGTTGAGTTCTGGTGAGAGCCATCTTCCAGGTGGTAGACTGCCAACTTCTCATGGTATCCTCACATGGCAGAGAGCAGAGAAAAGCAGGCTGTCTGGGGACCCTTACAAAGGCACCAGTCTCCTTCAGGAGGACTCCTCTCTCCTGACCTCATCTCCAAAAGCCCCACCTCCTAATTCCATCACATTGGGAGATAGGGTTTCAACGTATGCATTGGTGGGGACACAAATATTTTGTCCATAACATGGGGACACACTTCTCTCCATAACTTAAGGCAGGTTTATGTCATTCTTCAAGTGTCTCTTTCCTGCTATTAGACCACAAGCTCCTAAAAGGAAACCCTCTTACACTGTTGGTGGAATGTAAATTGATACAGCCACTGTGGAGAACAGTAGGAAGGTTCCTCAAAAAACTAAAAATAGAGCTACCGTATGATCCAGCAATCCCACTCCTATGCATATACCCAGAGAAAACTATAATTCGAAGAGATACATGCACCCCATATTCACAGCAGCACTATTTACAATAGCCAATGTGTATATATATATATATATATATATATATATATATATATATATATATATGTATATAACTCAGACATTAAAAAGAACAAAATAATGTCATTTTCAGTGACATGGATGGACCTAGAATTATCATACTAAGTGAAATAAGTCAGAAAGGGAAAGAAAAATGCCATATGATATCACTTATATGTGGAATCTAAAACACGACATAAATGAACATATCTACAAAATGAAAACAAACACATAAATATAGAGAACACACTTGGAGTTGCCAAGGGGGAGGGCAGGCTGAGAGAGGGAAGGACTGGGAGATTGGGGTTAGCAGATACAAACTATTATATACAGGATGGATAAACAACAAGATCCTACTGTGTAGCACAGGGAACTATATTCAATATCCTGTGATAAACCATAATGGAAAAGAATATGAAAAAGAATATATATATATGTATAACTGAGTCACTTTGCTGTACAGCAGAAATTACACACAACAATGTAAATCAACTATACTTCAATAAAATTTAAAAATAAAAAGACTACAAGCTCCTTAAAGAAAGAAACCATGGATTTTTACTAATTTATCTTTTTTATACCCAATGTAATACCTGGTCCAGGGTATGCACTTAAAGAATATTCACTGACCTGATTGAGTCATTTCTTTGCAAGCTGCCCAACTATCTCAAGCCTATGGTCAGTTCCCATCCTATACAAAAGTATATATGGGGCTTCCCTGGTGGCGCAGTGATTGAGAGTCTGCCTGCCGATGCAGGGGACACGGGTTCGTGCCCTGGTCTGGGAAGATCCCACATGCCGCAGAGCAGCTGGGCCCGTGAGCCACGGCCGCTGAGCCTGCGCGTCCGGAGCCTGTGCCCCGCAACGGGAGAGGCCACGATAGTGAGAGGCCCACGTACTGCCAAAAAAAAAAAAAAAGTATATGTGGAAATAGATATTGCAAAGTTGCCAGCAATTAATGAGTATTCTGTGAAAAGAAAATATTTCATGATCAAATAAGTTTCGAGGGTGCTAGGTTATAAAAAGATAAACTTTTTTCTTTCTGTCAGAACTGCCAGGGGTCTTTAATAGGCTAATACTCGACTCCCCAAGATGAGTACCAGTAGAAACTGCTCTTCCTTCAGACCCACCCAACACCTCACTTGTACCAGGTATCCCTCCTTCTCCGCTGAAGGATATTTTGGATTCCTAGTGGATTTCCATTTTGTTTTTAAGCAGAACGTGAGCCAAAGGCATCCTCTTGTCACCTATAAGTCTGTGCCAGCTCTGCTTGGAGATGCTGACATGGCCTTAAATGTCACCACATGCATATTAAAATTCCCGGCTTCTCTCTGCTCCGCAGCGCCTCTGGGACCTCTGGCTAGAGCCCTTTACAGGGGAGAACAGGCACAAGAAGTAGATTATCATGGTGGTGCATGGCAGTCACCTAGGAGACCAGCTGTGCCTTTCCATTCTGAGTGCAGCCCCAAATAAATGAGGTGCCTGTGCATCCTAGCCGAGCAGTGGAACCGCTCACCTGGCATGATGGCCTGGGGAGCATGGACACACTTGGAGCTCACCCCCTGCCCCTGCCATTTTAGAGAAGAGGAAACAGGGCCCAGGGAGATGCTGTGGATTTCCCAGCAACAGAGCTGATGAGCTTTTTTTTTTAACATTTATTTTCTAAAATAAAATATACATAAACATAGTGTCAAGAGTCTAATAATTTCAGAAGTTTGTTACTTAAACAGCAGCCCCTTCCCTCCCATTTACTGCTTCCCAGTTAGCCAATGCTTTTCTCATCATTCTCCTCCTGCGTTAAAATTGTAACTCAATCACCAACCATTATAAGGTGCTACATTTTTTTCTAATTGCTTCAGAAATACATAGATGCTGTCCAGGGTGTTAGCTCCGGGGAGGGGAAGAGGGGAAGGGGCGAAGGCAGCCATCACTGCCACTGAGACAGCAAGGTGTCCCCAGGGAGAAGCAGAGAACGTGTGCTTTCTCTTCCCAAGTTCTCAACGGCCCACACTCCCGCCTTTCACAGGCTCCTGGAGGTTCGCTGCGTAGTTGGGATGGGCAACCCCGGGACTTGGGAGAGAATCCTCCCTTCCCAGAGGCTTCTGACCCCAGTTTCCGAAGCTCCTGCAGAGAAGAGGGTTCACAGCCAGCAGTTACTCTGGAGGGGAAGCCGTGGACACCTCTCCCTCCTCTCTGAGAGCCTCGCCCTTCCCAACATTGACCCTGCAACTGCAAGCCCACCCGAGCCCCCTGTCAGAGGTCTGGCCCCTGCTTGGGAACGTTGGCATTAAACAGGGAACTCTGCCCTGGGGATGCAAGGAGAAGAAAAACAACACCTTGTCCTCTGCCTGGAATGGCTTGCCGTCCCATGGGAGAGGCTGAGAAAGTGTAGTGAAGCTTGTTCTCCCACCCTCCGCCCCCACTCAGCATCCATGCACCTTTCCTAACAGCACCCTGATTTCCTTCTGGTTTGGGGAAAGGTGGGAGGGTAAATCCACTTGCTTCCCCTCCGAATAGAGAAAATAGAGAAATCAGATGCTCCTTCCTCAGTGCCCAATGCCACAGGGGCCAGGCAGGACTAAGCTCAGGAAACGGATGCTTTCCCCCATTTCTGAGTCTTGAGTGAGTGTCCCAAGAATCCATGATATGGTCCCTCTGCCCTTGTAGTGGCATCCCAAGTACACAGTCCTGATAAAACGTGACTCCCTGGCTTCCCTCTCCCGCCCCTCTCAAGGTCGCCTGGCCTCCCGTGTCTTTGCTAGCCTGGTGCTCCAACAGTCCTGTTCATTCTGAGTGCCTGATCTACCTCCCAGTAATCCCCACCCCCAGCCCCCATTAATCAGAGTCATTTTCTGTTGCTTGCAATCAAGGAACCATAAAGGATTAAAAAAAAAAAAAAAAAAGAGGCACAGATAATCCTCAGCAGGTGTGGTAAATTCTAACGGCATCACCAAGTGCCACCAGGAGAGGGAAAAGTACACAGGAGGAGATGGGGATCATATGGGGAGAGACTCAGGACGCCTGCAACAGGCCCTGCAACTGCCCCAGGTGCCACCTCTGCTGCTGCTTCTGTGTGACAACCACAGCCAGGTGGCCCCTCTGAGTTTCCTCCCAGAACTGAAGTCTGACCCAGCGGATGCAGCACCCCTCCTTCCATGTCTGGGCAGGGGCCCCTGGGAGAGGGAGCAGGGTCCCTAGTGGTAGCAGCGGAGCCAGGTCAAGGAGGGCACACTGGCAGCCTTGCATCTCCCCAGGCAGTCTCTCCTGAGTGCCCAAGCCCAAACCTTCCACTGACCATGACTTGGGGCCATGGTCCCTTTGAGTTCTGGCACCTTCCATCCCTCCGCCTCAACCCTAGCTCACTGAAAAACCCCGTTCTTCATGTTTACCATTCTCTGTTTCCCACAGGGCCATATTGGTCCACGTCTAAGTTTTATTGCTTTCATGGGGACTGTGCTTATAATATTTTGGATCAGTAATTTCCATAGAGATGCTAGCAAAACAACAAATCCAAGTGAATTAATTCTGAAAAAACTCTCGCCAAAAAAAAGGAAGAGGGCCAGTCGCATAGTATAGTCTTCAAGCCCCAAACTCCCCACTTATCTGGTGTTCCCCAGAGTCAGGAACAAAGGAAAGATAAGCCTGATCCTCCTGCGTGCCTGCCGCCTTTTTAATGAGGCCATTGGAAATGAGGTCTGGGAACCACTGGTTCAAGGTTTCAGCTGTTGGCTCCCAGACAAGGAAGGATCTTGGGGGAAAACATTATAATGTAATTGTGACGAAAATCTCTTTTCAGTAGGAGATTTTCAGAACATTAAACCCTATCCACAGACAGTTTCAGATGGAGTCCCTAGTGCCAGAGGGCTGAAAGGCTTTTGAATCTGAGTTCCCCTCTTGCTCTATTTGAAACATCTCCTTCCACTTGGGATGTTGTGTTTGAGGCTTGGCAATGAGGTGGCATTTCCTTAAAAGGGAAAGAAAATACATATTTTGGTGGCCATGGCTCAGGTAGCCTGTGTTCCCAGAGGAAACAAAAGTCTTTGCAAGGAATGTTTGCCTTATTCAGTATAAATAATGTTGGTTTGTTTATGTCTTAACCCCTGTTTGGTGATTAATGAGAAAAATATATCTTCTGAGACTCAGAGCACACTGGATCGTTTTTAGTGGGCCACTCTAGGGTAAATAAAGATGAAAAGAAGAGAGAGCCATTGTGACTCCAATGAAATACATTCTTCTTAGTTAATCTGAAGTTTGGATGGCCCACACTGTTCTTAGGGAAAAATACTGTCTCTTTCAATGGTATTCTTCTTTCTTTCTTTTTTTTTCTATTTGCAAATCATGACTCCTGAAAATTTTAAATTACTTCTCGTGTTTGGAAAATTAGGTAATTACATGATTTAGTTTGGGCTTTGCATGATGTGGTAGAATTGAGCATTAGTTACGTTCCCTGATTTGATGTCAGAACCAGCTCCAGGAGGTACTGGCTGTTGGATCTTAGGAAAGTCGTTTTGCCCTTCTAATTCTCAGTTACTGCAGGTGTGAAGTGGCGTGAAAATACCCACATCACCTCCTAGGGCTGTTATGCAGATCAAAGCAGATAATGAATTGCAAGTGCTTTGGGAATTGCAAAGCATGTCACAATTGTAAGAGAGAAGGAAAAGGAAGCCAAGGTTTATTGTGCACCCAATGTGCACCAGGCACTTTGCAAATCGACTCTGACACTGAGCACGCTACACCTCCAATCTTGCTGCCCCCTCCCTTATCCTTCCCCCAGTGGCAGCCACAATGACATAGATCATGTCGTTCTCAGTTTTAAATGTTTTCCCATTGCCATTAGAATGAGCATGCAGATAAACAACAAGGGTTTACTATGTAGCCCAGGGAACTATATTTAATATCTTGTAATAACCTATAATGGAAAAGAATCAAAAAAAAGAATAGAGAGATATACATATACATGTATGAGTGAATCACTTTGCTGTACACCTGAAATTAACACAGGGTTGTAAATCCACTACACTTCAATTTAAAAAAGAGAATAGCCTGCAAACTCCCTGCAATGGCCTCTCAGGCCTGATCCTCCTCCTCCAGGCACAGTGCCCACCACTCTGTCCCTCGTGCTCTTGGCTGTAATCACGTGGGTCTCCCTCCATCCTTTGGTCATGCTCAGCTCCTTTCTGTCTCAAGGCTTTTGCATATGTCAAGCCCTCTTTCTGGGAGGCTCTTCCTCCTTTTTTCACCAAGTCAATCTTTTACATCCCTTTCAGTTGACATGTTATTGCTTCCCTATCAGCCAAGACTACTGTTTTGACCAGACAGGTTATAGAATACACAACTCCAGCAGGCGCCATTCACATAGAGTACAGTTTGCACAGCAACAAAGCACATGGTGACCTTGTTCTCAACCTCCTCCACTAGTTCCATGATACCTTTGATTTGCACTGTGCTTCTCCTTCACAACAATTTGCACATTTATAAACATTTATTTGTTAAATGACCGTCTTCTCCACTAGACCATCAAGATAGGGACCATGACTCGCCTGTTCACCTCAGAATCCTCAGCACCTAGAACACTGCCGGCACACAGAAGGTACTCAATAAAGGTGTATGGACTGACTTTCTATGAAGTATGATGAAACCATTGTGTCTCAATCCAATGGCACTGAGTAAGCATGAGCATTGAGGCTCAACAAGTGTCTCCACAGCAGCCCGTTGTCCACCTCCATCCCCAGTGCTGGCACGGACCTGGAAGCTAAGAGGTCCAGATAAGCCACAAGCCAGGTTCAGAGGACCCCAGAGGAAGAAGGACATCAGGGCAGCTGAGAACCGAGCCCTACCTTCTGCTGCTAAGAGACGCATTTCTGCCTGCTAGAAGGATTTAGCTTCTTTCTCCATAAATGAATTATTGCAAGGAAAGTATATGACAGCAGAGCCTGAAGTCCTAAAGATCTGAATTTTAATCCTTCCCTATCACAGGCTAGCTGGTAATTACTCACAAGTGATTATACAATGTGCTGTTCTTTATCCTTGCTAGAATATTTTTAAGTTAAGCAAAGCACTTTATAAGCTCTAAAGAATGGCTGAGGAGCCGGAGGAAGATGGCGGAAGAGTAAGACGCGGAGATCACCTTCCTCCCCACAGATACATCAGAAATTCATCTACACGTGGAACAACTCCAACAGAACACCTACTGAACGCTGACAGAAGACCTCAGACCCCCCAAAAGGCAAGAAACTCCCCACATACCTGGGTAGGTCAAAAGAAAAAAAGAATAAACAGAGACAATAGGATATGGACGGGACCTGCACCAGTGGGAGGGAGCCGTGAAGGAGGGAAGGTTTCTACACACTACAAGCCCCTTCGCGGGCGGAGACTGCAGGTGGCGGAGGGGGAAAGCTTCGGAGTAGCGGAGGAGAGCACAGCAACAGGGGTGCGGAGGGCAAAGCAGAGAGATTTTGGCACAGAGGATCGGTGCCCTCAGGCACACACCAGCCCGAGAGACTTGTCTGCTCGGCCGCCAGGGCGGGCGGGGCTGGGAGCTGAGGCTCGGGTATCGGCTTTCAGTCGGAGCGCAGGGAGAGGTCTGGGGCTGGCGGCAGGAAGAGACCCTGAAGGGGTTAGTGCTAGCCCGGAGGGAGTCCGGGGAAAGGGTCTGGAGCTACCGGAGAGGCAAGAGACTTTTTTCCCTTTTGTTGCCTGGTGCGCGAGGAGAGGGCATTCCCCTCCCTCCCCTCTGCCTGAGTGAGCCAGAGACCCCGAATCAGCGGCTCCTTTAAACCCGTCCTGTCTGAGCGAAGAACGGACGCCCTCCGGCGACCTACGCGCAGAGGCGGGGCCAGGTCCAAGGCTGAGACCCGGGAGCTGTGAGAGCAGAGACAGGGAAATCTCTCTGTGCAGCCTCCGAGGCAGTGGATTAAAGCTCCACGGTCCATTTGATGTGCCCTGCGTCTGTGGAGTGCATGAATGGACAGCGAATCATCCCAAATTGAGGAAGTGGACCTTGAGGACAAGATTTAAGACTTTCCCCCCCTTTTTTTCCCTCTTTTTACAACGAATTATCTCAAATTAAGGAGGTGGACTTAGCAAGATTTCAGACTTTTCGCCCTTTTCCTCTTTTTACAACGAATTATCCCAAATCGAGGAGGTGGACTTGGAGAGCAAGATTTTTGATTTTTCCCCCTGCTCTCTTTTTGTGAATGTGTATGTGTAATCTTCTGTGTAAGATTCTCTCTGTATAGCTTTGCTTCCACCATATGTCCCAGGGTTCTTTCGGTCCGTGTTTTTTTTTCAATAATTACTTTTTAATTTTAATAACGCTACTATATTTCATACTTTATTCTATTTTACTTTACCTGCTCTTTCTTTTTTTCCTCCCTTCCCTTCCTCCCTCCCTCCCTCCGCTCCTCCTTTCCTTCTTTCTTTTTCTTTCCTCCATCCCTCCCTCCCTCCCACCCTTCTTCTTTCCACTTTCTTTTTCTTTCCTTCCTCCCTCCCTCCCTCCCTCCTGTCTTTCTTTCTTTCTTTCCTTCCTCCCTCCCTCCCTCTCTTCTTCCATTCACTCTTCCTTTTGCTTTCATTCCTCCCTCCCTCCTTTCTTTCCTTTCTTTCCATCCTTCCTCCCTCCCTCCCTCCTTTCTTTCTTCCTTCCTTCCTTCCTTCCTTACTTCCCTTCTTCCTTTCTTTCAATCTCTCTTTCTTTCTTCTACTAATTATTTCTTTCTACTTTTTCTCACTGTTATTCTGAGCCGGGTGGATGAAAGGCTCTTGGTGCTGCAGCCAGGAGTTAGTGCTGTGCCTCTGAAGTGGGAGAGCCAACTTCAGGACACGGGTCCACAAGAGACCTCCCAGCTCCACATAATATCAAGCAGCGAAAATCTCCCAGGGATCTCCATCTCAACACCAGCACCCAGCTTCAGTCAACGACCAGCAAGCTACAGTGCTGGTCACCCTATGCCAAGCAACTAGCAAGGCAGGAACACAACCCCACCCATTAGCAGAGAGGATACCTAAAAACATAATAAGGCCACAGGCACCCCAAAACACACCACCAGACGTGGACCTGTCCACCAGAAAGACAAGATCGAGCTTCAACCACCAGAACACAGGCATTAGTCCCCCCCACCAGGAAGCCTACACAACCTACTGAAACAACCTTAGCCACGGGGGACAGACACCAAAAACAACGGGAACTACGAATCTGCAGCCTGCAAAAAGGAGACCCCAAACACAGTAACATAAGCAAAATGAGAAAGCAGAAAAACACACAGCAGGTGAAGGAGCAAGATAAAAACCTACCAGACCTAACAAATGAAGAGGTAATAGGCAGTCTACCTGAAAAAGAATTCAGAATAATGATAGTAAAGCTGATCCAAGATTCTATTTCCCAGATCCAAAATCTTGGAAATAGAATAGACAATATGCAAGAAACAGTTAACAAGGACCTAGAAGAACTAAAGATGAATCAAGCATCGATTAAAAACACAATAAATGAAATGAAAAATACTCTAGATGGGATCAATAGCAGAATAACTGAGGCAGAAGAACGGATAAGTGAGGTGGAAGATAAAATAGTGGAAATAACTGATGCAGAGAAAAATAAAGAAAAAAGAATGAAAAGAACAGAGGACAGTCTCAGAGACCTCTGGGACAACATTAAACGCACCAACATTCGAATTATAGGGGTTCCAGAAGAAGAAGAGAAAAAGAAAGGGACTGAGAAAATATTTGAAGAGATTATAGTTGAAAACTTCCCTAATATGGGAAAGGAAATAGTTAATCAAGTCCAGGAGGCACAGAGAGTCCCATACAGAATAAATCCAAGAAGAAATACGCCAAGACACATATTAATCAAACTGTCAAAAATTAAACACAAAGAAATCATATTAAAAGCAGCAAGGGAAAAACAACAAATAACACACAAGGGAATCCCCATCAGGTTAACAGCTGATCTCTCAGCAGAAACTCTACAAGCCAGAAGGGAGTGGCAGGACATAATTAAAGTGATGAAGGAGAGAAACCTGCAACCAAGATTACTCTACCCAGCAAGGATCTCATTCAGATTTGATGGAGAAATTAAAACCTTTACAGACAAGCAAAAGTTGAGAGAGTTCAGCACCACCAAACCAGCTTTACAACAAATGCTAAAGGAACTTCTCTAGGCAAGAAACACAACAGAAGGACTATACCTACAATAACGAACCCAAAGCCATTAAGGAAATGGGAATAGGAACATACATATCAATAATTACCTTAAATGTAAATGGACTAAATGCTCCCACCAAAAGACACAGAGTGGCTGAATGGATACAAAAACAAGACCCATATATATGCTGTCTACAAGAGACCCACTTCAGACCTAGAGACACATACAGATTGAAAGTAAGGGGATGGAAAAAGATATTCCATGCAAATGGAAATCAAAAGAAAGCTGGAGTAGCAATTCTTATATCAGACAAAATAGACTTTAAAATAAAGACTATTAGAAGAGACAAAGAAGGACACTACATAACGATAAAGGGATCGATCCAAGAAGAAGATATAACAATTGTAAATATTTATGCACCCAACATAGGAGCACCTCAATACATAAGGCAAATACTAACAGCCATAAAAGGGGAAATCGACAGTAACACAATCATAGTAGGGGACTTTAACACCCCACTTTCACCAATGGACAGATCATCCAAAATGAAAATAAATAAGGAAACACAAGCTTTAAATGATACATTAAACAAGATGGACTTAATTGATATTTATAGGACATTCCACCCAAAAACAACAGAATACACATTTTTCTCAAGTGCTCATGGAACATTCTCCAGGATAGATCATATCTTGGGTCACAAATCAAGCCTTGGTAAATTTAAGAAAATTGAAATTGTATCAAGTATCTTTTCTGACCACAACGCTATGACACTAGACATCAATTACAGGAAAAGAGCTGTAAAAAATACAAACACATGGAGGCTAAACAATACACTACTCAATAACGAAGTGATCACTGAAGAAATCAAAGAGGAAATTAAGAAATACCTAGAAACAAATGACAATGGAGACACGACGACCCAAAACCTATGGGACGCAGCAAAAGCAGTTCTAAGGGGGAAGTTTATAGCAATACAATCCCACCTTAAGAAACAGGAAACATTTCGAGTAAACAACCTGACCCTGCACCTAAAGCAATTAGAGAAAGAAGAACAAAAAAACCCCAAAGTTAGCAGAAGGAAAGAAATCATAAAGATCAGATCAGAAATAAATGAAAAAGAAATGAAGGAAACAATAGCAAAGATCAACCAAACTAAAAGCTGGTTCTTTGAGAAGATAAACAAAATTGACAAACCATTAGCCAGACTCATCAAGAAAAGAAGGGAGAAGACTCAAATCAGTAGAATTAGAAATGAAAAAGGAGAAGTAACAACTGACACTGCAGAAATACAAAAGATCATGAGAGATTACTATAAGCAACTCTATGCCAATAAAATGGACAACCTGGAAGAAATGGACAAATTCTTAGAAATGCACAACCTACCAAGACTGACTCAGGAAGAAATAGAAAATATGAATAGACCAATCACAAGCACTGAAATTGAAACTGTGATTAAAAATCTTCCATCAAACAAAAGCCCAGGACCAGATGGCTTCACAGGCGAATTCTATCAAACATTTAGAGAAGAGCTAACACCCATCCTTCTCAAACTCTTCCAAACAATATCAGAGGAAGGAACACTCCCAAACTCATTCTACGAGGCCACCATCACCTTGATACCAAAACCAGGCAAGGATGTCACAAAGAAAGAAAACTACAGGCCAATATCACTGATGAACATAGATGCAAAAATCCTCAACAAAATACTAGCAAACAGAATCCAACAGCACATTAAAAGGATCATACACCATGATCAAGTGGGGTTTATTCCAGGAATGCAAGGATTCTTCAATATACGCAAATCAATCAATGTGATACACCATATTAACAAGTTGAAGGAGAAAAACCATATGATCATCTCAATAGATGCAGAGAAAGCTTTCGACAAAATTCAACACCCATTTATGATAAAAACCCTGCAGAAAGTAGGCATAGAGGGAACTTTCCTCAACATAATAAAGGCCGTATATGACAAACCCACAGCCAACATTGTCCTCAATGGTGAAAAACTGAAACCATTTCCACTAAGATCAGGAACAAGACAAGGCTGCCCACTCTCACCACTCTTATTCAACTTAGTTTTGGAAGTTTTAGCCACAGCAATCAGAGAAGAAAAGGAAATAAAAGGAATCCAAATTGGAAAAGAAGAAGTAAAGCTGTCACTGTTTGCAGATGACATGATACTATACATAGAGAATCCTAAAGATGCTACCGAAAAACTACTAGAGCTAATCAATGAATTTGGTAAAGTAGCAGGATACAAAATTAATGCACAGAAATCTCTGGCATTCCTGTACACTAATGATGAAAAATCTGAAAATGAAATCAAGAAAACACTCCCATTTACCATTGCAACAAAAAGAATAAAATATCTAGGAATAAACCTACCTAAGGAGACAAAAGACCTGTATGCAGAAAATTATAAGACACTGATGAAAGAAATTAAAGATGATATAAATAGATGGAGAGATATACCATGCTCCTGGATTGGAAGAATCAATATTGTGAAAATGACTCTACTACCCAAAGCAATCTACAGATTCAATGCAATCCCTATCAAACTACCACTGGCATTTTTCACAGAACTAGAACAAAAAATTTCAAAATTTGTTTGGAAAAACAAAAGACCCCGAATAGCCAAAGCAATCTTGAGAACGAAAAACGGAGCTGGAGGAATCAGGCTGCCTGACTTCAGACTATACTACAAAGCTACAGTAATTAAGACAGTGTGGTACTGGCATAAAAACAGAAAGATAGATCAGTGGATCAGGATAGAAAGCCCAGAGATAAACCCACGCACATATGGCCAACTTATCTTTGATAAAGGAGGCAGGAATGTACAGTGGAGAAAGGACAGCCTCTTCAATAAGTGGTGCTGGGAAAACTGGACAGGGACATGTAAAAGTATGAGATTAGATCATTCCCTAACACCATACACAAAAATAAGCTCAAAATGGATTAAAGACCTAAATGTAAGGCCAGAAACTATCAAACTCTTAGAGGAAAACATAGGCAGAACACTCTATGACATAAATCACAGCAAGATCCTTTTGGACCCACCTCCTAGAGAAATGGAACTAAAAACAAAGATAAACAAATGGGACCTAATGAAACTTCAAAGCTTTTGCACAGCAAAGGAAACCATAAACAAGACCAAAAGACAACCCTCAGAATGGGAGAAAATATTTGCAAATGAAGCAACTGACAAAGGATTAATCTCCAAAATTTATAAACAGCTCATGCAGCTCAATAGCAAAAAAACAAACAACCCAATCCAAAAATGGGCAGAAGACTTAAATAGGCATTTCTCCAAAGAAGATATACAGACTGCCAACAAACACATGAAAGAATGCTCAACATCATTAATCATTAGAGAAATGCAAATCAAAACTACAATGAGATATCATCTCACACCAGTCAGAATGGCCATCATCAAGAAATCTAGAAACAATAAATGCTGGAGAGGGTGTGGAGAAAAGGGAACACTCTTGCACTGCTGGTGGGAATGTGAATTGGTACAGCCACTATGGAGAACAGTATGGAGGTTCCTTAAAAAACTAAAAATAGAACTACCATATGACCCAGCAATCCCACTACTAGGCATATACCCTGAGAAAACCATAATTCAAAAAGAGACATGTACCAAAATGTTCATTGCAGCTCTATTCACAATAGCCCGGAGCTGGAAACAACCTAAGTGTCCATCATCGGATGAATGGAT
Source organism: Hyperoodon ampullatus (assembly GCF_949752795.1). Lineage (NCBI taxonomy): Eukaryota > Metazoa > Chordata > Mammalia > Artiodactyla > Ziphiidae > Hyperoodon > Hyperoodon ampullatus. Next base: position 40,561,046 of record NC_136930.1, read on the forward strand.
AAAGAAGATGTGGCACATATATACAATGGAATATTACTCAGCCATAAAAAGAAACGAAACTGAGCTATTTGTAATGAGGTGGATAGACCTAGAGTCTGTCATACAGAGTGAAGTAAGTCAGAAAGAGAAAGACAAATACCGTATGCTAACACATATATATGGAATTTAAAAAAAAAAAAAAATGTCATGAAGAACCTAGGGGTAAAACGGGAATAAAGACACAGACCTACTTGAGAATGGACTTGAGGATATGGGGAAGGGGAAGGGTAAGCTGTGACAAAGGGAAAGAGAGGCATGGACATATATACACTACCAAACGTAAGGTAGATAGATAGTGGGAAGCAGCCGCAGAGCACAGGGAGATCAGCTCGGTGCTTTGTGACCGCCTGGAGGGGTGGGATGGGGAGGGTGGGAGGGAGGGAGATGCATGAGGGAGGGGATGTGGGAACAGATGTATATGTATGACTGATTCACTTTGTTATAAAGCAGAAACTAATTAAAAAAAAAAAAAAAAAAAAAAAAAAGAATGGCTGAGCTCTAAAGAATGGTTCTAACGATGTGATGTAGCATTATTATTTGCAGTTGATTATAAACCTCTTCAAGAATGCGGTCACCATTGCTTCCCCCTCACTTGCTCCTTAGGATGCAACTACCTTTAGCTATAACTTGTTGATTAGCCAATCACAAGAGCATTAGGAGCAGAAGGTAATGCCCGCTCTGTATTTTGCATGATATTAACATAAATAACACTAGCAAACTCAGCACTATTGTGTGGTGAGCCCTTGCTCATTCACTGATTCTTGGAGCAAGCATTTATAAATGCCTTCTGTGCACCAGGGCTGCGTTATGTGTTAGAAAGCGTGTGTTTCCCGTCTTGGAGGAACTCACCAGATAGGACAAGGGGTGGGGTAAGTGGGAGACCCAATGTTCAACTAGAGGTAAGTCTATTCTGATGGAGGTACCAACAGCATCCCAGGGCAGCACGCAAGGAGGCTGATCAACCCTGCCTGGGTGAGGAAATGATTCTCAGGGATGCCTTCTTGTAAGGCCACCCTGGGTTTGGCAGGTCGCAGAGAAACATCCGCAAGGGAGGGGAGGAACAGGAGGCTTCTGGAACTATTCCTAGGCAGTGGGAACCAACTGGATCCCTTCTGTCTTTCAGTTATCTGCTTAAAAACTCTAAATTTCCTGTCATCAGCCCCGGAAAGAAGACAAATGGGGGAATGTTTGCAGAGCACCGGCCCCTCCTGGTCTCCGGGGCCCAGGACCTCCCAGGTGGGCTTGTTGGTAGGAGGTCTGTGGGCAGCAAACCAGCTCCAAATTCCCATTGAATATGTGGGGTTTGGTAGGAGGTGCTTTGTCTGGTGCATTTTACTTCAGTTTTTATAAACTTGTATATTTCAGAGGAAATATCAGTCTTGGGTTTCTGACTCATTTACATCCCTCAAAATGTCATTCTTGGGGCTTCCCTGGTGGCTCAGTGGTTGAGAGTCCCCCTGCCGATGCAGGGGACATGGATTCGTGCCCCAGTCCAGGAAGATCCCACATGCCGTGGAGCGGCTGGGCCCGTGAGCCATGGCTGCTGAACCCGCGTGTCCGGAGCCTGTGCTCCGCAACAGAGAGGCCACAACAGAGAGAGGCCCACGTACCGCAAAAAAAAAAAAAAGAAAAAAAAAAGTCATTCTTTATTCATGATACAAGAAACCTCTATAAACCCTTTTTTAAATTCCCCCCAAAGGCTGGATTTTTGGATCCCCAATGCCCAGAGTGTGGTCTTCAAATCTAAACCTAAAAAGAAGAGAAAGTTTGAGTTAAACCCCTTCCCACTTCTGACACCTGGGCTTTCACAGGGCTGGTGGTGAGACTGTGGAGGGTGGGAGGGAGCTGCGGACCATGATCTTGACCCTGAGCTGAAAGCATGGTCCTGCTGATATTATCACGCCTGGACAGTCAGGGGCTGGCTCTGTTGACCTACTGAAGCTCCGTGGAACTTTGGAGGGGCCGGTAATAAGACGTCTGGAGGAAAGATGAATGTCCAAGGAAACAAACGAGATGGCTAAATGTTCCACGTTAAAAATGTGCAGAAACTTAGGAATAAAGGGGAAAGACAGGAGGGAAGATGGGAGCAGAAGAGGTGAGGACTAAGCAGTGTGGAGGTGGCCAGAAACTTGAGAAACAGGATTACATGACACTGTGTTGCACGTCATTTCTGATGCCACAGTGGAATTCCCTTAATCCTCCCCAACCTCCAGTAAAGTCACCTGCACTCTGTGTGAGAGATTTGTTTGGGGGAAGGAAAGGGAAATGACTGAGTTGTACATTTGGGTTGAACAAACCAAGTGGGCGGTGAGACAGTGGCTGAAATGACTAGTTTAGTGGCAGCAGGAGCTCACAGCTTAAGGTGACCACAAGGCTGTGAGCTGCTCAGAAATTTCCACGACTCTTTTTTTTTTTTTTTTTTTTTGGTACACGGGCCTCTCACTGTTGTGGCCTCTCCCGTTGCGGAGCACAGGCTCTGGACGCGCAGGCTCAGCAGCCATGGCTCACGGGCCCAGCTGCTCCGCGGCATGTGGGATCTTCCGGGACTGGGGCACGAACCCATGTCCCCTGCATCGACAGATAGACTCTCAACCACTGCACTACCAGGGAAGCCCTCCATGACTCTTGAGAAAATAATTAGATGTTCCACTACCTGCAGGTTGAGGGTTTGAACAATCTCATCTAGCCCTTAAGGGACTCCAGCTAACATCTAGGTTTTACACTTTTATTATCTCCCTTGGTCACACAATAAACAGATATAATCACCCTCATCTCCCAAAGGAAAAGGCCAGAGGGGATAAGTCATTTCCCTGAGTCCCATACCTACTAAGTAATAAATCCAGAGTTTGAACCCAAGCCTTCAGCTGCAATTTTGCTTAATGTTTTATTTTGAAATGTCCAGGAAGTTGCAAAACAGTTCAGAGAAGCCCAGCTTCCCCAACTTCTGCCACAGTCTATGTTCTTCCCACCATCCACTGAAACTAGGGATAAAGAACTGAACTGCAGAGACTGCAGATTTGTGCGAAAACAGGATTTTTAGGTTTACAGATCATCAGGCACAGCATCTCTTTCTGGAAACCGGAAAGTAAGCATAAAAGAGTTCAGCCTAAAAAAAGATCAAGGCCTGGGGCAGTGGTTTGCAACCCTGGATGCACATTCAAATCACCTGGTGGGCTTTTTAAAAGTAGCTGTGCTTGGGCTTCCCTGGTGGCGCAGTGGTTGAGAATCTGCCTGCTAATGCAGGGAACACGGGTTCGAGCCCTGGTCTGGGAGGATCCCACATGCCACGGAGCAACTAGGCCCGTGAGCCACAACTACTGAGCCTGCGCGTCTGGAGCCTGTGCTCCGCAACAAGAGAGGCCGCGATAGTGAGAGGCCCGCGCACCGCGATGAAGAGTGGCCCCCGCTTGCCGCAACTAGAGAAAGCCCTCGCACAGAAACGAAGACCCAACACAGCCAAAAATAAATTAATTAATTAATAAACTCCTACCCCCAACATCTTAAAAAAAAAAAAAAACCTGTGCCTATCCCAGCCTAACAGGTTCTAATCTAATCAGTAAAGTCTGGGGCTTAAGAGTCGGTATTTCTGCAAGCCCCTCAGGGGGGGTCTAAGCAGCCGGTATTGAGAACCACAGCTGTCAAACTACGCCATAGGTATCAAGAGGCTCTGAAGTGAACCCACCCTTTCGTCAGACCCAGGTGTCAAGCTACCCTCCTTCATGGGTCCCATCACTGTGGCCTGAGATGCCTGTAAGAAGAGCCTGTGAATGAGAGGATCCTCAGGTGACCTGGCAGGGAAACTTTCTCTGTTGTGCTTAATACAAAGCTTTGTGTTCCTGCCACACAGAGCTGTGCCTCCCTTTCTGAAAAAGTAAATCAGCTCCAGGTACATCAAAGGGGATTATCATTCCTTTGGCACTGGCTTTGTTTTCCCATACATCTAAGGGAAGCAGGTCCACTTATCTCCAGAACACTTTCCCAGAAAGCTCGGTTACCTGCTGTGTGAGGTCACAGGTCCACAATCTTGCATCCATCACACCTTGTACGGAAGCGGGAGGAATTGGCTTGCTTTGTTTTCCAGCACTAGGGAAACAGATTTCTTTTTAAGCTTCACACAATAAATTGTATTAGATCCTTTCAGCAAGGTTTCCATGGCTATGTGAAAGCAAAATCATACAGTAATTGTTTTAAATAACACAGCAAGGCGAGTTAGAGAGTACATCTTACTTTTTGTCATCTGTGTGGTGTTTCTGTTTGTATGGAAATGTTCCCGAGGCAGGGGAAAGGTTTCTGCATTCACTGGGAGTTGCTTGGCAAATGTAGCGCAAGGTCTAATACAAACTGAAATAAACAGACCTACCAAATCCCTCAGTCCCCTGCTCTGTCCATGTGAGCTCCGGGGCTGGTTTGCTTATTTTAAGTGGGAATTAGGATGGTGTTTATCTCTTCGCTGCTTGGGCACCAAAACGCATCCTCCCACTGCATATGCCTGGCTCCTGCTTCCCTAGGGAGAGAGTTGGAGGTATACCCTAGACAAAGGTGACACCTGACAGGAACCACCCCCCACCCCGGAGTATTGATTTGTCCTCTGGTACTGGACACACTCTCTAGTAGTCTTAGCCCAGGATCCACAACAAAATGTCATGGATAAGAATCAGTCTTCAAAACTGACCTTCCTACATTCCAGTTCAAGCCCCATCAACCAGGCTATTGCAAGTTGCTTCAACTCTGAGATTCCATTTCTTCATCTAGCAAGTGAGGGTGATGACACTTACACACTAGAGCTTCTGAGTCTCAGATGAGGTCACGCATGAAAAGTACTTGTCCTCGTAGCTGACAGGGTGTTAGGGCTCATTAAATGGTATTCATTTTTAAATGATTATTACCATTATCATTATTATTCTTTGATTGTAGGAAAGTCCTGATAATATGGTGAATCTTAGAGCTATTGTCTGCCTGGGTGATATCCGGGTTGAATTCCACAAACACTCCTGACCCCTTCCAGATGCCAGAGAGCCTGTTGGGTGCTGGAAAATGGGGAAGGAAGGTCTGGTTCCTGCCCTCCAGGAGCTCCGAGACCAGGACTGGGACCCTTACCAACTGAGGCTCATGAACATTACACTCGGATTGTGCTTGGCCATGGCTGCTGCCCACATTGTGTTATTACTCCAGGGAGGAATCGATTCTTGACAATCAATCGGATATAGAAGGAGAGAGTTCTACACTGTCACTGACAAAAATGTCATCTTGGGTCCCGATCCCATGTGGGCAATTCAACTTCCAAATACAGATACAAGTAAAGTCCCTCAGCCAAGCCCCGAAGAGAGTTCAGGGTAGACTTCGCCCCAGGTCGTAGTCTTTGACCACAGCTGATGCTCGTGAGAACCTCACGTGGGTGGGAACTGGGGGAGGCGACAGGAAGGAGAAGAGGGGGGTGGGGCAGCCCAGCCTCACCAAGTATGTATGACATCACTTGGCGGACAAGCCAACGTTGGAAGGGAAAGGACGTTGGCTCTAACCACAGTCTGCCATTTTGAACTCTGTGGAAGTTTATTTTAGCTTTTTGTTTTTTTTAATGTTTTAAAGCATGGACAGTAAATAGTAAGAGAACACACGAAGAAAAAGATTTGCCCACACAGAAGTTGACTTTGGAGCCAAAACGAAGACATACTTGAGATGCTTTGCTTTCCGTCTGTGCCTGAGAGAGATGTTCCCTCTCTGCTGGTCCCCTAGGAGGCTTGGAACAAACCCACCAGATTCCAGGAGCTGAGCCTCAGAGGGGCCAGGCTACGACCCCCAGGAGGTCAGGGGTGGCTTGTCCTTTGGCGCCTCTGGCCTGTCTTTAGCCTCTGCCTGAAATTCATTCTTTGTCTGTGCTGAGCCTGTCCTTTTTTCCAGACACAGCTCATGCCCTACTTGATGGTCCTCTCAGAGCTTTGTCACTGGTGCAACAGATTTGATTCCAAGACCGGGGGGCCCCTCTTCTGTGCTCTCACATCACCTCTCCTGTGGTACTGACCCTCTGGTTATACTTCCTGTTTACTCATCTGTCTCCCCCACTAGATTATGACCTCTTGGGGAAGGACCGTCTCTTATGCATCATGGGTCTCCAGAGCATACCGCCCAGTCTGGTGCATAGAGATATGCCATGAATAGGTGTTGAATGCATAAATGACTATATGAATGAATGAATGACCAAAATGTGACTGAGCACATCAGTATGGTGATGCACTGAACCTCAGTACGATGTTCCTTTAGCTCCCTCTGCTGGAGCCCAGCTTCTTTACGCTTGCCCTCACCCGCTCTGAATTCCAACAGCCACACCCTACTCCCACCCTTCCCTCAACATACATGCACACACACTGGACGACAGCACCATCCTAGGCCCCAGGGGACTTTAGAGGCCTCCTCTGCCGGGAAGCCCACAGATCTCACTATGACAAGGATCAGGTCTGCTCAGCTCCCCCGTTATGCCCTTTGTGACCCAGGTCGGCTCAGCTCATATGTTGGTAGTGAGACCCATCTATGGGATCATAGCCGCCACATTTTCAAAGGCCAAGTGGTACTATTTCTTCTGACCTCAGATTTTCTTTGGAACATTTCTCCAGTGACTCAAAATGCCCTCTTGGCTTGTGGGAAAAAACAGAAAGCAATGCAAAGGTGTTAATGACCTAATCTTACTCTCAGGGCATTAGCAAGAGACCAGACTCTTAAAGGAATTCCTCCCACATGCCCCAAGCTCTTATCTACCTTTTGCACAAGAGCACATGATTTACACTGATTTACTAACTACAGTAGCTACCCACTGACCCATTCACTAAGACCCTCTCACTGTGCTTGTTGCTTTTCATACTTCATCTCTCTTAATCCCCAACAAATTCATTAGGTAAGTCCTGTTGTGATTCTCACTTTACAGAGATGGAAATGAAGTTCAGAGATTTCAGGTGATTTGTCCACATTCCCATATCTAATAAACGAGGAACTTGAGAGTTGAAATCTTATCTGTTTATCCATTGCTGTATAGCAAACCACCTCTAAAATGTAATGGCTTTAAACAATTTACCATTACCTCTCATGGGTCTGTGGGCTGACTGGGCTTAGGTGGGAAGTCTTCACTGATGCTCTCTCCTATGGCTGCGGTCATCTGAAGCCTCGACTGGGCTGCACGTTCAAGATGACAACTCATATAAGCTGACTGTCACTGTTGGCTATGGGCCGGGAGCTCTTCTGGGACTACCAATTGAGCACTAATGATTTTCTGAGACTCTTGGCTCCATTCACTGGGGTATTGATTCTGGGCTCTGAATCATCCTTCCTTTTCCATAAGAGGTGGCCATGTTTGCAGCTTAGTAGCCTTCTTCTCCTGTTTCCCACTCATAGAAAGTTCTTTGCATTTTGAACTACCTCTGTCTTTTTCCGTCCCAGCTGATGGTGCTTCCTCATTCATAATGCCCTTAAATTGTTGTGAGCTTCCTAAGGACTCTTTTGAGTTCACACCATTAGTCAAAATACACACCAGCAAATCTCTTTGAGACAGGCCCCCTTTCTGCCTTGGGGTGAGAGTCAGATGGGTGGAACAATGCCCATCAGATTCCTTTGAAACTTTTCTGTCTAGTTGAGAAGGTCTATGAGACATACTCCTAAAACTTTCTAAAAGCTTAACAAGTGTCTTAGAGCCATGCCTTTGAGATGATCAATACCCTCATATCCTGTCTTACTTTGAGAACATTTTTCCAACTGGAGAGGCTGGGAATAAGAATCAGCTTTATTTCTAAACCCAGCTAGTCTGCTTCTTTATATTTCATCTAAGTTTACTTGAAACCGAATAGTTCAGTTTTCAGCTCATCTCTCTATGCCCATACCTGCCTAAAAGAAAACAGTAGACACTTTTGACATTCTATCTGGATGTCTCCTTAGCCAAATCTGCTATGTCACAGGTATATTTTCTGTGGTTTGCATTATCATAAACAACAGAGTACCAAATTATCCATCATTACGAAATAAGGGATGCCTTTATCCAGCCTCCAGTAACAGTTTCCTCCTTTTCCTTCCCATTTTCAGGCATAGTTTCCTCAAGCACTTCCTGGCTTCTTGCTGCTTGGTCCCAAAGCCAATGTTGCACAATTTAAGTTTTTATCATAGTAGCACTCCACTTCCGGGTACCAAATTATATTCTATTCTAATTATCTGTGACTGCATAGCAAGCCACCCAAACCTTAATGGCTTACAACAACAATGCATTGTTTCTCATGGCTTTATGGGTGGACTGAGCTCAGCTGGGTGTTCTCACTTGGGCTTTCTCATACACTTGCTGCCAGATGTTGGCTGGGGCTGCGGTTATCCAAAAGCTTGGCTGTGGAAGATGTTCAGGAGGGCTCACTCAAGCAGCTGGCAGCTGATGCTGGCCTGGGCTTCTGACAGCCTGGCACCTGGCTCCAAGACGGACCATTCTGAGAGTGAGTGTTCCAGGAGCCCCAGGCAGAAGCTGCAACACTTCTTATGCCCTAACCTCAGAAATCCCAGAACATCATTTTCATTGTATTTTATTAGTTAAGTAAGACACTATGGCCAGATTCAAAGAGAGAGAGGAATTAGATCTCATCTCTCAATGGGAGGAGGGTAAAAGGATTTTATTTAATGTTTAGTCATATTTAATTTTCTACAAAGCTCCTAATCACTAAGATCTGTGTCCTCTCATTAAAAGTAATGGTCTATGGGGGCTTCCCTGGTGGTGCAGTGGTTGAGAGTCCGCCTGCCGATGCAGGGGACATGGGTTCATGCCCCGGTCCGGGAGGATCCCACATGCCGCCGAGCGGCTGGGACCGTGAGCCATGACTGCTGAGCCTGCGTGTCCGGAGCCTGTGCTCCTCAACGTGAGAGGCCACAACAGTGAGAGGCCCATGTACCACACACACACACACACACACAAAAGTAATGGTCTATGAAAATTACATTTCAGCCCTGCATACCTGGTAACACATTCCCCTAAATGTTGATGTTGATTCTGCTCCAAGGCCATCTTGTTGTCTCTTATCTTACAAAAATATATACACATCCTAGAAATATGTGGACCCAATTCGCCGTTCTTCTGGGTCTGACATCTGCAAAACATCTGCTGAATCTGACACGTGAATGCTAAAATTGGCAATGGCTCTGTCAAACAGTCATCCATGGGAAAACTGGATCAGGAATATTGCTTCTCTCCAGACAGTTTCTTCTCCAGGAATGATTAGGCTTAGCTGCCTGAAGCAAAGAGGGAAAGACTCAGATCAAACACATTTATAACCCTCCTTTAATCACTGCTAAGTGGCAGACTGAGGTATAAGTCTATGCCCAATTACACACCTTATGGACCATCAGTTCGATGGTTAATAGTCATCGGCCCCGTTTTGCTATCTTCATCCCTCGGCATGGCTGTTTTATGTGGCTGAAAGTGAGTGACCATTTCCCACTTAGATTCCCTCTGCCTCCAGGTACAAGCATGGCAGGAGGGTTGAGATTGTAGGAGAGGAAGGTGAGAGGGATAAAATGCAGCCTGGGTCTCTGCAATTTTATAAAAATGTTGGGGGACAAAAGTAGATATCCTATGCTGCCTAAACAGCCATGTGGCAGCATCCTCTCCCCCTGCTGAGAGGTGGTACAGGTGGGTGAGAAAGGCCACAAGCTCTGGAGTCAGGCAGCCTGGCCCCTCCACTAAACATGCCACAACGGACAGGTTATTCACCCTTTTGTGCCTCCTTTCCTTAGTTCTCAATATTTATCTTACTTCTCCTAGTAGTAGCGTGTAAACACCTGAAGAATGACTAAGGGATCAAGGGGAGCCAACTGAAGACTGGGCGATCAGGGGAGGCACATTGGAGGAGGTAGCATTTAAGCTGAGCCTTGAATGACAGGAAGAACCATCAGACTTGTAATAATCATGACAGTTGCATTCGTTTCCTGTGGCTTCTGTAACAAATTCCCATAAACGAGGTGGCTTGAAACTACAGAAATGGAATCTCTCACAGTTCTGGAAGCAGAAGTCTAAAATCAAGGTGGCAGGACCATATTCCCTCCCAAGGCTTTAGGGGAGAATCCTTCCATTTGCCTCTTCCAGCTTCCGGTGGCTCCAAGCATTCTTTGGCTTGTGGCTGCATCACTCCCATCTCTACTTCCGTGGTCACATCGCCTCCTCCTATTCTCTGTGTGTCTTCTCCTCTGTGTGTCCGTCCTATAAGGATGCAAATGATTGCATTTAGGGCCCACCTGGATAATCCAGGATAAGCTTCTCCTGTCAAGATCCTTAACCACTTATTTTGCCATACACGGCAACATTTAATTTTTTTCCATATAAGGTAAAAATCACAGATTCCAGAGATTAGTATACGGATGTATCTTTTGGGGGCCACCATTCAAACCACTACAGTGTGGTCAAAGAATAAAGAGAAAGACTGGGTAGGGCCTTTTCAGCCTGGTAAGGGGTTTAGTAAGAAGTCATAGGAGGTCTCGGGCCTCCGAGGTTGTGCCAAGGTGTGTACCGAGATACGCTTTATAGTGATCAGTCTTGCTGCTCTGTGAAGAATGGATTTGTGGGGAGGGCAGGAGAGTGGTGGTAGGGAGACCAGTTCAGAGGCTCTTGTCAACCTGAGAACTTAAGTATGGGGCAAATCTGTCATTCTCTCTAATCTAAGGATTATAGGCAAATGATTCTTTGTCAAAGCCTGGAATACAGTATTGCTAGTAAGAACAGTCTTTTGACAAAGCAAATTCTAATTCTAAATGCTGCAAAATAAGACTGTGTCCGAGCTCCACCTTATTTTACCTGAAACCCAAATAATTGACTTTCACTATTAGCTGAAATGAACCCATACTCTCTCTGCCACAGCATTTGGGGACTTTCTCCATTATACTGATGACATGGTTTTATGGCCTGGAACTCAGAGTGGCCTTGAGAAGAAGCAGAAACATTTGGTTAACTACGGTCAGAAAGAACAATCTCACATCAGCTATGCAGAAGGGAAAATATTCGCCGTGGAGGGCAAGAAGGTAATCCACAGACGGAATTCCTCTCCTGCCACCACCCTTCCCCGCAGGCCTCTCCCTCATCCCTTGCAGCCAACGCAGTTGGTGAGTCCACTAACTTACAGACATGCTCAGAAATGGGCTTTATGCAAAGATGAGAGAGCATTCTTGGTTTTGTTTTTTATAAAAAAGGGTAGAACTTTGTTAACTTCCAGGCCAAAATTGTCTCTTTCATGCATAATGCACAGATCTCTCAGGTCTTAACCAGGTCCGCATGCTTGCATGTTTTTAAACTGGCCTCAAAGTTCTATTTCAGAAATACATTTTGGCTCTACTAGCAGCTACCCTTGTGAATGCCGTCTGGCCTTGCGACTGCCGTCTGGCCTTGCTTTGCCTCATAGGGAAAAGGGAGGGAGGACCAGCATTTTTTGGAGACCCACTCTGTGAAACACACTTTCACACTTGCTCCTGTGGCCTGAGACCACCGAAATTCATTGTTTCCCCCCCACCTCAGTAATGGGACCCTTGATTTTTTTAAATAAATTTATTTATTTATTCATTTATTTATTTAATTTTGGCTGCTTTGGGTCTTCGTTGCTGCACGCGGGCTTTCTCTAGTTGCAGCAAGCAGGGGCAACTCTTCGTTACGGTGCGCGGGCTTCTCACTGCAGTGGCTTCTCTTGCTGCAGAGCACAGGCTCGAGGCACGTGGGCCTCAGTAGCTGTGGCATGCAGGCTCAGTAGTTGTGGCACATGGGCTTTGTTGCTCCATGGCATGTGGGATCTTCCCGGACCAGGGCTCGAACCCGTGTCCCCCGCATTGGCAGGCGGATTCTTAACCACTGAGCCACCAGGGAAGTCCGGGGACCCTTGATTTTTAACTGGCCTAGAGTTGCCAGATAAAATACAGGACTCTCAGTTAAATTTGAATTCCAGATAAACAATGGAAATTTTCTTATTAAAAGTATGTCTCAAATACTGCATTGGAGATACTTAGCTAAAAAAAAAAAAGTTCATTATTTATCCAAAATTCTAATTTAACTGGATGTCCTGTATTTTTGTTGCTGTTGTTAAATCTGGCACTAGGCTACCCTGAATAAAGATGACATTTCTCAATTTCTCTGAAGTTAGGTGAGATTATGTGACAAAATTCTGGCCAAAGGGTTACAAATAAGATTACAGCTATATATGCAGAAATAAATGTCACAATCTATGAGTGTGCAAAGAAGAGAGCTCGATACAGTTGGAAAAACATAATTTTAGAACCAGAGGGATCAGGGTTCAAATCAGAGCTCTACCATATAATTAGGGATTTGATCTTGGTTTCTTTCATTTATTTTCTCCTTCTTTAAAATGAGGCTAATAACGTCAGCCTTTTAAAGCTCTTGTAAGGGTCAATTGAAAGAAGGTATGTAAGAGTCCTAGTACATCATCTAGCTCACCATTCACACAGATAACAGATGCAGGGTCTGGAATTTGACCAAGTTGTCTGCTTTCGAGAAGCTCTCTTCCTTGCATACACTCACATACTGTGACAGTTCTGAATCAAGAATAATTGTCTTCACTTCTGGTCATCCTACCACTCCTTGGAAATTTAGCCAAGATCTTACTTCATGAAGATTTCTTTTCTAGGGATTCTATTTCATTTATGGTTAGTACTACAAACTTTATGAGTTTCATGTTTTATATATTCATTTTTTGTCTCCTAAGAACCCTAGATTTTAAAAATTCTTTCCTGCATTTTAAAACAATAGCTAAGCACATAATAAATGCTCAATAAAAAAGAAAACAGAAAGAAATGGTGTGCTCCCTCTTTCTCCTTCCTGCCCACCTGCTGGAATGTAAAGGTAATGCTGGAGCTCCAGCAGCCATTTTGGACTATGAGGTAATCCGAGGACCGGAAGCCACTCATGGTAGAAGAAAAAGCTAAGAGACCTGTCTGCAACAAGAAGAAGGTCCTTGGTCTAGAACAAAAACAAGAAATTCATTTCTATCTTATTTGAGCCACTGTTATTTAGGGTTTTTGTTTGTTTGTTTGTTTGTTTTTGCTGCTTGTAGACAAAACTAATGGTAACAAATACACTATGTCAGCTAATTTTCACTCAACCTTTAAAGTAAGGCATATTATCCACATTTTGGCAAAGAGAATCCCAAGGCTGAGAGACATTAAGTAGCTTAGCCAACATGGTCATATAGCAATTATTGAGTCAAGTTTTGAGACCCAGTCCATCTGAAGAGTATCCAGGCTCTTATTTTTGTATACTACACTGCTTGTCTGGGTGAGAATCTTTATCAAATTCTTAAGGTTTTTATAACATTGTATCAAATTTGCTTCTGCATGTCTGGTATCTAAAGCATTTAGCTCTCTCCCTCATCACAAGTACAGAGTATGGACATTTCTGGCATTTGTTAGTGTTCTATGATCTAGAGGTCCAGCCATAGATCTAATATTGAAACAAAGGACTGAAACAAAGGACATGTTATTTATTTATTTATTTATTTATCTAAAGAAATTCATCTGTCCTGTATTTGAATATTTTCCTGCAGATATGTCTTAACTAAGTTATGATTCAATATGAAGTCCTCAGCACTTACAGAGAATCAGTATTAAAATGTCTATTTGAGGAACGTTTCTGGATCTTTAGAAGCATTATTGTATTGCTTTCTGTTCCTTGTTAAATACAATTTTCATGCAATAAATTTCACATACAATCTAGTGCCAGAAAAAAAAACTGAAAAACATCTATTCAGGTGCGATCCTGTTTCCTTTCTTTTTTTTTTTTTTTTTTTGCCAAACATCGAAAGAATAAGAGAACCTAACAGTTACTCTTTTGCTTTGGTTTCCAGGAATCTTGGAGCTAAATCTTATGGTTATTTGTAGTGTTTCAATTAGCCCAGATACTAAAATATTTATTTCTGTTTTGTCTTTCTATTTTTTAATCTATATTTTCTGTTTCTCTACAATTTTTTCTTTCATATCTCCAATTACCCATTTTAGGATACATTTTTGTTATTATAGGGTCACCTCAAGTCTGCCTTCAGTTATTTAACAAATGTTTTTATTGATTCCCTTGCACATAGCACTTGACAGAAGGAGATGCTACAGGCTATAAATTCCTAGCTGAGCCTTTGCTTGTAACTCGTGAGCACTACTTTCTTTTGAAAGGAGCTCACAAACCTCTACGAAATTATCTATTCCAGAATTCAGGTGAGGATCAACAGTAAACCCAGTATTTCCTCAAAGTCACTTTTTTCTTCCTGTTTTGGAAAATGGAGATATTTTCCCCATCAAGCCAATCTTCTGACAGAAGACACCCATGAATCTCAGGCAACGTTAATAGGACCAGCCCTAGAGGAAATAGGAAGAGTAGCATTTTAACAGCAGCCTTTCTGCTCCCTTTCTCTTCTGCCAGGGGGCCCTTCCCTGGGTTTCCAAATAGTAAGTACAGTTGGGCCTTCTTCTCACCCTTCTCCAGCTCCCAACGTTCTTCTCAAAGGATGCTCACGCATTGTTTATGTCTCTGCGGGAAAGTCACCCTCCTCTTTTCCTGGGGACAATGGAATCTTAGCCCTTACAGCAAATTAGGGGACAGAAGCCTTTATCTTCATTAAAGGAAATGTACACACCAGTGAACAGACCCCCAAAATGGGAAAAGCAAGCCCCAAAAGGCTTGAAGAAAGTAAGAAATGGGGGCCTTCCTGGTGTCTGAAATCGGCCCACGGAGTCGGGCATCCTCGATGCCTGGGTTGTCCTGCTCCAGGAAGCACCAGCAGGTTCACATCTCCATGGTGACGAAGCCTGGCTTGTCAAATATTCCTGAGCTTTCAGAGAGTCGGGAGAAAAACAAAAAACAAAAACCCACCAAGTGGACAAATTGGGTTTGTGCTAGGCCAGGGAAATGGGATTGGAATTTTGAGTCTTGACACCCATCCCTGGGTTGACACCATCATCTGGGAGAGTCTGTATTTTCTGCTATTTTAGGCTGAAAGGAGAAACCAGCAATGGCCCATATTCCTACGGCCTCCCCTGAGCTCACTGCCCTCTTCACAGAAGGTGGATCCTGATCCAGCCCCTCCCAGCCTCACAGGGTACCTCACCCGCAGTGACACGTGGTGGTTTTTAAAGCACTTGCACGCCAAGTGCAAGTATATAGTTTTATAAGCTCTGCTGGACTGTTGAGGAAACCAGCTCAGGAAAATTTAGTGACTGGCTTAGGTAAAAAAACGACAGAGTTGGGACTAAACAGCCAGAGCCTTAACTCCCAGATAAGAGTTATTTTCAGTTCTCTTTAGCTAACTGTCCTCTGGGAGCCGAGCAGGCTGGCCAGGCTGGCCTCCTACCTCTCGGGAGCCTCACTCGGCAGATCCTCACCTCCCTCCATCCCTCCCTCCCCCATGCTTTGCTCACACTTCTCACATCCTCATAAGCAGGTTGGGGTCCTCTGTCCCTGGCCTGTGAGAGTGTCAATGGCAGGGACAGTGTCTGGTTCAACTCTGACTACCCTCTGCCTAACGTCATAAGTGAATAATAACTAATAAACAAACCAATGAACTTGGGGATGGCCCTCGGTGCTGTCTCACCCAACACACTAAGAGCACCCTGGTCCGTGTTGCACCCAGTACAGAAAAAAAACCCAAATCTTTTTCCTGGCAAAGTTACCTCCACTGCAATATTCATGTATAAATGAGCAGGTGTTGGCCGCTATGGGACGTTTTGGTGAGAAAGATTTAAGACCCTGGAGTAAAGTCTGCCTTATCAAGTCCACATCAGAAAATCAAACAAACCAGAATATGATCTTTTATTCTGTTTTTGTCTTAACGGCTTTGGAACTGTGGTCAGTGGAAACAGCATCATTCTCTATAAAAATATTCCTGTCCAGCCAAGTGACACATCTGATCAGTCGTGACGAGGGAGAGAACAAGCTCTTTTATTCCTTGGCAGCCTGGGAGAAGGCATCTGGGCAGGTCTACTTTGAGAATGTTTGCGAAGTATCACTCCAGTAACTCCAGGAGAGCTTGGATGACGAATTTCATAACTGAAATCAGAAATCTTGTCCAGAATAAAGTTTGGATGGTTTTATGAAATCATGGAGCAGAAGAGATCCTAAGTGAGAATAATTAATCTATCTCTCCACTGCTCTGCAGGACAACACCGAAATTATCCTACCAAATTCTCTATGTTTTTTCTTTAATCTGCAGAACAGGAAACTCTTGAAACCTCTCTGGAAAACCCCTTTAAATACCTCACAACCTTCATGGGAAGAAAGTTCTCCTTCTTTCTAACCTAAATCCCTCTTGCTGAAATTCAAATTCATTCCCTTTTGCTTAGGGATCAGCCAAGAATTTAATGCCTTGATCAATTTGTGTCAATACATGAAATAAAATTAATGTTTTTTTAGGACATGAAGTATATCTATTAGCAAGTTCCAAATACCCAACTCAGTGGCTAAATAGAGGTCCTTTAAGCTGAGGATGCACTGTCTAGAAATTGGGTCCCATAAGCAGCTAACTAGGACATGAGAATCATGAGCAAAGCACTGGGAGAGTGAAGGAGATGGAGCTGAGGCTCTTGATCCCCACAAATGGTAAGTACAGAGGTAAGTTGAGCTTTGGCACCTTAATAATGTCAGTGAGGGTTTGTTTTCTTTTCTCTTTTCTACTCTGATTTCCACAGGGTCAGTCATTTGAAAGACTTTCTCCCTCATTGTGGCAGAATAGCTGCAGCAGCTCCAGCCCTCACATTCTTACAGCACACCATCCCTTCAAAGCCACAGGCCTGAAATGCCCTTAGATGATATCAGCCTGGATCATGAGTCCACACTTAAACCGGGAAGTTGAATGTAGTGATTGGCTTGATTTAATCAGGGCCCACTTCTGGACCTGGGGGTGGCAAGGGTGGGGTGGGTGTGGTGTCAGCTTCCTAGAAGCACTTGTGATTTGTGGGGAAGAAGAAGAAAATGGACTGAAAATCTGAGTACTGTTAGGGTGGGCAATTGGATGTTGGGTCATTGTGAAAACAACCTTCCCCCTCCCAAGATTCAAAAGCAGGATATGACTTTCTGCATTTAAGACATCTGCTCAGACCTGTGGCTTGTCCACTTACAGACAGGTTCATGCTCCCTGGTGATGAGGATCACCTTGGGCACTTGTTAAAGATGCAGTCCTCAGGTTCCTCCCCTGAAGCTTCTATTCAATGGGTCTGGGATGGAGCCTGAGAATTTTTAATCCAACACATTCTCCAGGTGATGCTTGTGAGCCCAGCTCAGCCCACAACCAATCCCAGCTTCTGTTCTTCCCACTCCTGAAAGCGAGGGAGTATATCGTGTCTGCAAAGGTCTTCAAGGTGAGGGAGACATACTCAAATCACGGATGCACAACAGATTTCAGAAGGGTATTTCTGAACCTGGTCATTGTGAGTACTGGTCAGGGGTCTATGAAGATAACTGATAACCCTTGCTGAACATGAAATCTGTGAAGGATGCTGAGTGCTTCACATAAATTTTCTGTAAGTGATGCATCTCCTTTGTAGAGAATTTTCAGGCAAAGCAGAGACCACCATTCTTCTAAAACATTCTTATTAAGAAGTCAGAGGAACATCGATGCAACTAGAGATTATCATACTAAGTGAAGTAAGTCAGAAAGAGAAAGACAAATAACGTATGCTATCACTTATATGTGGAATCTGAAATGACACACATGAACCTATCTATGAAAGAGAAACAGAATCATGGACATAGAGAGCAGACTGGTGGTTACCAAGGGGGAGGGGATTGGGAGAGGGATGGAGTGGGAGGTTGGGGTGAGCAGGTGTAACATTTTATATATAAAATGTATAAACAAGGTCCCACTGTAGAGCACAAAGAACTATATTCAGTATCCTATGATAAACCACTATGGAAGAGAATATGAAAAAAAAGGATGTATATATATGTATAACTGAATCACTTTGCCTTACAGCAGAAATTAACACAACATTGTAAATCAACTATACTTCAATTAAATATATATATATATACTGGAAAAAAGAATTCAGGCACCTTTATAATATATAAAAATCAGGATCACCACATAATAACAGTTTTATTATCTACTGTATGAGGAAATATATAATATCAAGAAATCACTATTTTGTCAGTGTTTCTTTGGTTGAGGTTACCTTGATCAATTTTTAATGTATTGGAAAGATTCCTGGGATAGCCAGTAGCATCCAAGCCTCTGGGAAGAGAAAGGCAGTATCTGGAGAGTGTTTGGTATTCAGCTGTGGCTGCCTCGATTTCTGCTTCTCTCTGTGTGTTTGCAGCACTTCTCGCCCAACACCCCCTTTTTCCATGCTTAAAACAAGAAGATGATGCTGTCCCACAGTTGCCAGTTATGGGTTACCTCTGTGCCAGACACCTGCACCTAAAATTAATTAAATCTCAAGTTCAAGTTCTAGAAGGGAGACTGTGGTCAAGCTACACATAGACGAGGCACCAGCCCCGGTCCAGTTAGCTGTGACTGGGAAGGGGGCAAGGGTGATGCAAACATGGGCCAGGGGCCATTTTCTGTTGGGAGAAGGAAATTAGTTCTCAGAGAAAAAGAGTCTTTGGAGGCTGAAAAGATGCCTCTCATAAAGCTGCTGATATAATTTATTGTATTCATCCCAGAGGCATCTGAAAACATTGGAAAAATTACAGTGCGATACAGTGCTGGATGCACTTATGGCTGCCCAGACCTACTACAATGATCCCTCAGTTCTCCTAAGTCCAGGGCCAGCACACGGGAGCCAGTGTTTCAGAGGAAGAAGAATAAGCCAGATGATTCTCGGGAGTCCTTGACCTCTCTGGTCACATCCTTGGAAAGAAATGGGAAAAAGAATACTTCACCCTCTGGAAGTGATTTGAGGACGAGAGACTGGTTCCTTCCCCCTCTGACTCCCCCAGGACCCTCCCAAGGGCCACCCCCCAATCCCTGGCCTGCCTTGAAGCCGACCTGGCCACTGTGCCTCTGTGGCTAGTTGTAACAGTTCAGCCTTGGCTGGCAGTGCACTGCCCACTTCCTGGCAGCTCCAAACTGCAGGAGGCTAATAAAATGAGCCCTAGTGAATGGCCAGCTCTGCAGTCATGTTGAACTCTCGGATTTATTCTTGTTGATAATTTGAGTGGAGTAGACCAAAGGGTGTCTTAGCGTCATAACTAGGAGATAAAATTCTGATGAATGAAGCATTACCTTGTTGCATCATTAAGAGGGTTGTTGACCCTAATTTAAATGATGTTGCCAAGGTGAACAAAATAGCAATTCTGAACCAGAGAGAGTTTCTTGCTCACAGTAGACTCTTCTGCAAGCAGAGGACCTAACTTTGATTTTGGCAAAGTTTAGAAATGAGCTTTGTTAATGGGGCTTTTTAACCTGGGTATGGAGCTAGATCTGAAGAGTGCTAGGTGTCAGATTCTGCCTTGTACAGGCCTCCTGGCTAAGCAGAAGGGACCAGGACAGAATCAGGGGTCTGTGCATTCTCGGCCGCCTTTCAGGATCTGCTGTTGCTCTGCTGGGTGCCCAAGTGAGCAGGGCCAGATGAAGAACTTCCAGAGAATGTCAGCACCAAAAAAATATAGCCCTCCACAATACGTAATTTTAAATATATGTATTATAAACCTTAAAATTAATTCAAGGAATTTTAAAGATGTTCTGATTTGTTTTCTACTATAACTTCGATGCTTCTTTTAGAAATATTAAAGTTCCCCTCTTGGGTAAACCAGCACTGTGAATGAGTGAGAGAAAGAGCCAGGACTGACAACCAACAGCCCTGAGTTCCAGCCCTGGCTCTGCTTCTCTAGCACCTGTGGGACCTTGGGCAAGTCACGTAACTTTTATGGCTCTCAGAAAGGTCATCCAGAAAATAATGGTTCCTCTCTGGGCAGTGGTGAGGCTCAAATGAAATGTCAAAGTGCTTCATAAACTTTGAAATGCTCTACACATACACAGAGGAGGCCTTGCATGATATTCATCATGCAAGTGCCTGAAACAGGGAGTGGCACCCGAAAGTGAAATGTTTCATACCCCCAAACTATCCACTGCTGAGGTACAGGACTTAAAAAATCCATCCCCACTCCAAACCACCTTACAATTAATATAAGCACTCCTTCCTGCCAGAAGGGGAAGGTCTGCCCCTGCCTGAGGGTCTGATGCCCACAACAGGCTGACCAGATTTGCAAATTCAATGCAAATAGATAGCAAAATGAAATTGCAGATCTTGCAATAGAGGAGGGATTTCATGAAGTCAATGAAAGTGATGTTGGAGACTGCTCAGTTCAGTTAGCTAAGCCACTGACCAAGGAGTATAGGCAGTTACCAGCAAAGAGAGAAAAAGCGCAAGGTTAGTGATGCATCAGAGAAAACCATTTGAGTAGCAAAGGTTTTTAAGGGGCTCTTGGGGAAATGATAAAAACTCAAGTATTTTGTAAAAATTACTCTTTTTTGGATTGTGCTACAAAACTTAAATGTGAAGAATTTAGTATCAAACAAGCATGTAATTTTACTGGAAAGTTTTCACATGTAAAAAATGTTTATTTTATTCATTCTTTAAGAATTAATTAAGAGTTGGTATTATGACCCTAAGTTTGTTTGATAGAAAATAAACGAATTTTTATAAAAGTTTTTATAAAATGTTTCATTTTCTAGGCAAAAATCACATTCAAGGATTTTGGTTTTTGATTTTTTTTTTTATTATTTTACTATGATCTTTTGGATTCACTTTCAAGTAGCTTTTTTTTTTTTTACTGATATCAATCATTCTCAGATAATGAGGACATTTTATAATTATTGAAATGAAATTTGCTAATTTCATTATTTCCCAGTCTCCCTCAATGGAAATGATGTTGACAGTTTCCTGAAGCCCAAGGGAGGGAAAGGAACACGCTTCCAGCCCTTTGGAAGTGGAAAGGCCCAGCGTGTCCCTCTTTCAGACATAAAGCCAAAATGTCTTGGAACCAATACAGTGAGAAGTGAGCCTGATTTTCTGGGCAGAATTGACGCTGGCATGCCAGGCTGGGTGCAGAGTGCACTGGGAGAGGATGTGCCAGGACCGGCTGTGAGGCATGAACGCCTATGGCCTCTGTACCCCTTGGACCACCAGACTGGACTTGGCTACTCCAGCTGGCCAAGCAGGTGCTCCTACATCTTCTCCACTGGCTCCACTGCTCCCTCCTCAAACCTCGGTCAAAAGAGTCAGGTTTCCAGGACACCCCTGATGACCCCTCACTGAGGACTTAACTTAGATGCGCTCATCAGTACCCTTGGAAACAGTAAGCCTCCACCTTACAAGCAGGCTGATTGAGCAGTTCAACATGCCAGAGTCCTTGGTACATGACCCCTACAGTTCTGGGCCAGCATTCAGAGATGTGCAGCCAGAAAGTAAGATCTCAGGTGCTGCTAGGCGGACCTGTGTCCACATCACAATTCTACCACCTTACTAGCTGTATGACCTCAGGCAAATTACTTGACCAGTCTAAACTTCGATTTTCCCTCTATAAAATAGTAAAGCATTGAAAAATAGGTCTGCCTCATGGGGTTTGAGATATATCTTAGGTCAGACTCCCCAGAAGCAGACCCCGAGAGGAGGATGCACGTGCAGTGGTTTGTTTAGAACATGCTCCCATCACAGGACTTGAGGAAGCAGGCAGGGATGGAGAAAAGTCAAAGCAAGGTATGGTTTCCTAGCCTGATCCTCCCAGGCACTTGGGAGGATGCTATACGACAGACTGTCCCACTCACAAGGAAGTGTGGGCTCCATGTACCTGCACTGGTCATTCAGGGGCTGAGAGCATGCAGGAGATATATTCCAGGTGCTTGGGCACTCTGCCCTGTGGGCAAACCGGCCTCACGAGCCCTTAGTCAGACCTCTGATGAGATTCACAGGTGCAAGCCCTGGAAGCATCATCATGGTAAAAGAGACCCCAGGATCTGGCAAAGAATGAATGGCACCTAACACCGTTAGGGCTGAATGAGAGGACTTGTGAAAAACACCTCGCACAGTGCCTGTGCAGAAGAGACGCAGGATCCATGCCCCCTCTTATTGCTGCCGGTGCCTCTGTGGTTGTAATTATGAAATTGTGATTGTCATCCTCTTAGGCATTCCGCCAGGGAATGTGTCGTGGGCCTCAGCCAAGGAGCAGGTGGTCAAAGCCTCCACGCAGGTAGATAGTACATTCTAATGCACAGGAAAGAAAAGGGGAGCAACATTTATTGAACACCTGCTACTCAAGTGTCAGGCACTGTACTGAGCGCTGTCATATGCCATCTCATCTACTCATTACAGCAGTCCCACCAGGTAGGATTAATATCTTCATTTTTATGGCTAAAGAAACTGATCCAGAGGGCTTCCCTGGTGGTGAAGTGGTTGAGAATCCGCCTGCGGATGCAGGGGACACGGGTTCATGCCCCGATCCGGGAGGATCCCACATGCCGCGGAGCAGCTAGGCCCGTGAGCCATGGCCGCTGAGCCTGCACGTCCGGAGCCTGTGCTCCACAGCGGGAGAGGCCACAACAGTGAGAGGCCCGCGTACTGCAAAAAAACAAAAAACAAACAAACAAAAAAAACCCAAAAAAAACTGATCCAGAAAATCAGAATAAATTACCCCTTATCACACAGTTATGTCTAGGTTCTAAAGCAGTATTCTTTTTACCTAAACTTCAGAGGCTGCCCTTGGAAGGTGATATGACAGAGCCTGCCTGTTGCCTGCCCAATCTATTCTGAGCAGCCATGTACCCAGCTAAAATAATATATAGCTCAGCTTCCCCTGCAACTAAGGATGGCCAATAAAAGTGGAGCTCCTTTAAAAAATGGATTCCATCAGAAGGCATTCTTTTTGCCCTTCCCTCTTCCTTCTCCTGCTTAGAATACAGATGTGATGGCTGGTGCTCCAGAAGCCATCACGGGCCATGGAAGCTAAAGGTTTGAACTTATTCTAGGTATTTGGACTTAGTTTATACGAGAGAAAATAAACGTCTATGTTACTGAAGCTGCTTTTATTTCCTTTGTCTGTTTCTAGCAGCTGGTCCTAATCCTAACAGATAGAGACTGTATGATATTTATGAGTTCTTTTACGAACGACTTTACTATCTTGAATCAAAGTAAACTACCCACTTGTCCCAGGCCCTCTGTCCTGAAAAATACTGACGCATCTCTATGCTATAAAATTGAACCCATCAAGTCTAAACATAACAGAAAATGTCAGATAAACTGCCAGCAGCCTGAGGTTTCAGAATTTCCAGGGCAGGTATAAGTTCTTACCTTTTGAAACTGTGGAAACTGGGCACCTGCTGAGAGATAAAGCCCGGATCTGACAGGGGTCCCTGAAACCCTGGCCTCACTACAATGACCACATCACCCTTTCTTGGTCTCCCATAAAAGCAGCAACTGGAATGTCCCCAGGGAAGCAACAGCATTTTGCCCTGTATCTTGCAACCCCCTAACCTGCCCACTATTCAGCAGCCTGTTTCTCTGAGTGAGGCTCGAGGAGATGGTGCCTGACTCAAGACCTGACCGTGATGTCCATCTATATTCTGCCATTTGCAGGAAGAGTTGATCAGAAGCTCCAGTCAATAGTGGAAGCTCCGTGGTCCAGAGCACAGAGGGAGCCTTACATAATCGGCGATGGTTTGTCAAAGCACATTTCACATGCAGCTGATTCTATCACCTTGGGACTTGCTGGTGGAATAAATAATCACCGTACACACTTTGTTAGCTATGCCTCATTAGAGATAGGTTTTTGGAAATGGCATCGTGCAGGCTGCTTATCTGTCAGTGCTCCTTTTAAGTATGGTGAGTGTTCCAGATAGGCTTTTCTAAAAAATTAGACGTCACCATGGCCAGATGCAGCTCGTCATGGTTACTGGAGTTGAGGGAGCCAAGGGGAGGGATACGACAGCCTGAGCTCACCTTCAGAGCTTGCAGCTTCAAGTGCCGGAGGACAGCTGGGGAGAAGTTTCCTCGCAAAGCGAGAGCTTGATCAGAACTATTCCAAAGAAGCGTCTTGACCTCAGCGTGACAAAATACCAGCTTGAAGTCACTACGAATTCTTACACTTTCTTCTGTGGGTCTCCTGCCTCTGCTGCTCCTCAGGATATGTTTGAGTAGCTGCTAGGACCCCCTCAATACAACAAAAATACATCGGTGGAAGATGGCTCTGTCCTTGATGGGCCACGCCCAGGTCAGAAGGTGGAGAATCACTCTTTATCGAATCCAAGCAGGGCTCTGACAGGGGCCCTCCCTTAGTGACCGAGTGAGGGCAGGGCCAGGTCACTGAGTTCTCCATTCCCTGGGCACATTACAGCACGTGGTACACAGTAGGTGCTCAGTACACAAGTTAAACTGGACTGGATTGTCACACCCTCAGTTTGGGCTTCTCTTCACTGTGAATAGTTCCTCTTACGTGAGAACTGCTTGCTGGGCGCTCTCACACGCACTGTAATCTACCCCCACTGTTCCAGGACAGGAGCCTTCCAGCCAGCCTCAGCGAAAGGCCACAGACAGAATGGAAACTGCTGACAATATCGGTAGTAGGCAGGGGGGCTAACAGCTCCTGTTCAGCCTAGCAAGTTAACACCTCACAATTGTCCTGTCAGGGGGTGCCGAGGAGTATCAGTATTATGTTATGGGTGAGAAAACAAAGACATGGAGCAGTTACTTAATCCAAGGTTTCATATGATGTCCAAATATAGAGAGGCTCATGGATTGTGAAGATCTAGATTTATCATAAAAGGCAAGTTAAGAAATGCTAACTTGGGCTTCCCTGGTGGTGCAGTGGTTGAGAGTCCACCTGCCGATGCAGGGGACACGGGTTCGTGCCCCGGTCCGGGAAGATCCCACATGCCATGGAGCTGCTGGGCCCGTGAGCCATGGCCATTGAGCCTGTGCGTCCGGAGCCTGTGCTCCGCAACGGGAGAGGCCACAACAGTGAGAGGCCCACGTACCACAAAAAAAAGAAAAAAAAAAAAAATGCTAACTTGCTTCACAAAAGGATAACTTTACTTTTCCTTAAGCATGCCAGTTGTCTTTGTGTTTGTAATATGCAGTTGTTAACAAAAAAAAGTATATACAACTTTCAGCACCACGTTTGGTCCACAAAGCAAAGTTGTGCGTCCAATGGAGCTCTGTCCTAGTCAATCTGTATCCATGAGGCTAGGATGCAGATTATTCCCACACATTTCTAAATAGGAACCTGGGGTTAACCGGGTGTCATCAAAGGGTCTTCAGCCCCATTCCTTGGGTGAAAAACAAGGGACACAAGTCCTGAGCCCCGGTGGGAATGGCCCTGCCTTCAATGGGCCCTACTTAGCCACAGCTGGGATACTAAGCTGAATAACTATTGGCTATTTTGTTCATATTTCTGGGCTTTGTTTCCTCAGGGGAAATAAATAAGGGGTTAGATACGGCAGTCTCATGCTTTGCCAGACCTGAGATTCTAGGATTCTAAATCTGGGGGAGCAGAGGCAGAGGGGTGGGCTGGGTTAGAATGGGCAGGAACAGTCACCTGGTTCAAGAATAAAGAGGATGGGGCTTCCCTGGTGGCACAGTGGTTGAGAATCTGCCTGCTAATGCAGGGGACACGGGTTCGAGCCCTGGTCTGGGAGGATCCCACATGCCACGGAGCAACTAGGCCCGTGAGCCACAACTACTGAGCCTGCGTGTCTGGAGCCTGTGCTCCGCAACAAGAGAGGCCGTGATAGTGAGAGGCCCGCGCCCCATGATGAAGAGTGGCCCCCGCTCACCACAACTGGAGAAAGCCCTCGCACAGAAACGAAGACCCAACACAGTAAAAATAAATAAATTAATTAATAAACCCCTACCCCCAACATCTTAAAAAAAAAAAAAAAGAATAAAGAGGATGAAGACCTTTTATTCAAATTCCCACCAATGTCCTACGAGTCACTGCAAGAATATCCGTAAGAACACACCGGCCAAGTGCATTCCATCCAAGCTCTCCTTGAACTTGGGAAGGGTAGCGTTTGTGAAGGATCTGTTTTCAGCATCCACCAGGGAAGTGTTTCCATTATCTCTGTGGCTTCTAAAGCATCAAGGGGAGAGGTTCCTGTTTCGGGGAAATCATCTCTGAGGCTGTGAATCAGGAGAACGTTCAAGTTCTCTCCAAAAGTGAAGTTGCAGTAGTTAACTGTCCTCTCCACAGAGGCCGGCCTGCTGGCCCCGGTCTGGGAAGATCCCACATGCCGCGGAGGGGCTGGGATCGTGAGCCATGGCTGCTGAGCCTGCACGTCCAGAGCCTGTGCTCCGCAACGGGAGAGGCCACAACAGTGAGAGGCCCGTGTACCGCAAAAAAAAAAAAAAAAAAAAAAGAATGAAGTACTGACACCTGCTAAAACATGGATGAATATGGAAAACATTATGCTAAATGAAAAGAAGCCAGTCACAAAAGGTCTGTCTCCATAGAGACAGAAAGCAGATTGGTGCTGCCAGGGGCTAGAGGGAAGGGGACAGGGGAGTGCCTACTTAAAGGGCACAGGGCTTGCTTCTGGGGTGATGAAAATGTTTTGGAACTAGAAGGAGGCGGTGCTTGCACAACATTGTGAATGTGCTAAATGCTACTGGATTGTACACTTTAAAATGGTTAACTGTAGGCTACGTGAATTACACTTCAATTAAAAAATAATGTAATAACAGCAATTTATTCTTTCTTGTGATTCTGTGGGACAGCTGGGGCACTCTGCTGGCTTCACCTAGGCTCCGTTCAGCAGGAGGGTTGCCTGGGAGGGCAGGGCCTCTCTTTCCACCTGGTCTTTCATCCTCAAGGAGTCGAGTCCCAACCTCAGCAAATCCCAATGCCCCAGCACCTACCAAGTCTCAGCTAGGTAACATGTCCCATTGGCCAAAACAAGTCACATGGCCAAGCCCAGAGCCAATGTGGGAGAGAACCACACGGGGGTGAATACCAGGAGGCATGATTCACTGGGGGCCATCACTGTGACCATCTTCTACAGGCATCCTTCTAATCATCTACTCGAAATCAGACTTGGGTCTGAAATGACTCTTAGAACCTGACTGATGCAGAATAGAAAGCTTTATGCTTTATGCTTTTAGAACAGGGAGATGCAAGCCTTACATATATTCAGAGATCTCAGAATGGAATGAAACTCAGCTTCCTTCAGCATTCCTCTTTTCTGGACTTCCTCCACATTTTAATTTCACTGGTTTTGATAAGAAACCATCTTGCTCCGAACCTGGACTGCCATTCAGTGTGAAACATCTGAATGAAGGAGCAGCAGAGACTCAGTAAAATGCTCATCTTCACAGCGTCCAACTCTTCAGGCTCTGGATTTACCACTCCTGACATTCTCAGGGGGTTAATCCTATCAGGAAGGGCTGGTCAGCTGGGTGACTTACCCAGGCCTTTCTCCCAGAGCAGCTCTGCCAGGAAGGGCTCCCACGTCCAGGGCTGCCTGGCAGGGAGAGTGCCCTTAGTGCCCATAGAGGTGACTGATGTGAGTTTACAAAGGACATGCACACACATTATCTAACTTAAACCCTACGCGGCTGGTACTGTTACCATCCCCATTTTGCAGGTGGAGAACGTGATGGAGGCCCAGACCCTGCTCCGGGGAAGGACTGGTTGCTTGCAGCTGCCAGCTCCTTCTGGGCATGACTAGCTGTGGAGAGCTGCTTCATCCGGGGGCAGGCCTTTACTTTCCGGGCAGCCCACGCACAACTGACAGTGTGGGGACATAAAGGCCCCAGCATCCCAGCCCACGATAGGACCACTCTGACACAGTGTGTATGCTCCAGAGCTCCCCATGGGGGCTGCAGATGGACTCCTCCCCCTGCGCAATTCTACTCCTCGCACACACGCTGATCCATTATGAACAACCTGGAGGCCAAATTCCATCTCCGCGTCTGCTTCCAGAAATCCCACCCGCTACAAAGAACTCAAGGCTCTCAACACCCAACATCCAAAACCTGGAAGTCAGAACTGCTGGTGCCAAAGCCTGAGCTCCTTTCACCAGGTCTCACTGCCCTGTCATCATTGTGCCTCTGGGCAAGAGGCAGGCCCATTTCACTGCAGAGAGTATGGGTGACCAGCTGTATAGGGAATGGTTTACACACAGCAGGACGGTCACCCCAGACCACCTCCATATCCCACAGAAGCGCGATGTTGCTCAGAAGTTCTGACCACCATGAAAATAACGGGTCTGGAGAGCCTTCCTTGAGAGCGGGTTTTGAGAGGGGCAGGAGGAAATGAACATGTGGGGAGCAGGGCCTACTATGGGGGTGGGGGGAGGTGCCTGCCCAGCATCACAATGTGTGCAGGTGGGGGCAAGAGCTCAGGAAGAGAAGGTGGAGGAGGGCACTCGAGACAAACCTCAAACGCAGGAAATGACCGGTTCCCTGCTTCCTCATAGGACCCCCTTCTGGGTGGCCCCTGCTCCCTTCACTCTAAACCCTCTTCCTCAGAGCAAAGCTTCCCTCCTTCCCATTTCTCACTCTGGCCCAAGGCTGGGCATCTCCTCTGGGCACTGTTTTATCTCTGAAGGAGGAAATGTCTTCCCTGCTTGGCTCCCAGGGTGAATTTATCTAGCCACTCACCCACCGGAACCGAATTAGCCACGCCCCTTCTACGTCCCGCCTTCTCTTCTCTTAGGCCCGCATTTTGTGCAACTCATCTGCAACTCTCTCAGTTCTCTCCCCCGCCTCCCCCCTCCTCGCAGCCCGGCCTGGAGGGAAGTGCACAGAGCCCACTGCCACCAGGGAGAGTTCATCTCTCCCCAGCTGAGGTTCTGGTTATCAGTTTGTGTGGAACATTTCTTGTGAGCAGTTTTTTTTCACGTTATTATACATTCATTCTAATTCTGGCCTGCCCTAGGGCCGAAGGTGAATCCTGCCACGTCTCTGGCCTCAGGGACTCCACCCGTGTGGCTAGTCTTCCGTCCATCCCTTCACTGGCCCCGCTCAGTGGTGGAAGAGGCTGACCTGCCTGTGTGTCCCCTGAACCACCCACATTCCTGAGGGGTGACCTGTGACGGCTTACCCCTCATCGTGTAGAGAAGACAAGAGTGGGAGCCTTGAGGAAGGATGAAGCGCAAGCCGCTGGCCTGGGAAAGGGGGAGTGAAACACTCCTAAACCTCTCTGAGGTATGTGGAAAGTCCCATGGCTCCCAGGAAGTCCCATAACCCCTCGCCAGGTTCTCTGAGGCCCCAGCCTGTATCAACTGGCTCCAAACTGCCGCAGGTGACAAGCCCCGTGCCCCTGCCCTCTGAAGGAGCCCTCCTCACCTACCAGTAGTAGCTGCCGACCGCCTTCCCAGACTCACATGGCTACAGTCAGCAGTCACTGTCTGGATTATCCGTAGCCAAGAGTTACACCAGAAAACACAGAGGAAAAGCACCCAAACCTGAAGAGAATAATAATAGTGCAGAAGAAAGGAGGTGGGGAGGCGGAGCTGCAGCAGCAACAGCAAGGCTTGATGCCCTGAGAGCTTAAAGCAACATGGGTTGTACGCCACATTCAAGCTGCAACCAGATTTCCATAGTAGAAAGGCTGTCATGCTGTGAAGAAAGGTAGGGAGTTGCTGGCCCCTGGTCCTTACAAATAACAACAGTATTTTTGTTCCTGCCTTCCCACTTCCATATTAACAAGGATGACCCGGGCATGGACTTCTGCTCAGTGGGCATCTATTGTTTTTCAGGCCCAGCATCCATCCCTGCTTGCTCTGGTACAGACACCATCATTTATTTTCATTTGGAAAAAATTATCCCTTCCCTATTGTCAGTCTTGTAGCTTGGGTGGGGCTGACTCCATTCTGGGCTCCAGGACTGGGCAGTGACCCAGTTCTTAGTAACTGGTTCGAGTGTATGTAATGACTTCATGAACCAAGAGAGTCAATCTCAGGGCTTTTTTTCGGGGGGACTGCAAGGGAAGAAATATTTTTTGTCTTCATTAGGGTTGCTGAAAGAGTAATATTTGTGGGTCTAAAACATCAAGCAGCCAGTTTGCCACCAGAAGAGAGGAACCTGCCTGAGAATGAAGTTAATATAGAGCAAAGAAAAGCTGATATGGTTTGATCCCCTGGATCAAGCCCTATCTGAAGCCCAGACTGCCCCTGAACTTTCCAGTTCTACATACTAATAATTTTTTTTATTCCATTAATTTGAGCCTGGTTTTTAATGACTTTCACCTAACTCAGAATTTTGTCTCTATGGAGAAGAAAACTGGGGCTTAGAGATGCTAAATAACCTACTAAGGTGGCACACACTGACTAGTAACTATCAGAGTTTGGATATGAACCCAGATATGCCTGATTCCAAGCCTTAGCTGTCATACTCTACAGCCTCCCATTATATTCCTTCCCTGACTCTCTAGGTCCCTGACCTAACTCTAGTAAACATTTAGCAGTCAACCATTCTGGAACATTTGGTTGTTCCAGAATCTGGAACATTCTGGAACTACCAAATACCCAGAGTAGTGGCTCCAGCCAGCTTTACTTAGACCACAGTCCATGCCCGCTGCTCTTTGCTGGTTCCAACTGGCATTCTAGCTCTGGTTTGAAGGTCGTGGCTTTCAAACGCAGACCTGAAGCCAGCTCTAAGGTGAGCACGTTCTGCAACCTGCATCTTACCCTTTGTCTTTAGCACAAGATCCACCACATTTTCTCCAATTACTCATTGGCCCCAGTTGCTACTGGAGTGCTCAAGGGCACAGAACTACCGTGACTGTTTGGCAGAACCGTTTCTTGTTAGATTGGCATGGGTCACCATTGCTCTAGCTCAACTAGGGCTGAGGAACAGTTAAAATAGCCAACAGGGTGGGGTGAAGTAGCAAAGCACTTACTCCCCACTCTAATTAGAACAGTCCCTGAAAAGAGGGATGAGAAATGCCATGCTGGTATGCCCCTGCCTGCTCTCTCCAACCCCCAAGAAAGAAGAGGCTGGAAAAAATAAGGTTAGCATCTCTGGGGGCAGGGGTGTGGGGGGGTGACATAACAAAAGCCCTAAAATAAAAAGGCGGGGAGGTCTCCCAGATGGTGATCTTACCAAAGTGACTGGTCTACAGGGAATGTTCTCTGACTGGAGCTCTAGAGAAATAAGAGCCCATATTCTGGATCACCCTTTTGGGTTTCAAATTATAACAACTCCTAAACCAATTTATTATAGGTCAACACAATTATCAGCAAAGTATGTGTTTGTGTTTATCTGTTCAAAGGATTACTCTAGGAACTGAGGCCAGATTGAGAAGACTGCCTTTAATCGGAGGCCAAATTAAAATTTTGGCTGCTGCTATGGCATTTTTTAAAGCATTATTCAAATGCCTCTAACGTAACTGTTGAAGTGAATGTTCATGCTTAATTTGAATACTGCTTAGACACACAGGGAACCCCCAAAAAGAAAAAAGAATCATAAAATGTCAGCCTTACGCAGTAAAGCTACCAGGGCTGATGCTTAAGTTTAAGATTGGTTCAGACCTCCTGCTGAAGCACCAAATATTTTTTTCTAGGAAGCCAGCAATATTGTGTTTAACACCTAAAAATAATTTCCTTGGCCCAAATATCATTAAATCATTGAAAAATTTATGCATTTTCTTTGGAAGGAAATAACAAAAACCCAGCAGAGGATATATAAATGAATCCTGCTGATTGAAAATAGTTTTTAAAGTGGTTCCAGGAGGACCTTCAAGATGGCAGAGGAGGATCTCATTCAGATTTGACATAGAAACTAAAACCTTTAGAGGCAAGCAAAAGCTAAGAGAATTCAGCACCACCAAACCAGCTTTACAACAAATGCTAAAGGAACTTCTCTAGGCAGGAAACACAAGAGAAGGAAAAGACCTACAAAAACAAACCCAAAATAATTAAGAAAATGTTAATAGGAATATACATATCGATAATTACCTTAAATGTAAATGGATTATGCTCCAACCAAAAGACATAGACTGGCTGAATGGATACATAAACAAGACCCATATATATGCCGTCTACAAGAGACCCACTTCAGGGACACATACAGACTGAAAGTGAGGGGATGGAAAAAGATATTCCATGAAAATGGAAATCAAAAGAAAGCTGAAGTAGCAATTCTCATATCAGAAAAAATAGACCCTAAAATGAAGACTATTACAAGAGACAAAGAAGGACACTACATAATGATCAAGGGATCAATCCAAGAGGAAGATATAACAATTGTAAATATTTATGCACCCAACATAGGAGCACCTCAATACATAAGGCAAATGCTAACAGCCATAAAAGGGGAAACTGACAGTAACACAATCATAGTAAGGGATTTTAACACCCCACTTTCACCAATGGACAGATCATCCAACATGAAAATAAATAAGGAAACACAAGCTTTAAATGACGCATTAAACAAGATGGACTTAATTGATATTTATACAACATTCCACCCCAAAACAACAGAATACACTTTCTTCTCAAGTCCTCATGGAACATTCCCTAGGACAGATCATATCTTGGGTCACAAATCAAGCCTTGGTAAATTTAAGAAAATTGAAATCGTACCAAGTATCTTTTCCGACCACAATGCAACGAGACTACATATCAATTACAGGAAAAAAACTGTAAAAAATACAAATGCATGGAGGCTAAACAATACACTACTAAATAACCAAGAGATCACTGAAGAAATCAAAGAGAAAATCAAAAAATACCTAAAACAAAGGACAATGAAAACATGATGACCCAAAACCTATGGGATGCAGCAAAAGCAGTTCTAAGAGGGAAGTTTATAGCAGTATAATCCTACCTCAAGAAACAAGAAATACTTCAAATAAATAACCTAACCTTACACCTGAAGCAATTAGAGAAAGAAGAACAAAAAAACCCCAAAGTTAGCAGAAGGCAAGAAATCATAAAGATCAGATCAGAAATAAATGAAAAATAAATGAAGGAAACAATAGCAAAGATCAATAAAACTAAAAACTGGTTCTTTGAGAGGATAAACAAAATTGATAAACCATTAGGCAGACTCATCAAGAAAAAAAGGGAAAAGACTCAAATCAACAGAATTAGTAATGAAAAAGGAGAAGTAACAGCGGACACTGCAGAAATACAAAGAATCATGAGAGATTACTGCAAGCAACTATAAGCCAATAAAGTGGACAACCTGGAAGAAATGGACAAATTCTTAGAAAAGCACAACCTTCCAAGGCTTAACCAGGAAGAATTAGAAAATATAAACAGACCTATCACAAGTAATGAAATTAAAACTGTAAATAAAAATCTTTGAACAAACAAAAGTCCAGGACAAGATGACTTCACAGGTGAATTCTATCAAACGGTATTTGCTTGGAGATATTTGACAGATATCAAATTCTATCTATCTCTATTTAGAGAAGAGCTAACACCTATCCTTCTCAAACTCTTCCAAAAATTTGCAGAGGAGAAACATTCAAAAACTCATTCTACAAAGCCACCATCACCCTGATACCAAAACCAGAAAAAGATATCACAAAAAAAGAAAATTATAGACCAATATCACTGATGAACATAGATGCAAAAATCCTCAACAAAATACTAGCAAACAGAATCCAATAGCACATTAAAAGTATCATACACCATGATCAAGTTGGGTTTATCCCAGAAATGCAAGGATTCTTCAATATATGCAAATCAATCAGTGATACAGCAAATTAACAAATTGAAGGATAAAAACCATATGATAATCTCAGTAGATGCAGAAAGAGCTTTCTACAAAATTCAACACCCATTTATGAAAAAACCCTCTAGAAAGTAGGCATAGAGGGTTTTTAACACCCTATAATAAAGGCCATATATGACAAACCCACAGCCAACATCATTCTCAATGGTGAAAAACTGAAACCATTTCCGCTAAGATCAGGAACAAGACTAGGTTGTCTACTCTCACCACTATTATTCAACATAGTTTTGGAAGTTTTAGCTACAGCAATCAGAGAAGAAAAGGAAATAAAAGGAATCCAAATCGGAAAAGAAGGAGTAAAGCTGTCACTGTTTGCAGATGACATGATACTATCCATAGAGAATCCTAAAGATACTACCAGAAAACTACTAGAGTTAATCAATGGACTTGGTAAAGTAGCAGGATACAAAATTAATGCACAGAAGTCTCTGGCATTCTATACACTAATGATGAAAAACCTGAAAGAGAAATTAAGGAAACACTCCCATTTACCACTGCAACAAAAACAACAAAATACCTAGGGATAAACCTGCCTAAGGAGACAAAAGACCTGTATGCAGAAAACTATAAGACACTGATGAAAGAAATTAAAGATGATATAAACAGATGGAGAGATATACCATGTTCTTGGATTAGAAGAATCAACATTGTGAAAATGACTATACTACCCAAAGCAATCTACAGATTCAATGCAATCCCTATCAAACTACCAATGGTATTTTTCACAGAACTAGAACAAAAAATTTCACAATTTGTATGGAAACACAAAAGACCCCAAATAGCCAAAGCAATCTTGAGAAAGAAAAACAGAGCTGGAGGAATCAGGCTCCCTGACTTCAGACTATACGACAAAGCTACAGTAATCAAGATGGTATGGTACTAACACAATAGCAGAAATATAGATCAATGGAACAGGATAGAAAGCCCAGAGATAAACCCACGTACATATGGTCACCTTATCTTTGATAAAAGAGGTAAGAATATACAATGGAGACAAGTCATCCTCTTCAATAAGTGGTGCTGGGAAAACTGGACAGCTACATGTAAAAGAATGAAATTAGAACACCCCGTAACACCATACACAAAAATAACTCAAAATGGATTAAAGACCTAAATGTAAGGCCAGACACTATCAAACTCGCAGAGGAAAACATAGGCAGAACATTCTATGACATAAATCACAGCAAGATCCGTTTTGACCCACCACCTAGAGAAATGGAAATAAAAACAAAAATAAACAAATGGTACCTAATGAAACTTAAAAGCTTTTGCACAGCAAAGGAAACCATAAACAAGATGAAAAGACAACTCCCAGATGGGAGAAAATATTTGCAAATGAAGCAACTGACAAAGGATTAATCTCCAAAATTTACAAGCAGCTCATGCAGCTCAATATCAGAAAAACAAACAACCCAATCCAAAAATGGGCAGAAGACCTAAATAGACATTTCTGCAAAGAAGATATACAGATTGCCAACAAACACATGAAAGGATGCTCAACATCACTAATCATTAGAGAACTGCAAATCAAAACTACAATGAGATATCAACTCACACCGGTCAGAATGGCCATCATCAAAAATCTACAAACAATAAATACTGGAGAGGGTGTGGAGAAAAGGGAACCCTCTTGCACTGTTGGTGGGAATGTAAGTTGATACAGCCACTATGGAGAACAGTATGGAGGTTCCTTAAAAAACTACAAATAGAACTACCATACAACCCAGCAATCCCACTACTGGGCATATACCCTGAGAAAACCATAATTCAAAAAGAGTCATGTACCATAATGTTCATTGCAGCTCCATTTACAATAGCCAGGACATGGAAGCAACCTAAGTGTCCATCGACAGATGAATGGATAAAGAAGATGTGGCACATATATACAATGTGCCACAATGGAATAAAATGGAATATTACTCAACCATAAAAAGAAAAGAAATTGAGCTATTTGTAATGAGGTGGATAGACCTAGAGACTGTCATACAGAGTGAAGTAAGTCAGAAAGAGAAAGACAAATACCGTATGCTAACACATATATATGGAATTTAAGAAAAAAAATGTCATGAAGAACTTGGGGGTAAAACAGGAATAAAGACACAGACCTACTTGAGAATGGACTTGAGGATATGGGGAGGGGGAAGGGTAAGCTGTGACAAAGCGAGAGAGAGGCATGGACATATATACACTACCAAACGTAAGGTAGATAGCTAGTGGGAAGCAGCCGCATAGCACAGGAAGATCGGCTCGGTGCTTTGTGACCTCCTGGAGGGGTGGGATAGGGAGGGTGGGAGGGAGGGAGATGCAAGAGGGAAGGGATATGGGAACATATGTATATGCATAACTGATTCACTTTGTTATAAATCAGAAACTAATACACCATTGTAAAGCAATTATACTCCAATAAAGTTGTAAAAAAATCCAAAAAAACAAACAACTAGAAAAAAAAAACAAATACTGTATGCTAATACATGTATATGGAATCTAAAAAAAACATGGTTCTGAAGAACCTATGGGCAGGACACGAATAAAGACACAGACATAGAGAATGGACTTGAGGACACGGGGAGGGGAAAGGGTAAGCTGGGACAAAGTGTTAGTGTGGCATTGACATATATACCTTACCGAATGTAAAATAGATAGTTAGTGGGAAGTAGCCGCATAGCACAGGGAGACCAGCTTGGTGCTTTTTGACCACCTAGAGGGGTGGGATAGGGAGGGTGGGTGGAGACGCAAGAGGGAGGGGATATGGGGATATATGTATACGTATAGCTGATTCACTTTATTATACAGCAGAAACTAACACAACATTGTAAAGCAATTATACTCCAATAAAGATGTTAAAAATAAAATTAAATTAAAATAAAGTGCTTCCGTCCAGTAATGAGTAAGGCAAAGAAATCACAAAATACTTTCAAGAATATGCTGAATTGCCCTCTGACCCAGAGACCGTTTGATCCTATGTTGGCTTTTGCTAAATATTTGTTTCATGCTTTTATTTAACTGTTCACTGATACTTAACTCCTCCCTCATTTAGATTATAAAGCATGTTGCAGGTCTATATCCTACAGTTCTTTCAACACACCAGGGTGCCTAGCTCATGCCTGAGATCAGAGAGGGTACTAAACAAGCACGCTGTCCAAATCTATGAATAAATAGTGAATGTTCTCAGTCCTCTCAGTTATTCCATTCTGGCTATGCCAATCACAGAGGCTGATGAGCCCTTGGCTTTGGTATCACGTGGCAAGTGCACACCCAACAGCCATGCTCCCTTCCTCCCTGCAGGCTGTGTGCCTAGTCCCTGGGAACTAATCCTGGCTGGTCTAAGCCAGTCATGGCAGTAGCATTCCTCTTGCCTAGGAATTGGTCTAAGAGGGGATATATATGTACATGAGACTTACATCTGGCCAATGAGATGAATGAGGTGTTAAAGGAATGTGCACTAGAGATTTCAGGATAGATTTTCCTCCCCTGTAAGACAGTTCTACAGGAGAAGCCCCTGTTTGCCCCCTTGGCTACTTTTCTAATTTAGACACTCTCTTTAAGAATATGATGTTTAGAACTGAAGCAGCCATCTTGAGACCATGAGACAAGTTTGAAGACAAAAAGTCCTTGCTGAGTCTATGCCAAGGATGTTAGGAGGATGGAAAGAGTCTGGGGACTTGATAAACTTGATAACTGAGCAGCTAAGCCAAGCGTGGGATCACTTGCCTCCACATTCCTTATTATAAAAACAGAAACTGCCCTTACTCTTGGACCTCTTTGGTCAGAGTTGCTGTTACTTGCACCTGAAAGCATTCTATCTGATTCATATTACTCTCACGAAAATTAAAAGTAATTATGTCTCCTCTCTTCTTCCAAGAAGGGCCGTATGATATAATGGAGAGAACCTCTGTTTTGGAGCCAAAGACACTCTCATCAGTCAGAATTCCAGCTGAGTAACCCTGAGCAAGTTTTTAACTTTCAGAGGTTCAGTTGCATCATTAACTGTAAAATGTAGATAGCAATGCAGATTTCGTAAGCTTACTATTATAGAAAGTAAAAAATAATTTGCACATGTTACTCAGTCTGGCACACAGTAGGTGCTCAATAAACGCTAACTGCCTTGCTTCCTTTCCCTCCATGTGATCCCTATGTGGAGGAGAAGATTCAGTGAATTTTTTGTACATAGGGAAGCACACCCCTATGGAAATGTCAAGAAGGAATGATTTCTCACTGTCTTTCTCATTTGAAGAGAAGAGCAGGGATAGGGACGGCTGTCTGTGTGGGAGAGAGGCTGCAGCGCGAAGAACAGCTTATGACGGGCAGGCTAATCTATGCTGCCTGCACACAAACAAATCCCCAATTTCGTAGCTTCAACACCCTTTTGTTGAGTCTGGTGCCTTCTGCGACTCAGCTTCCCTGTAAAACATCTGCTCAAGGCCTCAATAGAGGCCCCCTCTTCTGAGCTGCTTCAGGCCAGGAGAGTCTGTTCCCCAAACTGCCCACAGCTGGGAGCCTCTGAAGTGTGGACTCCAGTGCTCGGTTGGCAGTGATCCTGAGTGAGCGTGCGTGCCTGGCAGCCTCGGGGTGCCATGGGCCTGCAGAAAAGCAGCAGGCAGTCTGCAGGCCATGTTCCAAACCTGACTTTGGACACACACATGGACACACCCAGGATACATGCCCTCCCTGGACACACACCCAGATATGGCCCCCCACACACGTACACACAAGCACACACACACTTCCCAACCCTGGTGAGTAGGGACAGTGACAGCCACCCTCTGGAGAGCTGGAAGCCTATCTGGGACCACACACCCTCTTCCCTCCCTCCTGAAGTCAGGAGACAATGTTAGTCTAACTCACCAACTCACCTGCAAACCCCAGCCTGAGGGGCAGGGCAGAATAGTGGTTAAGGGGCTCTACCCCCAGCTCCAGGAATGACAACTTACATGACGTTGAACCAGTTATCCAAACTTTCTTGGGCTCTTTTATCTCATCTGGAAAATGCAGATAATAATAGAATTGTGATGATGTGTTTACATGTTCTAGCACTGTGTCTGGCGTATGGTATGTGCTCAGCAAAATAGACTAAGTCCCAAACATACTTAGGAAGAGACAGCTCCTCCCACCAGAGGACCACTCTAAGGTACAGCCCATCCAACCTGCCACCTTAACAGGCCAGAGCTCACAAGACTAACACGTCCACCAGCCCAAACTACTTGTCAAACACCTCCTATGTGTATGCACTTGGGATTCAACAGTGAACAAAGATCCTTGAAAGCTTACAGTCCAAAGGAAGAAACAAACTCAACGACAAAATCATAGCCTTGAATTGTGATAAGTGCTATGAGGGAAAAGAAGGAATACAGTGGGCAGTGGGGGTGGGAGTACCATTTTATCAGGAAGTCAGATAAGACCTCCTGCTGAGAGAAGGACACGTGACCATGGAGGAGCTCAGTGACCCTCCAATGTTGGTTGGATGAGTAAATGCCCCCTACCCCAGAGGTGGCTCTGATAGTAAGATGAGTTCTCAGGGCAGAAGATGAAGAGCTCTCATGATGATACACTCAGGCCCTACAACCTCACTTTCTGAGAGACAGTCAGCCCGGTCTCGCACCTCTCTCCCCCTAAGTTTTCTGAATGTTCTCATAAGGTATCTGGTGCCATAGCACTAGGCGATGCAGCACCGAGCTTTGATGATCATATGTGTCCTAGAATCTTAGAATTTAGGCTACTTAATACTGAAGCTCAAGGCACCTCTCCCCTAGATCCGCTCCTTGGATTCCATTCTACAGGTCACTCTCTTGTCCAGCTTCTTTTCAGTGACATCATTCTTTTAGAGACTGACTTTGTTCTAACCCAACTTTTTGAAGTCATTTGAATTCAAGGGACCTCTTAGCAGATCTCAGACTATTATACACATTCATGTATAAAGAGAGAGAAAGATCCCAGGAAAGTCATTACCAGAATAACATTGGCTTGGCTTTTTGTTTTCTATTATAGACCTGTGTGCTGTGGAATATCACTAAAGCAGAGCATACCTAGTACATTTCCAACACTCTTCACTTGCTTTCCAGCTCACTTCCATTTTCCTACTTTATTTCCAGTATGCTGTGAGAGTAATTTAGTGCACTTTTTGCCTGAGGCTTTGTGCAGGTAATAGCTTCCTTCCCCCATTATCCTTTAATCCATTTGTATTAGGTTCATGCTTCTCCTTCACTTGAAATTATTCCCAGTCTCTGCTCCTGGGCACTTCCAACCTCTCTGTAATTTGTCACCAATGCCTTCGTGAATCATTAAGGAACGTTCATTTGCTCACTTGTTCAGTACTTCATGAGCACCTACTATGTGTGAGCCCTTGAGCTATGGGAATGCAAAAATGATTAAGACACACTGTTAATTACTATTCTGTGGTCTCAAGGATCTCATAGTCTCTGGTGGGAGCAGACAGGGAAACAGACAAGAACAAGTCACTCCATTAGGTACTATGAATCAAAGTATGACCAAAATATTGTGGAAATAAAGAGAAGGGAGGGACTAATTCAGCCTTGAAAGATTAAAAACTACAGCCCAGACAAAAATATCTGAGCTGTATCTAAGCACCAGAGAGGGTTCACAAGGGTGTTCCCCCTAGCAAATGGTGTGTGCAAATGTGCAGGGCGTGAAGCAGCACCATGGCATCCACAGAACCCACAGTGGTTCATGCTGGCTGGTGCACAGCACACGGGGCAATGGGAGAAAATCAGGGACAAAGATGAGAGGAGTGTGCTGAAATTGAGTTTGGAGCAAAATGCGGGTCAATTATGTAGCCAAATGAAAGATAACTGTAATTGTAAGACATTAAATAAGTAAAATTCCACAAGTCCACAGTGACAGTAAAGAGAAAATAAAGAAAAACATGTCCTTATTTGAAAGCATTAGAGGTGATTATTATATGCCAACTTCTGATTCTGAAAACTGATAACTAAAGGGAGCAAGTTAAGCATTTATACTGCCTTTTCAGAAGGAAGTATAGTTCATCACCAGATGATGAGGGTAAGGTCTTCCTTATAGAATGCCAGCTAAGATATGTAAAGGAAATGCCAAACTTAGAAAATCACTATTTTGTAACCCACAGAGGAATATCTGATATGGGCAAATATCATCAATGGCTGCTAAAACCTTGGGATGAAAATTTAAGAGAACAGGATATTCTCACAGTGATCAAGTACCATCTCAGAGATTACCTGCTGATTGCAAGGGGAAAACCTGTCTTTACAAAGGAAAGATCTAGTGATCACCATCTTAACTAAGAGATCAAACTAACAGCATGATAGCAGGACAACCTGTCATGTACCTTCTGAAGTGACGCCTTATTAAGTACACACCTCATTTACACAGTATTCTTGCCAAAGGTGTTTCATCCAAATCCTCAGTTTTCAAGAAGTACAGAAGACAGAGAAAAAAATTAAATTACACCAAGAAGAAGCAATCAGACAAATCCAGAATGTGGAACAGCCTATAAGACAACTGGCCTAACTTGTTCAGAAGTTCAATGTCATGGGGGAAAAAAACTGAGTGGATTATTCTTGTTTTAAAAAGAATGAAAAACAGCAAAATGCCTGAATATTATTAGATCTTGCTTTTAAAACTAATACTATAAGATAATCCTGGGAGCAACGGAAAATTCTAAATACAGACTGGATACTAGACGTTATTCGGGAACTGTAACTTTCTGCAGTCTGATCGTGGTTTTGTGATTGTGTAGGAGAGTATTCTTATTTTTTTTTTGAGATACATGCTCAAAAGTGGTGAAACATCAAATTATTTTCAAGTGGTTCAGCAAAATATAAACATACAGACACATGAGTAAACAAATATGGCAAAAAGTTAAAAATTGTATATATGTCCATATGCACTACCAAACGTAAGGTAGATAGCTAGTGGGAAGCAGCCACATAACACAGGGAGATCAGCTCGGTGCTCTGTGACCACCTAGAGGGGTGGGGTAGGGAGGGTGGAAGAGAGGGAGACGCAAGAGCGAAGGGATGTGGGAACAGATGTATATGTATAACTGATTCACTCTGTTATAAATCAGAAACTAATACACCATTGTGAAGCAATTATACTCCAATGAAGTTGTAAAAAAAAAGTTAAAAATTACTGAACTTAAATGGTAGGTATATACGTGATCACTGTACTTTTCTATCAACTTTTATGTGAATTTTCATAATAAAGAGGTTTGAAAGAAAAAAAATGTAGGGTAGATAATGAAGGGCCAGTCATGAGCTTCTTAGGGTTCTGGACCTTACTCCTGAAGGCTTTGAACAGGTGATTGACAGGATCAAATTTACACCTTAGAAAGATTATTGGCTTAATGCATTCACTCCACTAGCATTTACTGACCCCCTACACCAAGCGTTGAGTGAACCCTGAGCTAGGTGCTGTGGGAGATAGGAGCACTAAAAAGGCATTGCTGGCCAGAAAAGCATTTACCATAAACAGAGGTGAGACACAAAACACGGAGCACGGGTAGAGCTTCCTTGTCAGAAGAGGTGATGGGGAGAGCTGGGGAAAGCGCAGATGCTTGTGCCTCCAGGTATTAAGTGGTGTTCCAGGTCACCAGCACAGCCACACCACCCCAAAAAGGATGAACCTACAAGTGACTAAGATCTCCCAGCAATTCTAGACTTCCGATCTCTTATTCTTTGATGGCAGAACCCCACTCCCATGAGAGATGCTGAAAAGTGCTAGATTTCCTTGAAGCAGAGTGTGGGAGTGTGACCCATTTCTGACCCAAGGGACCTGACTCAGGTCCCCTGAAATCCACCAGGGACTACCAGCAAAGATTTTCTTCCCTGATAAAGGCAGAGAGGACCCCCTTCCCCTCCTTCCTGCCTTTAAGTGCAGCTGGATGAAGATGTGGTGGTTGGAGCTAGGGAACCATGAGGGGAAACCCAAGAGAAGAGAAGCAGAGAGGGGGACCCATAGCCCTAATATCCCTGTGCTACTGAAGCAAGCCTGCAACTTCCTATCACCTGACTTCTTGTTATGGGAGAACTTCTTGTTATCTTTTTTTCAAATCACTCATATTTAAGTATAGATACTTATAGCCCCAAACCTCACTCAGCCTCCATCTGCAGCCATGTGTGTCTAGAGCCAATCCTGACCCTGGGACAGAGCAGTTAAAGGAAGCCTCAGCCACAGTCTAGGTCACCCAGGCCATCAAGTCACTGCCCCTAGTTGAGCTCCAACAGCAGCTGCAGT
The DNA here is from genome assembly GCF_949752795.1 of Hyperoodon ampullatus. NCBI lineage: Eukaryota > Metazoa > Chordata > Mammalia > Artiodactyla > Ziphiidae > Hyperoodon > Hyperoodon ampullatus. The sequence goes on from NC_136930.1 coordinate 40,603,973, forward strand.
GTGGGATGGTCAGGAAGGTTCACATTCACATGTCAACTCTGATTGATTGGCAGTGACTGATGTGCTATGCGGAGGGTTCTGATGCGCCGTGTGAAGGGTGAAATACAGGTTCTGTGCAAAGAAGTGCCTAGATTCCTGTGCCAGATACCTGCCCTGGCCTCATTTTTATCATCGCATGTATGGAAGGAGTTTGGAAGCAGAAGACGAGTTTGAGCCCTGGCTCTATTGCTTACTGGCTTTGTGATTTTGGTCAAGTCACTTAACCTCCTCGAGCCATCTTATGGGATAATTGTTATCACTGAGATAATGAAAGTGAATGTGCTTTGTAAACCATGAAGTGCCATGTGTGGGAGTTATTTCGTCTCATATTTGTCAAACCTCAACTGAGGACCAGGTTGATAGGAAGTAGGGAGAGGAGGAAGGAATTCAAGTTTCCAGCCTCGGACACCTCACCAGAGGGTGCTGATCCAGGGTAAAGAAGCAGGACTAACACAAGGTCAGAGTTTCAGGTGAAGGTGAATCAGCAGAAGTGAGTTGTGAGCCTAAATGGTGAAATATAGTTGGAGAAGATGCCAAAAGCAGAAGTGAAGATGCTAAGGACAAAGAGATAGAAACCACAGACTGGAGATGGGGTCTCTGCTTTAATTTTTTTTTAACTTCTTCTGCCCCGGAGGGATATGTCCCCACCCAGCGGTTAACAGTGGCTCCCCAAGGCTGAGGACCTCAAGGGGTAAGAGGGTAGAAGGAGTTTCCAAAATCTTCAGAGGGGCAAAGGGGGGTGAAGTCCCCTCCCTAGGTGAAGCCACCCCAGGGCAGCGTGCCTCCTTCCCTGGTAGAAAATCAGTGCAGTAAGACCAGAAGGGGAAGCCCAAAGTGTAAGGAGACAGTCAGAAGTAGATAGACTTTCGGTAAGCTACAGGTAGCCAGACCACTTATTTTTCTCTCCCCACTCCCCTATGGCATAGCACAAACTCACGACATTCCGAAAAAGTCCAGCAAGTAACAAGTTAAGAAATCAGAAGGCCTTTTGCAATAAAACTAGGTGAGAAAGGGGTAAGGGACTCTCAACAAGAATTACTCCAAGAAGCCCTTACTCTCCAGGTTATTAAAAGTCTAAATTGCCTTGTGAAGTCTGACCTAGAGGCCAGAGAATGATCCCCCATATGGATCTAAAACACCCGCCAGCCCCACACAGGAAAAGGGAAAAAAAAAAAAAAAGGTGGACTGACAATTCCAAGCAAAAGCTGAGAGGAAGCTGAAACCCAGAAGGGGGGCAGAGTTCAAAGCTGTATTCGTCCATCACTTTATCTCTAATGTCTACAACAGAGATGATGAATGAATGGGCCCCTGGGGCGGTAAGGAGCCCCAGATCGGATGGGCTCTGCAAGGTAGTGAAGGGAGGGGTGTGAAAGGGGCCTGGGAAGTGGAGGCTCCACACCTGTGAAGAAGCAAGTGTGTGAGAGGAACTGGACAGAGGCCCCTCCAGTTTGTAGCCCCAGAGGACTCTGCACGGGTCTCAAGGGGACGCTCACGCCTGAAGGACAGGCTGCCCTCCATACCCTTTTGCACTCCACCTATCACTAATAGCGAGGCTCTGGGTGTTTAATTTTTTAGTTGAAAACATTCAAAATTGGGAGATTCTACATATTCTGATTCCCCCCATTCCTTTTTGAAGATGGAGTGACACTACGCCTGCGGGCCCCCAGGTAAACGATCTGGCGCTGCAGAACAGCTGCCCCGATGTACACACAGCACCCACCTCTTCCCACTGCTCCCAGACACACACACAGGTAAGGCGGTGAAAACACAGAGAAGACAAGCACCTATAAGCCCAGGAGAGAGGCCTTCAGAAGAAACAAACCCTGCCGACACCTTGATCTCAGACTTCTAGCCTCCAGAACCAGAAATACATTTCTGTTAAGTCATCCAGTCTGTGGTATCTTGTTATGGAAGCCCTAATGAATTAATACATACATCCTTATGAAACAAATATGGGCCACTTCACAAATTTAATTACCAGCCTAGCCCTAACGCATTTGAAAATACACTATGTGTTAAATTCATTCTTTCATTCAACATTTGAGCACCTACTAAGCCCTGAACACTGCACATTTATTGATTCAAGCTCAATATCTTATAGACCAATTTTATTTTCTTGTCATTTAACAACCCACTTCTGATTTTTTCCAACCATTTTCTGCTGGGAAGCTTTATGTGGCATTTGGTTGTCTGCTGCTGATTCTCCTGATTAATGGAAAATGGTCTTTGTCACGAATCTGTTATGAACAGTATCAGAAATCCTAGTTCTCAACTCCGGCTAGACATCAGAATCATCCGGGATGTTTTTAAAATACCTACACCTGGATCAATCCCTTCCTCCATTCTGATTTAGTTGGTGTTTGTGAGGAGCTCTGCCAGTACGTGTATATTTCTTTAAGCTTCCCAGATAATTCTGATATGCAACCAAGACTGAGCATTGTTATTCTAGTTTGAAAGGTCCTTGAAGGTCACCTCCTTTGCTACTCAAAGTACAGTTCGCAAACTGCCAGCACCGGCATCACCTGGAAGTGTGTTAGAATTGCAGAACCTCAGGTTCCGCCCTGGACTACTGCATCAAAATTCATATTTTAACAGGATTCCCCACAAAATTCAGAGGTACTCTAAAACTTGAGAAGCACTGGATTTCCACTAGAACTACCTGGAAAGCTTGTTAAAAACAAGACTGCCTGGCTTCTTCCCAGAACCACAGAATCGCAATCTCTGGTATGGGCTTGGGAATCAGAATTTTATATATTGTTATGTAGCTAGTCACACGCGGGCCTGAGGTTTAGGAATCACTCACGTATGCCATAGTATACATCCCCTCAACTACCCGGCCTCTGCTTAACCTTCCAATTCTTTTTTAAAGATAAAAAAATATAACAGAGATACAGGCTTTTATTTTTTCCATCATGCATGCAAGCTTACAACTATTTATACTGTTTCAGAACAAAGAAATAATGCATTATTACCAGGGTGTCAATTACCCAGTAAGACAACCAGTTACTGATTACTTTTGGGAGGTTATTAGCACAGAACACAGCAACAATTTCCAAATTATACTTTCAAGCCCAGAGTTATTATGAGACCAGGACAAGCTGATAATTCTAATAGTCACGCAAGTCTCCATCTTACACAGGAAAAAAGACTGATGTTCTGGTGAAAGATCTCAAGTAAGCACCTTATCAAAGACTGACAAGTCTTTATCAACAAACAGTCTCTCTTTCCTTTTGTGGATGCAGGGAAAAGGCAGCATCCCCTTCATCTCTTTTTGAGACTTCTTGTTAATTCCGAAGACTTTCATTCTAAGGCCCACCTCTGGAACTTCATTAGTTAACACGAAAAGCAAAAAACAGACCTGATGTGATCATGATAGTGCACCCCACCACTATCACCACCAACACAGAGTCCCAATCTCCCAAAGCAGTCCTGGTTGAACAGGCACAGGATCTTGGACTTTTGATAAACAACACAGGCAGGGAGAGGGAGACACAGATGAAACCAGGTTGATCGTAATTGATAACTGATGTAGCTAGGTGATGGGCACATGGGGTCCAGAGACCATCCTCTCCACTTCTGTGCATATCTGAAAATGTCCACAATAAAAGAAGAAAAAGCTGGAAAAAAAAAAAGCAGACCTGTACAGCTCTATTTTCCCATTAAGCAAAAAATGAGGAAAGTGGTTTAGATTTACTTAGAGACAAAATAAGCAGCATATACGTTAATCTTCCACATACACAAGGCCACACCTAGAACAAAAGAGAAAGCATCCAAAGTAACATTATTCTGTTTTTGTTTGTTTCTATGATTTATAAAATCCACTAATGATGAGGAGAGACTGGACAAAACTTTGGGCATACCCTCACCTAGGCATCGCATTTGCCCACAGCCCTTTAATTCTCCCATCCGCACCCTGGGGAAGGTCCCTCCCCATCCGCTCCAACACTGAGAGGCAGGCGTGTTCTCCCTGAGGCTCCTCAAGCCATTTCTATCTGCTCTTCCAGGCCCGCTCCACACCAGACTCATTCCCACTCTGTGTTTTTGCCCCAACTCCCCTGCCCAAAACACCCTCTCGACAGCTCTGAGTCAAGACCTCCCTAGACCTTGGGGAGCTCAGAACAAGGTCTTCCATAAGGAAAGGGAAGTTAGTGGGTGGAGGGCAAGTGTAGACACAGTCCTACTTTCCCACCCTTGGGGATAAGGGGGAAAGAGGGCACAGGTAAGCCTGGGCAGGGAGGGCCCCTGGGCAGGGAGGGCCCAGATCAGCTTTTACACCCACAGGAAATGAGCCTTGGAGATTCAGAACGGGTTCTGCCCACCCCCATCCCCATGCCCCAGGAGAGAGCCTTGGGATCCCCCACACTGGAAACTAAAGCCTACTTCTACGGGTATTTGAGGGTAGAAGCCAAGAGAGCAAAGGACTGCTAAGGGTGGGGAAGCTGGGGAATGAGGTTCCAGAGGGCGAGAGGCTACCACAGAGGAGGAAACAGCGGGAGGCAACTGGGTCTTCAGGGACAGAGGAAAAGGTCAGAACAGGAGCAACCCTGGTTCACAACACTGCTGCCTGGGGGGTTATCATTCTAGCAGATGCACAGCCATGAAAAGAATTTTCAACATCAGAATTATAGCATGAACGCAGGAGTTGGGAGCAGTTGGCCTGCAGTTGGCCTTCTGGCTTCCTCTACCCTCTTCCAGCCCAGTGTGTGCGTGTGTAGAGCAAGTCCCCAGCTATCTCGCTACCTGTATGTAGAAAACCCTGGTTTTACGATTGTTTTGTTTTCTCTTTCTGAGATGTGGTACTACTGAAACAAAAAAAAAAGGAAGGGAAGGAGGAGTGGTAGACAGGACAGGGAGAGAGGGAAGGGAGAGAGGGAAAGGAGGAAGAGAGGGAGGGAAGGAAGAGGAAGGTGTGAGATGTGAGATGAAGTGGAGGTGTGAGATGAAGTAGCCACAGGCCCACAGATCAGAAATACCTCTTCCCCAGCAACTCCACTGGAGCACTCTGGTCATGTGTGAGGAAGGGATGAGGGGAGTTGATCATCAAGATACCTAGATTATAGGTGAGCTCAGTCCCCATCCTCACCTGGAGCCACAGCTTGATGACAGTGAGCACATGTCCATACATACCAGCCCGCCCATCAGTCTGGCAGCCAAGAGGGTTCCCGGAAGGCTGGGGAGGGTAGGTGTGTGTCTCATGCACCGGCAGGGGGCCTGGGTCCACAAGCAGTTCTTGAGGTCCTTGTTGACCAGGAAGCCAATTGGGGCCGATAGCAACCTAGACAAAACTCAATGGCTTAATAATGATGGGGCATGGTGCTGACCCTGATGAAGGTTCACCAGGAGAAAGGCCCAGAGGCAGGAAGAGATGCATGATGGTACAGAACGCACGGCATACTGCTTCTCACCCTTAACCTGTGTCCAGGAGGGCAGCGTGGGCCCCTGGCCAAAGCCAGAGATCTTGTAGATGGCACCTTGGCTGGTGACCCCAGAGCCACGGAACAATCAGTTTTGGCCGATGGCCAATACCATGTGCACAAGCTTCATTTTGCAGTGGCAACAGAAAAGCTTGCCATAGATGGCATGCATGGTCACATGAACCAGCCCAGCAAGTCATGGGCCCTGAAGGAGCAAAGCTGAAGGATGCACTGGTCCTCTTGTTGGATGACTTGTGAGTGTCCACGTTAAAGACAGGTGGGAAAGGCCAGAGCCAAGAACAGGGTCCAGGCAATGGAGATAAAGGGTGCACACATCTGAATCATGTGTGTGTAACATATAAACAGTAGGGGTGAGATCACGTAACATGTGACACTAACGTAAAAAAGCAAGAATGCCATGGGGAGGCAAAAGAACACGATCATAAACACCATATTCTTGTAACTGAAGTCCAAAGGGAATATAGTGCACAGAGGTCAACATGAAGAGAAGGCAGACAGCCAAACACATGTGGTCAGCCAGACACAGGTCCAGCAGGAGGTAGTAGGGAGACCTGTGCAGAATCAGTTGGACTTGTTTACCCCAGGCTCTGGGGTCTCCACTGGCTGCCTTGCTGGACACGGCCTGCCCTCCTTTCCTTTCTCTGCTCGGGCCCCTTCACTCATAAGGTAGTACTGCAGGGGATTGGGCCACAACTCCTCGTTGATTATCTCCACAATCTTGTCAGACTCAATGGAGCTGTGGTTTGAAAACCACCCAAAGAAGCTCCGGGTGTTGTCTGGGTTCCCCTGGCTTAGGGACTGAAGATCGTGCCCTGGGAGCCACTGGATTGGAGTAGAACGAGACACCACCTGACCGGAAGGACCACACCCATATTCCTTGATGAGCACCTTATTTTGGAAATAGGGGTTGCGGCCAAAGTAGAACTTGATCTTGTAGCCCAATCTGGCGAGACCAAGCTCTTCCACCTCCAAGCTGTTCAAGTAGCTGAGCACCTCTTTATCTTGGTTGTTTAGAAAGGATGAGAGCTGGGGGTGGTTCTGAAAAGCCTGCCCCCAGAAGCCCGGGATATTCTGGATGAGGAGGTTCCTGCGCTCTAAGTGGTGCAGTCGCAACTGCCCAAACTTGCGGGAGAGCCGCAGGTAGGCCCTGTCCGCCTGGGCGTTCATGGTCTCCAGCTTCAGCTGGACGTTCTCCAGTGTATCCATGCTGCCATCTGTTGCCGGGGGCCCTGACCCTGCATCCTTCTCCACCTTCTTTTCCTCTACCACTGGAACGGAGGCAGACTCCCCAGTGGCCCCTTTCTTCGGTTTCCCAACAGCTACGGCCGAAGGCCCCCTCCCCACTGCGCTACAGGTAGCTGGGGCCTTCTTCCCAGTGGGGCAGCGCCGAATTCCAACGCGGGGGACATTTTTCGGCTTTCCCATGGTCCCCACGGTTCCCACGAAGACAGTGTCTGTCGCCAGGCGCTCCGAGAGGATTCTGGCCTTCCCCGGGCCGGGCCTGGTTGCGGCCTGCCCGCGATCCCCCGCAGCCCGGGCCCGGAGCGCGAGGCCACAGTCCAGGGGGAGCCGGCAGGCACCCTCTTCCCCGGGCTGGCGGGGCGGCGCGGGCGCAGCGGTTTCCAGTCTACCCCAACCCGCGCCAGCCTGCACCTGTGCCGCCTTGGTCTCCTCCCCGAGCCTCTGGTACTGTGGAGGGTCCGGGTCGCGAGGGGCGTCGTCAGGAGTAGCGCGGACTCGGCCTTTGGCGCGGCCTTTGCCATGGTTTTTGGCGCGGGAGGACTTTCTACCCCTACTTCGGCCGCTCATGACGGTAGCGGACTCAACTTCAAAGGCACGCTCCGGCCCTGCGGCCCCTGGCGCCAGCTCTCTGTCCCTACCGAGAGGGCCTCTCCATGGCAACCGCCGACGTCACGACTGCACGACTGTACCGTAGCGCGAGGACTGGATGCGCCCGGTGATTGGCTCCACTGCCGCAGCTGCGCACCAGCCGACCCTCACAGACGCCCCCACCCCCATCGCACCTTAACTCGCTTTCACTGTTCGAGAGCGCTGTGCTTTCGTTTAGTTTTTTACCGTTGGTCTCAGTTATGCCCTCGGGGTCCTCTTATACAGGACACCCTCAAGACAGCCATCATGTCAGTTCCCCTATCATATACTTTCTAAGCTAAATATCTAAAGTTCCTTCAGTTATCTTCTGTGGCATCTATCATGATGAAACTGCTCCTGGTCTCTATGTCTCATCTTTGAAAGCCTTTGCTGAGGGATTTGCCCGGGTACCTTAACTCCAGGGACTTTAAAGGTAGGTACCGTAATGCCAGGCCACAAAGCGATGTGATACGTGGTGGGATGTTAGTAGTAACTACTTAAAAAAAAAAAAAAGCAACTACTATTTTATGAGTATCATTATGTGTCAGGCACTTTACTGTGTGCTTTATATGCATTTTCTCAATATGTTAAGGAGGTATTGTTATCATTCTCATTTTCCAGATGAGAAAACTGTGGCTCAGGGATGCCGAGGAACATTCCTGAGATAACGCAATAAGGCATGGAAGCACAATTCTAACCCAGTTCTGACTCATAACCTTTATTTTATATTCACAAGTGTCTAATCCTTCCAGACCTGCTCAGCTGTAAATTACTGCGTTAGTGCTTAGGAAGGCCAGCCTTGCCTGTTAAACCAGCATCAGCCGAGCACCTCTTCATCCTGGGACCATGACCTGAGTCCTCTAGCTGCCTCAGGCCTAATTTACAGAGCTGGGCTGTCACTCAAGGTATAGGGCCAGGAGTGAAGGATACAAGTCAGAATTCCTATAACTGGAGTAAGATGGGAATGTGGTCAGAGAATTATTTAATTATCATTCAAGGAGTGGAGCGGGGCTTCCCAGGTTAAAGTTCAGAAGCAGACCCTCCATAGTGGCAGTGAGGAGGCCCTAGAAACTTCTTAGAGACTGCAAAGAAACAGCCAGACAACCTATTTCGTGTTCACAAGAGAGCCCTGGACCATGCTTTTACTAGCCAGGTGAAAGGACCATGAAATAGTGAAGCCAGTGACGAGGTTATGACCAGTAGGAAAGTTTTCAGGTTGTCCCTTTAAGTTCAAAGGGAACAAGGAGGCCCTTGCAACCAGCTAATGGAGAGGTAAGCCCCAGCGTCTCTGGGTTCTCAATACCTCTTACACTCATTACTCTCTTGTACTCTCTTGTGGTTGTGGCCTGGCAGCCTGGCATCACCTGGAAGCTTGTTAAAAATGCAGAATTTCAGGCCCTACCCCAGACCAGCTAAATCAGAATTTGACTTTTAACAAGATCTCAGTTGGTTTGTATGCACATTAAAATTGAAGTATAGGAGACAAGGAAAAAGAGGAATTGTTTGATACAGTTGGGCCTTACTTTAAACCAGCCCGATACAAACGACTCTGCTAACTTTCCCAAAGACTCTGCAATAGCTTGCAAGGCTCTCCGTGATCTGCCAAGTTCCCTCCCTGCCACTACCCAACTTACCTCTCTGACCTCATCCTCTTGTCTCTCCCACCCCCTTCCAACTACACTGGCCTACTTAACTGTTCTTCCAAATTCTAGGTAGGCTCCTGCCTCAGTGTCTTTGCACTGGCTCTTCCTTCTGCCCTAAATGCTCTTCCCCCAGATATGGTTTACCACCTTGGCTGGCTCCCTTCACACTTTGCTCAAATGTACCCTTCTCAATGACCATCCTATTTAAAATTGCCACCCAGCTCCATCCTTCTAACTCTGCACTAACTTTTTTTATTCCTTAGCACTTGTCACCTTCTAACACGCTACCAATTATTTATTATGTTTATTATTTAACTGTCGCTCCTCGCTAGAATGTCAGCTCCATGAGGGCAGGGATCTTTGTTTTGTTCACTTGTGACTACAACAGTGTCTGATACATGAAAAGCACTCAATAAGAGAAAGAACCAATCAAAGGAGAATTTTTTAAAAATGAGTTTGTAAATTGATTGTCTGAAATCAGAATACCCCTCTTTTCCCCACAGAAGCAATTTTATAGACGAAGGTTGTATACTCAAATCAATGCATGGAAACCTATCAAACTCATAATTTAGCTAAAAAAGCATCTTTTGATATGGGCACCATTCAGGGACAATCTTAGGTAAAAAATCTAGAGTGACACATTTAAAAATTAAATAAGGGGAATTCATATTTGACTTAAAAGGGATTAAGCCAAGGGTTACCTTAAACTCTTGTTGAGGGCCCTTTCATAATCACTTCTTCCCAAGGCCTTCCATGATCACTCCAGACCACAGTAAGCAGCCCTGTCCTTGATCTTACAGAGAAGTTGTTAACTGTAATATATTCATTTAGCAATCAGACATGCGGTTTTTGTGCCAGTCCTTGTACAGAATTACCTCTTAAACCAGATAACCACAGTCTGGAATTCTCTGTAATCTCAGGGGGAAAAAAATTAGCTGAAGCAGCCACCATCCCTCTGTAAACTGCAGAAATTGATAGACTGGCCCACTTCTCAGAGCACTAACAAGTTGGACCAACCTCTGTTGTCAAGAGCCTTAATCCAGCATCAGCATCTGCGTCATGTAATGCTCACCCATGACTAAACCACTGCAGGATTAACGTAGGCTGGCCGCTGCAAACAGTGTTTATTGTACAATCTGCTTGAGCCTGTTTTCATCATGTCAAAGAGATAAGCATCAGGTAAAGGGAAACAAATGTGGGACTAACACCTTATATAAAGATACTCCTCTTCTTGAGAAGCTGGCCTGTGCTACTGAACTGAACTGTTGGTTTTCTTCCAAGGTATTGATAGTTAATTTATATGAGACTATATCTTGGGTTCCCAGTTAGATAGTAAACTGTGTAAGGGTAGAGACTCTGTCTCTTTCTTTTATCCCTCAAAGCACCTAGCGTGGCCCTTGTACATACTAGTAATTATAACAAAAGTTCACATTTATTTTGTACTTTATACAGTACCATGTTCTAATTCACTGAATCCCTACAACCATGCCATGGGACAGGTGCAGTTATTTCTCCCATCTTAGAGATGAGGTTACTGCTGTACAAAAAGGTTCTGTACCTTGCCCAAGGTCACACAGCTAATAAATGGTTTTAGCCAGGCAATCGAACTCCTGCACCCACGCTCTTAACCACTACCCCATGATGTAAAATTATGGTTTGATAGATTGAAATATCAAACTCTCTCTAGTGGGTAAAAATACCTTTCAATTTTCAAAAATTATATATATATATATTTAATATAATTATACATACACATACATGTACATACACATTCATATATAGATAAACTAATACCTATATATATCAATTAGTCATGAATCATTTTCTATGGGGTGTATATGTGGCATGATGATACTAAACAGAAGTGAGTTTCATTTCAACAGTCCAGGTTGAGAATAAAGCATCTTCATTTGCATTGCATTTGTCATAAGCATTCTATGACTATTATGAAGGAAATACAAATTTACTCTCATGAACTCAGAAATCTGGAAGCATTTTGACCTTTTCCCAAAAATGAGACATTAAATCCACGGCAATGTAAGCATTTAATTGATTCTTTTAAATAGTTGATCATTAGCAAATATTTATTAAAGACTCATAAAAACACTTTTCAAAATATTAGAATAACTAGTCACTTTTGTTCCCTGAAAATTGTACTTCCTCCATTCCTTTTAAGGTCTGATTTCCTCCAATCATAGAAATTAACAGGCTGGGAAAAGACATTCCAGTCATCCAACCTGTTGCGCAGCCAAGAGAACAATGTTCCCCACCATCTCCCTGCCAAAGGGCTTTAGGATCCCAGATGACATTTTTTAGCCACAAAGGTTTTCTCTTCCCCCAAGGAGATAGTTTGAGTCTGTTAGATCAAACAGTGAGTATTGCTTACTCTAAGACATTTTGCCAACTAACCCTCCCAGATTTGGAGGATCATAGAAAAGGAGTGACATAGGGAATATTTTTCAAAGCCAAGGAGGGAGAGAAAAATCTGCCTCTTAATGGTAAATTTCAAAAACTATTTGAATTTAACATCTCGAATAATGTGCCTAGCTTCTTCCCAGTTCCCACTCACCGCCAAAGACCAAAAGTTTACAGCACCGCCTAAGTTACTCAGTTCATGTCATATAAGTAGCTGTAAAATATTTTTAAATATTGACAGGTGTATTCTTCCTTCCTGGCGTTTTCTTTTTACCCTACAACATTTTCACCGTAAAAATTAGATCTTTAGGCTAAGGCTTTTGTTCTAGAGAAGGGAAAATACCGAAGAACCCAACAAGAGCAGAATTTAGCAACTCAGATTCTTCACTTTGAATTTCAAAATAGGTTCTTGAGAGGGGAAGATACGATAGCATTGAAAGAGAAAAAAAAAATTTTAGCTCTGCAAGAGCAAACCTGGGAGCATTAAGAGCATAGAGTTTATCATATAAACCATAAAGGAAGAAAAACATGTGATGATATACAAGCCAAATCTCCACCACACAAAGAGGAGACTAAAACCTTTCCTGAGCTGGGGTTGAAGAGCTTGCGGAAAATTTAGAGTACATTGTTGGTGCAGGATCTATAGAAAGGAATTCTCAGTTACCCCTCCAGGGGTCAGAACTCTTAGAGAGCTAGTAGAGACCATCCTCCCTGGAAAGATAGAGATCTGAGAGTAGGGAGGACTAGTTCCCAACTTGAAAACTGGGACTCAGACAAGAAATCCTCTTAGAGGGCTTCATTCCATCACAAGGATAAGTATTGCCAAAGGAAGTTCTTTGAATTTTAAGTGTTTTAAGTGTTAAGTTACCTAGTTACTTGAATTGCCATGTTTAAGTTCATCTGAATTTTATAAATTGCTGCAACTATGAAAATTCATACTCATTACAATAACATTACCTAGACCAGACCCAATATCTAATGGGTTTAAGCCATGCAATACCAAAGGCAAAGAAACTTAAGGGACGGGTGACTTCAAAACTCTTTAGAAGATAAATGGCATTGATAATTTTAGAAAATAACAGAGGGTATTAAAAAGAAGCCTCATAAAACACGGTTATGATTGCAAAAATCAAAAAATTTATGAAACTCCAAGCACCAAATATGAACACTTTCACTACAATTTAGGGGGGACCCTAAAGCAAAAGTAAGTGCTGTCCAAGAAAGTCTTCCATTGAGTGGTCATGTGTTGAACTTAGAACCATGGGTACACCCCATTTATTGCCATTATTACTTTTAATATGTAACTTAGTAATTTATCATACACTTGAATTCCACTTCCAGTTGGGTTACATATGCAAGTCTCTGTCTCCAACCAGATCAGAAGCTTTATGATTTACAAAGGCTGATCTTACCTTCTATGTAAGCTGCACAGTGCCTTCTCTGAATTACCCCACAGTCATCCCCCAATTTCCACACAGCCCTCATCAATTTCCAAAACAAAAACAAGCTGTCCTCAGTCAATGCCTCCACATGTTGTCTAGTGCAGAGAACAGTAGGTGCAAGGTCTCTCTTCCCTACCATCTCTTTTCATGCCACTCAGGGATGTTTTGTTCATATTATACCCATAAGTTTATTATCTTTATTGTTCCCTTTCCTATATTTACACACACTTTTTATTGAAGTATAGTTGATTTACAATGTTTATGTGTGTATATATCTATGTTTTTCTTTTTCAGATTCTTTTCTATTATAGCTTATTATGAGATATTGAATATAGTTCCCTGTGCTGTACAATAGGTCCTTGTTGTTTCTCTATTTTGTATATAGTGGTGTGTATCTGTTAATCCCAAACTCCTAATTTATCTCCCCCTCCCACTATCCCTTTGGTAACCATTCTGTTTTGTAAATAAGCTCATTTGTTTCATATTTTTAGATTCCACGTATAAGTGATATCATAGGCTATTTGTCTTTCTCTGTCTGACTTACTTCACTTAGTATGATAGTCCCTTGGTCCATCCATGTTGCTGCGAATGGCATTATTTCATTCTCTTTTATGGCTGAGTAATATTCTCTTGTATGTATATACCACTTTTTCTTTATCCATTAATCTGTCGATGGACATTTAGGTTGTTTCCATGTCTTGACTATTATAAATAGTACTGCTGTGAACATTGGGGTGCATGTATCTTTTCAAATTAGAGTTTTCATCTTTGCTGGATATCTGTCCAGGAGTGGGCAGCTCTATTTTTAGTTTTTTAAGGAACCTCCATACTGTTCTCCATAGTGGCTGCACCAATTTACATTCCCACCAACATGTACACACACACTCTTAACATCCTTGTGCCTTCTCTTTTTTTCCCAACAACACATTAATAGTACAGAAATATTCTACAGAAAGAAGTAAGGTTGGTAGATTTTCACTTGGAAGATTAATTGGGAAGAAAAGATCTCAACAGGACTTGGATATGAATCTTGGGATATCCCAGGAAAAAATGTCATTAAGAAAGAACAACATGGAAAACAGAAACTGGAATCACCCTCATTTCATATAATCTAAGATCCCGCATGGGTTACGCAGGGTCCTGGGATTGAGGAAGGCCAGGATCTTCATGGAGGATGACCAGTACCTGCAGGGAGTTGGGGTCTTAGGATGGGGGTGGGGAAGTGAATCCTCTTATATCACCCAGCACATCTCACACACCAGCCAGGTAGCTATAGGGGTGAGAAGGTCCCCCCTCCCCTTATCAAGCAAGCCATCAGTTTTCATGAAGCTAAGAATTTTCATCAAAGACATGGGGAAAATGAACAAAGAATATTAAATTGAATTTTAAATTAATAGGCAAGCATTCTGCAGTTAAAATGTTCAATTATATGTTGCAATCAGCTAGCACCCATAAGCATGAGGTTTCATTGTTCCATTTCCTTTTACCTGGACTAATTTAACGGAAGATACTCTTTGTCTTCTAGAATGCCTGCTTCGGTTATTCAGTCTGTGTTTGTGTAATATTTGTTGGCAATAAGATATTTTAAAAAGCACTCAAAATTAATAGTCAAGAAAAAGAGTAAAAGAACTAGAAAATTAAGAAAAAAAAAGCAGTGAAATACAGTCACCCCTCAGTATCATGGGGGATTGGTTTTGTGATGTCACCTTGAACAAGAAAATCCAAAGAAGCTTGGGTCGGTCCCTTACATAAAATGGTGTAGTATTTGCATATAACCTAGGCATGTCCTCCCATATACTTTAAATCATCTCCAGATTACTTATAATATCTAATACAAGTAAATGTTATGTAAATAGTTGCTGGTGTGCAACAAATTCAAGTTTGCTTTTGAAACTTTCTGGAATTTTTTTAAATACTTTCCATCTGAGGTTGGTTGAATCCACAGATATAGAACCTGCAGATAATGGAGGGTCAGCTGTCCCCAAATGCGTCCCAATCCGTTGTGTCTCCTACACTTGCTAGAAGCTGGGCACAGATTTGATTCTGACCTTTTATCTACCAGTGCAAAGAGAGAAATCAGATGTGGTGTAACGTTCATAAAGTTTGTAATATTAAAAAACAAACAACAAAAAAAACAGGTTCTCAGAGAAAATACATTGATTCTCAATGCTGAACCCAGAGAGGAATATCAGGATTCAAAGTCCCAGCAGTATCCTGACACTGAGTCCAGCACTGTGGTACCTGTAGCACCGCCTTATAGGCTGGTGAGCAGCCAGACAAAGAGCCATGTTGTAAATGCAGTTCCATGGTGGTTCAGGTCCAGAGCTAGAAGGCTTAATCCAAGGAGACAGTTTGTAGAATTTTGAGGAGAAGCTGGGTGTGCGTCTTGAAGTCAGCCTCTGCGGTATGGCCTCCTCGGCTGACAGTGTGCCTGGAACCTGGATACGGCCTGGTAGGCATCACATGAAGAATGGCCTGGTGAATTTCATTCTGCTCCTTGCTACCAAATGGGTCCAGACGTTTCCTGAGAGCCATGCCCTCCTCTCCCATTCCTTCATCTTTTTTTCTGTCTCCCTCACTTTCTTTTCTTTCCTTCCCCCGTACACTGATGTGTTTAGAGAAACCATTCCAGCTGCTTCAAAAACTATTTTCCTGCTCCAGGTCCTCTCCCCCATCCACACGCAGATTAAGCCGAGTCCCTGTGAAATTAAGCCATGTTTCCCTCTCAGAGTGACTTTGTACCTCAATGTCTCCACAGTGTCAGAGGTGTCAGTTGGGGTCAGGGTTCAGGTACAGGACCAGGCACGTGGCATAGGTGAGTGAAGCAGGTCCAGTGCAAGCCTTTAGGGAGTTGAAGAGGGAGTTATGCCCCATCTCAGGCTGGCAATTGCCACTCCACTCCAGCTGATTGTAGCCATGGAGAAATCTATTTTTATGTGAAATTTCTCACTCTAAAAATCCTGTGAGAGCCAAGCAAGACAGTTCTGCTTGTAGGCTCTAATTTGCTACCCCTGTTCTACATCCTTGTTTTTTTTTAAAAAAAAAAACTCAGTTTTTAAGTGAAATCATGAAGGAATGTCTGGAAATTATTTGAATTCCTCCAAAGAAGAGCAGTTTTTGTGGTTGTCCCTTGAGAAAAGCCCATGAACGTAAAGAGAGGTAATATGATCAAGCTGGACTCCACCTTACGTTGTTAGGGCAAGTGAGGAATTGATGGCAACTGGGAGACAGCTTTACTCAAGGTGAGCCCAAGTAAGGGATTATATTTTTGTCAAGATTTTTATCCTTTTTCATTTTAAACTGCAAAGATGATGATCATTTTTAATTGGTTTTATTTTTTCACGCATTCAGACTCTGTGCTACCTCTGATTTCTTAACATGTGTAACTTAGACTCCAAAACTATTTTCATCTCACTACAATAGGAAGGCTTTGCAAGATCAGCTCAGAGACACATCCATACTGCTCTCTGCACCCAGCAGCCACATCTGGACAGCTCTACTGAGCAACTAATGCAATTCTGACACAAGTGGTAGATTTGAGTGACTAACGCTGCCTCTCTGTTGTTTTTTTCCTCCCCTTCTTAATCAGTACCCATATAATTGATCAGGTAGGCCATATGGCCCCTCTGATTCCCACATTAAGACAATTAGGACACCAGCCAGGTCATTGCTCAAGCTGGCATTCTTCATGACTAAGACAAGAAAACCTAACTCTTTGTCTTCCTCAGAAAAAGCCAACTCCATCTGCTCTTGGGTATGATTCAGTACGAATTCATATAATATCTGGCTAAAAAGGAGTACAGCCACATTCAGAAAAAATATTACCTGTAAGTGAATTGTATGCCAGTAAGTTTCCCCCTGCAGAATCCAGACTGAAATGTGATAGTAAAAATCTAATGTGATAGTAAAACTCTAACTCAAGAAGAGTGAGTATACAGTGTAGAGTAAGGTTTTACACACAGTCTGAGAGAGAGCTGCTGGTCATTGGAGAGGAGGTAGACCCTCCTACTCTAGGACCGAGTGTTAGGAGACTGGGGGATTCTCACAGCTGTGAACTCTAAAACGATGGAGGCGGGGAAGGACTTAGAAATGCAAGGAAAGATAAAAGATCTATTTTCTGGCATCAGGATTTATAGAGGGAACCACTCCCACACTGCAACCCTCTTTTAATAAGAGAAAATAACAAGCTAAACGGCATGTCATAGCTGAGATTTCTGGAAAGTCAGCCATTCTCCGCATCATGGAATCTGTGAATCAGGAGCCAATGGGAAGCAAAACAAGTAGCAGTTTGAACATAGAACTATTATTTTATTTAGAACAGAAAGGGAAAATTGACTAAATGTATTTACTAAACATATGACCTATTGGCCAGGAGATTTATGCTTCCCTACGTGATGTGTTCTCTTAACTCCAACCCCCAACCCCCAAGCAGGAGCAGTGGAGGAAGCAAGAACCACCGCAGCAGGGTTAGTCCTGGAAATGACACTGTGCACCAACAGACTTCTTGCAGAAGGTTTCCAAGCATAAGAGCGACCCCTGAAGTACCTGGGCAGCCCACCCACTACTGAAACAAGACGAAAGTGCCTCTGGGAAGGAGATGACAAATATTCCTCTTGTCCTCTTGTCTTTCATCACTCAAACCAATTAAAAAGTAAAACAAAAGTACCTAAGAAGAGGCAAACAACAGCAATCAATTCTCCCCGTTTATAATCAAACAGGATTTCAGCAACCAATGATGTTAAAAAAAATTTCTACCATATGCCTCATGTGTTACTCTAGTAAATGAATTCTTTCATCATCAAGAGAGTTTATATGACATTGTCTTGACGATGAAAGAATTTATTTCCTAGAACAAAACTCTGGAAAAAGTCATGTTAAGAATCATGCTGGCATAAGTCAGGTGTATCTAAGGGCCTGGCCTTTTGGCCTAAATTTTATCATTCAGTCACGACTGGAAAATATTCCAAACCACCCCCTAAAACTACACACAGTTAACAAAGAAACATGTCATTTAAAGATTAAAATAGAAAATTCCTTTTATGATTTTGAGATTGTGTACATGGGATGGGATAGGATGGGATCTCGTGGGATGGGGGAGGGAGTTGGCAGGAAAGGGCGGCCACAGGCAGTAGCTCACTTATGACTCAACATGTGTTAGGGTCTAAGGAAATCCTACCCAGATCTTTATGATTTTGAACTCAGATAAATGAGGCTACCTGTTGGCAAGAAGCAGCAATGCTGAAATAAGAGAAAGAGGCCTGAATTCATTTCCTATTGCTTCTGTAACAAATTACCACAAATTTAGTGGCTTAATGCAACATGAATTATTTTCCAGTTCTGGAGGTCAAAATTTCAAAATGGCCACAACTGGACTGAAATCCAAGTGTTGGCAGGATTGTGTTCCTGATAGAGGTTCTAGAGGAGAATCCATTCTGAGGTTTCTCCATCTTCTAGAGGCTGTCTGTGTTCCGTGGCTCTTCCAGACAGCAGTTGTATCACTCCTACCTCTGCCTCTGTCCTCATATCTCCATCCCGCCAGCCTCCCTCTTTCACTTATAAGGCCCCTCCTGATTACAGCAGCCCTACCTGACTTACCCAGGATAAATTCCCATATCAAAATCCTTAACTTAATCATATTTGCAAAGTCCCTTATGCCATGTTAGCTAACATATTGACAGGTTCTGAGGATTAGGATTTGGGGGCCATTATGCTTCCTAACATAGGGCCATAAGTATTGAGTATTGTTTTTAAAAGTTAAGTGTTAGAAGACTTACAATCAGTTGTCCTGCTTTATAATTGTTCATCTCTTTCATATACACCCATCATTTTATTTCTGTGCCCTATATCTAGTTTATTATAATAATAACAATAGGTAACATTTATTGTTTTCTAAGTACCAGGTGCTGTGCTAAGGAACTTTCATTTTCATATTTACTGCTCACAACAACCCAGTGAGATAAGTGCCATTATCATCCCCATTTCATGGATGATAAAACTGAGGCTTAGAGAGGTTAAGTAATTTGTCTAAGATTAAACAGCTGAAATTCAAGGCAAGGTATGTCTGGCTCCTAACCCATAAGAAACAGCTCAACTAGATTGAGGCTTGTAACAGGTGTATTTTTTTTTCTGTAAACTTTATTTATTTATTTATTTTATTTGTTTATTTATGGCTGCATTGGGTCTCTGTTGCTGCATGCGGGCTTTCTCTAGGTACGATGAGCGGGGGCTACTCTTTGTTGCGGTATGCGGGCTTCACACTGCAGTGGCTTCTCTTATTGTGGAGCATGGGCTGTAGGTGTGCAGGCTTTTGTAGTTGTGGCATGCAGGCTCAGTAGTTGTGGCTTGTGGGCTCTAGAACACAGGCTCAATAGTTGTGGCACACGGGCTTAGTTGCTCCACGATGTGAGGGATCTTCCCCGACCGGGGCTCAAACCCGTGTCCCCTGCACTGGCAGGCAGATTTTTAACCACTGCACCACCAGGGAAGTCTGAAAGGTGTATTTCTTTCTCATGCTCCATACCCATTACAGGTCTGTCTTAGGTCTGCTGCATCTTCACATCTTCATTATTCTGAGACCCAAGATGAAAAAGCAGCCCGATCTGGGATATTGCCCTTCCCGGATATTGCCCTTGGTTAGAAGAGAGGAAAGAGAGAGATGGTAGAACCTCCCATAGGCTTTTAGAGTGTTATCTTGAGGTGACATAATCACTTCTGCTCACATTTCATTGGCTAAAGCAAATCAGTGGCTCAGCCGAACATCCATGTAACCAGGAGGTTTAATCTATTGCCAAGTAGCGCAGCAATTATTTGGAAAGAATTATACAATCTATAACAGCTTTAAGTATGATACTGTCCCACTCATTGAAGATGAGAGGAAAAGTAATAGTTTATCCACAGTCAAGATGATGTGGGACCTCCCTTGGTGGCACAGCGCTGGTCTCTCAGCCAGCTGGACTGCTGGGTCTATGTGAGAAGTCACCTGTATGGAGGGAAATTCTCAAGATACTGAAATTTTCCTTCATCCATGAGCCCAAAGTGTATAATGCTCCACCATTAGAGAGAGAATTGTGCCACCTGAGGATAGCTGTGTGGTACCAGGAGTTATGAACTGTTCTCCAAGGGAACTTTCTCCCAACTGGTGGAATCTAGATGGATGCAGGCCTTCCTCAAAGTATCAGGTGAGGAGTGTGGGTCTCCAAAGGTCCTCCCTAGTCCAAAGACTTCCTAGGATTCTAATCCAGGTGGAGAAGACTACTCTTCTCTGAGGACAGTTCTTAGGACCCAAGGATTAGCAGTGATGTTTGCTTCTTGGGCAGTGGCCCTCAAACTGCTCCAAGGAGCCCTTGAGGTTCTATAAAATTGTCTCAGAAATGGCCAGACAGAGGGACACACACCCAGACACATCCTTGCCCTCATTCCTGGGGCTTGCCACACAGACTAGGGCTAGGATAAAAAATGTGGCTTTCCTGTGACAAAGCGAGAGAGTGGCACGGACATATATACACTACCAAACGTAAAATAGATAGCTAGTGGGAAGCAGCCGCATAGCACAGGGAGATCAACTCGGTGCTTTGTGACCACCTAGAGGGGTGGGATAGGGAGGGCGGGAGGGAGGGAGACGCAAGAGGGAAGAGATATGGGAATATATGTATAACTGATTCACTTTGTTATAAAGCAGAAACTATCACACCATTGTAAAGCAATTATACTCCAATAAAGATGTAAAAAAACCAAAAAACAAAGTGCACAGTAGCCCACTAAATGTCCACTGATAGAGTATGTGTATTAGAAATTGTGTTAAGTTGTTTACCGTTCTGATTCCTTTGTTGTTTGCTTTTTTAATTATTTTGTATACATTATTAAATACAATACTTAATAAAATGATTGACTATAAAAAAATGTGGCTTTCATAATGAGACTAGAGGTGGATGGAGAGAGAGAAGAGTTCCTTTTGATACAACAATTCACAGAAAATCTGCGAAGCGAGGCTCCATCTTAGTCGCCTGGAAGATTCGTCTGCCCGGTATTTGTTTCACCCAAGGTTATGAATGTGCTGCCTCACCCCTACTCCGTGTGGCCCATTCAGAGAGGCTGGGACTGAACGGCTGCCCATATCCCTGCGGGAAGCTCCGGAGAAGAGGGTGATAGTGGGGAGGATGCGGTGGAGGACATTAAGGACACAGGGTCAGGGGAGGAGCAAGGGAGGGAGTGTCAAAGGGGAAGGTTGGTTCCCCATGCCGCCGAGGAGGGTGGCCCTGGGGCTGAGCCCACGGCTCTCAAGGCACAGAAGGGCGCATGCTGGATGGTGCACCTCAATGCCCCGCCTCCCTCGGAACTCCGTGGGGTCCAGCACGCCCGGGGATGGCTGTCAGTGAGGCCACTTAGCAAAACGCTGTTAGGACCACTTCATCTCATGGTAATATTGAGCGCACACACAGAAAAGGCTTCCACGTAAGATTTAGTTTGAATTTTTAAAACAAAAGCTGAACCCCACAATTTAACGCCGTCTTCTCACTTCATGGGAAAGGAAATAGGAACTCAGATTAAAAGGCTTGTCCAAGGTCAGAGAGAGAGAGAACCAGTAGAAAGTCAGAACCAGAACCAGGATTTTGGGCTCCCAATTCAGTGTTGCTTCCAGGCAGCCCTAAATTCCTCAAATCCTGGGCGTGCATCTTTGGTGCTCACAGCCCTGTCACTTAGGGGCGATGACCATTTGCTTTAACTGGGTAACCTCGCTGCCAACTCACTGATGGAGGAGAATGAGTATTTGGAATTTGCAGCAAAGCCCCTGCTTCAAAAGGAACCAAACCTTATTCTTGTAGTGTTACTGGGTTCCTCTAAAAGCCACGGCATGGGAGTGTGAGCTTCTGGCTCCCCCTGGGTCCCCACTGCCCCCCATATCCCTTCCTCCGGCCTTCTCACGCTCCATGGAAACACCACCCTGACTTGTCGGGATGCTGCAGCCTGCGAGCTGGCTGCCAGTTGGAGTTTTCGCAAGTTTGCCACGTTGCAGTGACAGGACTGTGTCGAGGCCCAGATGCTTCGGCGTAAATAAATAGCACATCTGGGACCTGGAAGGGGTCCAGCTGCATATGATAGAAAAAACTGGGGTGGAAACAGAGCCAAGTGATACACAGCTGGAAACCGTTAAGTTAGGAGCGAGGTAGGGGAGCAGTTGAAGTAGAGAGAGGAAGAAAGAAATGGAAAGCGGGGGAAAAAGATCAAACCAGCGATGACCGTTGTCTGGAGGCTCTGAATTATAATTGCTGAGAAACAGACCTGTGGTTTACACACAGCTGAATTAAGAGCATTCCTACAAAATGATAGTTTATAATCATTGACCTCAAAGCAGAGAGACCGAGCAGGGGAACTTGACTCCTGGATGTCTGGCTGCCTTGGATGTGTCGGTTTGGTCACCTCCTAGCTATTTGCATCTATAAATGGCCTCGTGGTGAGCAGGGTGAAGGAGTTCAGACCTGCATCCATGAGCACCCCAGGGCTCCCTTCCCAGGGTCATCGGCATTTGGGAAGCTCACTGAGTTCCCAGACTCCAGGGCAGCCTCAGCTGAACATGCCTGTTGCAAACGTGCAGAGGATTAAAGCGGAGGCTGGGGTGGGGGTGGAGGGACAGTGACATCACTGTCTCCCAGCCCGGAGGCCCCAGCAGATGAGTCAACGAGATGAATCAGCGATGGCTGCAGAGGGAGCTGCACACCCACAGCCCCACCAGAGACTAAAAGCTACCATGGTATCACCAAGCAGAGGAGAGGAGGTTTGAGTACAGGGAAAATTAGGACACAAAGAAGAGACAGGAGCACAATCCGTTCCTCTCTTAATGGAAATCAAATGCATGGATTACCTTCTTAATGATGGCTTGATTTAATCTCCTGGATTAAAAATACCCCAAATGAAGCCATCGTCAAGAGATGCCAGAATGCAGGCTTTCTAAGCAAAGCACAGTATCGCAGGGCAAAGCTTTTCTAGATCCTTCCAGACCCTCCCACTTCATCCTTGTCTCGTAGCGGGTGATAGCAGGTAAATCTCACCATCCTAGAGAGGATCCAAGGCTCCTTCCAACTTACTTGGGGCTGAACATTGATGGCCATAAGATGCAGGCTTGTCGTCTTTTAAGGAAAGCAGATGACTAAACAAAATGGACCCTACGACAACTCTTACACTTGGTTTGGTTGAGATTCCGGGTTTTCTGCATTCACAGGGAATCTGAAAGGATAAATGACTGTCTTTGGGTCTTGGTTGGCAAAGTTTCTAATTGGCAATGATTGCACTTTGGAGAATTCTCAAAATGATTGAACCACAACAGAAAGACTAATCTTGGAAGCTAATTCTTAGTTTGTAGGTTCCCAGCATTCCAGTGAAGGGAGGAAACCAGTCAACCTTCACAATATCATTTATAGTGATTCTGAAAGCTCATAATAACACATATTTAGGGAATATGGTTGGAAGTTGGTATGATTCAGTTATGGATCTATGCATTATTTAAAAACCATTGTTCATTCATTCAAGAAATATTTACTGAGCACTTTCCAAGAACCAGGCATTATGCTGGAAGCTGGAGATAAGTTGTTGAATGAGACACAGCCCCTGTTCTCAGGGAGCTTATAGTCGGGCAGCCAGAGTTCCTACAACCACTGTGTGAAAACACAGCTGTTCATTGTATTCAAAATTAACTTCTTAGAGCATCAGTCAATTCTAAAGTAAGAGAAAAGAAGTCTGCACAGCACTGGAAGTATCCCATGCCTCAAAATAAAAATAGGATTGTATTTAGAAAAATCTTAATTTTGTGGTATTCCAAGAAACAGAAACTGCATAAAGGGAGGTAAGCCAGAATTCTTTCTATAGCCTGGTAATTAATTTGCAGCTCAAAATCTCCTACAAGAGACTCCAAGCCAAAGTACTATTTTGGGGAAGGAGACGAATTCGGGAGTTGATGGAAGGCATGTTTCCTAAAGCATCTCATAATTCAAAGTCCACACAATTCAAATGCAGTCCTGACCAGGGATAGATCCTTTGGAGGACTCAGGGGCGTGAGTGCTATTTACCAGCTGAAATGGCATGGCCATGTGGCAACAGCAGAAACACTATTTACAATTTGTCCTGCTGCTGGTTTGAAATTATATCATTCTTGGCTCATTTTTTTGGTTCAGTTTGGCAGCCCTCCAGATTTTTCTCCATCCTGTTCCCCCCAGGAAGTCAATCTTTATGGACTACAGCAATGAGTCTCCTTGCCCTCTGGCTTCCAGGCAGTTCCCACCAGTGGGCGGCACCCACTGAAATCAGGGTGATGGAGGAGAGAGGTTAGGGTATCTACTCCCAGAACCCTCTGCCAGGCCACAGAAGAGCAGCTGTGTCCCTTTACCAAAGCCCCCAGCTCCTGTCAGGTGACCCTCTCCACCCAGCTACCCCCGGAAGGGGTTCAGTAATTGCTTATTCGCCTCCTGACTTCAGGTCAGGAGGGAAGATTTGTACTGTTCCTTGCAGTTTCCCTACACCCTGCCCACGCCTTTGTCAATAGCTCTTTAATCCAGTTTAAGTGTGCCATCTATTTGCTGCTGGGACCATGGCAAATCAAGGGGATTTATATTATCTCAAATGTTGTACCTAAAGGGAGGCTTTATTATTATTTTCATATTACATGATTTCAAATCTGCTTGGTTCAAACTTGCATGAAAAAGCAATAAATTTCAAAAGATCCACAGGGCCATCTGCATCAGTAACAGTGTTGAAAATCAAAGTTTACGACAACCTGCCTTAGATTTCCCTCTGTAGCTTAACCTATTATCCTTTATGACTTTGGGGACCTTCCTCCTCTGCTTTATGTTTAGCTTAAATGGTAGACATTAGGTCATCCAACAATTCCTTCTGACCTAGCTTCATTAATTCCTAGGCAAGGAGACGAAAAGACTTTACCGGCAATGCATTAAGGCAATCACCCCTCTGCCTTTCCAGTCATTGGAATTCCATTCCCAGGCAACGATAATCTCTGAAATATTCAGAAACACACATGTGACATCTCTTCTTCCACTTCAGCAATGCATGGGGGTGGATTTTTATTTGGCTTCATTTTTTCATAATTTCAGCCCCTTTTGTTGGGTCACTGATTCAGTGGTAGACAGTTCGGCTTCCACTGCAGCTCAGAGAAGCCAAAGCAGACAGTTTGGCTGCGGGGAAAATGGGTGTCTGTCACCAAGAACCATGACACACCTGCTGATTTATGGACACGACCCATCGTTTCATTTGCCACCTCCATCTGGAACTCCCCATCCATCCATTCATTCTTACTCATTGGTGCCATTTCCACTTCATCACATTCAAGGAAACGCTTTCTGGAAGCATTGTGGGAAAGGGCAGTCAACAATTTCCTGAGATTCATGTCCGAGGAATATGGATTTAAATGAAAAGGCAGGGATGGACAGTGACCGCCCTTGTAACGGGCAGACCATGTAGTACGCACACTGACAGCACTGACTTTAGAATCAGATCTGAATTTTAATCCTAGTTTCACCTCCTGTTAGCTAAGTAACATGGGTTAGTTGCTTAACCTTTCCAATTCTTACTTTTTTTTTCTCTGTTAACTGTGGATATTATTAATATTTCAGTGGCTGTTGTGGAAATTAAATGAAAGAGTATCAATAAAACTCTTCGCACATTGCATGGCACAGGGAGCACTCACTAAATGAGGGTTTTCATCCGGGAGCCCCTTGGTGGTTTTCTGCTGCTCCATGAACCCCTTCAAATTCAACACTCCCCCTTCCACTGCCTAACTACTAACACGTAGAAACAGAATTTCTCCCCTTGTGGGTATGTCTAGATTTGCCAATCACAGGGGTTACATCTTCCTGTCCCACAAAGATCTCAGACGTATAAACCCACCATTACGGAAAAGGGCAGTGTCATAGGCACACAAGGTTTTGCCCTTTTCAAAGCATTGCTTTTGGGGGTGGGGGGGTGGGAAAGGTTAGGCTGAGCTGGGCTTCTCTGATGCCTCTCTGAATGATGGAAAGCCAGAAAAACACCATTCAACCCATAAAACTATCTAGCTACTAACCCTTCCTACCTACCTACAACTCCTCTATTGGAATCATGTTTATTATTTACCCCTTGTCTCCCCAAAAGCTCTGATATTTAAATTTAATTCTTTAGATGAATGGATATCATTGAAGAATTTTAAGCAAAGAGTGTTTAGACTTAGATCTTCCAAGAGCATTCTGGGAGCCACATAAAGGATGGGGAGGAGGGGGCATCACTAGCTCGGCCTCTCACTGTTGTGGAGCACAGGCTCTGGACGCGCAGGCTCAGCGGCCATGGCTCACGGGCCCAGCCACTCCGCGGCATGTGGGATCTTCCCGGACCGGGGCATGAACCCGTGTCCCCTGCATCGGCAGGCGGACTCTCAACCACTGTACCACCAGGGAAGCCCCTGTGAAAATGCAAATTCTTATTTGCAGGAGGCCTGGGGTGGAGCCGAGATTCTGCAGTTCTAATCAGCGCTGCTGGACCCTGGCCGTACTTTGAGTACCAAGAAGCCAGACCATTTAGTCCAACCTCTGATAGTCCAAGTTTGATAAAGGATAGTGCCCATACAGTGTACAGAGCTGTATCTTGCTCTGTACAGCTCCTAGCATTGGGTGCAGTATAATTATCGTGTTTAATAACTGCTTTCTCACAATGCTGATGTTGATCAATGACAATGAAAAATAAAACGAAATTGAATTATTGAAAATGTGTCCCAAAGATTTCCCAGTGCTGGGTTTTTGTTTGAGAGTGAAGGAGAACAACCCAAGGTTTACCAATCTTAGTTTAGGTTTTGCTTTCCACCAATTTCAGGCTGTTTCTAAGGGACCACCAAGTCCAATTTTTTTTCAAAAGAATGTTTTTAGTTTAATGAAATAATGGGTTTTTTAGTTTGATGAAATGAAAAAATATCTCTCACCATGGTTCTATAATATTGGGTTGACCAAAAAGTTTGTTCGGGTTTTTCTGTAAGATGTTATGGAAAAACCCGAACAAACTTCTTGGCCGGCCCAATAATATTAACAGATCAATCCAATGCCCCTTGTAAAGAAGGACTGAGTGTCAGAATGGTAAAAATCCTTTTTGTCAGTCCCCTCTTCTCTCCCTGGTCTGTTGTGAAAACAAAGCCATTGGGACTGCATTCCCCGTTCTGTCACTCACACATCTCCACGTCACTCAAACCACAAGCACTCTGCTCACCCAGGCAAAGAATGACGGCTCTACCCCTTGGAGGAGACCTACATCCTCATAGATCAGAGGTTCTCAGTGAGGTTCCTGGACCAGCAGCATCAACATCATCTAGGGACTCGGTAGAAATGCAGATTCCCAGGCAAACCCCCAGACCTCCTCAGATTCTGGGGGTGACCCAGTGATCTGTGTTTCAGCAAGCCCTTCAGGTGATCAAGTTGAGAACCGCTGTCCTGCATTTGGGTTTTCAGGTGAAGGAACTTCAGCTGAGTGACCCTCCTGATTATTTCCCCTACCTTTTGGAGACGATCTGTGTCTAATTGGTGAGTCTAGGAGAAGGAGGTGAGTGTTTGGGGTCAGCCACTGCTGGAATCTCTGATTCTGATCTTCCTTCCCACAGAGGATGCACTCTGCCAGGGGGCAGGAACGGGGGGTGCCGAATCTTCTCATTCTTCCTACCCATAGACAATGACTGTGATGGCCTTTGAGGCTGAACTTGATCTGACCTTGCAAGAGCCCCTCATGCCTGAGCAGGCATGGCTGTGACATAAATTTCATTCTAGGAAAACTAGAACATTGTAGACCTAGTTAAAACTAATCCTATAATTGGCTGTAGCATATGTGCTTTTTATGCATTGGATGTGGGAAATTTTTTTCTACTTGGATTATGTCTCTTCAACATTTCTAGAGGCCAGGTGTTTAAACTACAAAGGCAGCTAAGTTCTTCCTGGCTGCAGAGCACGAGTGTGAGTTTCAGGCCAGACCTTAATCTAGATCAACTACTCAATGTTCTGTTCCCTTCTGCATTGTTAGGAACTGCATTCAGGGACAAGGAAGAGAAGTGTGGAAGTAGGGGGATGATCCACAGACTCAAGTCACCCCCAACCACCAGACCTCAAGTTTATCCTGAATTTGTTCATTATGTAAATTCTGGCCCTAGCTTTACATCCCAGGGGCACTAACACTCCCAAAAGATGGTAGATTTCACTAATGAATACATCAAAGAAGGAACAGGAGCCACTGTTTTTATAAAGAATATCCCATCTTCTTGGGAAAACAAAACTACCCCTCCCCCTAAAAAAGCTCAGTGAAATTATTATCAGCCCCAAAGCTAAGAAGGCAGTTTAGGAGGCCTGAGCCTGAAACAGAGTATCTGGAAGCAGCTTTGCTCGGAAACTCAGGGAGGAACTGGATTGGCTGTCAAAATGCACTTCTGCCTTATTATCTCAATAGGAGCAAAGAGAGAATGAAAGACAAATAAAAGCAGATGGGCTGATTAAACAGGAGGAAGAGAAAGATTTCCTTAGGTTTGGGTTTTTAGAGACAAGGTAGATGGATATAAAGGGGATCAGGGAACATACCCAGCTCCGGCCGCTCATAAAGAGAAGATTAGGAAGAAAAGTGATGAAATCTAACAGAACCAGCCAGAACGACCCCTCCCCCATCCCCACCTGCAAAGCGATCCCAAGTTTAGGAAACCATTGAGAGAGGCATGCCCTTATAGCTACAGGAAGAGAGTCCATAACGAGAGCAATCAGAGAAACCACATGCAGGGGACTGCGGCAGCAGTGGTTACAGAAATCTTAGATTTGAGAAGGGAGGATCCATCTAAAATATTCAGAAGAAATACTGGGTTAGTTTCAAGGTGGAACTGTTATCATAAGTGAAGATGCGGATAATACCTATGACCTGAAAGAAATGCCCAAGAAATCCATGGAATTCACACAAAGAAAAGCACAGTGAAAAATGAGACCTTTTAAAAAGAAGGCAAGCAAGACAAAAGTAGATCAGGTGCAGACCTCAGGTTACATATTGGTTTAATGGAACTACACCCCTTAGGTTGGATTATCCCACTCATGAGATGAAGATGAAAAACCTCTTTGTGAACAATGGATGCTGGAAAGATCCAGAAACCTTTGATTTCTTAGCTCTCAGTACAAGGTACCCTCAAGAGAAAAATCTAGAAATAGAAATAGAAAAACAATCCTAAAGTTTCTAAATTTTAATTTGCTCATGGGAGAGAAATAGACCTTGAGTTAGGCTTGGTGACTGGGGCTGTCACTGCTGTAAATTTCTAAACTTGGCAAGAAAGGAACGTCCAGTCTCTAATGAAGGCAGTGGCAGTTTCATGTGGATTTCCCTTCCACCTGCCCACCCACCCCAAGTATGTTTAACGAGTGCCATAAGTAACCTCTTTATGAAAGTTGTCTCCCAACCAAGTTTAAGTTCATAGGTTCATAGTTGAAGTTCATAGATTATGGAGAAGTGCCCTGGATAAACTGGATGGCATTCTGAAAAAGGGGAAACCGAAAGTTTTCCTGTCTATCCTCTTTCTCACAGCCTTTATTATGATCTTCAGGATGCTAAATATAGAGTGATGGAGATAGAGTTTGGCCAGACAGGGATCCCTGTGCTAGAAGATGGACATTTGATTATGTTCCTCTAGAAGATGGTAATTTTCTCTAGAAGAAAGTAACTGATCATTTTAGGTGTCTTATGAAGTCTTTAGAATTATTAAACTAAGAGACTTTGGGTTGGGTTAATTCACTTCAAAGACACCAAAGGAATCACACATCTTTCACTTGAAGGAACCCCACCTACAAGAACCTCTGAGAATCTTTTTGGCCCAGCCTGAGCCAAACATACCTGAACAGTACTGCTCCAGCCATTGTACCAAAGATGCCCCAGTAAACTTTCAAAGTATATTTTGTCTTATGCTGCCCTACTTTCCAACTCTCCTCCCCATTCTCCTGTTTCCCCCAAATGCAGTACCTCCTCCCTGTTTCCCCCCCTTCCTCTTTGCCTCCCTCTGTGACAACAGGCACAGATCGGTACTGTCCAATATGGTGATCGGTACTGTCCAATATGGTAACCACATGTGGCTACTAGACACTTGAAGTGTGGCTCCTCTGAATTGAGATTTGTGATAATATTAAAATACACACTGGCTTTTGAAGACAGCATGAAAAAATATGTAAAATATGTCACTAATTATTTTGATTACATATTGAAATAATATTTTTGATGTATTGGTTAGATATAATATATTGAAATTAATTTCATCTGTTTCCTCTACCTTTTTCAATGTGGCTACTAGAAATTTTTTTTTAATTTATTTATTTTTGTCTGCGTTGGGTCTTCATTGCTGTGTGTGGGCTTTCTCTAGTTGTGGCGAGCAGGGGCTACTCTGTGTGTGGTGCGCGGTCTTCTCATTGCGGTGGCTTCTCTTGTTGCGGAGCACAGTCTCTAGGCGCGTGGGCTTCAGTAGTTGTGGCCCGTGGGCTCAGTAGTTGTGGTTCGCGGGCTCTAGAGCGCAGGCTCAGTAGTTGTGGCACACGGGCTTAGTTGCTCCATGGCATGTGGGATCTTCCCGGACCAGGGCTCGAACCCATTTCCCCTGCATTGGCAGGGGATTCTTAACCACTGTGCCACCAGGGAAGCCCTAGAAATTTTTTAATTACTTATGTGGTTCACATATTTCTAATACAGGTCTCGTGCCCTGGGCCCTGAGAATCTCACTGCAACTTGTCTTACTCCTGATCTTCTAAAGTACCCAAACCAATCTAACTTTTCTTCTTCTGGATAAGCACAGATTTCAGTGTTCTTAGTTGGAGAATTATTTTATAAATGCACCATATGGTGCTAAGGGTTGACTATGGCCTAGAATAGTCATACATTGGGGCTCTCACATGTATTTATTGAACACCTACCATGTGTATAGATTGTACTTGAACCAAGCGGGCATACTAAGGAAGCATCAACAGCTTCAATCAACAGCCATCCAACAGCTAACAGTGTAGTTGGGAATCACCATTTGATGACAGTAATCTGAAATATTGACATATCTTCCCCTAAAGGAATGAATCAAATAGAAATCCTACTCACCGTGGTAGAATAATGGAAACTACTTGTATTATGGTTATAGAGGAAGTTTCATGGAGCCATTCAATTCATACCACATATGTCTGCATACTTCCAGCCCACTGCATTGTCAAGCAATTGGAGAATTTTTTTTCTTTTTGTCCCTGACAAGAATTACAGACTCTGTGTTTCTCTAGTGTAAACAGCATCCTGAAGAAAGGTAAGTGACTTGAGCCAAGTCGGAAAAATAAAAACAAAATGTCAAAATACTTTCTACTTTGTCTCTTCTGTTTGAAGACACAGGAGTCTGGGGGCTGTGCCTTGACTGGTCTACCCTGCAACTTCTTCTCCGTTCCTACTAACAGAAAAATCAGACCAAAACCTATTAAATAGGAGCCCCACTCAGAGAGGAAATGATTCTTGCTTCTCTTTTTTCGTTTCGTGGAAGAAGCCAATCATGTCAGTTCAAGAGGCCAAGGATAATTTCATTTATAAATCATACATGTTGACTACATGGATTTTAACACAAATTAGGGGTGGGGAGCTTCCCTGGTGGCGCAGTGGTTGAGAGTCCGCCTGCCGGTGCAGGGGACACGGGTTCATGCCCCGGTCCGGGAGGATCCCACATGCTGTGGAGCGGCTGGGCCCGTGAGCCATGGCTGCTGAGCCTGCGCGTCCGGAGCCTGTGCTCCACAACGGGAGAGGCCACAACAGTGAGAGGCCCGTGTACCGCAAAAAAAAAAAAAAAAATTAGGAGTGGGATTTAGTTTCAATTCTCTTTCCTTTGAATTTGATTATTTTAAAAGAGGAATATTTTCCTTGAAGCAGGTAGTATTTGCAGGCCAAACATTTGCTGCTCACAGCTGTCTACAGGGTTGCCTTTGGATATAAATGTTCTTAATAGATCACAGTTTGAGGCTTAAAATGTCCCTGTTTATCCCAAAATGTTTATTTTCTTTCTCATTCTACAGACACTATAGTCAATTTCTTTTCCAACCCTTTTTTATCTCAAAGAAAACAAGTTTTATCATTTGAAAGTATATCTTATGCCATAAAACCAGGTCAATATTAAGAGAAGAGTGTAATCACATAGATCAGTATCAGACACAAAACGCAGGATTTAGAGTGGAAAAAGATGAGATCTTATCAACCACAATAATTAATTACAAAGAACGGAGAAAGCAGAGCCCACGCTTCAGCGTGGAGTCCTTATTTAGTGGGATCTGTGCACTGGGACGGGGTTCCCTCCATCCAGGAGCAGAAAGAACTCTACTCTCTCCACCTTAAGGTGCCATAGTTAAGCTTGAGTCCCAGGTTCTGATTATAATCAATCATTGATTTATTTTCCATGTCATGACAGATGGTCCCAGCCCTGAACACACCCCCGCTTTCTCAGGTCTCCTTGTTTCTATGGTCTACACTCTGCTCTCTGCCCACTACGCTTCTCTTCACACCGCTTCCATCCTCCTGCATTTCCGGACTCAGACATGCCTGCCGCCCCACATGTCCTCCCATCTCCCAACTCAAGCAGAACCTCCTCTGAGGAGCCTTCTCTGATGCACCTTCCAACCACCCACACCCTGGCCCCCAGGCAGAGGGAAATGCCCCATCATCAGATCCCACTGTAGAACTTCTCACTGGTTTGGTTATTATTTGCCTCTAGGTCTGTCTCCTGTCTGGTAAACTTGTGAGGTGAGGAACTGGATCTTGTTTAACGTGTTATCAATAGGGCCTGGCGCAGCACCTGGAACCAGCCCTGCTCAGCCAATATTTTTTGAATGAATAAAGTCAACATTTAATTCATTCTTTCTTATGTGCTCAGGACTGTGATAATACCAAGGGCAATTCAAGAAAGCAGTTAGATAAAATCTATTCCCTGTGGAGTCCAGAATCACAAGAAGTTGTACCTAGCCAGCATCATGATGGAGCAGGTGCTGATTAAGTTCTAGAGTGGGAGAGAGATTGCTGCAGGGTTGAGAGCAGGAAACCCACAGTGGCTGAGAATAACAGCCAAAGCACAATGTGAATATTCATTCATTCATTCATTAAATATTTATTGTGGGCCAGATGCTGACTTAGGGGTTGTGGATACATCAGAGAATGAAACAGACAGAATTCCCTGCCCTCATGGAGCTTACTTTCTATTAAGGGGAGACAGACCAACAAGTTCAAACAACCCCCAAGAAGACACATGCTAGCCCAATAAGGGGAACAGAGACACTGGTTTTGTTAATCTGCTTCTTTCTGCTACTCGTACTGTATGAGCGAGCCGGTCTGTTCAGCTAACATAAAAAAAATGGAAGACCCAGGACTTCCCTGGTGGCACAGTGGTTAAGACACTGCGCTCCCAATGCAGGGGGCCTGGGTTCCATCCCTGGTCAGGGAAATTGATCCCACATGCATGCCACAACTAAGAGTTCATACGCCACAACTAAGGAACCCATGAGCTGCAACTAAGGAGCCCACCTGTCGCAACTAAGACCTGGCACAACCAAATAAATAATTTTTTTAAAATGGAAGACCCATTTGCAAATGCCTTTGTGCTCACATTGTTTGGAATTATCCTTGCATCATTCACACTCCCAAACAGCTACTTCCCACTCCAACTCTCCTTCCCTTCTCCGGTGAGTTGCCCAGGTCAATTCACAGGCAGTAACGGGGTTTGGGCTACACAATGGTCACTGGTCTTCATTTGCAGTTTCTGGGGTCTGAAGCATTGAGGAATCAAGTAAGAAGAGGATGTGGTGATGCTTGTGGCAGGCTTCTGTCTTCTTACTTCTTTTGACATATTTTTGAGCACCCTAGTGATCACCGCTGAGCACACCAAAGTAAATAAATTTACACCAAGGTAAATAAATAAAACCGCCCATTCATTCAACAGATATTTAATGAGCACCTACTAGAGTCCAGGCAATAAGTCTATCACTGGAGATTCAATGGTGAGCAAAAGAGATGAGGTCCCCGCCCCAGTGGTACTTGCAGTGTAGTCAGAGGGACAGGCATAAACAAGAAAATAAGTCCATTCATCACACAAATAACAGCTCACTGGCCCTTGAGCAGTGATGCAATGAAAGCAATCTTCCCTGTGCTTTCATTTTACCATTTTCTCCTTACTTTTCTTCTGTTTCTCTGGTTTATGTCTCTTTGCCTTCTTTGTCCCACTCTTTCTTACTTTTTCCTCTTCTTTGTTTCTAAAGCTTCAGTGTCTCTAGAAACAGCCTTCCCATCCCATTCTACACATTGTACATCCACTCACAAGGTTTCAACAGCACCTCTCTGCTGAGGACCCTCAGATTTCTCCAGGTGAGGTCTCTCCTGGGAGTACTTGGCTTCAGTCCTACATATGAAACTGCTCACTAGAAATCCCCACTTGTTTGTCTTCAAAATTCATAATGTAATACATTCAAGTTGAATTTATTATCCCCATGCTACCCCCAACCCATAACAGGCTTACCAGCTATTTCCCTCAGTCTCGGAACCAAATTGTTAATTTCCCATCTCAATGGCAAGAACCACTTTCCCCCTAGACACTCACCAGAAAGCCAAGGTTGGCCTTTTCACCTCCCTCTGTCTTCCGCCCACATTCGATCAGGTTTCAAGTCCTATGGAGTCTGCTTCCCTAACATCTCCTAAAGCTACCCCTCCTCTGCATCCCCTTCACCACCACCCTTTCCAGGTCTTGTAGGGATTATCCTACATGCTCTCCATTTCATCCCAAACACCCTGACCTGCCTTTCTATGGCCACCAGAGTCATCTCTGTACAATGCAAATCTAAGCAAAATCTTCAGTGGTCCCCAGGTTATTTTAGGATACATTTATAAGCTTCTTCTCATGGCACATAAGGTTTTGCATTTCTCTCCAGCCCTATCTCTTGCTATAGCCATGCTTAAGCACTTTAGTTCCCCAAACGTGCTACTCTCTGTCCCCGAAAGAGTGCCTTTTATACCTCTATCTGCCAGGAATATCCTTCACCCACTTCTTTGTCTGATTAAGTCTTACACACTCTTCAAGACTCAGCTCAGAACTTCCTTCAGGAAGACTTTTGCATCAGCTTGTACGTTTTCAGCTTCAGCTAACAAAATATCAAACTAGCTATTTATTATAGTATAATTTAGAGGTTGTTATTCCCCTGCAATTTCAGAGCTAGTTAATTTAGCAGCTGAGCTCTAGACTGCCTTTTCTTTGTCTTGGCTTTCTCCCATATGATCTCAAAATGTATACCTTGCCTCCAAACATCAAATCCACACAAAACCACACCCAAAGACAGAAAAAAATAAGAGCTTCCCCTTGGACATCTCTCTTTTTTATCAGAGAAGAAAATCTTTCCCAGCAGACTTCTCTTCTGGTCCCATTGAGTAGGTCCAGGTCACTAGCTCACCCTAAACCAATCATTGGCAAAGGGAGAAGGATTACTATGGTTTATCTGTGACTGGTGGAGAAGCCCCTCTACTCTGAACAGAACAAAGTTCAGGTTCTATTGACAAGAATGAATGAAGGAAATGGTGGTTAGGTAGGTTACTGACAGTTTTGGCCATGCTTCCTCTCCTAGAGTTCTTTGCTCACCACTCCCTCACCAGAAAGAATGAGGTTCTTGTCAAGTACTCTGTCATTGTGCTTTCCAGACTGTTTTGCAGTGTTGATTTAGTTATTTGTCTCCTTTTACTGACCTCCATACAGTTTATTCATATTTGATTCCTCAATACCCAGCAAAGGCCTAGTGCAGTGCTCAATAAAAATTAATGTTTGAATGATGGAGTGATTTAATTAATTAGTAAGATGTCCAGGACAATTTCCACGTGGTTTCATTAATCCTAATAATTTGACCCATCTATATAGTGATAGAAAAAAAAATCAGACTGACATATGACCATACAGTTTGTGCTGTTTGCTCCATGCAAGTTCTATTGTTTTATTGCTTTTGTAGCTCAACCCTATGGTTGGTTACCTTCTGCTCCCTCTGCAGCAGCAACCAAATGACCACTTGCTTCATTAAATACAGTCAATGTCTCGTGGCCCCCAAAAGGACCATGCTGGGGCTGAGCCATTTTTTTCTATTACTCTGTTAGTGTCTGCCAAGCCAGCAGGAATCAACACCATCTGTCAGCTTACCATCTTTGGGGTGGAACTTCAAAGGCAGGGTTTCATTTTCTGGGTCAAGTTGACCTGTAACTTTCATCTTCTTCATACTAACCCTCCATCTGTAGAACTGCATCATCTCTGCAAAGTGGCCAACAACGTCTCATCCAGTGCCTTAGCAAATATTTATTGACGGAGCTAGTGAATGATTCATTTAACTGACTTATATGTAATCTTCAAAAACAGCCATAGCAAACAAGAGTTCTTATTTAAAAGGTATGTGCCACAGTAGAAACACTTTTAAAAATAACCAAATTAGCACCTTTTATCAATGTTGGCATTCTGTTCACAAACTAATTACCACCTTATGTAACTGACCTTATTAAGGGATGTTGACACCTTCTTAAGTTATCTTTGGAAACCAAAATCAAACCTAAATACAATTATGATCTTGCCAGGTTCAAAAACTGCCATTTTGATGTGACCACAATTCCCTACTGAGTTCAGAAATCCAACTCAAATCCCTAAGTTGGAAGAAGGAGGGATGTGAATCAAATCAATAAATGAATTATGAATAAAATGGCCATTAATTAACTTAGGCATGAAAATAAAAATAGAAGTGTCAACTGAATCATGAACTGGTAATCTTCTAACATAGGATAAACATTAGTTGGTTGGTGGAAAATTTGTTTTGGGCATTTATATGGAAGATGGCTCCTTAGCAAACCAAAGAATTACAGAGCAATGTCATGTCAATATGCCATGTGACGGTAAGCATTTTCCCTGTGGCAGGAATCACAGCCAGCGTACTGGGGGGTCCCCTCAGCACAGTCGAAACATCAAATAGAATGCTCTGTTAGAAGTTAGGGTCCATGAAAACAGAGTCATGGACTCATGCCCCAGGCTGCCAGGCAGGAGTGTATCTTGACGCAGGTCCCGTGAGCAGGACTTGCCAGAGTTTCAGTGAGACCCAGACGTCAGTCTAGCCATTAGGTGTGGTAACTCCCGCTGGAACGGGAACAGCATACTCGTGAGGACGTGTGCTGGCACAGCTTCAACAATTCAGCAACTGGAAATAGGGCTTATTTGGCACAAGATGTAAACCAATCTATGAAACAAAGGAACAGAACTACCAGCAAACATTGCCTGTCACAACAAACCAAAGGCTAATCTTAGCTCACCAAGGTCATAAACTCCTACAGAGTGGAAACAGCTAGATGGTGGCAAGTATCATTCACAAATAATATTAAGGCTGGGCTGACTCTGAAATACATGTTCAGAAAATTGTCGTGTGAGATGCAAGCTATTACACGTAGAATGGATTAACAACAAGGTCCTACTGTATAGCACAGGGAACTATTTTTCAATATCCTGTGATATACCATAATGGAAAAGCCTATGAAAAAGAATGTGTGTGTGTATATACATATATATATATATACATATATATATGTACAACTGAATCACTTTGTTGTACAGCAGAAATTAATACAACATTGTAAATCAACTATACTTCAATAAAATAAATTTTAAAAAAGAGAAAATTGTCCCACAAAGATGAGCTTTAGAACTTGTTTAATCCAAACTCCTCACTTAAGAAATCGAGTTTTAAAGAGGGGAAATGACTTGCCTAATCTCATACGGCTTTCTCTGAGAGTGTTAGGACTGGACTCCTGGACCCCTAACTCCAAATGAGGGCTCTTCCCACTTTAACTCTGCACCCTAAAGCTCCTACCACAGTGCCCTGCGTGCAGTTGGCTTTCAACCAACTTGATGAACAAACCATGTCAATCATGATTGGGTGTTAGCAGGGCCAGATCCTAGTTATATGGGGCTTAACACCTAAAATTTGGAGGAAGGGACTGCTTTAAGAAAAATAGTACAAAATGAGGAATATAAAATTTGGTACAAAGGTGAATATTTCTTCAGATTGAGAGAAGAAAGTATAACAAATTACAAATATAACAAAGTTAACAACACAAGTGTTACAAAATCCATAAATGTAAGATAATATTCTTATGAATGAACTGCCTGGCACGTCTCTATAATACTTTCTTGCCCAATAGTTTCTGTCTCCATACTCTCTGGTTAACTCTTCATATAATAACAATTGTGTAATCTTCTCCACAGAGAGAATAGAAAATTTACTCTTTCTTCTAACAGAAAAAAATTTTTTATTTATTGTTAACAGTTTAGAAAAGTTACTTTGAGCTTCACAAGTTCTTACTGGTGATTTGACATTAAATTTTAAGGTTTTCAAACCTGGGAAAACTCTAATCTAGTTGCTTTCATAAGAGCTGCAGGACTTCAGGACATTTCTTGGCTAATCTTAAATACTTCTAGAATTCATGACACATATTTGTCAGAGAAAATGCACTTTAAAATGGCTGCTATATTTCAGTGAGCTACATAATTGTACAATAAATTAGTCGTATGCTACACAATGATTCAAAGATGAATATGTGTAGTTTTGTTCAAGGGGTACACTTGTTTCTTCGGCCTGTTTCTTGCTTGCTGTTTCGTCTGGAATCGCCAGACTTCATCAGGACAATTTATATTAGATTCACAAAAACTTGATTTGACGTGCATGCAGAAAACACAACTTTGCATTCAGAATGGACTCAACATTTACAGCATTGCTACAGGATTGGGTCCCACAAACATAAGAATTCAGAGGAAATTCTACTTTATGAGACTCCCATTACAATATTTAAAAATGTAAGGAGTGTTTACTGGTGTACACCCTACATTATCGAAGTATAGCTCAGACAGAAGAGAACTTCCTTTTTGACAAAGAGTTGATGAGCACCGAAGTCTCCAATTACAATTTTACACATCCGGTGATTCAAAGACTTCTTCGCAGACTAGCGTCTGGATACACTTCAAACCTTGTTTCTTTTCACCTTCCTCCTAGTGTCAGGACTGGGCACTGAAGGACACACGTGTGACATGGGGCAGCCTCTGGCACAGTGAGTGGGGGGGAGAATTTTAAACAGTCATCTACACTAGGAGATCTAGCAGTAACTTCATATACATGCAAGTGACTGAAGACCACAGAAATATATGCCACTAAACCAAACTAAGTGTATCTCCAAGTTTATATCCTCTTAGCAACACCCCTAAAAGTTCAGGCCATGATAAAGTCACCTGACCCAAGGCAAAGTCGGAGAGGAAAAAGATAGTACTCTTAATTGATTGTGGTGAAAATACCATTTTGAAATTTTTATGAAAACTTATAATTATGTGAACACAAATCTGGAGACCCTCCCTTGCTCTTGGAATGGGCCTTATAAGTGAAGGCCCTTGAAGTGGAAGCTTTATGAATTTCATGGTCCTCGTGCCTCTGTGTGCCGGCCTTTGTATCATCCCTGTGCTGGAACAGGAAGACGATCAGCAGAGTCAGCTTTAAATGTGAAGGACAAGGATTGATCAGATGGTCTGATGGGAAGTATATTCCTTCCCATCAGAGCCTCACTCTTCTGGAGGCTAGAAGTTTGAGATCGAGGCATCAGCAGGACTGTGTTCTCTCCAACAGCTCTAGGGAAGAATCCTTCCTTGCCTCTTCCGTCTTCTGGTGGTTCCTAGGAACCCTTGGCATGCTTGCCTTGTAGATACACCACTTCAGTCTCTGCCTGCAACGTTGTGTGTGTCTGTGTGTGTGTCTCTGTGTCCTTTCTCCTCTTCTCATAAAGACACCAGTCATACTGGCTGAGGAGCCCACCCTAATCCCACGTGACTTCATCTTAACTGATTACATCTGCAACATCCTTACTTCCAAATCAGGTCCCGTTCTGAGGGACGGGGGGTTAGGACTTCGACATATCTTCTTTGGGGGACACGATCAACCCAGAACAGAAAGGAAACAGCACTCTCCTCACTATGCATTAACCAGCTGTGTGGTCCTAAGCAACTCAAACTTGTGATTCAACAAACTTCAGTTAGCACCGAGCACGTGCTAGGGATCCCCAGAAAGGAACGATCAGGCAGCCACTCTTTTTTTTTTTTTTTTTTTTGCGGTATGAGGGCCTCTCACTGTTGTGGCCTATCCCGTTGCAGAGCACAGGCTCCGGACGCACAGGCTCAGCGGCCATGGCTTACGGGCCCAGCCGCACCGCGGCAATGTGGGATCTTCCCGGATCGGAGCACGAACCCGTGTCCCCTCCATCGGCAGGAGGACTCTCAACCACTGCGCCACCAGGGAAGCCCTGTCTTCTCTTTTATATGCAAAGATGAGAACACTAGCCTGCCATCAGTGATGTATATACTTTGAGCTGCTTTCTGGGTATGGCATAGGGTGCCGGAAAACACCCCTTTCATGTCTCAGGTTCTTTGTGATCCTGTGCAGTGATTGTATTCTGAGACTCCATTCACTCATATACTCCAGGCTTGAGTCTCCATATATAGTGGTTCTGATGACTTATAATTCATGTAAATGTTAGGGTTGTCTCCTTTTATTCTGCAAAAAGTACCTAAAATACCTTTCTTTTAACCATAATGGTCAACCGGTAGTGTATGCTGAAGCCATTGATTTTCCAAATATAGCGCCTGCATTTAGCACTGAGAATAGCCCTTTAATTACTACAAAACCAAACAATATAGGGAGAAGCCTGCACATTGGGGTGCAGCAGATGCTGGGGCAGAGGGACTCTGGGAGCAGGTCCAGTGTAGCAGGCAGCCCCTCACCATGTGGAGGACTAGACCCAGACAACAGGGGAGTCAGCACACGGATCCATGGCCAAAGCACAGGAAAAAGGCATCTCAAAACAGACGACACTCCAAAACAGGCAGGCAGTGGGGCTGAATGAAGGCTTTCTGCAGGGGCAAGAGGCAGGCCTTCAGATGGGAGTGAAAGGACAGCTCACATCAGGGGGACAGAAGAGGGCAGCAATAAGAAAGGTTGACTCTGGCAGACAGACCTGGGTTTGAATCCTGGTCCAGCCACTACGTCACTGGAGAAGACTGCTGGCGGATTCCATACCTGACTCTCTTCTTTCTGGGCATGCGTCCTTTGCAGTTAGTTGTGGCCGTGGGACTGCATTCTTGCCAATGCACCGTGAATGGAAGCCATTTGGATTGGTACCTTAACATTTCCCACACCCAGTCCTCCATTCTGCCACCTCCTTGCGGTGACCTTGGTATTGAGAGGGAACACTCTAAGATGGATAGGGCCTCTGAATCCCTACTTGGAGGAAAGGCCTGGCCAGTCAGGAACACCTGCTCTGGATTTCAGGTGAGCAAGAAATACATTTCTACCTTAACTAGTACAACTTAGAGAAGTTATGCAGCCTCTCTAAAACTCATCTGAAACCTAAGAAGAATATTAATGAAATGATTTCCTATCATCCTGCACAACCTGGACCCTCCTTCCCAGCCATCTTCCTGTGCCATTTCTCACTCCACACAGGTGCGCTCACACATGGCTGCTACCTGGGAGGGGTGCACCATGGCCATCCTATTTCATCCTATTTTCATGCCACCCACCACCATTTTTCTTCTAAATTTACTTCCCCCACCTCAAGTTCCTTTGACAGATGTGTATACCCACCTCCTGCTTTAATTTCCTTGGCATTTATTACTATCTGATTTATTTGGTTGTTTGTTTATAATATCTCCACCATTAAAATAAAGGCTCCATTATAATATAAATATATAACTATATAAATGTAATGTAAAATAAGTATACAAATATATGTAAGTATATTATATTGTAAATAATATAAATATATATTATCAGTAAACATAAAATACGACATAAACACTGTATCTTTTGGGTTTAGAATAGTATCTGATCTACAGGAGGCCCTCAGGCAATATTTGTTGGATAGATGGATGGGTGGATAGATGGATAGATGGATGAAGCAGAGCCCAGCTATAAGAATAGGAATACAAAGTCAAGGACAGACTAAGCTGCATGGGTGACTTCATGTGGAGCTAGAGTCCCAGGTTGGCTCTCTTTACCGTCTTCTACACCCAACTGGTCCAAGAGTAGGGAAGCCATATATGTTCCTGCCTGCATGCCAATCCTCGGCCATTGCGTAGAGCTGCCTGGAGCACTGAGTCAAGTGGGATTCTAAGGCTGCAGCTGTCTGGGTTTAGCAGAAATGAAGGTGATGGTCCATTAATGGTGTCTGTCTCAGAAAGGGAAGTAGGAAGTAGTGGTAAGCATATTTGCAGTCCTTTTCCTGGAAGCTACTATGGGGCTGAACCTGCTGGTGTGGGTCAAATTATCTCAGCTGTAGAAGGAAGCAAGCCACAGAGGCTGGGGAAAGGCAGGGCCTGACAGCATTTTTGAAATGCCATTTACCACCTGTGCTGGCTGTGATTACACCAAGGCTGAAAGTCATGTGATTAAACGTGCTGAGATGATTAGTCTGAATGGGTTTTGGGCTCCTGGCTTTCTTCCCATTGATTTTCAATGGGTAATAATAGCACACTGATAAATTCTACATAGGGAAAGGACTCAAGGGCACAAGAAGACTTTCACGCCCGCCTTAACCAGGCTTGTGTTCTCCTGTGACAGTGGCCACATTTCACTAAATAAGTAATTGTGCTAGCCCCCTTTTCATTCCTGCAGTATGATTTTTTTTCTAGTGGATGGCTTGGCTTGAAGCAAAGTACCCGAAGCCTGATGAAGCCTCGTCTGACAGTAATTGAAGATAAGACTAAGCCTTCAAGTTTTGAAGCATATCACAAGGAATTCAGCCTTGTTATAGCAAACCGTAAAGCTAAGGAGTCTGTTATTACCATAAAATATATCTTGCAAAATCATTTTCTATTTGTCCAAGACCAATCATCTCTTTCTCTCTTAGAAAGGAGAGAGCCACTTTTCTCCAGTCAGTTTTAAAGCCAGGATGCTGCCTAATATTCTGTAAGGCTTTAGGATTTGCATAGCTCAGAGGCTGAAACAACATAAATGAGTTTTTTAACTTCTCAAAGCTTCCCCCTCAAAGGTCACAGATTCTCTCTGCTGTCCAAGTTTCTCCCTGGAAGAAAGTCAAGAACCCAGCGGTCCTTATTTTGCACACCTTTAATGTATTCAGTGGCCTTGCTTGGGGATACTATCATATCTGTCATTGCCAGGATGACACCCAGACCCAAGCTGGTGTCCTGTGTATGTGTATTCATATCCATATCCATTTTTAGGTCTTTTAACTATTTTCAATACATTTTTATTATAGTTTCCATAAAAGCTTTGTATATATTTTTTCTATCTATTTCTAGGTATCTCATTTTTAGAGGGTACTATGATTTTTTTATTGCATTTTTTAAATGTATTGCTGATAGATAAAAATTCAGTTGCATTGTTGTTCTTGTTTTTGTTGGTTGTTTATCCAGCCACTTTACTAAACTTTCTTATTAAGTCTAATAATTTATCTGTAGATGCCTTTGGATTTTCTATGCAATTTTTAATTCTGTTACTATGACTCTTAGGACCCTTGCATCCCAATCTCATTTCTTTATTAAACTAGTTAGGACTACTACTACAGCATGAAATAGAAATGGAGATGGTAAGCCCTCTAGTCTTATTCCTGATATTAAAGGGAATATTTTCAATACTTCTCCATTTTTTATGATATTTGCTGTTGGAGTGCTTTTGTAGATTTTTTTGAAGTTAATGAGGGTTCTTCCTATTGAGCATTCTTCCTAGTTGCTAAGAGTTTATATATGAACACATGTTGAATTTTAGCAATCCATTTTCTGTAACTATTAATTGTATATTTTTCCCCTTTTTTTTTTTTTTTTGACTGTGCCACGTGGCTTTCAGGATCCTAG
Source organism: Hyperoodon ampullatus (assembly GCF_949752795.1). Lineage (NCBI taxonomy): Eukaryota > Metazoa > Chordata > Mammalia > Artiodactyla > Ziphiidae > Hyperoodon > Hyperoodon ampullatus. The sequence goes on from NC_136930.1 coordinate 40,647,747, forward strand.
TCCCCCACCAGGGATTGAACAGGGGCCACCGCAGTGAAAGCACTGAGTCCTAACCACTGGACCGCCAGGGAATTCCCATCCCCCTTTAATTTATTAATGCAGTGAATCATATTAATTGATTTTCTAATGTTTAACTTTACATCTTTGGGATGAATCCAACTTACTGACATATTATATTCCTACATCGCTGAATTCAGTTTGCTAATATTTTTGTGTAGAATGTTTGCACCCATATTCATAAATGACACTAGACTGTAATTCGCTTTTCATGTACTATTCTTACCAAGTTTGGTATTATGATTATGCTAGACTCATATATTCTGAAATCATTTTTATAAAATCGAGATTATTTATTCCTTGAATGTTTGATAGCACTTAGTAAAACTGTAAAATTGTTTTTAAAAACACAGTAAACTGTGAAAAAATATTATTTTGTGGGAATATTTCATATTACTGATTGAATATTTTTATTTATTATAAATTTTTTAAGTTATTATATCTTTATTTCCTCTTGAATCAGTTTTGGTCAGTTATATTTTTCTAGGATTTGTCAATTTTACCTAAATTTTCCAATTTATTGGCATTAGGTTGTTCAAAAGACCATATTTTCTTTTTAATATATGCAACATCTATAGTCATATCTTTTATATTTCTAATGTTGTTAATTTGTGCCTCTTCTTTCTCTCTCTTTTTCATTAATTTTGCAGAGGGTTTCAATTTTATTAGCCTTTAAAAAAAAACTTTGGTTTTGCAGATCTTCTTTATTATGTGTTCATTTTCTGCTTTAATCTTGTGTTATTTTCTTCTACTTTTTTTGAGTTTATTTTACTGCTCTTTTCTAAGGATACTTAGTTCATTAGTTTTCTACCATAATTCTTGTCTGATTGTTCTTTAGACTATAAATTTCCCTCTAAATATAGCCTTAGTGGAAATCTAAAATTTTTGATAAGTAATATCTTCAGTACAATTCCATTCCAACATTCTTTTAATTCTCCTTGTTATTTCTCCTTTGGCCTTGGAATGTTTAGAAGTATGCTTTTTAATTTCTAAATTATTGGAAAATTTTAGTCATATTTTTGTTTTTTATTTGTAGCTTAATTAAGCTGTGGTTAGAGCATATGACCTATATGATAAAATTCATTTAGAATTAAGCCTTGATTTGTAGACTAATACGTGGTTGCTTTTCACTGATGTTCTTTGTCTCTAAAAAAAATAAGCTTTTTATAGCTGATTGATGTGGTTTTATGGAAATGATCTATGATTAAGTGAAACATGTTCATTGTATTATGTAAATCTTATTCATCCTTAATGATATTTTTTTAGTCTGCTTGTCTTATTACCCCCTTAGGATAGTGGATTTGCCTATTTTCCCTTGTAGTTCTGTAAATTTTTACTTTACCTATTTTCAGGCTACATTATTAAGTCCATATAATCTTGGGATTATTTTATCTTTCTGTTGAATTGAACTTTCTATAAAATAAAGAAAGTCTTTCACTAGAAATACTCTTTGCCTGTGGTTTATTTTGATATTAATATAGCTAGGCCAATTTTATTTTACTTAGCATTTGGCTAATGTATCTTTTCGGTATTGCTGGATAACAAACTACCCCAAAACCTGGTGGCTTAAAACAGTAATCCTTTATTATTGCTCATATGTCTGCTGATCTGGAATTTAGCTGACCTGGTCTGGGATTAGATATGCTTCTCAATGCAGATGTGTGGATTGGATTGACTATGGTGGTTCTGCTCCACGTCTCATCTACCTTGGACCAGTGGGCTAGCCAGGGCCCATTCTTCTCATGGCAATGGCAGGGATACAAGAGCACAAATGGACACTAGTAAAGCCCCTTACAGCCTAAGCTTAGAATTGGCACATTATCACTTCTCTCCATAGACCACTGGTCAATGAAAGTCACATTACAAGTCCAAAATCAAAGTGTAGGGAAGTATACTGTACCCATAATAAGACCAGGAAAAGGGAGATGGAGGGAAGGGTGAAGAATTAGAAGCAAATATTCAATCTATCACACCATCTTTTTTCTATCAATCTTTCTGTGTCCTTAGGCTTTTATATGTCTCATGTAAATAGGATAAACTGAATGTTATTTCCTGTTCAGTGTGATCATATTTGTCTTTTTCTCATGTATTATAATTGCTGAAATATTTGGATTTATTTCTAGTCATTTTAATTCCGTCCTCCATAATCTTAACCTCTCTTTTATCTTTTCCATCTCTTTGTCTCTAATAATTTCTCTCTCTCATCTTCCAGTTCATTAATTCTGTTCAGCTCTATCTAATATATTAATAAACACATATAATTCACATGTTAATTTCAATTATTGTATTTATCATTTTGAGTTGTATTTTATTTTGTTTCAAATTTGCTTGCCTATTCTTTATAGATTCTCTCCAATGCTCATATTTTCAAAGTTGTCTCACTTCTTTAAATATATTAACCATAGTTAAGAATATCTAAAGTATTTATAGGTCTGTTTCTAAAGTCTTTTTTTTTTCTTCTGGTGCCTTGTATACTCATGATTTTTACTGTAAGCTGCTCATTTTTCTTGGAAATTTATCTCCAAAAATCTTGGGGGATCTGGAATGAAGATGGGTTCCTGCAGAGGTGATTTACATTGGTGTCTGTTGTGTACTCTTCGTAACTAGGCATAGATGTAAATTTCCTATAAAGTGGATTTACCTGATAAAGGTATATGCAAAAAACTTACAGCAAGTGACACAATTAATTTTGGATTATTAAGCTATTTGATAATTATTAAGCTTCAAACCCACCCTTTTTTTACTTCATTTTGTGTTTTGGGAGCTGGCACTCTGCAGTTCACATTTTTGCTTTGCCAGCAAGCTTCCTGTTAGGCTTTAGGGAGCATGAGACAGAGGCTGCAAAGCTGGAGGAGGAAGAAGGGTCTTTCCTGTTTTCTTCGCACTTGTTTGTGTTAATGCATCCAAAGTTCTTCATCCTGGAAGTGACAGTTGTTTCCAAGAGCAGCAGTTGTTTCCAGTTTGCAGCTTTTTCTTACTTCAGAATCTGTCTCACCATGCCCCGTCAGAGATAACAATGCCAGGCCTTGTTGCCCCCTCCTCACAGCTCTGAAACCAGCTCCAGGGGGGCCTCTTCAGGAGCACCTTCAGCTCCAAGGTCCTCAGGCACTGGTCAGGCAATGTCCTGTCCCCAGAAGACTGCAACCCAAATCCATGGGGTCTCTCATCTAAGCTTTTAAGTTTTACTAATATCAACCCCTTTCCTTTGTTTCCCTAGCACCAGGGTCATAGCTGCTTCCTGTGGTTACAATCTCTGTGATACTCAATGTTATCTCTTTGCCTTTTCTCCTCTCCAAAACATGGATGATAATTCTTTAAATTAAATTCTCTTTCTTAAAATAACTAATACGGTTTCTGTATTCTAACTGACCCTGACTGATATAATACCTAATGGTAAAGTAGTGGAAGCCTCTCCCAGAGACTTGTAATTAACAAGGACATCTGCTGACATCTCATCTATAGAACATCATACTGGACGACCTAGCCAGTGCAGTAAGAAAAGAAAAAGAAGTAAAAGGCATAACAATTAGAAAGGAAGAAATAACATTGTTTTGACTGTAAAATTGTATACATAGAAAACACAAAAGAAAGTACTTAGAAATTATTAAATATATTATATATATATCAATGTCAATATTTAAAAATTTTTATTTCTAAATACACTGGCAACAAAATATTAGAAAATGGAATTTTTTAAAAAGATAACTCTACGACAGTATCAAAATCCCCCAATATCTATAAATTTAGCAAAAGATGTACAAACAATTACTGACAAAAATTTTAAAAGACTTAAATAAACTAAAGGATTCCTACCCACTGACCAGAAATACCTGCTTTATATTTACCCTGCTGAGGGTAGAAAATAAACTTCTACTGTGCTAAGCCAATGAAATTCAGGGATTTATTTGTTACAGTAGCTGGTGTTATCCTAAGTTAAATGTTTGGGCTGAAAATGCATGCCAATATGATATGATTTTCTCAAAGGTTAATTAAGTAAGTGTACAACCCCTAAAAATAAGATTTTTATTAGGTTCCATATCAAAAAGTTTTAATTAAAAATCAGTCTCTCTTTATTCAGCTTTCACTATGCCCATTTCAGAGGCCAAGAGGCTTTTCTATTTGTTAGGCCTCAGAGGTGTGTTAAGCCAAGTTGATCCCAAGACCATTCTCATGTCCAAGGGAGGAAACCCTAGAAAGGACACCTCTTTCATCATCTCTCTTTCCTTGATCACTAATACAGTCTTTTTAAAGGCTAGAATATCAGAGGTAAATTCACCATCTTTGCCCACTGGTGATTTTTTTAGAATATATCTGCTCTAATTTCAGCTTATTGTGGATGTGTGAGCTGAAGTCTTAATCCTTCCCCCTCCCCCAGCAGGCGGGCATGTGATTGAAACCCAGCTGATTTACTGGTCTGTCAGGGACTAATCAGTTTCTGGAGCTGGAAGATCATTCAGATCCATTTTAAGCCACGTTCATGCTGAGAAGTAAACAGGGAAACTAGTATATAACCAGTATATAAAGAAGCCAGAAAGCAGCCAGAAAGCAGCCCCCCACCTTCAGGAGCCCTCAGGCCCCAGAGCAGAACTTCTGGCTTCTTCTGTGGTCTTTCTGGTTTGTGCAGGTCAGTATAATTTTCAGTGTTGAAAGCGGTAGATGATTACTTTCTGCTAATGATTTTCTGCCTGGCCTCCTAGATTCCCTTCAGTAACTCCCACCAGAATTTCAGCAATCAATAAGTCAGTGCTTCACTTGTTTGCCTAAGGAACTCCCTGCCTGCTTATCTATGTGGCTCACTGGGACCTCCCTTTGTCCTTACCTCATTTCCCTCTCTTCTTCCCTGACAAGTTAGGGGGTTTTTTTCCCACCTTTTTTTCTTAATTTTTAAAAAATTTTTATTGGAGTGTAGTTGATTTACAATGTTGTGTTAGTTCCAGGTGTACAGCAAAGTGAACCAGTTATACATATACATACATCCACTCTTTTTTAGATTCTTTTCCCATTTAGGTCATTACAGAGTACTGAGTAGAGTTCCCTGTGCTATACAGTAGGTCCTTATTTGTTGTCAATTTTATATATAATAGTGTGTATATGTCAATCCCAATCTCCCAATTTATCCCTCCCCCTCCCTTACCCCTGGTAACCATAAGTTTGTTTCTACTTCTGTAACTCTATTTCTATTTTGTAGATAAGTTCATTTGTACCCTTTTTTAGATTCCAATATAAGTGATATCATATGAGATTTGTCTTTCTCTGTCTGACTTACTTCACTCAGTATGATAATCTCTAGGTCCATCCATGTTGCTACAAATGGCATTACTTCATTCTTTTTTATGGCTGAGTAATACTCCATTGTACATATGTACCACATCTTCTTTATCTATTCCTCTCTTGATGGACATTTAGGTGGCTCCTATGTAGTGTTTCTGAGCCTTCTGCTCTGGCCTCCAGCACTGCCCATGTTCCTGCTCTATATGTTATCCCCACCTACTGGAGTCAAATAAGACTGGACTAATAAAAAGAAAGTCTAATGTCTCCAAAGAAAACATACAGGTGACCAACAGGCACATGAGAAGATGTTCAACATCGCTAATTATCAGAGAAATGCACATCAAAACTACAATGAGGCACCATCTCATTCCAGTCAGAATGGCCATCATTAAAAAGTCTACAAATAACAAATGCTGGAGAGGGTGTGGAGAAAAGGGAACCCTCCTACACTTTTGGTGGGAATGTAAATTGGTGCAACCCCTATGGAAAACAGTACGGAGGTTCCTTAAAAAACTAAAAATAGAATTGCTATATGATCCAGCAATCCACTTCTGGGCATATATCCAGAGAAAACTCTAATTTGAATAGATAATGCACCCCAATGTTCATAGCAGCACTATTTCCAATAGCCAAGACATAGAAGCAACCTAAATGTCCATCGACAGATGAATGGATAAAAAAGATGTGGTATATATACACAATGGAATGCTACTCAGCCATAAAAAAGAATGAATTAATGCCATTTGCAGCAATATGGAATGACCTAGAGATTATCAATATTAAGTGAAGTAAATCAGAAAGAGAAAGGCCAATATCATATGATATTACTTCTATGTGGAATCTAAAATATGACACAAATGAACTTATCTATAAAACAGAAACAGGCTCACAGACATAGTAAACAAACTTATGGTTACTGAAGGGGAAAAGGGATGAGGGAGGGATAAATTAGGAGTTTGGGATTAGCAGGTACAAACAACTATAAATAAAATAGATAACCAACCAGGATCTACTGTATAGCATAGGGAACTATACTCAATATCTTGTAATAACCTATAATGGAAAAGAATCTGAAAAAGAATATATGTGTGTGTGTGTGTATCTCACTTTGCTGTACACCTGAAACTAATGCAACATTGTAAATCAACTATACTTCAATTTTAAAAACCACTATATATAAAATAGATACACAACAAGGACCTACTGTGTAGCACAGGGAACAATATTCAATATCTTGTGGTAAACCATAATGGAAAAGAATATGAAAAAGAATATATATATATATTACTGAATCACTTTTCTGTATACCAGAAACTAATACAACATTCTAAATCATCTATACTTCAATTAAAAATAAATTAAATTAAATTAAATTAAATTAAAAATAAAAAGAAAGTCTAATTCCTCTGTCTTCGCATGTTTCATGAATCCCTGTCAATAACTAGCAATTTAACAGGCGTCACTTTTCCTAAAGGTCATCTTTGCCAATTCTCTTTCCCCCAGCTGGGTTCTCTGGATGGCCCTTGATAAGTACATGTGAGAAGGTGTCATTCCTCTTGTCATATCTGCAGGGCTTCTTTACCTTAGCCACGAATGACACTTGGGTCTTAGGAAACAGACCCAGGTGTGTCCTGAAGCTTCACACGGCATGGCCAAACTGAAGGGTTCCCCACCGTTTCCACACGTTGCCGGGGTTACCACTGCAGAACGCAGACCTTCAACCTGAGTTCACAGCTACCATGAAACAACACGATTCTGTCCTGCTTCCCCTGCATTTGGCAATTGCCATGTTATGGGAGCCAGCATTACTATCTGAAAAGTCATCTCCTTCTCTCACACTCAGACCCCCAGATACATGTAGCTACATTGAGAGATGCATGAGCTAACTGAAAGACAGAGAATCTCCAAGGGTAAAATTTACAGAGGAGAGTTAGCGCCTGACACCAACACACTTTACTCTGACTCTCGAGCCACTCCGAGTCCTTTTTTCCACGTGTTTCTGTTTGTCCATAAAGCAAAGGGAAACCTGATGAGTAATGGAGAACCCGAGAGTCTATTCAAAGCCTTCTACCCACAGCATGAGAGGAGGTGGTTGGTGACACCGATGTTAAAAGCGAGTCCTAAACTGGCATCTGGCCAAAGACTGTCAATGTTATTGTGAGATGATATCATACTGGTCATTTAAGACTGGCAGTGTGTTTGGTTTCATGAACTCCAAATCAAGATGAGCAGTTTCGGGACTTCCCTGGTGGCGCAGTGGTGGAGAGTCCGCCTGCCGATGCAGGGGACACGGGTTCGGGCCCCAGTCTGGGAAGATCCCACATGCCGTGGAGCGGCTGGGCCCGTGAGCCATGGCCGCTGAGCCTGCGCATCCGGAGCCTGTGCTCCACAACGGGAGAGGCCACAACAGTGAGAGGCCCCCGTACCGCAAAAAAAAAAAAAAAAAAAAAAAAAGATGAGCAGTTTCTAAATTATTTTCCCGCAGTAAACAAACACGTCTCTAGAAAAAAAGAAATTAAAGATTTGTGTGGATGAAGAAATGTCCCTGGGCAGGAAAGTACAAACAGATCATGCTTATAATGATGCTGAATAAACGGTCAGAAAGGACCAAATCTATTTGGAGTGATGACTAGTCATCTGATATCAGACTGCCTGAAACAGCTGAATAAAGTGGGATTTTTACCCTGTAACTGATTCTGGCCCATTAAAAACGTGACTTGTTTTGCCTCTCTGTAGCCTCTTCTTCCAAGTTCTGCTTACGTGGCCTACCCTAGACTCTTAGACATTCATTATTCTATCAGTTTATTCCAAAAACATTTATTGAGCACTTATTCCATTCATAGCACTGCATGGGACTCAGCAGAAATGTAGAGGTAAAAAAGCTAGCCTGGGGCTTCCCTGGTGGCACAGTGGTTGGGAGTCCGCCTGCCGATGCAGGGGACGCGGGTTCGGGCCCCAGTCCGGGAAGATCCCACATGCCACGGAGCGGCTGGACCCGTGAGCCATGGCCGCTGAGCCTGCGCGTCCGGAGCCTGTGCTCCGCAACGGGAGAGGCCACAACAGTGAGAGGCCCGCGTACCACCAAAAAAAAAAAAAAAAAGCTAGCCTGTACTTTCAAAAATGTTAGAGCAACCAGAGAGATATACAAGTGGACAAATAACTAAAAGACAAGAAAGAAGGTTATCATTGTCATTAAAGAGCTACAAGAAAGAAAGAAGGAAGCAGTTAACTCTGACTTAATGATGCTTGTTTTGACCTAAATCGTGTTAAAGTTAGCTGCCTAACAGGGGCAGCTGTGATTTTCCAAGAGGGAGTTACAGTATGCTATGTCTCCACAACTCACGTTCATGTCATACGGTGCCTTCACTTAAGGCAAACTGGTGAACCTCTCCCTGCACTCAATTTGTAAAATGCTGGGGAAAGACATCTATTGTGCAGAGGAAGCTGTGTTTGCAAAGGGAGGCTGGGGTGTGATGGGAAGGGGCCTGGAAATTCCCTGCTCCAAGGAAACTGGCTTAGCCTTCTTGGCCACACTGGGTTTTTCTGAGCCAAAAATAGTTGTCCGGTTGGGGCCTGCTGGCATGATTCACATGAGGCAGAATTGGTTCCTCTGGGGTTTAACCCAGCCTGGCTGCAGCTGGAGGGCCCCTCTCAAGACCCTTTGTTTTCTTTAGCCAGTAAGTGTGTTTACCCACATGTCAATGGGCCCAAAACAAATGTTTAAAGCCAAAATTTACTAACAACGAATTGCAAAGGCAAAACTACCATGCCCTATGCTAAAGAATTCATCTGTAAAGGACATGTTTCCCATCTGAAAATCCAAACAAGAAGATCACAAATGTGAACAAAAAGTTCAGGGGAAAAACAAGGCATTCTACCCCTTTGACAGTATATATATATGTCCCAGATAAAAAAAAGTAAACTTTTTCAGAATATTGCTTTTTCTATGAAATTAGTTCATGAATTTTATTTACAATCCAAACATATTTTCTAAATCTGAGTTGCGTCAAAACATTCCTGGTTGAGTAATAGGCCACTTAAGAAGAATGACCATCATGGGCTGGTTTCCACCAGCGTTCCTAAGAGTAATGTTTGCATCGTGTTTGCAGTTTTCCAAGCACTTTTATATCTATGACCTTAATCCTCACAGCGAGTCTGTAAGAAAATTCAGACAACTATTTTACTTTCACTTGTTGCGTGAGAAAACCAAGGTCTGAGCACAGCAAGCACGGCCCATGAGCCTCAGAGCGGCCCTGACTCTCTAGCTCAGCATCCTTTCCATTCCCCTACACTATTTCCTGGGACAAGTGCCAGCTGCTTATAGTACCAGCCATACCAAGGGGACAAGGGATCTCTCAACCGTCTCATTAATTCAATTATTTATTCATTCATTTAACAAACCCTCACTGAGTGTTGCTGGGCACAGGAGATAAAGTGGTGACACAATACAGCCCAGCCTCACCCAGTTCAGAGTCAACTGCAGAAGACACACACCTAAACAAACCTTAATAATAGAGTATTAGTGACACTATGACAGGGCAGCCAGGAACTCACTGCCTTAAACTCACTGCCCCGTTGTGTGTAGCATTCAGCTGTCTCTGGGCTTTGCTGCCTTTCAGAAAATAATAACAACAACCATTTACGAAGTGCCTACTATGTGCCAGGCACTGCATTTGGCCTAGATACATTCTCTCATTGAATTCTTGCTGTAACTCCTGCAAGTAGGTATTGGGATTCCATTTTATAGAGGAGGACACCGGAACTCTGGGAAAGTAACTTGATGTATTGATATTTGTTCTGGATTGCCGCATAAAAAATTCCCCCCAAACTTGGTGGCTGAAAACAACCACATGTATTATCTCACAGCTTCTGAGTCAGGACTCTCAGCATGTCCCCGGGGTCCTCTGGCTCAGGGTCCCCACAAGGCTGCCATCAAGGTATCAGCTGAAGCCCCAGTCGTGGCAGAGCTCCACGAGGGAAGAATCTCACAGCTCACTCACAGGGTTGCTTGGGGCTTCAGTTCCTGGTGGGCTGTTGGACTGAGGGCCCCGTTCCACATCAGTTGGCTGGAGGCCACCCCCAGTCCCCTGTCACATGAGCCTCTCCATAAAGCAGCTCGTGACACGGCAGCAGGCTTCATCAGAGTCAGAGCTAAGGAGGGGGCCAGCACAACAGAAGTCACTGTCTTTTACAGGCTAATCTCCAAAGTGACATCACTTTTGCCGGATTCTATTCATTCGGTCCAGGTCCAGGCCACCCAAACAGAAAAGGAGGGGGTTGCACAAGGGAGGACATCCAGGAGGCGGGAGTCATTTCAGAACGAGCTTACCATTCTTACCAACAGCTAATTCCTTGCATATCCAGAGCCCAAATCCATGTCTGTCTGACATACAATTCACGCTCAATGCACCACCTGGTACAGCCTCACAGGTTTCCAACACGTACATTGTTAATCATATTACAGTTTTCAAAGCACTAGTACACATGTGATTTGTTTCACTCAAGATACACACAGGCAGATATTTTAATTTTCATTCTATAAAGGAGAAAACTGAAATTCATAGAGCATAAATGACTCATGGATTTGTGTAAGTCGTTATAATTTTTAGTGTCAACATTTAATGGCATTCTAGTGTTGGAGCTTAAATGATTTTCCCAAGCTCACCCCAGATGGAGCCTGGATTCTGGTTTTCTGCCTGCAAATCCCAAGATGCCCATTGCTGTGATTATCCTTTTTACTGACTTCCACCTATTTCTATTTCTATTTCTACGAAGTCCTCAGTTGCAGCTCCTTATCCCCACTCATCTGTGGGAGGCATTGTCAAAAGATCTTAAGGCCTCTTAAATCCCATCGGAGATGTCCTCAGCCCCCATCCCCCTGTTTCCCAGTGTGACTGCAGTGCCAAGGCCACCATGACGGTAAGATTGGAGATGAGGCGAGAGAGAAGCTCCCAGAACTTTAGGATGGTCCCTGTGTTGGAGGCACATCTCACTGCCCCACCCGTGGGTCACAAGGTGGCTTTTGAAAACAGTTAGAAACGTGTCTACCCAATGCTCAAAGCAAGCATCAATCTTACGTTCATTCTTATGCAGATAGCTTTGGCCCTTCTTCCTCTCTGGTCCTCAATCACAATCAACCACTAAGAACCCCCCCATTATGTTTCAAACCCACACTCTGTCGCTTGGTTAACATAACAGCCTCCTTACTAAGTGGTTTCCTTGCCCTAGTTTCCAGCCCTAAGCTCATTCTCCATGGCATCCAAAGTAAGCTTTCTGAACTCAGATCTGATATTGAAACTCTTCTGCTTGAAAATTTCAATTCATTCCCATCACTCTCAACATCCAGTGATATTCCTTATCCTAGAAGGCAAGGCCCTGCTGATCAGAATCCTCTCCTTTCCTCGCCAGCCTCCCATCATCATTTCTGCTCCAGCCACACTGACGTGGCATGGCCCGTGTCTCTTGCATACCGTGCACTCTCTCATTTTCTGACCGTTCCTGCCCCCATCCTCTTCCACCCTTTACCTAGTCAAGACTTCCAACTCATCCCTCATACGGCCATTCTTCACGAAGCTTTCCCTGACTGCTTCCAAGTCTGAATCTGGTATCCTTCCTTTGTCATCTCAAGGTATGCCTTGTGCCTGTCAATTGTGTCGTTATTGTGTCAGTGCCAGGAGGACAGAGGTTGGATTTGCCTTGTCTTTTCTATCCACCGTGGCCAGCATAGCATCGGAACCCATAGTAGTGACTTAGAAATTTTTTGAAAAAATGAGTGAATGGATGTGCCCCCTGCTCCCATGTTCCCAGGATTAAAGGTCTCCAGCTGCTTACTCATCACCCCACAGGTCACCAAGGTTCATTTGGTCCTGATGTCTTCAAGGAGATGGTCCAGTTATTGGTGGGGACCTCCCACAACTTGAGGCAACCTATTCATTCATCTGTTCCATCAACAAACATTTGTGCCAGGTACGTTCTGGGTGCTGGAATAGAGTCAAAGATGAGTTAAGCACATAAAAATTCAGACCAAAGTGAGTTCTTAGTCTGGTGTCTGGAGCTTATGCTATTTCAGACAGTTCCTCAGGGAAATAATAGGCTCATGTTTATAAAGTACCTTAATAAAGACACTACCTCGGTATTACTTTTCTTTCTCAAATACATCTGGTCTTTAGTCACTGTACCATTACCAGCCTGTGCTAAAATAGCATCATCTTCTACTGTTCCATTTTGTTTTATTGCTTAAGTTTTGGAGTATGTGGCCTGTAGCTAGCAATACCCCCTCTGAACTGATGACAGCATACACACCGACTGCAACGTTATGGTTTGGAATTGTTTTTGAGATGGTAATAATTTTAGGAGTTAATAATTTTACTGTTAAAAAGTAATATAGGTCAGTAATATAGTCAGTAATATACTTTAACATTTTATGACCCTTCCTCGATTCCCTTCTTGTTAAAATATAAAAAATAAATATTCTTCTCAGAGGCTTAGGGGTTTGTGAGCTTCTACAGGATTTTAAGTCATCTTCATTAGAGTTTATACAGTTTATTCTCTACTCTGCCTCAGCCCATGGGAGCAGAGGAAATCTCCCAGCAAAACAAGGCTGACTTTTTCTCCTCCAACAGATACATTAATTTATTCAAGTATTTATTTATTCTCTTACTAGTTCTAATACTAACAATAGCAATAATTACATAACACTGATTCAGTATAGTTGGCTCCCATATCCCTTGATGCAGAACCCACAGATACGGAGAGATGACTGTACTACATCATTTTACATAACAGACTTGAGCATTCATAGATTTTGGTGTCCAAGGGGGGTCCTGGAACCAATTCCTTGCGATACCAAGGGACGAGTGTACTTACTATCTGCCAGGTGCTGCATTAAAATCTTTACATTTACTAGCCACAACAGCCTTTAAAAATTGGTGCTCTTGGGCATCCCTGGTGGTGCAGTGGTTGAGAGTCCGCCTGCCATTGCAGGGGACACGGGTTCGTGCCCCAGTCCGGGAAGATCCCACGTGCCGCGGAGTGGCTGGGCCCGTGAGCCATGGCCGCTGAGCCTGCGCGTCCGGAGCCTGTGCTCCACAGTGGGAGAGGCCGCAACAGTGAGAGGCCCGCGTACCGCAAAAAAAAAAAAAAAAAAAAAAAAAAAAATTGGTACTCTTGTTATCCTATTTTACATATGAGAATGCTGAGACTGAACAAGGTCAGATAAGTTACCCAGAGTCACAAAAGTCCTAAATGGCAGGGCAGCAATTCAACTTCAAATCATTCTGATCCAAGAGCTCATATTTTTATTCAGTGCACCCTTCTCAATTTCCTTTATTTCATAAATATCTGAGGTGAATTACAGTACTTAGAGTAACACATTCAGTACATGAGATAACAAATCAGTGAAGTAAAGAGATAAAGAGGAAACTTAAGGTAGAAACAAATAAGATGAAGTTGGAATTAGCATATAAAATATACACCCATAGAGTCCTGTGTACTTTGGAGAAGAAAGCAGCAAATTGGGCTCTACATTTCTCAGTCAAAGAGGGACATGTATTCATTTACATACTTTGCAGTATTCATAAAATGAAAAACAAACTAGGTGCTTGGGGGGGAAAACGTCTCTATCTTGCTACTGAGACTTACAGAAAATTTCTCACTTGAGTCTCTTAAAAAGGACTGTGTGATGTAATGATAGACAGACTGTCGCCCGCCACAGCATCCAGGTAACGGTTCTGTGAGGCCGGTTCATAGATCCGTTTATAATACAGCTCAGTGCAGTGAAACAGCTTAACCTCAAAGCCCAGGTGAAAAGAGCCAAGTCCAGATTTTACAGCTTTCCAACGGCCTGGCTCCCAGGAGGCAGGACTCCATAAACACATTCTCTAACACCAAGGGGGCAGGCATGTCACAGCATCAGCTAAAGGCAAGCCCATGTCCTTCCGTTGGGTGTGTATGTATTGGCACGCCTCTATGGAGAGCAAGAAGCGTTTTGAGGATGGACACCTGGTACATGCATCCCATCCCACCCCTGTGCAGAGCCAGACACAAGAGAACCCCCAGAGTATGGCTCAGATTCTCTCTGAAAATGATTTCGGGCACATCAGGGTAACATGGGTGACTGAGCCCCCAAAACCTTACTCTATAGAGTGTAGCTGTGAACATTTCAACCTAGAAGAAAAAATTCAACCAGCTGTTAAACTCCAGGCACAGTCATTTTTAAAAAAAACAATAAATACACTGATTAAAGCAGATCTTGAACATCTAGGTTTAAGCAATGTCACTTCCTGGCAAACTCTCCAAGATAAACCAGTAACTAAATACATTGACTTGTTGTAGAGGGCTGTCAGGACAAGTTAGTTAGATGCTGGAAGATATTTAAGATATGGTCAGTGGGACTCAATCCCAGCATCTTGAATAATTTTTTTCCCACCTGCTTTGAAAGCAGCTGCCATGATCCAGGACTGGCATCCTAGAGTCTTAGAGGCAATTTTACCACCTGAACAGGACAGCCTCATTCCTGGGCACAAGCAGGCATTTACCTACACCCTCAGTGGGAGTATGGGGCAGGGTGTGCTGTTGGGTTTTAAAGTACTGAGTGGCCTTGGAACTCTTTGGTCCTATACCCAATCAGTAAAGTATTTTGCATTTTATTTATATATAGTACATACCTGTGTATGTAGGTATATGATACTAGATTATATGTAACAATTACTGTAGGTTATATGTATCAATTACCATACAAATGATCTACAAGCAATAGAAAACATTCATTAAAAGAGACATTAGGCAATCCCACTCTTGGGCATATATCCAGAAAAAGCTCTAATTCAAAAAGATACATGTACCCCAGTGTTCACAGGAGCACTATTCACAATAGCCAAGACATGGAAGCAACCTAAGTGTCCATCAACAGATGAATGGATAAAGATGTGGTATATATCCACAATGGAATACTACTCAGCCATAAAAAAGAATGAAATAATGCCATTTGCAGCAACATGGATGGACCTAGAGATTATCATACTAAGTAAAGTAAGTCAGACAAAGACAAATAACATGATAGCGCATATATAAAATCTGAAAACGAAATGATGCAAATGAACAGAAATAGACTCACAGACATAGAAAACAAACTTATGGTTACCAAAGGGGAAAGGGGGAGAGAGGGAGGGATAAATTAGGAGTTTGGGATTAAAATATATACACTACTATATATGGAGTAGATAACCAACAAGGACCTACTGTATAGCACAGGGAACTCTACTCAATATCTTGTAATAACATCAAATGGAAAAGAATCTAATAAAGAATACATATGTATGTATAACTAAATCACTTCACTGTACACATGAAACAAACACATTATAAATCAACTATATTTCAATAAAATTTTTTTAAAAAACAGAGACGTTTGGGAGGAATGAGATACAAAATGAGTAGAGACAAAAGTTCTCCAGAAGTTCTAATATTTTCTCCCCATTCCCCATTATATAGTCCCACACACTCCTCTTTAGGGGCCACCATCTAAGAGTAAGGAGCTAGGCCTTTGCTGGACTGGTTCTTGGCACCTCAGGCAAGGTTTCCATGGTCCATCCCTGGCCCATCTCCCAAGCCTTATCCCTATTAGGGCTCTCTACCCACACTCAATTCTCCACATGGGCACCCACAGCGTTTCCTACATGCACAATGCACTCTGCATTTTTTGGGGAGGATCATGTCATCCCTTCAGTCCAAATGCCTTTCCCTCTTTCTCCAGTTATCACACTTTCAAGATCAAGCTCAAGTTCCATCTCCACCCTGTAATTTACCTAGATCCCTTCTCAAATAGGAATCACTTTCTTCCATAATAATAATTCCCGCAATTATCCTTTCTATTCTCCCTAATATTGCTGCAAAATATTATTATCTGTTTTGCAGATGGGGAAACTGAGATCTATGGAGGTTGCATAATCCACCCAAGATCACATCCCTAGTGACTGACAGGAACAGCATTTGAATTACAAAGCTTTCTCTCCTTCATGCACTGGCATCCCATGACAGAAAGTATATTTTACATATATTCTCTTGTTGCATCTTCAATTAGCCCTGGGAGGACATGCCATCATCCCTAGATTGGAGCTAAGAAAACAGAGCCTCAGAGAGGTAAAGTGATTTGCTTAAGGTCACACAGCTAGCAAACAGCAGTAATGGTTTCAACCCAGATCAATCTTTCTGCTTTGCCTTGCAGGTACATCCATTCTTCTCACTACTTGTTACTTCCACCTCACTTTATCTTTCAGTTATTTTGCCTCAGATTAAATATCAATTTCAGCATTCCTTTCCTTCATTGTTCACAGGACAGAAGACGTGTTTTACTCAACTCTCTGGTGGCCAAGACCTACACATAGAAAGTATGTTTGTAAATATTAAATGAAACCATACAGGCAGAATCACTGCAAAGAAATCTCAAGTCACTGTACTGCCCATCTCCAGAGCTTCTGCACCTATTGGCTGTCAACACAGGATTCAAAGAATATGAAAAGGAAATTGGAAAAGATGGAAGAGAGTACCACCTCCTGCTATCCCCTAAAAGATCATACTTAAACCATGGTTGTCCTTGGAAACTGGTAAGAGACCTTTTTCTGTCAGCTGTGAGCAGAGTGCTGGAACAACTCCTGTAAGATGCCAGAGGTTCAGGTAGCCATCCAGACAGCAAGACATGCCTGGGGACAAGGAGAAAAGTTACTGATATTACAGTGTCCAGGGGATGGTCCATAACACTCCTCTGCTCTCCTATCTTTGGTGGGATTTTAGGGGACAACACACATGGCTAAGGAGAGACATGGTGTAATTCAGTCTATTTTGCAAGTATCTAAAAGCCCTAGTGTAGGGTGCTGAATACTGGCTCCCCAAAGGTATCAGATTCTAATCCCTGCAACCTGTGAATGTTATTTTATATGGTAAACTCTTTGCAGATGTGACTACATTAAAGATCTTAAGGTGGTTAAGAGTATCCTGGATTATCCAGGTGGACCCTGAATATGGCCCTATATATATAGCTATATAGATAGATAGTATACTGATATGTATCTATATAGACATATGGAGAGATATATATCTTTATATAATATCTTTATAGTTTCTTTACACATATCTAGATAGATAGATAGATAGATAGATAGACATGAAGCTGCCCTGAAAATTATACACACACACACACACACACACACACACACACACACACAATCGAATATTACTCAGCCATAAAAAAGAACAAAATTTTTCCATTTGCAACAACATGGGTGGACCTGGAGGGTATTATGCTTAGTGAAGTAAGTCAGAGAAAGACAAATACTGTATGTTTCCATTTACACATGAAATCTAAAAAATAAACGAACAAAAATAACAAAACAGAAAGAGATGCGCAGATACAGAGGACAAGCTAGTGGCTACCAGAAGGGAGAGGGGTGGGGGAGGGGTGAAATAGGTGAAGAGAATTAAGTTATAAAATAAATAAGTTGCAGCAATGTAATATACAGCACAGAGAACATAGTCAATATTCTATAATGGCTTCGTATGTGTGTAATCTGTAAAAATATTGGATCACTATTTTGTAAACCTGAAACTAATATAATATACATCAACTATACTTCATTAAAAACAAATTCCCATATCCCAATAATTCAATTAAACATGAATGTAGGTACTGCTGTGAAGGTACTCTGCAGATAGAATTAAGGGTAGTAATCAACTGATCCTCAAATAGGGAGAGTATCCTGGATTATCTAGGTGGACCCAATGTAGTCACTTCTGCCCTTAAAAGGAGAAGAGTCAGAGAGATATTGCAGGAGAGATGGGGTGGAAGGGAAAGTCAGAGAGCTCCAGAGTGTGAGAAGGACTTAGGCCACCACTGCTGGCTTTGAAAGCGCCCATGAACCAAGGAATGTGAGTAGCCTCTACAGTATAAGAACAACTCCCAGCTGGCAAGGAGTCTGCCCACAACCTGAATGAGCCTGGAAATGGATTCTCTCCTAGAGCTTCCATGCCTTCCATGAAGGCAACTTGACTTCACACTTGTGTGACTCTGAGCAAAGGGCCAGCTCAGCCATGCTGAGCCCAGACTCCTGACCTACAGAAACTGTGAGATAGAACATGGGTGTTGTTTTAAGATGATAAATTTGTGGTAATTTGTACAGCAGTCGTAGAAAAGGAATACACTTTCCAACAGCTCTTTGTTTGCCCCTTTGTGGGTCTTTCTTACTCTCCTTGTTCCTTAAACACTGATTCCCATTCTACTCATTCTCCCTGAGTAGTATTCTTAGCTTCATGGCTTCAATTTCCACCTATATTCTACTAAATCCTTAAGCCATAACTCTACATCAGATGTCTTTGCGGAGTTCCAAACCCATAGATCCAGCTGTCTGTTCAATATCTCCATTCCTATGTCATCTGAAACTCAACATGGCCAAATATGAAATCATTTTCTTCCCCTAAAGCTGCTCCTACCTCTGAGATCTCTGTGAGAAATGGTGTCACAGTCATATGGCTGCCAGAGTCTAAATCTGATCCTCATCCTCATCTCCTCCCTCTTCCTCAGTCCCCAAGCCCCAAATCCTGTCTGTTCCAGCTCCTAATCTTCTCTAACCCAGCGACTTCTCTCCATTTCCCAGTACAAGTCACTGTTATCTCTCATCCATGCTACTGCAAAGACTCCTGACTTGGTAGTCCATTCTCCTAGCTGCAGCCAAAAGATCATTCCTAAGATAAAATCTCTACCTGTGAGGAGAATATAACAAAGGGGATATGACTGGAGACCAGTTACCACTCTGAAGGATGAGGTCAAGGGTATCATCCATAACTAGGGCTAAAAGATAAGTAGAAAAATAAGAGGGAAAAAATAAAAGACATGGAGAACCACATCATGAGGCCCAATATCAACTATGAAAAGAGGGAGTGTCCGTCAACAGGTCAATGGATAAAGCCAACGTGGTATGTACTATACATACAAGGAATACTGTCCAGCCTTAAAAAGTAGGAAATCCTACCATTTGCAACAACATGGATGAACCAAGACAACATTATGCTAAGTGAAATGACAGTCACAGAAGGACAAATACTGCATGATTCTATTATGTGGACTCTAACATAGACAGGCTCATAGCAGCGCAGAGAAAAAAAATGGCTGCCAGGAGCTGGGGGGAGGGGAAAATGGAGAATTGTTGCTCAATCGGTATAAACTTTCAGTTATACTAGATGAATAATTATAGATATATGCTATACAACATAGTGCCTTTAGTTAACTACACAGTATTATAAACTTTAAAATGTTAAGAGGACAGATAAGATGTTAAGTGTTCTTACCACCAAAAAGCCCAAAAAAACCCAAAAGAAATTTTGGAGGTGATGGGTACGTTCATTCAGTACCTTGGTTGTGGTGATGGTATCATGGGTATATGCATATATCCAAATACATAAAAATATAAACATTAAGTATGTGCAATTTTTATATATCAGTTATACTTCAATCAAGTTTTAAAAATAAAAATTAAAAGGTGAGAATGAGATATCCCAAAGCTCTAGAAAGCAATTTCCAAGTGCCCAAGAGTATTAATGAAAAAGGCCTCTGCCCAAGCATATCCTAATAAAATTTTTCATTGGTAAGACTGGATGCCTTAAAGACAAAGGAGAAATATATAAAACTTTCTAATGGAAAATTATTTTATTTTATTTTAAAAATATTTTTAAATTTTATTTATTTTTATTTTTTATTTTTTATTTATTTTTGGCTGTGTTGGGTTTTTGTTGCTGCACGTGGGCTTTCTCCAGTTGCGGCAAGCAGGGGCTATTCTTCATTGTGGTGCACACCCTTCTCATCGCAGTGGCTTCTCTTGTTGTGGAGCGCAGGCTCAGTAGTTGTAGCTCGCGGGTTCTAGAGCACAGGCTCAGTAGTTGTGGCGCATGGGCTTAGTTGCTCCGCGACACGTGGGATCTTCCCAGACCAGGGATCGAACCCGTGTCCCCTGCATTGACAGGTGGATTCTTAACCACTGTGCCACTAGGGAAGTCCCTTGGAAAATTATTTTAAATGTAGAATCATATTCTCAGCCAAACTAACTTCATATGAGAAGGCAAAATAAAGATTTTTTCAGATATACGTAAAGAGTTTCAACTCTCTAAATGAACTGTCTGTGATGTACACTGAGCAAGTATCTCAAATGGCCACCTGCAAATCAAAAAGTCAAGTTGCCTCTGACAGATCTGATCCAAGCAAAACAAAATTCATCCTACCACAACTGGTAAACAAAGAAACCAGGAGAACTTGTAGTTAAATCTAAATAAGTTGGTACATATTTTACAGTTAACCAAATTTTAGAATTTCGCTGTCTCTGGGATAGATTATACTTTGATTCTTTGAATCATGAGATAAATTTCAGAACGTCAAGAGACAGGCTGATTTCACAGCCCTTCATCCACTGTTGTATGTAATGCTTAAATGATATTTAGATACTGCCCACATTGATTTCAGCCCTCTGCTCAAACAATGAAAATACCAATTTTGCAAATAGTCCCAGGACACAGATCTGGGTTGCTTGCACAGTGCTTAAGGGTGGAGTATGCAAGAAATGCCAGGAGCCTTATGCCAAGCCCTCCAGGGAATTTTCAGGTTATAATTCCAGCAAGCAGATTATAGAGCTATGGTGAAATTTACTTAAAACCACCACCCATGGGGAAATCCATTATGCACTCTGGCCATGACAAAATCCCTTACAAATTTCTTCTGATACAAACAAAAGAGCAAGCAATCAAGAATCCTAAATAAAAAGCTTCAAGCAAATATTTTTTCTCCCTTTTTGCAGATACTGCAAGATAGGGGCAGTGAGACTTTGGCCCAAATTGCTGAAAAACAATGGCCATAATTGGCATCTTCTGTCTATTGCAGGGTTTTGTTTTATTATTAGCTGTAGGCAAGGTTATACCAAAGGCTGCCTAGAGTACCTTAGTGGCACACTAGAAGCCTTTTTAAAGTTATGAACTCATGCTGATGTTTAAATTTAACTCTAATTTTATTAACTCTTTTCTCATCTGATTTTATATAAACATTTCCTGATTCATTTTTTCTCTAAAATGCCAGCTTTTCTCCTATCTTCTGTATACAACACATTCTTATCAATTTTAATACTCTCTTATTATATATTGTCATATATATATATATATATATCCTATATATTGTTACCAGGGGTTTAAATTATAATATTCTTCAAAACTTTAAAAATATTAATTTTTTCCATAAAACAATTAACAAAATCACTAAGACATTAATAAAACATATTAGAAATTCACAATTAAAGAAAAGAATCTCTGAGGTAGGGTGGATAATACCCTCCTAAATTATCCACATCTTAGTCTCCAGAACCTGTAAATATGTTACTTTGTATGGTTAAGAGCACTTTGCAGAAGTGATTAAATTAATGATCTTGAGATGAGGGGATTATCCTGGATTATCCAGGTGGGCCCAATGATGTAATCACAAGTATTCTTGTAAGGAGGAAGCAGAGGGAGATACTACTACAGAAGAGAAGGCAATGTGATGACAAAGGTGGAGACTGGAGTGATGAGTTTTGAAGAAGAAGGAAGAGCCACAACCAAGGAACACAGGTAGCAACCAGAAGATGGCAAGCAAACTGATTCTCCCCTCAGGCCTCCAGAAGGAACCAGCCATGCCAACACCTTGACATAAGCCTAGTGAAACTGATTCCATACTCTGACCTCCAGAACTGGAGGAGAAAAATTTTGTGTTAAGTCACTAAATTTGCAGTAATTTATTACAACATCAATAAGAAACTAATACCATCTCCCACCAAAAAAAAATTTTTTAACCTGGAAATTGAAAAGCATTCAAAATAACTATTTAATTAGAAGAGTAATTATAAACTATTTAGAAAGGAATGAGTGCACTACATACTGAAGGCTAAGATATTTGGCCACAGTGGTAGCAAAAGGAAAAATGTATAGCCTCATAGGCATCTATTAGAAAACAGAATAATTAAAAGTTCAATTCTAGAAGCTAAATAAAAAAACAAAAGAATAAACCCAAATAAAAAGAAGTAACTAATAACCAAAAGGCAGACATTAATGCATTAGAATACAAAATGAAAAATAGCAGACAAACACTAAAACTAAAAGTCGGTTCTTTAGAAAGATCAATAAGATAAACTTTGGCAAGTCTTGTTAAGAAAGAAGAAAGGAGGGCTTCCCTGGTGGCGCAGTGGTTGGGAGTCCGCCCGCCTATGCGGGGGACGCAGGTTCATGCCCTGGTCCGGGAGGATCCTGCGTGCCATGGAGTGGCTGGGCCCGTGGGCCGTGGCCACTGGGCCTGCACGTCCAGATCCTGTGCTCCACAGCGGGAGAGGCCGCAGTGGCGGGAGGCCCGCGTACCACAAAAAAAAAAAAAAAGAAAGAAAGAAGAGAGGAGACAAAAAACAATGCTAGAAATTCAAAAGATAATAGAACCATAGATACAGAAAAGACTATTTTAAACATGAAAAATATTCTATACAACTTTATACCAATAAATTTGAATGTTTACACGAATTGCATGTTTTTCTATGAATATCTATGACTCCAGAAGAAACAGGAAAACAGTGGAACGATAACCAGTTAATAAATTTTTTTAATTGTCAAAGATATATCCTGAAAATGATAGTAAGCTCAGATGATTTTAATGGCAAATTCTAGCAAGCACACAAACCCTGTGTTATGTAAAATAATACAGAGCATGGGAGGCATATGAGGCTGGCATAACCCTGAAACAAAGATAGAAAAGATAAAATAAATCTAAGAAACTATAGGCTAATCTTTCTTAGGAAAAAAGCATAAAAGTCACAAATAAAAAAGCAGCAAATGGAATACAGTAGTAACTTTTTAGAATATACAGCATGGTCAAGTTGAGTTTATCATAATTATGCAAGAATGTCTCAGTAACAATATACCTATTAATTTAATTCAACACATTATCAAGTTACAGATGAAAAATAATAAAATCCAACATATCCTAAAAGAACACTGGATTTAAAAAAAAAAAAAAACCTTATCCTGTTTTAGGAGGGAAAAAAACCTTAGCAAGTTAAGACTAGAAGCAAACTTACTTAATACAATAAAATTACCTGAAATCGCTAACAAACCTATATTAAAAGCATTCCAATTAAACTCAGGTATAAGACAAAGAAGTCTACGATCATCATTCTGTAGGAGATCTAGTCAATCCAATAAGACAAGAAAAAGAAACAAGAGGTATTATTTGCAAGATTCGAAAGTACCAAAAGAGCTGCATTCAACACCTGATCTATGGAAAGCTTACAAAGGAAGAGGGAGAAGATGGGACAAAGAACCAAAACCAGGTCAAGACATAGAATGTGGGGCAATGCTATTTTGAGGATGCTAGATAAGCTCAAGGCAGTAGTTCCTAGGTCAGGTAAATTAGTATGTTAGAGTCTTAGCCTTTCCCCCCCTTCTTTTGTTTCTCTATATCATTCAAATGTGAGGTTTTGGAGGAAATCTATCATACACACCCATAGAAACAAATGTCATTATGTGTATTGGATAATGATAACTTCTAAGAAATAGCAAGATAACTTTATTAATGAAAACTATTAATGGATTCATCAAAGGAGCTGAATACATGATCAACAAAACCAATCTTTTTCCAAAATTAATCAATTAGAAAATTTCATAGGAAGGGGGACCCCACTCACTATCACAGCATAAAAATATCTAGGGGGGAAAGTTATAGACAATACTCAGAAAAAAATATGGAGAAAACTTTGGAGAAAATACATTGAAGGATATTTTTTAAAAGGCCAGACTAGATAGCTATCCATGTTCCTGAATTGAAATGTTTATTATTATAAGGACTCTAATTCCCTCCAAATAAAATATAAATCAATATAATTACAATCAAAATTCCAAAAGGACTTTTAAGCTATTTAACAAGTTGATTCTAAAATTTCATCTGGAATAAAGAACACATTAGAATACCCAAGTAAATTTTGAAAAAGAACAATGAAGAGGAATGTGCTCTACGAGCTTTCAAATCACGTTATAAAGATAATATAATTTAGGGCTTCCCTGACGGCACAGTGGTTGAGAGTCGCCTGCCGATGCAGGGGACACGGGTTCGTGCCCCGGTCCGGGAAGATCCCACATGCCACGGAGCGGCTAGGCCCGTGAGCCATGGCCACTGAGCCTGCATGCCCGGAGCCTGTGCTCCGCAACGGGAGAGGCCACAACAGTGAGAGGCCTGTGTACTGAAAAAAAAAAAAAAAAAAGATAATATAATTTAAAGTTGGATATTGGAGCAAGAATAGATAAATAGATCAAAGAAAATAGAGAGTACAGACACAGTCTAATGTGCACATGGAAATTTAGTATATAATAAAGGGTGATTGTTGTTTTTCCAAATCTTTGGTGAAATAAAAATGGTCTGTAACTACCCATTCAAAAACAAACTTATATCCCTATATAACATGATTTACAAAAACTAAATCTAGATATATTGAAGAATTAAACATAAGAAACAAAACCATAAAATTTTTAGATAGGGCTTCCCTGGTGGCGCAGTGGTTGAGAGTCCGCCTGCCGATGCAGGGGACATGGGTTTGTGCCCCGGTCCGGGAAGATCCCACGTGCCGGGGAGCAGCTGGGCCCATGAGCCATGGCCGCTGAGCCTGTGCATCCGGAGCCTGTGCTCTGCAACGGGAGAGGCCACAACAGTGAGAGGCCCGCGTACCGAAAAAAAAAAAAAAAAAAAAATTAAGATAAAAATAGTGGAAAACTCAAAATCCATAAAGGAAAAAATTGAAATATTGAGTACATAAAATTTTTAAATTGCTATGTGGTAAAAGATGTCATAAAAGATTAAAAGCTAATATGAAAAATATGAAAAAATATTTGCAATAAATATGGAGACTATTTATTAAGATTAATATTCAGACTGTGCAAAGAGATTCTACAAATCAGTAAGACAACAACAGTTTATTTTTAAAAAAATAGATCAAGCGATATAAATAGACATTTCACAGAAGAAAAGATACAAATGGCCAATTAGGAAATTAAAAGATGACAAAACTCACTAATGAACAAGAAACCCCAAATTAAAACAACTATGAGATATATTTTTATCCATTATATTTGCACTAATTCTTAAGTATGAAAATCCAATACTAGGAGAGGTTATGAAAGAGAGCACTCTCATCCACTTTTTATGAGATGGTAAATTAGTAATGCTTTTTGTATCAAAATTAAACTACACCTACTCTTCAACCCAGAATTTCCAATTATAGGTATCTACCTGAGAGACATGCCCACATATGTGCACAGAGACACATGCTCTTTGCAGCATGATTTGTAAGAGAAAATCTTGTGGGAAAAAAACGAATTTTCAATAAAAAGGAAATGGCTGAATAATTTGTGGAAGGGTAACATAAGTAGCTAGGTTTCTAGACCAACTCTTTCACTAAAAACAACTAAAGGCTGGGGGAAATACTAGGAATATCTTAAAGGCAAAGAGAGCTGAAAAATAATTAAGAATTACTAACATCAGATCATAACTGAGGATGGGAACCTCAACAGATAAGCAGAGCACAGAAGTTCACTTTCACCTGAGGGTATTTGCCAAACCTAGTGTAGTTGTATTTCATTTTTATAGTCTGGGGAAAGCCAAGACCCACCAAAAGTGGGAGGACTAATAGAAAATCCTCATCCCCTAAAGCTGTATTCTCAGAAGGAGAAAAACAAACAAACAGAATCCTATAAGTTATACCCACAAGCCATTCCTCACTCCAATTTATTGCCCAAATTCATAGTGTCTGAGGTGGTTTTAAAAAATCTCAAAATGAGTATTTAGTTTAAGTTTTTCTGAACTTGAACTTGTAATGCTCTCAGATGCATGACAAAGGTAAATACTCACTGGAAGAATTCACCTTCATTCCTGCCTCAAGAATTTTCATGAGCAAACACACACACACAGGATGAAAGTATTTGAGCTTTTCACAAGAAGTCCTGTCACCAAGTTTGAGAAGCAGCTGAAACAATAGACAGCAAAAACAGACCCCAAAGGAATTTAGATATGTGAATTATCAGTCAAAAACATGTAAAATAGATCTGCTTACTATAACCAAAAAAAGAAAACAGAAGCTTGAAAAATATGTGCAATAAATAAGAAACTATTAAAAAAAAAAGGGACTTCCCTGTTGGTCCAGTGGTTAAGAATATGCCTTCCAATGCAGGGGACACGAGTTCTATCCCTGGTCAGGGAACTAAGATCCCACATGCCGCGGAGCAACTAAGCCCACATGCCACAATTACTGAGCCTGCATTCTAGAGTCCGAGAGCCACAACTAGAGAAAAACCCGGGTGGTGCAATGAAGAGCCCACTCGCTTCCACAAAAGATGTCACATGCCGCAACGAAGATCCCACATGCCACAACTAAGACCCGATGCAGCCAAATAAATAAATAAATATATTTTTAAAAAGACCAAGAAGATTTTTATAAAACCAAACAGATATAACTAGGCATGAAAAAAATCATAATTAGTATTTAAAGCTCTATAGGTAGATTTAACAGCAGAATAGATTCAACAGAAGAGACAATAAACTGGAAGAAAGATTTTAAAAAGTATTCAGAATGAAGAAGTAAAGAGAGAAATATACAGAATAGATGAGCAAGTTAATAAGAGACACAGAGGATAGATTTAACATATATCTAATGGGGGTTTCAGAAGGAGAGAAGAGAAGGGACAGCAGAGGAAATATTTGAAAAGATAATGGCCAAGAATTTTCCAATAGTCTTACAAGACACCAATCTGCAGACTCAAGACACACAAAGATTGTGAAACAGAAAAAATAAATTCATATATGTATACATATACATATATAACCATGAACACAAAGAGGGTGTCTATGTTAAAAAAGAGAAAAAAGGTAGATTACCTCCTATCGGTTGGGCTGAAAGCTGAAATGCTAACAGCCACAATGAAAGCCAGAAGTCAATCTTCAACAAAATGAGAGAAAATCACTGTCAACGCAGAATGTTATACACACAAAAAAATTTTTATAATACATCCATAATATGTATTATGTGCCGCATGTAAAAAGAATGTGGTATAGCTATATGTGCTGAAAAGAAAAAATTCTGTAATGTACAGCATCATGGGGAAAAATCATGTTGCAGAAAATACAGTATAATTCAATGTATACAAAATATAGACTAAGTTTGCATGCGTTTCTATATTATATAAATATATTTAAGGAAAAGGCTTGGAAGGAGCCATTAAATAGTAAATAATGATTACTTTGGAGGGGGAATGATTTCTCTGACTATTGAGACAGGGAAATGGGGCAGGAATATGTATGGCTCCACCTGGCTCTTTCGTGCTCTAGAGTTTGGACCAGGCTGACTGCAGGACACTCATGTTCTTCCCTCCTCCAGGTAACAAACACCAGGCCAGACTCTGCCTCACACCAGACACAGGGCCCTGGGCCTGCCAGTGCCCTACTGCTCCATCCTTACATCGATTGACAAGTTCAACTCAAATGGGGAAGAAGCATGTGGTCTATTTTGCCCTTGGGTCAAAGTAGCATTTTCTAATCCTGTTTTGTCAGAGATGAAATTCATATGTTGATCCTAATTTGACATCTGTGTCTTTTTTCTCAATATGCTCAACACCTGGACAAGAAATGACATGAATAATTGGCCATTTCAAAACTCCAACGATGAGAATGTATTTATGTATTAACTTGGAGAGTCCTTGCCCATAGCGTGATTTCAAAACATAGAAAACCAAAGTTAGTTGTATTGAAAAAGAATCAGATTGTCTTCAATTCAGTTCAGTTCAACAACCCAGATATTATAAGCACTGACTATATGCAACCAAACCACTATTTTTTGGTAGATACTTGGAGGTGTAAGACAAGGTCTAACCTCAGAGGGCATTACAGTGTAGGGTAGGGGAGGGCACGCAGCAAACAAACTTTAACACAAAGCAGAAAGAAAACAAATGCTCAAATAGAGGTAGAATCAAAATTCTATGGGAACAAAAAGAACAGTCAGTTAGTTCCACAGGGAGTCTGAGCAGACTTCACACAAGAGAAGGCATTTAAGATGATCAGAAAGATGAGTAAAACTGTGATGGAGAAAGAAAGGCAGAGAGAAGAGTAGACACAAAAGCATAAGGTGGGAAAACGCATTCCAGGTCTGTAGAACTCTGAGCTGCATGACACAGTTGGAAGAAAATAAAAGAGAGAGAGGAAGTGACAAAAGAAGACTGTAGCCAGATTAAAGGAGGTGATGAATGCTGGGTTCAGGAATTTTTTTTTTGGAATTAAAATAATCTCACTTTATTGCCCCCAGCCACAGACAGACACAGGCAGGAGAGAACAACCTGCTAACTGCTTCTTTGAAGAGGCAAAGACTCTTGTACCCAAAAGCTATTTGTCCTCCCTAAATGGGATTTCAGAAACAGAGCTGAAAGGGGAGGGGATGGCCTCAAGAGCCTAAGCTTGTATTATACATTAGACAGATATTTTAAAATAAATAGCGATTAAAAGGAAAGCCATGAGTGACAGCTCCAGACCCTCCAAGGCGTTCATGCAAATGTCTCACTGCTCTCTCAGCACTGGAAATGTGGGCCAAACAGTAATCATTTCTCTGATTTTTTAAAAAAATGTTGTCACCCAGCTGCTTTGAGGGGCTATGCTCTGGTCCAGGTGGTGTGACCGAGTCTGCGGAGAAGCCTCTGAGCGGATTCCCAGTGACATACCCTCATCAAGGAGGTCTGTGCGCATGCTCGGGGCTCAGCTTAGTGTTCCCGGGTCTGGAAGGCTCCCTCGCTCATCACTCCAGGTAGGTCTGTGCACCCATTCCCGACACTCAACACACCCTGTGCCGAGGCCTGTTTCCTCACCAGTCTCCCCCGCAGCCGTGACCTCCAGGGGTCAGGAACCACGTCCCACACTGGGTAAGCTCGCCATAAGATTTTCTGATGGGCAGTCTGCCGTGATACACCTCTTAAGAGGTATGCCAGGAAGGAGGGCAAAGTCCAGGCCAATAAACACCTTCCTTAGTAGGTCTAAAGTTTCCTTGTTAGTTATCATTGTTATTGTTATTGTTGGTGTCATCCTCAGTAGCATCAGCATCAGTCATGGTTGGAATCCCAGCCCTTATCTAAAGACTTCAATCATTGTGAATACCTCTTTGAGACAATCATATGCTCAGCTTTTCTCAGTTGCTCCCTTTTCAGAGAAAATGAGTTTAGATCCTTTTGTTTTAGCTGCACTAAAACTTTTTCAGATTTTATTACTTTTGATCTGATGTCCGTCTCCTGTTCCAGGATCCCATCCAGGATATTACATCACATTTAGTCATCCTCTTAGTCCCCTTTCAGCAGTGCACGTTTCTCTGATTTCCTGGTTTTGATAACCTTGACAGTGTTGAGGGGTACTGGTCAGATACTGTGTCGGATGTTACTCTACTGGAATTTGTCTGATGTTCTTCTTCTTTTTTTATTTTTATTTTTTTAACAGACAGAAAATTATATTTCGATAAATTTAACCAGAACAAACGTAACATAGGGGTTGGGTTCAGGAATTTAGTATTATTCTGTAGACAGTGGGAAGCCATGGTGGATTTTTGACATGATCAGATCTGTGCTCTAGAAAAACAACTTTGGTGTGAAGGACGGATTGGAGAAAGAAGAGAGGGCATCCAGTGAGGAATTCTGTAATGATGATCCACGTAAGACTCGAGGGGTCATTTCTCCAAACAAGATATACAGATTGCCAACAAACACATGAAAGAATGCTCAACATCATTAATCGTTAGAGAAATGCAAATCAAAACTACAATGAGATATCATCTCACACCGGTCAGAATGGCCATCATCAAAAAAATCTACAAACAATAAACGCTGGAGAGGGTGTGGAGAAAAGGGAACCCTCTTGCACTGTTGGTGGGAATGTAAATTGATACAGCCACTATGGAAAACAGTATGGAGGTTCCTTAAAAATCTAAAAATGGAACTACCATACGACCCAGCAATCCCACTACTGGGCATATACCCTGAGAAAACCATTAATTCAAAGAAACATGTACCACAATGTTCATTGCAGCTCTATTTACAATAGCCAGGACATGGAAGCAACCTAAGTGTCCATCAACAGATGAATGGATAAAGGAGATGTGGCTCATATATACAATGGAATATTACTCAGCCATAAAAAGAAACAAAGCTGAATTATTTGTAGTGAGGTGGATGGACGTAGAGTCTGTCATACAGAGTGAAGTAAGTCAGAAAGAGAAAAACAAAGACTGTATGCTAACACATATATATGGAATCTAAAAAAATAAAAAATGGTCATGAAGAACCTAGTGGCAAGACGGGAATAAAGACACAGACCTACTAGAGAATGGACTTGAGGATATGGGGAGGGGGAAGGGTAAGCTGGGACAAAGTGAGAGAGTGGCATGGACATATATACACTACCAAATGTAAAATAGCTAGCTAGTGGGAAGCAGCCGCATGGCACAGGGAGATCAGCTCGGTGCTTTGTGACCACCTAGAGGGGTCGGATATGGAGGGTGGGAGGGAGGGAGACGCAAGAGGGAGGAGATATGGGAACATATTTATATGTATAACTGATTCACTTTGTTATAAAGCAGAAACTAACGCACCATTGTAAAGCAATTATACTCCAATAAAGATGTTAAAAAAAAAAAAAAAAGACTCTGAGGGGTCTGCAGCTTGTCACAGTTAAAGGTAAAGGAAAGTCATGGCAAGGGCAGACCTTAGAGCATCATGTGAGATGTGGGGAAAAGAGAACCGTTTCAGGCTCAAGCAAGCCGCTTTGAAGCAGGGGAGGAGAGAGGCCTCTCCAGATGCAGCCTGGCCACCCAGGAGCAAGAGGCATTGCCAGGAACCCAACAGCCATCAGGAAACCTGGTTTCTGGAACAGGCTGAAAAGATGTCACCACAGAGTAAAGTGAAATCTTAGGGAATTTGCAAAGTAGCCCCAGAGCCCAAGAGCAGAGTGACCTACTTTTAATTTTTTCCTTTCTAAACAGAGGGCCTCTGGTGCTATGGCCCTGGGACAGGGTCTACCCCCGGGCCCTCGGTTGGTCTGGCGGGCTTCTGCTTTCTGAAAAAAGCACCTGTGCAAGTCTTGCAGCAGAGGAATGGGCCTGGGGCATGGCTGGATTTGGGGGTGCAGCACCCCTTTCTCCTGAGCCACATGAGAGCAAGTGGGAGGGCAGAGGAAAGTTCTCTGAGGGGAAGTCTGCCATCTCTGGCAACACCTGGCCACACTGGGGTAATCTGGGACCAGAGAGATACGAACAACTCAGTCTGATGCTCCCTGATTTTTTTTCAGTTTCACTGTTGTTAAGTCTGGACAAAATAAGCCTCATTACGTATCTCCAAGATCTCTGGAACACATATGCTGAGAGCTTCCCAGCAGAGGCTTCGTTGATCCCTATAAAGGACTTTAATTACGCAAAGATATGAATCACTTGATTAATTTTCAATATGCACAGAAGCTGTTCATTTCCACCAAGCCAAAATACTTTTCAGAAGCCCGAATGGCCCCTATCTTTACAATTTATCACCATCATTTTATTACCACCATCTCTGGGGACACCCAACTCCAAGCTTTAAGGTGGGAGCTTTTAAAAAATACGGACCTTTTCCACATTTCTGTGGCTGCTACACAAGATCCAGCCTCCATAGTCCCCCACACCCTGGCCCTCTGGGCTCCCCACTCTGTTGAGCACCCAACCCACAGATGAGCTGGGAGAGGGTCAGACCACAGCTGGGGAAGGTTGGCTGCATACACGTGACCTTGACGGCTGGGGATCCATGTGCTGCTCAGGAGGCCTGTGTTATAACAGCCTCAACGTTGGAGGAGAACATGCCAGCAGAGGGCTGAAAAAAGGGTCACTTCTGTGAGCTGGACCTCTTTGCTGCTGTTTCTGTTAGCTGGCTGCCCTGGCCATCAGATCCTCCAGCTCTCACTCCATCCCATTCTTTCTTCTCCCAAGGATTGCTTTGGCAGTACCCCGACACCAGTGCCTCTTCCAGACTCTTGCTGTTCTTAGGACCAGGGCTACGTGATGGTTCCCAGGACCACAGAGAACAACCACCACAGCAATGTAAATAGAGTAGCTCATATTTACTGAGCACCTACTATGTGTAAGCCAGACATGCTTTTGCTCATGGAGTCCATACCACAAGCCTAGGAGGTAGATTCCATAGACTGCACGTGTTACAGATGAGGAAGCTGGAGCTTGGAGCACTCCATTCATTTACGCTGCGCTGCACCATAAGCCAGTAGTGGCTGGAGCCCCCGGCTGCTGACTCTCCTCCTAGAGCTTGTAACGGGCACTCTGTACTTCTGAGTTGGTTGCTTGAGCTTCCTGTTTCTCCATTTATATTCTCCATCCACTAACCTTCCAGAGAGGCCAAGGGAAAACAAAAGCTACCCTCCTATTGGTATTGAGATTCCTTCAACTTTGGCCAAGGTGCAAATTTGGGTGAGGCATGGAATAGATGGCCTCACTGAGCCAGAGACCAAAATTAGCAGGATGGGGTTAGAATAATGGGCAGAATCTAACACGGTGAAGTTTCACAAGGACAGAGCCCCACACTGGACCCCTAAACACCACGTGGGTACATCCGGATGGCTATACGCACATCATGTAAGAAACACCCAAGCCCACACCCATGCTTGAAGCAATACTAATAATGATGGTGCTAACAGCTAACTTTTATTGAACATGTCTTAGATTCCAGTACCGTGGGGACTAATTTCATCCCCATTTAAAACAAACATATAAGTTTAGGAGGTTAGGGCCACTAGCATTCCCACAGAAGAGGAAACTGAAGCTCTGAATGCTCTTGAAGTGATTTCCCATAATCCCCTCACTAGCAAGTGACCATGCCAGGATTAGGATCCAGGCAGCCTGGTTAAATTCTGCTCTAGCACCCTCTCATCTTTACAGAAGTTCATTAAATAATCCGGTGCAATCATACACTGCGTGCACTGTAGTTTTTAGAATGAGGGAAGTGTGTCGGTGCTGGCACATGCCACGCCAGGCCAGACACAGAGTATTACTACATCCAGTCCAGGAGGCCATGCTTCAAAGTAAAGACGATCTAGCGAGGAGCTCATCAGAAGTAAGTGGTCAGGATGGCAAAGGAGCCAGAACTACATCCCACCAGGAAAAGCTAAAGGAGTTGGCCAGAGTTCCCTGAAGAAGCCGCTCCTTCAAATTCTTCAAATACCGAAAAGGCTAGTTAGTGGAAAAGGGACTGGATTAATTTCCGATGGCCTCAGGGGTTGGAATTAACACCAGAGGGGGGACGTTACAGGGAGAAAGCCTTCAGTTCAGCAGTCTGTCAGCTCTGGGGGAAGCAAGAGGGACAGGATTGGCCTTCCCTGGACGGACTCTCACAGGCTGGACCACGGCGTGGTAGAGTGTGGTCACGGGGGCCCAAGCAGCAGACTTGCAGCTAGACAAGGCCCAGAAGCCTGCCTGTATGTGATGATTCTCTGATCTTTGAGGATGACCTGCCCCCACCTCTCACTCTCAGACACGGCCCATCTAGAACCACTGGGTAGCGCCTGAGCCCTCTCTCAGCCCCCGCCCCTGGCCCAGCCACAGATGATCGGAACAGAGGCGGGTGCCCGGTCCAAACGCGGCCATCAGATGCCCCATCCTGGGGATCTGGGCTTAGGAACGGACAGCAGTGGGCCACATGCAAGTGGCTGACCCTGTATCGTATACGCCTGAGTGTTTTAGGGCAGCCGTGTTCTGCCGAGTGGCCAGAGAAGCAGGAAAATCAGTCTGTATAAGTGAAGGAGGGTATGCACCAGAGCCTCCCAGGTCTGTGTGCCAGGCGCCCGCTGAGGCCGGCTGCTTCTCTCCCCCAGCTACAGGGAGACACCCTCACCTCCTTTTACAAAATATTCCCCAGGGAGCTTGTGACACTTGTAACCCAGAGAATCCTGATAGAGGTAGCGGCTGGCCGGGCAGGTCTCTTCCACGGAGGGTCTGTAACTGGAGAGCCTGTCCCAGTGCAGCCCTTTGAAGTCAGTTCCTGAACCGTAGCATGTGTACTGAGGTAAGATCCTGAAATAGCAAACTTGGGGCTTTTTTCTTTCTTCCCTCACTTGCTGACCTTGAAGGGAAGGGAACAGAAGGCCCTGAGTGGAGCAGAACTTCTAGTATGCGCCGTAACAAAGATTAGGGACAGCCACTCCCCCTCAGCGGGCCCCGGGTAGCTCAAGTCCTTGAGCTACAGGGACACAGAAGAAAGGAAAGCGCTAATAGTCAGACTCCTTTACTTCCAGACTCTTGGGAGTCACGAGAAAGCCCTGAGTGGAAGAGAACACAGAGTTAATTCTGTAATAAAGACTAAAAAGTCCTGGAGGAGGAGGAAGCAGCCAGAGGCACTCTCCCCTCCTTGGGAGACAAGGTGAGGGTCACCAGGACTGGAGGAGGGGACTAGCATGGTGGGACCATGACCTTGGGGGGCTCTATACTCAGAGACAAGAGGACTAGAGCTGGCGTGAGCTACAGGAATGACTCTCAGGGAGGGAAGTCTGTGTTGAGAGGCATCTGAGCCCCTCATGAGCCCATCGAGTGGAGATCACTCCAGCCCTTCAAGGGAGCAGCTCCAGGGCAGAGGTCATGTCCACCAATCCCTTCCGTCAAGGCAGCCTGCACATCCCCTGGCTCATCGGGCAGCCTGTGCTGCCAGGATTGCTGAGCCCCAACCAGAATGGCCCCATGTGGCTCCTCCCCTATCAACTGCCCTAAATGTTCTAATGTCCCTAAAACAGAAAGTGGGGCCTTAGCCCTGGAGAGCCATGGTGATATGTAAGCAAAGCTCCAGCTCCGGGGTTGGGTGGCACAGCGCAAGGGCGGGAGGGGGTGAACCCCACCTCGCCCCCTGGTACACACAATTCACAGAATCCAGTGACTGGAATTAGAGACCATTTGGGCTCCATCTCCAGGGAAGGTCCCAAAGGAGGGACCTTGAAGGGCGTGGGTACTGAGGAAAAGAATGGAGTCAATTGCCCATTTTTGTGTTTATGAGCAATGCACAAACATCAGTTGCTTTGCTCAGTTTACAGGGTAGGAGACTGAGACTCACTGTCAGCAGGTTTCTTGAAAGCCCACAGAGTGGCAGAGGCTGTGCTAGGCGTGTCCTGCCCAAGTTGGCTCCCTTGGGTCACGTCAGCTCCTGTCCTCAGTTTCTGTCATCCTTGGCACCTCTGTCATCACGGAGGCTCTCACCTTGCCATCCCACGGCTCTCTACTGCTTTCCTCCACCTCCACTTCCCCTCCTTTAGACCTGCTGTCCACCGCTAACAGATCCACCCTGCAGAGTGTCCTCAGCCATGCCCGGCTCTCCACAGGGCATTTCCCTCTTCCTCCTCTCAGATCAGGCTGTTCTTCTCCCTTTGCCCCAGGGGAGGCAGCATCAGTATCCCGGTGATGTTTCTAAACCTCTTTTGACTCCCCTCTCTCTCCACAGAAAACCTTCTCCCTGGAAGCTCGCAGCCCTCTATGCCCCGCCTCCACCGTCATTACACCTGTCACTCTCCTTCAGCCCCCAGAGTCACTAACTCTGACATCTGATTTATCGTCTTCACACGCCGCCCACAGCCTCTCCACCTTTCCCGGGATCTCAGCTTCCTGCGTCCCATGCCTCACTTTTCTGAATTACCTCCACCTGCTCCATTTCCACAAACCCGTCCCGTGAGCACACCCTGGCTCAAACCATAGCCGCTCCTCCGCTTACATCTTAAATGCTATCATTTAAAATGTGAATGTTTGGGCTTCCCTGGTGGCGCAGTGGTTGGGAGTCCGCCTGCCGTCGCAGGGGACACGGGTTTGTGCCCTGGTCCGGGAAGATCCTACATGCCGCGGAGCGGCTGGGCCCGTGAGCCTATGGCAGCTGAGCCTGCGCGTCCGGAGCCCGTGCTTTGCAACGGGAGAGGCCACAACAGTGAGAGGCCTGTGTACCGAAAAAAAAAAAAAGTGAACATTTTTCCTCTACTGCAAACACCTTAACCTCCATCATGCTGCTCGTGGAGGAGTGTCAGTTGACATTCCTAGGTTTGACCCAGGCCTTTTGATGACGTGCTACGACCCCAGCTCCTGGACACAGATGGATAGTCTCTGAACATAGATTCATACAACAGCGGACAGACTCCCGGGTGGGTCTGATGGGGAATTACGGTGTTTCCAACCCTCCTGACGTTGGGAAGCACCATTCGCCCGGAAAGGCAGTCTTCAGAGGGAGGTTTGCAGCAATCCTGAGAGGCTCCTTCAACTCCTATAGTCTGCCTGAGCACAGCTTCCCTTGATAATTTTTTTAAATCTTATTTTCAGTGAATGCATATCACACTCTAAGCACTAAGTATTTGACATGTACAGTATATAGCAACTCAATGAGTCCTCATAATAATCCTATGAGCTCAATACTATTATCCCCGTTTTACAAATGAGAAAACTGAACCACAGAAAGGTTAAGCAACCTGCACACAGCTGGTAAGTGGCAGAACCAAGATTCAGCGGCTATGCCCCAAAGCCCATGCACTTCAGCCCTTCACTCTACTGCTGCTATTGTCAAGCCAATGGCATCTGGGGCCACCAGGTCCCTTAAGATAAGATCAGCTCAAATTTCCATCCCTATTTTGGGGAAACTGCAATGCCCTTCCCAAGTTCTGAAACTTCTCAAGAGGTCAAGGTTCTCATGGTCACTCTGGCACTAATTGGGTGACTCCACTAAACTTGACATAATTCCTATTCTTGATGCTATGGATGGATAGCAATGGATGGATGGATACTAATCTATCTCCACACTGTCATTGACCCAATGGGGAAACTCAACCCCTTTCACTGACTGTTTTTCACACTGCAGTCCCCATCCATTGGTGGATCATAAAATCAATGGTCACAACCAGCGTTTTTTTTTTAAATTAATTAGAAAATATCAGAGAGGAGCTTCAAGATGGCAGAAGAGTAAGATGCGAAGATCACCTTCCTCCCCACAAATACATCAGAAATACATCTACATGTGGAACAGCTCCTACAGAACACCTACTGAACACTGGCAGAAGACCTCAGACCTCCCAAAAGGCAAGAAACTCCTCACGTACCAGGATAGGGCAAAAGAAAAAACAGAGACAAAAGAATAGGGACGGGACCTGCACCAGTGGGAGGGAGCTGTGAAGGAGGAAAGGTTTCCACACACTAGGAAGTCCCTTCGTGGGTGGAGACTGCGGGGGGTGGAGGGGGAAAGCTTCGGAGTAGCGGAGGAGAGCGCAGCAACAGGGGTGCGGAGGGCCAAGCCGAGAGATTTCCGCACAGAGGATCGGTGCCGACCGGCACTCACCAGCCCGAGAGGCTTGTCTGCTCAACCGCCAGGGCGGGGGTGGCGGGGGGCTGGAAGCTGAGGCTTGGGCTTCGGTCAGAGGGCAGGGAGAGGACTGGCGGCGTGAACACAGCCTGAAGGGGTTAGTGCGCCACGGCTGGCCGGGAGGGAGCCCGGGAAAAGGTCTGGAGCTGCCGAAGAGACAAGAGACTTTTTCCTACCTCATTGTTTCCCGGTGCGCGAGGAGAGGGGATTCAGAGCCCCTTAAAGGAGCTCCAGAGACGGGCGCGAGCCACGGCTATGTGCGCGGACCCCAGAAACGGGGATGAGACGCTAAGGCTGCTGCTGCCGCCACCAAGAAGCCTGTGTGCGAGCACAGGTCACTCTCCACACCGCCCCTCCCGGGAGCCTGTGCAGCCCGCCACTGCCAGGGTCCCGTGACCCAGGGACAACTTCCCCGGGAGAACGCACGGCGCACCTCACGCTGGTGCAACGTCACGCCGGCCTCTGCCGCCGCAGGCTCACCCTGCACTCCGTACCCCTCCCTCCCCCCGGCATGAGTGAGCCAGAGCCCCCGAATCAGCTGCTCCTTTAACCCCGTCCTGTCTGAGCGAAGAACAGACGTCCTCAGGTGACCTACGTGCACAGGCGGGTCCAAATCCAAAGCTGAACCCCGGGAGCTGTGCGAACAAAGAAGAGAAAGGGAAATGTCTCCCAGCAGCCTCAGGAGCAGCGGATTAAATTTCCACAATCAACTTGATGTACCCTGCCTCTGTGGAATACCTGAATAGACAACGAATCATCGCAATTGAGGAGGTGGACTTTGGGAGCAAGGATATATATTTTTTAGTCCCTTTTTCTCTTTTTGTGAGTGTGTATGTATATGCTTCTATGTGTGATTTTGTCTGTATAGCTTTGCTTGTACCATTTGTCCTAGGGTTCTGTCTGTCCGGTTTTTTGTTGTTGTTGTTGTTGTTTTTAGTATAGTTTTTAGCACTTGTTATCATTGGTGGATTTGTTTTTTGGTTTGGTTGCTCCCTTCTTTCTTTCTTTTTCTTTTATTACCTTTAAAATTTTTTTAAATAATTATATTTAATTTTAATAACTATTTTATTTTTTTATTTTCATTTTTTTATAAATTTATTTTATTTATTTGGCTGCGTTGGGTCTTCGTTTCTGTGCGAGGGCTTTCTCTAGTTGCAGTGAGCGGGGGCCACTCCTCATCGTGCTGCGCGGGCCTCTCACTGTCGCGGCCTCTCCCGTTGCGGAGCACAGGCTCCAGACACAAAGGCTCAGTAGTTGTGGCTCACGGGCCCAGTCGCTCCGCGGCATGTGAGATCTTCCCAGACCAGGGCTCAAACCCGTGTCCCCTGCATTGGTAGGCAGACTCCCAACCACTGCACCACCAGGGAAGCCCCTTTAATAACTATTTTATTTTACTTTATTTTATATTCTTCTTTCTTTCTTTCCTTTTTTTCTCCCTTTTATTCTGAGCCGTGTGGATGACAGGCTCCTGGTGCTCCAGCCAGGCGTCAGGGCTGTGCCTCTCAGGTGAGAGAGCCAAGTTCAGGACACTGGTCCACAAGAGACCTCCCAGCTTCATGTAATATCAAATGGCGAAAATCTCCCAGAGATCTCCATCTCAACACCAAGACCCAGCTCCACTCAACGACCAGCAAGCTACAGTGCTGGACACCCTATGCCAAACGACTAGCAAGACCGGAACACAACCCAATCCATTAGCAGAGAGGCTGCCTAAAATCATAATAAGGCCACAGACACCCCAGAACACACCACCAGACATGGACTTGCCCACCAGAAAGACAAGATCCAGCCTTATCTACCAGAACACAGGCACTAGTTCCTCCACAGGAAGCCTGCACAACCCACTGAACCAACCTTAGCCACTGGGGACAGACACCAAAAACAACGGAAAATATGAACCTGCACCCTGAGAAAAGGAGACCCCAAACACAGTAACGTAAGGAAAATGAGAAGACAGAGAAACACACAGCAGATGAAGGAGCAAGGTAAAAACCCACCAGACCTAACAAATGAAGAGGAAATATGCGTCTACCTGACTAAGAATTCAGAGTAATAATAGTAAAGATAATCCAAAATCTTGGAAATAGAATGGAGGAAATACAAGAAACGTTTAACAAGGACCTAGAAGAACTGAAGAACAATCAAACGGTGATGAAAAACACAATAAATGAAATTTAAAATTCTCTAGAAGGGATCAATAGCACAATAACTGAGGTAGAAGAATGGATAAGTGACCTGGAAGATAAAATAGTGGAAATAACTACTGCAGAGCAGAATAAAGAATAAAGAATGAAAAGAATAGAGGGAAGTCTCAGAGACACCTGGGACAACATTAGATGCACCAACATTCAAATTATACGGGTCCCAAGAGAAGAAAGAAAAAGAAAGGGACTGAGAAAATATTTGAAGAGACTAAAGTTGAAATCTTCCCTAATATGGGAAAGGAAATAGTTAATCAAGTCCAGGAAACACACAGAGTCCGATACAGGATAAATCCAAGGAGAAATGCGCCAAGACACATATTAATCAAACTGTCAAAAATTAAATACAAAGAAAAAATATTAAAAGCAGCAAGGGAAAAACAACAAATAACACACAAGGGAATCCACATAAGGTTAACAGCTGATCTTTCAGCAGAAACTCTGCAAGCCAGAAGGGAGTAGCAGAACATATTTAAAGTGAAGAAGGAGAAAAACCTACAACCAAGATTACTCTACCTAGCAAGGATCTCATTCACATTTGATGGAGAAATTAAAACTTTACAGACAAGCAAAAGCTAAGAGAATTCAGCACAACCAAACCAGCTTTACAACAAATGCTAAAGGAACTTCTCCAGGCAGGAAACACAAGAGAAGGAAAAGACCTACAATAACAAGCCCAAAACAATTAAGAAACGGTAATAAGAACATACATATTGATAATTACCTTAAATGTAAATGGATTAAATGCTCCAACCAAAAGACATAGACTGGCTGAATGGAAACCAAAACAAGACCCGTATGTATTCTCTCTACAAGAGACCCACTTCAGATCTAGGTACACATACAGACTGAAAGTGAGGGGATGGACAAAGATATTCCATACAAATGGAAATGAAAAGAAAGCTGGAGTAGCAATTCTCACATCAGACAAAATAGACTTTAAAACAAAGACTATTATAAGAGACAAAGAAGGACACTACATAATGATCAAGGAATCAATCCAAGAAGAAGATATAACAATTGTAAATATTTACGCACCCAACAGTGGAGCACTTCAATACATAAGGGAAATGTTAACAGCCATAAAACGGGAAATCGACAGTAACACAATCATAGTAGGGGACTTTAACACCCCATTTCACCAATGGACAGATCACCCAAAATGAAAATAAATAAGGAAACACAAGCTTTAAATGATGCATTAAACAAGATGGACTTAATTGATATTTATAGGACATTCCATCCAAAAACAACAGAATACACTTTCTTCTCAAGTGCTCATGGAACATTCTCCAGGATAGATCATATCTTGGGTCACAAATCAAGCCTTGGTAAATTTAAGAAAATTGAAATCATACTGAGTATCTTCTCTGACCACAATACTATGAAAGTAGATATCAATTACAGGGAAAGATCTGTAAAAAATACAAACACATGGAAGCTAAACAATACACACTTAATAACCAAGAGATCACTGAAGAAGTCAAAGAGGAAATCAAAAAATACCTAGAAACAAACGACAATGAAAACATGATGACACAAAACCTATGGGATGCAGCAAAAGCAGTTCTAAGAGGGAAGTTTATAGCAATACAATCCTACCTTAAGAAACATCTCAAATAGACAACCTAACCTTACACCTAAAGCAATTAGAGAAAGAAGAACAAAAACATCCCAAAGTTAGCAGAAGGAAAGAAATCATAAAGATGAGATCAGAAATAAATGAAAAAGATGAAGGAAATGATAGCAAAGATCAATAAAACTGAAACCTTGTTCTTTGAGAGGATAAACAAAATAGATAAACTATTAGCCAGATTCATCAAGAACAAAAGGGAGAAGACTCAAATCAATAGAATTAGAAATGAAAAAGGAGAAGTAACAACTGACACTGCAGAAATACAAAGATCATGAGAGATTATGACAAGCAACTATATGCCAATAAAATGGAAAACCT
Organism: Hyperoodon ampullatus; assembly: GCF_949752795.1. NCBI lineage: Eukaryota > Metazoa > Chordata > Mammalia > Artiodactyla > Ziphiidae > Hyperoodon > Hyperoodon ampullatus. The sequence goes on from NC_136930.1 coordinate 40,689,687, forward strand.
GGAAGAAATGGAAAAATTCATAGAAATGCACAACCTTCCAAGATTGAACCAGGAAGAAATAGAAAATATGAACAGACCAATCACAAGCACTGAAATTGAAACTGTGATTAAAAATCTTCAACAAAAAAAAAGCCCAGGACCACATGGCTTCATAGGCAAATTCTTTCAAACATTTAGAGAAGAGCTAACACCTATCCTTCTCAAACTCTTCCAAAATATAGCAGAGGGAGGAACACTCCCAAACTCCTTCTATGAGGCCACCATTACCCTGATACCAAAACCAGACAAAGATGTCACAAAGAAAGAAAACTACAGGCCAATATCACTGATGAACATAGATGCAAAAATCCTCAACATAATATTAGCAAACAGAATCCAACAGCACATTAAAAGGATCATACACCATGATCAAGTGGGGTTTATCCTAGGGATGCAAGGATTCTTCAATATATGCAAATCAATTAATGTGATACACCATATTAACAAATTGAAGAATAAAAACCATATGATCATCTCAATAGATGCAGAGAAAGCTTTCGACAAAATTCAACACCCATTTATGATAAAAACCCTCCAGAAAGTAGGCATAAAGAGAACTTTCCTCAACATAATAAAGGCCATATATGACAAACCCACAGCCAACATCATCCTCAACGGTGAAAAACTGAAAACATTTCCACTAACATCAGGAACAAGACAAGGTTGCCCACTCTCACCACTATTATTCAACACAGTATTGGAAGTTTTAGCCACGGCAATCAGAGAAGAAAAAGAAATAAAAGGAATCTAAATCAGAAAAGAAGAAGTAAAGCTGTCACTGTTTGCAGATGACATGATACTATCCATAAAGAATCCTAAAGATGCTACCAGAAAACTACTAGAGCTACTCAGTGAATTTGGTAAAGTAGCAGGATACAAAATTAATGTGCAGAAATCTCTTGTATTCCTATACATTAATGATGAAAAATCTGAAAGTGAAATTAAGAAAACACTGCCATTTACCACTGCAACAAAAAGAATAAAATATCTAGGAATAAACCTACCTAAGGAGACAAAAGACCTGTATGCAGAAAACTATAAGACACTGATGAAAGAAATTATAGATGATACAAATAGATGGAGAGATATACCATGTTCTTGGACCGGAGGAATCAACACTGTGAAAATGACTCTACTACCCAAAGCAATCTACAGATTCAATGCAATCCCTATCAAACTACCACTGGCATTTTTCACAGAACTAAAACAAAAAATTTCACAATTTGTTTGGAAACACAAAAGACCCCAAATAGCCAAAGCAATCTTTAGAACGAAAAATGGAGCTGGAGGAATTAGGCTCCCTGACTTCAGACTATACTACAAAGCTACAGGAATCAAGACAGTATGATACTGGCACTAAAACAGAAATATAGATCAATGGAACAGGACAGAAAGCCCAGAGAAACCTACGCACATATGGTCACCTTATCTTTGATAAAGCAGGCAAGAATATACAGTGGAGGAAAGACAGCCTCTTCAATAAGTGGTGCTGGGGAAACTGGACAGCTACATGTAAAAGAATGAAATTAGAATACTCCCTAACACCATGCACAAAAATAAACTTAAAATGGATTAAAAACATAAATGTAAGGCCCAACACTATCAATCTCTTAGAGGAATACATAGGCAGAACACTCTATGACATAAATCACAGCAAGATCCTTTTTCACCCACCTCCTATAGAAATGGAAATAAAAACAAAAACAAACAAATGGGACCTAATGAAACTTAAAAGCTTTTGCACAGCAAAGGAAACCATAAACAAGAGGAAAAGACAACCCTCAGAATGGAGAAAGTATTTGCAAATAAAACAACTGACAATGGATTAATCTTCAAAATTTACAAGCAGGTCAGGCAGCTCAATATCAAAACAACAAACAACCCAATCCAAAAATGGGCAGAAGACCTAAGTAGGCATTTCTCCAAAGAAGATATACAGATTGCCAACAAACACATGAAAGAATGCTCAACATCATTAATCATTAGAGAAATGCAAATCAAAACTACAATGAGGTATCATCTCACACTAGTCAGAATGGCCATCATCAAAAAATCTACAAACAACAAATGCTGGAGAGGGTGTGGAGAAAAGGGAACCCTCTTGCACTGTTGGTGGGAATGTAAATTGATACAGCCACTATGGAGAACAGTATGGAGTTTCCTCAAAAAATTAAAAATAGAATTACCATATGATCCAGCAATCCCACTACTGGGCATATACCCAGAGAAAACCATAATTCAAAAAGACCCATGCACCCCAATGTTTATTGCAGCACTATTTACAATAGCCAGGTCATGGAAGCAACCTAAATGCCCATCGACAGATGAATGGATAAAGAAGATGTGGTACATATAGACAATGGAATATTACTCAGCCATAAAAAGGAATGAAACTGAGTCATTTGTTGAGACGTGGATGGATCTAGAGACTGTCATACAGAGTGAAGTAAGTCAGAAAGAGAAAAGCAAATATCGTATATTAACGCATGTATGTGGAACCTAGAAAAATAGCACAGATGAACCGGTTTGCAGGGCAGAAGTTGAGACACAGATGTAGAGAACAAACGAATGGACGCCAAGGGGGGAAAACCATGGAGTGGTGGGGATGCTGGTGTGCTGAATTGGGCGATTGGGATTGACATGTATACGCTGATGTGTATAAAATTGATAACTGATAAGAAACTGCAGTATTAAAAAAACATAAAAAACAACTAATACTAAACTTTCTTTGGGTTATTTGTATGGAAATATGTTAATATAAATGTTTCAGACATTACATGAAATTTCTAAAAATCTTATATGTTCTGGTATAATGTTATAGGTCATAATTCTAGTTATTACTTTAAAATGTATATCTCAGAAATAACTAAATTTCCTTGTCAATTGCATTATTATGAACTTTCATCCAATCTTTAACCGTGGTCATTTTTAAGTCTTTTGGCATTTACAGACAGTTCTGGGTATACGCTGATGCTTTTGCAAAAATGTTCCTATAAAAGGGCTTCATCTTCAAGGCATTCATGGAAAAGACTCTGACAAGTACAGGTTTGTGGTAACTGACTATACTGCTGAACTGAATGAACAAGCATTTTCAGAACTCTAATGGAAAACTGATGAATTCATAAAAGTGCTAATAAAAGATCAAGATAAAAAAATTAATTACATGGGACTGAGTGAACTGATGAGGATGATTATAATTTTTGTGACTTTCTGTTTGAATAAAAAAAAACCCACAAGGACTCAGAGGCAAAAAATATGCAAATCAATTTTCACTGCAAAGTAAAGGAGCTGTTACAGTGGAGGATTACTGGACTGAATGTCAATATTATGACATATTATGAGTGTGTTTCGTGTATGGTAATTGCAAACATTGTTGTTTTTGTTGTGGTCATCCATTTACAAAGCTTGGTGTTGGTTTATTTATCTCTTATAAAAATAAAATACAGTGTGTGTGTGTGTGAAAAAAATTGCTTTGTCTATTCAGGGTCTTTTGTGTTTCCATATGAATTGTGAAATTTTTTGTTCTAGTTCTGTGAAAAATGCCAGTGGTAGTTTGAAAGGGATTGCATTGAATCTGTAGATTGCTTTGGGTAGTAGAGTCATTTTCACAGTGTTGATTCCTCCGGTCCAAGAACATGGTATATCTCTCCATCTGTTTGTATCATCTATAATTTCTTTCATCAGTGTCTTATAGTTTTCTGCATACAGGTCTTTTGTCTCCTTAGGTAGGTTTATCCCTAGGTATTTTATTCTTTTTGTTGCAATGGTAAATGGGAGTGTTTCCTTAATTTCTCTTTCAGATTTTCCATCATTAGTATATAGGAATGCAAGAGATTTCTATGCATTAATTTTATATCCTGCTACTTTACCAACTTCATTGATTAGCTCTAGTAGTTTTCTGGTAGCATCTTTAGGATTCTCTATGGATAGTATCATGTCATCTGCAAACAGTGACAACTTTACTTCTTCTTTTCCAATTTAGATTCATTTTATTTCTTTTTCTTCTCTGATTGCTGTGGCTAAAACTTCCAAAACTATGTTGAATAATAGTGGTGAGAGTGGGCAACCTTGTCTTGCTCCTGATCTTAGTGGAAATCGTTTCAGTTTTTCACCTTTGAGGACAATGTTGGCTGTGGGTTTGTCATATATGGCCTTTATTATGTTGAGGAAAGTTCCCTCTATGCCTACTTTCTGGAGGGTTTTTATCATAAATGGGTATTGAATTTTGTCGAAAGCTTTTTCTGAATCTACTGAGATGATCATATGGTTTTTATTCTTCAATTTGTGAATATGGTGTATCACATTAATTGATTTGCATATATTGAAGAATCCTTGCATCCCTAGGATAAACCCCACTTGGTCATGGTGTATGATCCTTTTAATGTGCTGTTGGATTCTGTTTGCTAATATTATGTTGAGGATTTTTGCATCTATGTTCATCAGTGATATTGGCCTGTAGTTTTCTTTCTTTGTGACATCTTTGTCTGGTTTTGGTATCAGGGTAATGGTGGCCTCATAGAAGGAGTTTGGGAGTGTTCCTCCCTCCACTATATTTTGGAAGAGTTTGAGAAGGATAGGTATTAGCTCTTCTCTAAATGTTTGATAGAATTTGCCTGTGAAGCTATCTGGTCCTGGGCTTTTGTTTGCTGGAAGATTTTTAATCACAGTTTCAACTTCAGTGTTTGTGATTGGTCTGTTTATATTCTCTATTTCTTCCTGGTTCAGTCTCAGAAGGTTGTGTTTTCTAAGAATTTGTCCCTTTCTTTTCTAAGAATTTGTCCATTTCTTCTTTTGTCCATTTCTAAGAATTCATCCATTTCTTGCAGGTTGTCCATTTTATTGGCATATAGTTGCTTGTAGTAATCTCTCAGGATCCTTCATATTTCTGCAGTGTCAGTTGTTACTTCTCCTTTTTCGTTTCTAATTCCATTGATTTGAGTCTTCTCCTTTTTTCGTGATGAGTCTGGCTAATGGTTTATCAATTTTTTTATCATCTCAAAGAAACAGCTTTTAGTTTTATTGAGCTTTGCTATTGTTTCCTTCATATCTTTTTCATTTATTTCTGATCTGATCATTATGATTTCTTTCCTTCTGCAGTTTTTCTGTTCTTCTTTCTCTGATTGCTTTAGGTGTAAGTTTAGGTTGTTTATTTGAGATATTTCTTGTTTCTTGAAGTAGGATTGTATTGCTATAAACTTCCCTCTTAGAACTCCTTTTGCTGCATCCCATAGGTTTTGGGTCTTGTCTTTCACTGTCTTTTGTTTCTAGGTAATTTTTGATTTCCTCTTTGATTTCTTCAGTGATCTCTTGGTTATTAAGTAGTGTACTGTTTAGCCTCCATGTGTTTGTATTTTTTACAGATTTGTTCTTTTAATTGATATCTAGTCTCATAACATTGTGGTCAGCAAAGATACTTCATAGGATTTCAGTTTTCCTAAATTTACCAAGGCTTGATGTGTGACCCAAGTTATAATCTATCCTGGAGAATGTTCCATCAGCACTTGAGAAGAAAGTGTATTCTGTTGTTTTTGGATGGAATGTCCTATAAATATCAATTAAGTCCATCTTGTTTAATGCATCATTTAAAGCTTGTGTTTCCTTATTTATTTTCATTTTGGGTGACCTGTCCATTGGTGAAATGGGGTGTTAAAGTCCCCTACTATGATTGTGTTACTGTCGATTTCCCGTTTTATGGCTGTTAACATTTCCCTTATGTATTGAAGTGCTCCACTGTTGGGTGCATAAATATTTACAATTGTTATATCTTCTTCTTGGATTGATCCCTTGATCATTATGTAGTGTCCTTCTTTGTGTCTTGTGATAGTCTTTATTTTTAAGTCTATTTTGTCTAATATAAGAATTGCTACTCCAGCTCTCTTTTGATTTCCATTTGCATGAAATATCTTTGTCCATCCCCTCACTTTCAGTCTGTATGTGTCCCTAGGTCTGAAGTGGGTCTCCTGTAGACAGCATATATACGGTTCTTGTTTTTGTATCCATTCAGCCAGTCTATGTCTTTTGGTTGGAACATTTAATCTATTTACATTTAAGGAAACTATTGATATGTATGTTCCTATTACCATTTTCCTAATTGTTTGGGGTTTGTTATTGTAGGTCTTTTCCTTCTCTTGTGTCTCCTGCCTGGAGAAGTTCCTTTAGCATTCATTGTAGAGCTGGTTTGGTTGTGCTGATTTCTCATTCAATAACTTTTGCTTGTCTCTAAAGGTTTTAATTTCTCCATTGCATCTGGATGAGATCCTTGCTGGGCACAGTAATCTTGGTTGTAGGTTTTTCCCTTTCATCACTTTAAATATGTCCTGCCCCTCCCTTCTGGCTTGCAGAATTTCTGCTGAAAGATCAGCTGTTAACCTTATGGGGATCCCCTTGTATGTTATTTGTTGTATTTCCCTTGCTGCTTTTGATATTTTTTCTTTGTATTTAATTTTTAATAGTTTTATTAATATGTGTCTTGGTGTGTTTCTCCTTGGATTTATCCTGTATGGGACTCTCTGAACTTCCTGGACTTGATTACCTATTTCCTTTCCCATATTAGGGGAGTTTTCAACTTTAATCCTTCAAATATTTTCTCAGTCCCTTTCTTTTTCTCTTCTTCTTCTGGGACCCCTAAAATTCCAATGTTGGAGCATTTAATGTTGTCCCAGAGGCCTCTGAGACTATCCTCAATTCTTTTCATTCTTTTCTCTTTATTCTGCTCTGCAGTAGTTATTTCCTCTATTTTATCTTCCAGGTCACTTATCCATTCTTCTGCCTCAGTTATTCTGCTATTGATCCCTTCTAGAGAATTTTTAATTTCATTTCTTGTGTTGTTCATCATTGTTTGTTTGCTCTTTAGTTCTTTTAGTTGTTGTTAAACGTTTCTTGTATTTTGTCCATGCTATTTCCAAGATTTGGATCATCTTTACTATCATTACTCTGAATTCTTTTTCAGGTAGACGCATATTTCCTCTTCATTTGTTAGGTCTGGTGGGTTTTTACCTTGCTCCTTCATCTGCTGTGTGTTTCTCTGTCTTCTCATTTTCCTTACGTTACTGTGTTTGGGGTCTCCTTTTCTCAGGGTGCAGGTTCATATTTTCCGTTGTTTTTGGTGTCTGTCCCCAGTGGCTAAGGTTGGTTCAGTGGGTTGTGCAGGCTTCCTGTGGAGGAACTAGTGCCTGTGTTCTGGTAGATAAGGCTGGATCTTGTCTTTCTGGTGGGCAAGTCCATGTCTGGTGGTGTGTTCTGGGGTGTCTGTGGCCTTATTATGATTTTAGGCAGCCTCTCTGCTAATGGATTGGGTTGTGTTCCGGTCTTGCTAGTCGTTTGGCATAGGGTGTCCAGCACTGTAGCTTGCTGGTCGTTGAGTGGAGCTGGGTCTTGGTGTTGAGATGGAGATCTCTGAGAGATTTTCGCCATTTGATATTACGTGGAGCTGGGAGGTCTCTTGTGGACCAGTGTCCTGAACTCAGCTGTCGCTCCTGAGAGTCACAGGCCTGACACCCAGACAGAGCACCAAGAGCCTGTCATCCACACAGCTCAGAATTAACGGGAGAAAAAAAGAAAGAAAGAAAGAAAGAAAGATAGAAAGAAATAAGTAAAATAATGTTATTAAAATAATAAATAATTATTAAAAATTTTTAAATTTTAAATTAATTTTTAAAAAAGAAAGAAAGAAGAGAGCAACCAAATCAAAAAACAAATACACCAATGACAACAAGCGCTAAAAACTATACTAAAAAAAAAAAGCCGACGGACGGAACTCTAGGACAAATGGTAAAAGCAAAGCTATACAGACAAAATCACACACAGAAGCACACACATACACACTCACAAAAAGAGAAAAAGGAAAGAAATATATATATCATTGCTCCCAAAGTCCACCGCCTCAATTTGGGATGATTTGTTGTCTCTTCAGGTATTCCACAAATGCAGGGTACATCAAGTTGCTTGTGCAGATTTAATCCGCTGCTCCTGAGGCTGCTGGGAGAGATTTCCCTTTCTCTTCTTTGTTCTCACAGCTCCTGGGGTTCAGCTTTGGATGAACTGCCTCTTCAGCAGTTCCAGACTTTTTCCCGGACTCCCTCCCGGCTAGCTGCACTAGCCCCCTTTAGGCTATGTTCACGCAGCCAACCCCAGTCCTCTCCTTGGGATCCGACCTCCGAAGCCCGAGCCTCAGCTCCCAGCCCCCACCCGCCCTGGCGGGTGAGCAGACAAGCCTCTCGGGCTGGTGAGTGCTGGTCGGCACCAATCCCCTGTGCGGGAATCTCTCGGCTTTGCCCTCCGCACCCCTGTTGCTGTGTTCTCCTCCGTGTCTCCGAAGTTTCCCCCTGCCCACCCGCTGTCTCCGCCAGTGAAGGGGCTCCCTATAATGTTGAAACTTTTCCTCCTTCACAGCTCTCTCCCAGAGGGGCAGGTCCCATCCTTATTCTTTTGTCTCTGTTTTTTCTTTTTTTCTTTTGCCCTACCCAGGTACATGCGGAGTTTCTTGCCTTTTGGGAAGTCTGAGGTCTTCTGTCAGCCTTCAGTAGGTGTTCTGTAGGAGTTGTTCCACATGTAGATGCATTTCTGTTGTATTTGTGAGGAGGAAGTTGACCTCCACGTCTTACTCTTCCGCCATCTTGAAGGTCTCTTCCAAAATCAAAACTTTCCTCTTAGTGAAAACACAGTATATTGTACAGAACACACAGACTAGCATAGATTTTGAGATCCAAGTTGAGGACACTCTTATTATAATAGAAGCAATCTTTTTCATTTATATCAGGTATGTGTGGTGAGATAATTCATGGAGAATTTGTTATATAATTTAAATTGAATCTCACACTCATGAATTAAATAGTTACAAAATTAGAAACATGCGTTATTGATCAATATGAATCAAAGCAGAGCGCATAATATTAAAAGACATAGGACAGTAAATACAACTAGAGAACATGGGAGAGTTATTAGAAAATGGTTAGATGCTACTGTTTAGAATCTGGCTTATATGTCTTGAGGTTTGGGCGTCTAAAGATATTCTACAAATCTCATGGATAAATTGAAAAATGCAGGCTAACTTGTTAATTTTATTAAAGGAACCTCACTGCACAGCTGACTTTGGGAATATTTTATTCTGAGATTAGAGACAATCATATCCACTTACTGAGTCATCCCAACGTTTACTAATCATTGCAAGGGAAAGTGGTAAGCAGGGTATGTGAATTCTAGAATGAGATTCACATTTTACTAATCAAGAAGCAGTACCATATGGTAATTTTTTCAAAGATGATGCTTCTTAATAAAAATGGTATATTTTGCTAATGTTTTCAGTATTCTTAATGAAGTAAATTTGAAACCATAGAAGAAAATCAACAAGATAACATATCCAGGGGTTTCAAAAGATTTTATTTGCCAAGTGAGTAAGAAATAATGGCTTTATCTACTAAATGTTCCCATTATTGTTACAACAGCTCGAAGAGAACATTGCTAGTGAACACAACCCAAGTGAAATAGAATTAAAGATATTTTTACAATTCCCTTCTACCCAGACTTTTAATTTTTAACTTTCTGAAAGAGAAATTGAAACATTAAAGAAAAACACTTGGATTTCAAATCCATTTTCTTTTCCAAACCCTGATTCAATAATTGAGTTTAACTTGGTGTTGTCCAAAACAGAGAATAAATTACTGCAGCTTAGTCATTTGCCCCAAAGAAAGATTACAAGACTTGTTTATGTTCATTACTTTGGATTACCATTAAGAATTTTTTAAGTTAAGTAGAAAAAGTATATTGCTAATATCATTCATGGTAACACATTTGGGTGAACTAAATTTTCAACCTGGACTGCGTTAAAAACAAAGAAAAATTGTGATCAGTAGTTCACCAGATATGCTTGAAGTTTTGTCTACATGTGTCTTGGGATGAATTTATGAACAAGCAAGAACAACTATCTCATCATATCTTTATTTGTTTGAAATTATAAAATTTTTATTTATTTGGAACTGTTTCTTTGCATTAAAGAATTGATGATACCATAGTTGATATTTACTTTATGTTTTTACTTTACCACACAAAGTAAGGTTAAGTGTTGTATCATGGAATAATATATGTCGCTGTGTGTGTGCATGCATGTGTGTGTGTGTGTGTGTGTGTGTGTGTGTGTGTGTAGTCCTGGGCTGAATGAAAATTCCTTCCAAAAAGATGACTTTAGTCAATTCTCTCCACCCTACCCTAAACTTTCCAGGAAAACAAGGATGTTGCCAACATCAATCCAAGCAGGGGGCTGCATAGAGTAGGGAGGGGTTACATGGCCACAGCACAGAGCTATCAACTTGAAGTTGCAATTTAATTGTCCTTGCTCTTCACTTTCAGCCAACTGGGATCCCTTTTGGACCCAATTCTCCTACTGTTTGCTGACTCCTCTCTTCCCTTTTCCATCCCTTCCCCTCACCATCCTCCCAATTTACTTCCCAAGCTCTCCCAGAAACTCCAAATGCATTTCACTCTACTGAGCTCCATTTTTCCACTCCCCTCTGCAACCCCACATCCACCTTAGTGCATCCAAAGCCACTCAAGTTCGCAGCTATAGGCCCACTTCCCTCTAACAGATCTCTCCTTTACATCGTCAGGCCTCAAACTCATTGCCCCATCCCAACTTCCTTCATTCATGGGATTCAGAAATTATCTCCTCAAACATGTCTCCTCGAGGCCACTTCTTCTATATCCTCACACCCACTTGACTCACCTTTCTTGCTCCAGCCCTGCTTCTCTCCCTCCTTTCTTACCAGGCCCTGCTATGATGTCCTTTTGTAATCGTCAGTCTCTTGTGAACAATATGCTTACAGCCAGGACTTCTCTAAGAAATCTTCCTTCCTCCACTACGATCTGAAACTCTCTCCCTCAGGAGCTATTCCCTCCTTGACCTCTCCTAAAAATGGATCTACAGGTAACACTTACTGAGCACTTAACTCTCCCTGGATGCCAAGTGCTTTACACAGATTATCCTCACAACAGCCCAGCCAAGTAGATTCCATTTGTTCCTGTGTTTTACAGGGGAGACAATGAAATTTATAGAGACAAAGTAATTTTCTTATTCCTGCAGCTTTAAGCGGGGCAGCTGGGGTTTGAAAATGCCCTCCCTGACAGCCAGGCTCACTACTCTCTCCAAATGTTCTACTCCACCCCTCTGCTGCTATAAGATTGCACATTTCACCCAAACCACACCCTAGTGAAATTGGAGCAAAACAGAAAAAGGAGAAAGAAATCTGATCTTCTGAGAACTTGTGAGCCCCAGGAAGACAAGGACTTTGCTTATTCACTGCTGTATCCCCAGGACCCTGAACACAACACCTACAAAGGGCTCAGAATTAATCGTGGAGTAAATGGATAAATGAAATTCAATTTCTATCTCTTAGTTAATTTCTCATCAATAAGAGCAACTGTAAGAGTCTTTGTATACAGCTCGCATGCACATCAATGACCTGATTCAAGACTCACAATGGCCCAGGAGTTTAGAGTTATTATCATCCCCATTTAATGAGCACCCACTGTCCTAGCCAGCTCAGGCTGTTATAACTAAATGCCATAGACTGGGTGGCTTAAACATTTATTTCTCACAGTTTTGGAGACTGGGAAGTCCAAGATCAATGTGCTGGCAGGTTCAGTTCCTGGTGACGGTCCTCTTCCTAGTTTGCAGACTGCTTCCTTCTTTCTGTGTCCTCACATAGCAGAGAGAGAGAGGAAGCAAGCTCTCTGGTATCTCTTCTCAAAAGGGCACTAATCCCATCATGGGGGTCCCACTCTCATAACCTCATCTAAACCTAATTATCTCCCAAATACCACCAAATATCACTTCCAAATATCACATTGGAGGTTAGGTCTTCAATGTATGAATTTTGGGGAAACACAAACATTCAGTCCATAATACCTACTATATATGGAATACTAGGTCATAAGCTAATGACATGAAGAAGTATAGCCATGCTACCCTTTCATTCATTCATCCATTCGACAAATATTTATTTATTTTTTGAGCACCTGCTCCATGCCAGACACTCTTCTAGATGCTGGGAATTCAACAGTGGAAAAGTCCTTGCCCTCACAGAGTTTAAAGACTAGTGGAGAAAGCAAAAAAAAAAAAAAAAAAAAAAAAAAAAGATTAGAAAATACATTTATAATACAATGCAAAGGAGAGGTATTGACTATTAAAAATAGTCAAGCAGGAAAGGATTGAGGGCTACTATTTTATCAAGGGTGGTAATGTTTGAACAGAGCCTGGAATGACATGAGTGGGCAGGGCAGCCAACCACATACCTAGAGGACAGGGTCAAGGCAGGCGAGAGCAGTGCACAGCACAGGCAGGTGTGTACTTGGTTTGCCTAAAGAACAGCCACAACAGAGGAGAGGTGGAGTGTAGCCTGATGGAAGGAAAAGTTGTTACAGCCATGCCCACTAGCCCACCAGATGACTTGGTGCAAACTAGGAAACACTTTATTGTCACCTTTTTGTAAACTGCCAGAAAGTTATATTAATAAATACACAAATCTATGATTGCCACCAATATCAATGATGATACCCCTTGGAACTGTGTGAAGCATAACTTGCACAACTGTGTGGTCCTGGACAAGAAATAGGACAGGAGAGAGGTCCAGGCAAGAGATATCAATTTGGGAGTCATCAGCCTACAGAAGGTCTTGAAAGCCATGGGCCTGGATGAGATAAGCTAGGAAATGAGTGTGAAGCTGAAGAAGAGACAAGTTCAAGACAGAGCCCAGGCATAGTCCAACATGTAGAGGTCCAGAGGAGAAGGATCCAGTATATGAAACTGGGAAGGAATGGGCAGCGAAGTGGGAAGGAAACCAGGAGAGTGCCATAGGCTACAAGCTAAGAGAAGGATGTCTCAGGAAGGAAGAAATGACATGTTGGATGATGCTCTTAAATTGAGATGGGGGTGAGAATTTTCCACTGGATTGGTCAGTGCAGACACACAGAGTTTTGGCGGAGTAATAAGGACTGAAGCCTGATGGAGGGTGTGGATTAAAGAGAGAATGAAAAGTGAGGAAATGGAGATAGCAAAAAGAGACAGCTCTTTGAAGGAGTTTTTTTATAAAAAGGAGAACAAAATGGGGCTGGAGGCTGAGCGTGAGGCAGGATGAAAATAGGAGGTAGTGGAGTAGGATTAAATGCTCAACAGAATGATGTGGTAGAGGAAGAGATGGGTGATGCAGAAGAGACCAGACAGTGGTAGGGCAGAGCCCTTGAGCAGGGGACAGGGGATGGGATCCCATGCACAGGTGGTGAGCCAGCCTTGGGTAGAGCCTCTGTAACTTCTCGCTCAAATTACAGAAGGAGGGAGAGCACAAGGTCCAGGTACAGGCAGGATCATAGATCTGGCTGGTGAAGCCTACCAGAGTTCTCTTTCCATTGTTTTCATTTTCTTGGTGAAGTAAGAAGCAAGTCTATGGATAATGGGGGGAGAGCACTGGTGGTCTTAGGAAAGAGAAAAAAGTGAAATCGTTCTCTCAAAGGGTGGAGAATGAATTGACAAGGTAAACAACATTGCTCTACCAGCCTGGGCTGAGAGTCTACTTAAGGTCCATGAATTGAAAAGCATGGCCAGGCACAAGGTTGTGTGCTCTTTGCAAGCCATATTCAGCTGCTTGGAGCAGATGTGGATAGTGAGAGGGGTGGATTTCACCAGGGTTGAAGTTTTGCCAACAAGTATAATGAAGGGAGAGACGAACAAAGGAGTTGAGTGGCAGGAAAAAAAAATGTATTCAAGACAGTCCGTGAAATCTCAGCCGGATAAAGAGGGAAGAGTTGGAAATGGAAAAAATAAGATGGATGGGAAGTCTGAGAGGGGTCAAATAATTCCCGGGGTTGGCTTACTGGAGGGCATGGGCTAGAATAGAAGGAGATCGTGGCCAGAAAGCACTTGAAGTGAAGTTGAGACTTTGAGGTGGTGAAGGAGAGAGTACTACAGAGTCTGGGGGTGGCTGGCCACGGGAATAAAAGGCTGATGTGGTCAGAACATGAGATCTTTGCAACTGAGAGGCCCAGGGTTGGATGCATCACCCATGTGGATGTTCAGAATACTAAAAGCAATGATGAAGGCAGTGGAAGAAAGACTGAAATCCAGGCTAAAATTATCAAAAAATGAGGCATGAGGGAGAAGAAGGCGGGTGACACAAAGGAAGGAGTGGGATGTGGGAGAGCCCCATGGCCCGTGTTTCCGGTGCCCTGGGAGACTGTAGGGTGTGGGGGGAACAAAGCCCTGGAAGCAGCAGTGAGAAACAAGGAGGTCATCTGGCCCACCTCCAAGCCCGGGATGCAAAGAAGGTAAGAGAGAAAAAAAAGCAATGAAGAAACACCCCTTGAGGGGGGTGTAGGAGATTTCAGTCAGAGCTGCTAGAAGATGAAGAAACCGTTCAGAGAATCACTTGAGGCTCCAGGAGATTTTGCTGCTGAGAGAACACGAGTCCAGGAGGCATGGTAGGAGGGCTTGGAGGGATGGGGGAGGGTTCAAGCGCAAGTCAGAGCAGGGCAGCAAGAGGGAGGGTGGCAGGGAATGGGCTAGAGTGCTGGGCTTCTCGTGGCTTCCGAGGTAGACAGGCCATGCTGGGGAAAGGAGTCCTAATGGATGATTATTTATCACTGCTGCCTCTTTAGGGACTGGCCCCTGAATGCTGAGTCGGAGAGTGTTGAGGGAAAGGACGTCAGGATCTCTCCAGAAGCCAAGTTGAAGCCAAAGTGTTTCACTTCTGATCTGAATTATTCAAGACGTTTCCTTCTTCTCAATTTCTCTTTGTCGACAGGGTCCCAACTTCCTGGCCTGGTTAAGCCCATGTGAGCCTCCGAGCATTCTGCTCTGTGGACCAACTTTCAAACTTGAGCTCACGCCACATCAGTGAAGTGCATCTCTTTCAATCCACCTAGAATAAACAGTCTGTGGAAATAAATATTTCGGGGACAGTTCTGGTTGCCTTCTGCCTAACCTGACCCAACACTAAGGGATTTTTATAGCATGAGCAGTAAGTAAAATTATCTGAGTGTTATTTTCAGTGAAAACACTCAGTCGCCTGTCTGTGGTAGACAAACAACATGGGAGAGAAAACATGAAGTGGGGAAATATAACCGGAGCCAGAGACCATGGCATTAATTAGCTTTTTTTTTTTTTTCCTGAAGGTTGTGGGCATCCCAGATCAGGTCTTTTCACACCTCTCTGCCTTTAAGCAATGCTATTTTGCCCCTGAAATGTGCTTCTTTTCCTTCTCTGCCTGAAGAATTCCTACTCGAGCTTAAGGATCCAGGTCAAATGTCATCTCCCCTTCAAAGCCCTCCTAGGTCAGCCCCTCTTCCTCCAGCTAAGTGAGCTATTCCTTCAGCACATTCCCCTGTTACTTCGCAGTTTGTATAATTGGCTCCACTGTGTCTCCAACTCATCCTGCACCAGCCCGGCTCCTTCCTCTGGCTCGACCTCACCTAATCCCTTACCTCCTCCTCCCCACTCCTCCCTGGCTTGCATCTTCTTTTCCTTCAGGTTCCTGCTTACAGATCGCTCCTTTGGAGGCTTCCCTGGCCCCTTACCTAGAGGAGGTCCTCCCTATTAAACTTTTTCAGTCCCCTGTTTGTTTCCTTCAAGCCCTGATCACAGCTGACCACATTGCCTGACGAGCATACAGCCAAGCTGCAGCCTTTCTCCCCCTGCCTGACCCATCTTCCACAGATACCTCTCGTATCTCACCAACAAATCCAGAGACAGATACCATCTAGACATGAAAAGAATCGTTGCCAGTCTTCCATCACCCAAACTGCATGTTTTTAACCTGAAACTGCATTTTTAATTTTCATTTTTTCAGCATCAACAACTGAAAACATCAGGTCATCACTGTTCAAAGTAAGCCCTGTCTTCCCTGGTGGAGCAGTGGTTGAGAGTCCGCCTGCCGATGCAGGGGACACGGGTTCATGCCCCGGTCCGGGAAGATCCCACATGCCGCGGAGTGGCTGGGCCTGTGAGCCATGGCCGCTGAACCTGCGCGTCCAGAGCCTGTGCTCCGCAACGGGAGAGGCCACAGCAGTGAGAGGCCTGTGTACCACGAAAAAAAAAAAAAAAAAAAAGTAAGCCCTGTTTCTGAGTATATTTTAGTCTACTAAAGGAGCCTGGGAGGGTGGGTGCTGGGAGCCGCAGCTGCTCCCTCAGCTGCAGCTGAGGCCGAGGGAGAAAGAGCTGCTTCTGACCCTCTCCCTTCTCGAGGCCCAGGCCCACGCACTGCAGTTCTGCCTGCTTTGAGATCTCCCGAAGCCAAGACGTAAGACAATTTATTTGAAGTCAGAGGACAGAGAAAGAGGTCCACCCTGGATTAAGAATCCCCCATTCACTTCACTATGAAGCAGCCAGAAGGAACTTCTCAAAATGCAAGTCTGATCAGGTCCCTTTCCTTCAAAGACTTCCATTGCTCATCGGATGAAATGCAAACCTCTAAACAAAGACTGCGAGGCTCTGAATGGTTTGAACCCTGATCATCTCTATGGTCACAGCCTATACCTCTTGGGGTCTTTGTGGGTCCCATAAATAACATCCCTTTTTCCCACCTAAGTTCTGGACAGTGGGGAGAGAGAACATAGAAGCAAGGAGATGGAGACCACAACAGCATCTTTATTCATGATAATGACGCCTTGGAGGATGTAGTTGGAATCTCTGCACTGCTGTGCTTCCATGCTCCGAGCCCCAGAATCAGGCAGCCTTCCCCTACTCAGGGAAGCAGCGCTGCTGGGGACAGGCCACCCCAGGGGCAGAGCCTCTCCCTGGCGGGTCAGAGGAATCTCACACTCCCTGCAGGCAGCACCCTCCCTCCAAGATAAGGAAGACTCTGGGCTGTACCTGCCACCAATGGAGGCCATTCCTAATCCACCCCAGGGAAAGAGGGGAAAGTGAGGGCTCAAAAGAGGCCAGGAGGGCTACAACAAATACAGCTCCCTCCGCACGGGAGAAAACATCAGGAGAGGGAAAGGCAGCCCCCTTCACACTGCCTCCCTCCCCCACTCCTTCACGCTGCCTCCCTCCCACCACAGGCCCTTTGAATGTACTGTTCCTCTGAGGAAATGTTCTCCCCTCCCCCCGTGGCCCAGATAACTCCTGCTCTCCTGCTGGTCCCTCAGCTCTCAGCTGGAGCATCACGTCCTCCGGCAAGGCCTTCCTGCCTCCCTCACCCTCACCCCAAGCCCAGTCTCTTGTGTGCCTCTTCTTCCTAGGACTTGTCATCGCTGTAGTCTTACAGGGTGTGTGTGATTGCTCGGTTAACATCTATCTTCATATACTAGTCCATAAGCTTCATGAGGGCACAGTCTGGCACCGTGCCTGACACATAGTCGGCATTTGAGAAATATTTGTGCAATGGAATGGAATGAATGAATGAACAAATACATCTTGGGGAGAAGTCACAGCACACGTACACACACACTTACAACCATGGACCCCACAAGGACAACGACTAGGGTACAGGTTGTCCTTCATCTTCAGGGATGCTGCTACGACTCACCATGCTTCTCTGTGCACAAGGGGGACCAGACAGACTGTTGCAGTCTTTCCCTTGGAAATGGCCTCGGAGATGGGGATTCTCCTGTGGGAAAACGACTGTGGAGTGCTCTCAGGATCAACACCCCTGGAAAGTGAAAGAAGCAGGGCCAGGCAGAGAGAGGAGTTGAACTGCAATACAATCATAACAAAGGCCTCACTGGAACCTACAGAGAGGGATGGAACTGGAATGGCCCTTCAGAGATATCTCAAACGAAGGCGGGGGCCTCCCTGGCCTTGGAAGCCTGTGTCACTGGATGTAGGCTGGATATACGCTGCACTGGGAAGGGGGGATGACCTTGGGCAAGGTGTCCCTCTTCAACCGAGGACAACGCTCAGAGATGGACTCAGCTGAGAGGTATCAGCTGCCAACACTCCCAAGCAGCTGGGGGAATAAGAGCCTCAGTCTTGAAAGAGGAAGGGGGGTCTGGGTGGCACTCAACATCATCCATGACAAAGACCATTCATGACCTGCTTTCCATTTAGAGATTTGTTCATTAGACGCTAGGCTTGGCTTTCTGATTAGAGATTTGGGCTTGCTTTCTGTTTAGAGATTTGTTCGTTAGACGCTAGGTCACTTACCCAACAAAAATTCCTTGAGCAACTATTATATAGCAGGCACTAAGCTTTGTCAAAAAATATCTAGGTCCTCTACAAAAGTTTCAATAGAAGGGTTCAAGACGGATGCTAATAATAAGAGCTACCAGTTGGGCATTTTTCACATGCCAAGCACTATAGCAGGTACTATCCAGACTCAAATAGTCCTTGCATTAACTCTGTGAGATTCATATTATTCCCATTTTACAAATGCAGAAAAGGCAGCTCAGAGAGGTTAAGTGACTTACCCAAGGTCACACAGCTCCTAAGCAGCAGAGCTTTCTTTGACTCCCAAGTCCATGCCCTTAAATACCATCTTACACTGCCCCCTTCTGAAAATAGAAAATTACTCCCAGAATACTTGCATATACTTATATGTGTGCTGGAAATGCATGCAGCTGAAGGTAATAGGAATTCCAGCTTACAGTGTTTCAAACAAATCAAGATTTCATTTTGTCAAATTACAACACATCTGGAGGCAGGCAACACCATTGTTGTTGGTTCAGTGGATGGATTATGTTAGGCCATCTCTGCAAATGTCTTGGCCTTTCCCACATGCTTTTTGCTTCCTCGTTGCAAAATGGTGGTTGAATCACTAGATACCACAGCCATATTCAAGTCAAAAAGAATGGGCAGGGACTTCCCTGGTGGCTCAGTGGTTAAGAATCCACCTGCCAATGCAGGGGACTTGGGTTCAAGCTCTGGTCCAGGAAGATCCCACATGCCACAGAGCAACTAAGCCCTTGCACCACAACTACTGAGACTGCGCTCCAGAGCCCACGAGCCACAACTACTGAGACTGCGCTCCAGAGCCCACGAGCCACAACTACTGAGCCCACGTGCCACAACTACTGAGCCTGCACTCTAGAGCCTGAGAGCGACAACTACTGAGCCTGTGCACCTAGAGCCCCTGCTCCGCAACAAGAGAAGCCACCACAATGAGAAGCCCACGCGCCGCAACGACCCCACTCACCACAACTAGAGAAAGCCCGCACACAGCAACAAAGACCCAACGCAGCCACAAAATAAACTAATTAATTAATTTTTTTAAAAAAGAATGGGAAGAAGTAGCATTAGTGATGACCTTCTCTTTTTATCAAGAAAGAAAGAGAAAACTTTCCCAGAACCACTCTCAAACTGTCTCCCTCTTACATCTCATTGACAAGACTATTCATATGACTACCTTCCTTCAAAAAATACTTGAAAAGCAAATATTTAGCTTTCTGAGCCTCCATAAGGGTGGCAAGGCATCTAGAGGGGCACTAAACTGGCCAACCAGTCACATCTGCCACAATCACCTAAATTATGAGTCTGCCTTATAGTCATTTTGTGTGCGTGTGTCTGTCCCCTTCACAAACAAGAAAAAGGTAGAAACGCCTTCCAACTCAGTTTGTGCCTTCAAAGTTCCTGGCACACAATAAGTAGGAGTTCAGTAAGTATATGTTCAGAATTAAGTGTCCCATTCCTCAGTTCCTGCTCCAGGGCTGACTCTGAGAGAAGAGACCGTTCCATCTTCCAGATGGCCCTTTGCCCAATTCACAGCCACCCTGGTGATGGAAAGAATGCACTTCTGGGCTGCTAGCAGTCTTCAGGGCATCCTCCAGAAGTCCTGGAACAGAGATCTAAGGAAGGATGTGGGGAGCCTTAAGGGGAGCACAGACTGTCACCCTAAAAATTTCAGTACCACCCAAGGGTCTTTATTTAGCCTTGTTAATAGAAAGAGCATAGATCTCTAAGTCAAGAGACCTAATTCTGGTACAGTATTTTCGAAAAACTAAGTGCTGTCTTAGGAAAGTTTCTTCACACACCACTGGGCCTCAGGGTCCTCTTCTATGAAATAATAACCATCCAACAATGGGTCCCTCGGAGACAGTTTCTTAGAATTGGAAGGGACATTAATCCCTCCCTTTTAGAGATGAGGAAATTGGATCATGGGGAAAAAAAGTGACTCACACAAGGTTTTCCGACTACAATGAAATGGAATTGTCTAAATGAACATTTATGCAAACACAAGAAACACAATGGCAAACCACATAATCACGAATTCCACCACATTCTGCTAGTTGGTGGCTTACTGTTGACTCGGAAGAGTTTCAAAATACCTCCAAGCTGAGTTATCTCTGGCATCCTCACTGAATCAGGATATCACTTTCTGGTACACAAGGAGTCAGATTATACCGAGCTTCATGTGGCCTAAAAGAATCTTCTCATTTCTATGTATGTCAACAACAGCAGACAGGCCAGCAACACTAATGCCAAAGCTTGTCTGTAGGCAATATTGAGCCTTTTCATTAGTCCTGGTGAAAGTCTGGGCTCATCACAGCCACCCTGCTTCATGTATCTCTTAGCTGTAAATCAGAGGCGCCCAACTTCAACATGGCAGTAACTGAGAGTGTCACCCATTGAGAAAGCACAAAAGGCCAAAAACTACTCTGCATTCAGCAATGCTTCTAAATAACTTTGTGTCTTACTCATCAAAGCAAGTTATGCACATTTTCAAAATAGTAATTTTAAAGTATCATGATTTATAATTCACTTCGTGCAAAGAGTCACAGTTTGGGAAACGTTGTTCTAAAAGTCAACAGACAAGGTCATCAATGTGCCATTATTCATGTGTTCCCATAAAGAATCATGGTGAGCCAACATGGTATGACACTCGGTATGAGACCCGGTAAACATCCTCTCCCTACAACTATAGGGCACTGGGTGATTCACATTATCTCTCAAGGCCCTTGTTTCCTTTTCCATAAGAAAGTGATTCTCAACATTGGATGCATTGGGTATCACCACGGCCCTACACCCAGATATTCTGATTTAATTGATCTGCATGTGGCCTGGATGTTGGGATTTTTTTTATGCCCC